>NC_138500.1:10992331-11652517 GCF_964252035.2 Podarcis erhardii | reverse complement strand
ACCTAAGAACGTCAGCAGAGCCCTGCTGGATCAGACCAAAGGCCCGTCTGGAACAAGTACAATGGTTTCTCGGGTTAAGAACTTAATTCGTTCCGGAGGTCCGTTCCTAACCTGAAACTGTTCTTAACCTGAGGTACCACTTTAGCTGCCTCTGCACTGCCAGAGCACGATTTCTGTTCTCATCCTGAAGCAAAGTTCTTAACCCGAGGTACTATTTTTGGGTTAACAGAGTCTGTAACCTGAAGCGTCTGTAACCTGAAGCGTCTGTAACCCGAGGTACCACTGTACTGTGTTCTCATAGAATCATAAAAGGGTCCCCAAGGGACATCTAGTCCAATCCCCTGCAAGGCAGGAATCTCGACTCAAGCATCCATGACAGATGGCCACCCAACCTCTGCTTTAGAAACCTCCAAGAAAGGAGAGTCCACCACCTCCTGAGGGAGTTGGTTCCACTGTCAAACAGCTCTTACGGCCAGAAAGTTCTTCCTGATGTTTGGAATACAGTAATCTCCTTTCTTGTGACTTGAAGCCACTGGTTCGAATCCTACCCTCCAGAGCAGAAAAGAAGCTTGCTCCCTCTTCTCATAGTGGCCAGCTAAATTCCCAAGGGTAGTTCACAACCAACGTCTAACTCAATGCCTATGGGAAGAAGAGGAGGAGGAGGAGGAGGAGGAGGAGGAGGAGGAGGAGGAGGAGGAGTTTGGATTTGATATCCCGCTTTATCACTACCTGAAGGAGTCTCAAAGCGGCTAACATTCTCCTTTCCCTTCCTCCCCCACAACAAACACTCTGTGAGGTGAGTGGGGCTGAGAGATTTCAAAGAAGTGTGACTAGCCCAAGGTCACCCAGCAGCTGCATGTGGAGGAGCGGGGAATCGAACCCGGTTCACCAGATTACGAGTCCACCGCTCTTAACCACTACACCACGCTGGCTCTCCCCAACCACAGTAGTGCTATCCCCAACCACAGTTCCAAACAAACCAGTTTTCAGAGGTATACTCTGCTGTTCCTACAGTGGAGGTAAAATACAGTGATTGTGGCTAGTTTCTAAAGTCAAGAAACCTTTGTACAAGCAAGGAGTTTCATTTCTGCATTTCCAACCTTCATCTAAAGGGTGCAGTCATTATACTCTTGTGGGTTTCTCTCCCCCCTCCTCTCTCTCGCACACACACACACAGATTGATGTTTGTTTTAAATTACCATGCACAATTGTTTGCATCTCTGCTTTGTGGCTTAAAAGTAATTAAAAATTTAATCACGGATCTATGGTATCTGTCCCAGAGATCACTAATTGGGTGGGCTCATTAAAAGAAATGCAACTGAAACATGCCCGCCTGAACTTTCCAGCACAATTTACAGTTCATTTATTCTTTCAAATATAAGTCATTCAGTGTTAATTCTGGGAAGGGGACAGCTTATTATACAAATAAATACGCCTCTCTTTATAGTCAATTTTATTCTTCCGTAAGACAGTGCAACAATCTTGGAAACACTAGCTCCTTAAAACCGAAAGCTATAATGTACCAGACAGAAGATTCCCTTCCTTTCTTTCTCTCTCCTTTCAAATAATCATACATTTATGCACCACCGAGTTTAATCTACAGTGTCAAAGACTGACACATCCCTCTTAAAACTATGTACTCCTGGGCATAGATTAGGCAATAATGATGTGAAGGAAAATGCAGGAACAATCTAATGGGGACATTTCTGCTTTAATTTATGTACTTGTTCCCCTTAAAGAACTTTTTCATTATTAAAAAAAGATCTGGTTCCTTAAGGAACATCTCATCATGAGTAAAGGACTGTGAATAAATGGTTTCCTGGGCGGGTCACTAGTGTCCTATAGACAACTAGGAGTCCACAGGGCACAATGAACATGGGAGGAGGGAGGCAAAAATCCCAGGACCTTGGATAGCTCCAAGAATGCAACATACTCCCAAGACTCTTGGGACTCAATGGAGGTCTTTCGTTCTCCTTGGGCCAGATTGTTCCTCTCAGGCTCTGCCCCCTTTCCGACAAGTGGGAATCCTTAAAGGGGTAGTCCCCTGTCTTGGAGCCTAGCATTCTGCCACCCCACAATCAGTTCCCATAGCTCAGTGGTAAAGCATTTTCATTGGCTCCCAGTACGTTTCCGAGCACAATTCAAAGTGTTGGTGCTGACCTAAACAGCCTCAGCCCAGTATACCTGAAGGATTGTCTCCACCCCCATCGTTCTGCCTGGACACTGAGGTCCAGCACCGAGGGCCTTCTGGCGGTTCCCTCGCTGTGAGAAGAGAGGTTACAGGGAACCAGGCAGAGGGCCTTCTCGGTAGTGGCGCCCGTCCTGTGGAACGTCCTCCCAGCAGATGTCAAGGCAATAAACAACTATTTTACTTTTAAAAGACAACTGAAGGTGGCCCTGTTTAGGAGTGGCTGGGGAAACCCAGCCAGATGGGCAGGGTATAACTACTAAATTATTATTATTGTTATTGTTGCAAGTAGCAGGTTCCAGGTTCAATCCCTGGCATCTCCAGGTAGGGCTGTCGGGAGCCTGAAACCCTGCAAAGTCACCGCCAGCTCACGTCGACACACAGAGCTAGATAGACTCACTGCAAGGCCTCTCCCTATCTTCCCACCTTCAGCAATTGCTTCACGAAGGCTCTGTTATCAGCTTCTGAGCACCGGGAAAGCATCATGGAACTAACCAACAGAACAGATCCAACATGAATACCCTATTATCACATTAAGAACATATTGCAGAAATGTTGGCATCCACCTATCTCGAGACATAATGGAGTGTGCCTCTGGGGGTGAAGCCAAATTCCTGCATTAGCAGTACCAACGTGAACTACCTGGGGCACAAGCCTGGGCAGTGTGCATGGAGGTCCTGGGTTGCCCAGATGGCAAGACCCTCCCTCTTGGCCTCACTGATGTGGTCCAAAGGAAAGCAGAGCAATACATCTGGGACCAACTTGGCTGCAGGAGTTGCTGGAAGGAGGCAGACAAGGCACCACTCCCAGTGTCTTAGGGACTCCACTCTGGATTTGTGTAGTGTTTACTCCTTAGCCTTTTCCTCTCCCGTACATATCCTGCAAGTCGATGGAGCTTTAGGATCAGCCTTTTCCTTCTCCAGGATTGGCTTCCTTTTCACATTGACGAGCCCCATCTGCCCCTCACTTCCCTCTATAGCACGTGCAGAAACCACCTTCTTGTTCATTGGACCCACACTTGGTTTGGTCCGCTCCATCTGCAGGAGCCTGTCTTTGCATGCAAGGCAAGTCCCTAACTCACTGAGGGTTTGAGACCCATCGCCTACTCTCATCTGGCTTAGCCAGCCAGTCGAAGCCACTTCTGGGGTGTGGCCACTGTTGCATGATGACAGCTCTCACCTATTAAAACACCAGTCGCTGGCGGGGGCAGGGGGCACTAGCTTTTTATGAGGGTGAACCTTTTTCGTTTGCATAGAGGAGTCCCAAACAAGCACTAATCGACCTTCTCAGGCCTTAGTAACTGCTGGAGGTTGCCTAGTGCTAGCCTACTGCATGCAGAGGTTTAGCCCTAAATGGGTGGCTTTTCCATTCCCTGTTTCTTTGCAGGGAATAATCATACAAGATGGACCATAAAGAAGGCTGATCGCTGAAGAATTGATGCTTTTGAATTATGGCGCTGGAGGAGACTCTTGAGAGTCCCATGGACTGCAAGAAGATCAAACCTATCCATTCTGAAGGAAATCAGCCCTGAGTGCTCACTGAAAGGACAGATCCTGAAGCTGAGGCTCCAATACTTTGGCCACCTCATGAGAAGAGAAGACTCCCTGGAAAAGACACTGATGTTGGGAAAGATGGAGGGCACAAGGAGAAGGGGATGACAGAGGACGAGATGGTTGGACAGTGTTCTTGAAGCTACCAGCATGAGTCTGACCAAACTGCGGGAAGCAGTGGAAGACAGGAGTGCCTGGCGTGCTCTGGTCCAGGGGGTCACAAAGAGTCGGACACGACTAAACGGCTAAACAACAACAACAACATAATCATACAAGAAGCTGCTGTCTCACTATCGCGAGAGCAAGTTCTCTGAGAAAAAAATAATTGAAGGAGCCACACGGACATTATGTTTCTGGCTGCTGCAAAACTTCAATCGCACCCTCCTTTTCCCAATTTTAATGCAAGCAGAAGCCTGTATTTTCTTCCATCTAGAAGGCTGCTCATTAGCTAGTGCACCAAGCCTTATATATATCAAGCATGCTTGAATCTTTTGCCACAGCTTAAGCTCACCCGATCTTAGAGGGTTCATGCTTTGCTCTCCTATGGACCTTTTATGTGACTTCTGCCTCACCCCACATTTCCTAGACAATGAACCCAAATGCTGGGAACAAAAGGATGAGACTGTGATTAGAGAGAGAGAGAAAGTGTGCTATCATCCACTCTTCCTCCTCATTTCAAAACCCCTCATTCTGAATGTATTTCAGATCACATGGTATGTTATTGTAGCCTCTTCTGGGGCTCTGTCTTTTCATGAAATCTCTGGTGCCTTAATCTGCAGAACAACCTCAACGCATCCTTTGACTGGAGACCTCAATTTTTCCTCTCTCCTCCTGCCCCTCAAAGGTCACTTCCATCTGGAACCAAGGCGAGCCCTTCCCTCTGCGCCTCACAGATTCTTCCCCTCCACGGCGCACCGTGTTTCATCCATAAACCTGCATCACGCATTAGTGATACTTTTCTTACAAAAGTCATTTACCGAGGCAGCGAAATAGTATCGATCGCCAATGCCAGTGCCTGCGCTGTTCCAATCAGCAGCCTGACCTGTAACCTCTCTTACTTGAGTCTTCTCTTTCTTTATCTCTACCCAGCTTCAAATTCCACAGTCAGGGAGCGCCGTGATGGTGGGGTCTGAGAGAGCTGGTGGAAGGGAAAAGAAGGATTTATGGGACCCTCAGACTGGGATGCAGAGGGACGCGGGTGGCGCTGTGGTTAAAACCTCAGTGCCTAGGACTTGCCGATCGCATGGTCGGCGGTTCGAATCCCCGCGGTGGGGTGTGCTCCCGTCATTCAGTCCCAGCGCCTGCCAACCTAGCAGTTCGAAAGCACCTCCGGGTGCAAGTAGATAAATAGGGACCGCTTACCAGTGGGAAGGTAAACGGCGTTCCGTGTGCTGCACTGGCTCGCCAGATGCAGCTTGTCACGCTGGTCACGTGACCCGGAAGTGTCTGCGGACAGCGCTGGCTCCCGGCCTATAGAGTGAGATGAGCGCACAACCCTAGAGTCTGTCAAGACTGGCCCGAACGGGCATGGGTACCTTTACCTTTACCTTTACCGACTGGGATGCAGGGAGACACCCAGCAGGTAGGTGGGCAGACAGTGGAGTAGAATTCTCTTGGTCAAGTCATGTGTTCTAAATGCGCAAGTGGATGTGCTCCAAATGTATGGATCGGCCCCGGATCTAGCCAACACAACAGGCACTACCCGTTTTCCAGCCTGACCCAAAAGCTGTTTATAGCTGAATCAGGTCAGGGGAAACCAATGGGCAACCTAAGAGGACATCACAATCTTGGAAACCTTGGGCAGTGGAAACGATGATCCAAAAACTCCTAACTTCAAAAAATGGGAGGTGCAGGACCTTTCCACTTCTCTGCAAATGCTATGTGGATATCTGCATTGAAGCTCTGCATCTGATATGCCTACAGTTCTATGCACCTGCCATGTTTTGCAAAATCTTCTTTGCAAGTGTTCCACATACCATACAAAAAAATACCTCTCTCTCTCTCTCTCTCTCTCTCTCTCTCTCTCTCTCTCTCTCTCTCTGTGTGTGTGCGTGTGTGTGCGCGCGCGCAAAGTGGCACACATTTATGCAATACTCTATATTGCTTTTGTAAGGGAAGAAAACAGCATGAGCAGATGTTGCTGCTGAAACCTGTTTCTCAAATGCTTAAATGCCAGCAGAAAGGCGACCCGGTCTACCACCCAGGTAGGCCAAAATAGTTCAATTCAAGCTAATGGGACACACAGAAGGATTCCTTTCAGCTGCTGCGGTGAAGGAGAGGCTTGTAAGATGTCGGGTGAATGATCCAGGAGAGAAGCCTGCAGAGCTCATTCAAAGGCTGGGTTGCCATTTCAAGACATGTGCTGATGCCATATCCCCTTGGATTTCCTCTTTCATGGGCACTCTGGCATTTCAGCATCCTGCCATGCCATACTTGCTACCAAGACAGCCCAGTCCCTACTGTCCCCAAGAGCCTGTGTGAAGTTTCTGCAGAGCTGGAAGTCTGGAGACAATAGCAGAATGGGAGACCTCAGGAAACCCTGAGCAGCAACTGTCAGTTAGGGGGGAACCTTCTTCCTGTCAAGGGTTGCCTTCCCTATAGGTTAATCTGGTGGAGGCCTGCATGCCAGCAGTGAGCAGGAACCTGAGCAGAATGCGGCCCCTTCTTTCTCTTTCTTTAGTGCTGCCACTGCCCTCCCCTTTTCTGTCACTCACTTCTATTATTTGGTTATCACATTTATATGACCCCTTTTTCGCCAAGGAAATGAAGGACATGTGCACTGTTCTCTCCGCCCCAATTTTATCCTCACAACAACCCTGTGAGGTAGGTTAGGCTGAGAGGCAGTGACTGGGTGCAAGGCCACCCAGTGAGGTTTGTTTGGACACTGGTTTAGCATTCTAACAACTACCCCACACTAGTATGCGCTCTCTCTCTCTCCCTCTCTCCCCCCACCTCTCCCCTCTCTCCCCACATTTCTCACCACCCACATGAAATTAGACCAGGGCCCACATGTCTGACTCACTATAAGGTACCTTCCTATGGTTGTCCTAGGTAACAACCAGACAGTCAAACAAGTGTGTGCTGTTAGGATTTTTATCCATCCGTGCTACTCCAGCAGTAGCACTACGTTTTGTGTTTATCATGTGAGTGTCTGAGAGAGAGACAGGAAGTCTCAGTACTGTTGGAGTACTGTTGGAAGTTGGCTTCACTTCTGTTTGTGATGCTGTACTGTAAAAGGTAAAGGTAAAGGGACCCCTGACCATTAGGTCCAGTTGTGGCCGACTCTGGGCTCATCTTGCGTTATTGGTCGAGGGAGCCGGCGTACAGCTTCCGGGTCATGTGGCCAGCATGACTAAGCCGTTTCTGGCAAACCAGAGCAGTGCACGGAAACGCCGTTTACCTTCCCGCCGGAGTGGTACCTATGTATCTACTTGCACTTTGATGTGCTTTCGAACTGCTAGGTTGGCAGGAGCAGGGACCGAGCAACGGGAGCTCACCCTGTGGCAGGGATTCGAACCGCTGACCTTCTGATCGGCAAGCCCTAGGCTCTGTGGTTTAACCCACAGCACCACCCACATCCCTGATGCTGTTCTGTACTGGTGCTCAAAGAGCACAGACATGGTGATGGATTCTCTGTACATAGACTGTAAAATAAAGTAGTTTAGAGCTACCGATGGACTCTTCTTCTGCTATGATATGCCAGAAGACAAGTGTGCTCCTCTCAGGAGGGAGGGGTCGCTTATCACCGGTCTCTCTGGACTGAGCGAGATTTACAGCCAGGGAGGACCACCGGAGAGGCGAGTGGTGAATAAACGTAGAATATAGAACATAGCACAACTCGTAAAAAAACCCAATGCCAGCAAGAATGAAGTGCTGTAGAAATAAAGGGGAACTAATTCAGGAAGGCCAGGAAGACAAGTCTGCAACAAGCGTCAAAAGAACAACCGTGTTTGCGCTTGCTTTGTTTGCGTGGGATGGGAATTCCAAAGAATAGGCGGAACAATCCTAAAATAACATGCTCAAGTCATAGCATAGTGTGAGGGTCTGAGGCACCGTCAACAGATCTTCACCCACAGATCTAAGTTACCAAGGTGGGATGTAGGGGGATCAAAAGAGCATAGGAAGAGCCCACCTAGTCCAGCATCTCATTCTCACAGTGGTCATTCAGATGCACCTGACTTTGACAGTGCTCTCCCACTTACAGCAACTGGTATTCAGAGACATAGGGTCTCTGACAGCAGAGGTGGAACACAGCCATTGTGTCTGGCTGCCACTGATAGCCTTGTCCTCCGTGAACCTGTCTGGTTCTCTTTTACAGCCATCCAAGTTGATGGCCATCACTACCTCTGGGGGAACAGAAATCTATTCTTTCATAAGTGTCATGTGTTGAAGGCAGCGTCTCTGAGCTTTCAGCTCCCCCAGGTAGAAAAGAGGGGTTGCCTTGTTAACTCCAAAGGACAAGAGCTAGCAAACAGAAAAGTTCAATAGCGAAGAGATCTCAAATTATCGGATCCTAGTTAAAGTTGAGGGGGTCAGACTGTGCCTTGGCCAAAGGCCTGGTGGAACAGCTCTGTCTTGCAGGCCCTGCGGAAATATGTCAAGTCCCGCAGGGCCCTAGTCTCTTGTGACCACCAGATCAGGGCCACAGCCGAAAAGACCCTGGCTCTGGTTGAGGCCAGCCTAACCTCCCTGTGGCCCGGGACCTCCAAGATGTTTTTGTTTGAAGACCATAAGGTCCTCCATGGGGCATACCAGGAGAGGCGGTCCCATAGGTACGAGGGTCCTAGGCTGTATAGGGCTTTAAAGATTAAAACCAGCACCTTAAACCTGATCCTGTACTCCACCGGGAGCCAGTGCAGCTGGTATAGCACCAGGTGAATGTGATCCCGCGGCGAGGACCCTGTAAGGAGTCTCGCCACGGCATTCTGCACCCATTGGAGTTTCTGGGTCAGTCTCAAGGGCAGCCCCACATAGAGTGAGTTACAATAATCAAGTCTGGAGGTGACCGTCATGTGGATCACAGTGGCTAGGTCCAGCAGCCCTTTTTCTTGGCACCACTCCAGTATCTGTCTGTTTCCTCCTCCTTAATCTTAGTGTTGGCCTTGTATAAATCACCAGGGGAAAGGGTGAGGGCAAAACTAGAGTGAGCTGACTCTGCCTGTCTTTGGCTCTGGTGCCACCTAGAGTTGGCCTCCTTGCCTCCTTGCCTTCTGCCCAACCACTCCCAATGGGCACCAGCCACCATTGCCTGCAAGCTGAAATAATCATGACTAGCAGACACTGAAAGACTTAATCCTCCATGAATCTGTCTAAATGTCTCTTAGGACTTTCCAAGCTGGTGCCCATCGATATACCTCTGGGCAGTAAATCACATAAGCGAACTTTGCAGCATATGATAATTTAGTTATGAGCTCATGAATAAATCTCTCTCTCAACTCAGCAAAGAAACAAGATACAAAAATAAAAAATCTATCCCCCCCAAAATCTATGCACACATGCACAACACATCCAAAAATGCAAACTTTGTTGCAGACCCAAATTTTGAAAAGTTTTAATTTGGACAGTTTCTCCAGTTTGCAAAACTTGTCCCAATTACAGGAGTTAGGGCTTGTAGAATGGAGGCTTTTTTTCCGGCCCAATTTCCAGAGAGCTGAAGGATAAGTGCCTAGGAAAACGCTGCTCTCTGCTTCCGCCTTCAGCTCCTGCCACACAGAATTGGCAGCAGCACAGAGAAGGCAGGAAAACAAGTGAAGTAGGACATTTGTAGTTAGAGGGTAGTGAAGGCAGTTGGTAATGACAGCAGAGGAGAAAGCAGGAGCTGTCGGTTGTTTTTGACAGGGACTGTAAGAAACTCAGACAGCAGCCTCAAAAACAGCTCAAAGAGATCCTCTCCTTGCCCCTGCCGGGAGATGCTCAGCTTGGGTATACATAGATAGTCAAGTGGAACAGAGCCAGCAAAAAATAATCAAACATTCTGAATCACTGACACTGAGAAGATGCTTGAAGGTAAGGATGCCAATTAGAACATACTCCTTTGTCAACTGCCCAATCGCAGAGCCCTCCGCCCAAAGGTCTTTGATGTAAACAAATCCAGACAGACGCCACTGTTTAACTGTGGTTAAGGCAGCTTAACCGCAAACTGGCACAAAGTCAACATTCACAAACCATGATTTGCAACAGGTCAGCAAATCAGAATAACAAAAGGTATGGTTTGATTTCCAGGAATGTAGCTGAGCTGGTTTGCACAGCAAAAGTCACAAAACCTCGGGATACCTTAAAAAGCATGTTTCGCGGGCCGGCTGCAGTTTGGCGCAATGTCCAAATTGACAAGCCAGTTAGTGTCATTGGTCTGCAGCTGGAGGTTCTTGTGCTATAGAAGCAGGAGTGCTGAAGAAACGTAAAACAAAACAGACAAACAGGTCTGAACTATGGTTTGCCTGTCAGAAATTGAAACCATGACTCCACTTATAAACCATGGTTACTGCAAATTATAGTTTGGCATGGTGCCTGTGTTGACAACTGATGGTTTGCGATTGGCTAGCAAGTTACTATCAGAAGCCCTACTTTGGGTTTGCTAACCATATTTTGAGCTACCTGAGATTCAGCATGATGTCTCAACTGACAAACTATAGTAACAGCCATTGCTTTGCCTCCATCAGTTCCCCCAGCTGGAAACAGAAACAAACTTTGGAAGTCCTGAAGCTGAGAGGGTAAAAAACAGAAGCAGATAAGCAGCTCTAAAAAAAAGGTTTGCCCGCCGGATGTTTGGATCTTCAAATCACCTCCCGAGTTCTAAGCAGTGGTTAGCGCAAACCATCATTAGCCACAATACCCTCACCGAGACTTTAAGCCTACACACAGCACTGGAAAGTTATCCATCTCTGACTTTGTCCCAAAGTTTTATCAGGAAAAAAACCTGTTATCTGAAAAGTAGCCAGCACATGGGTCACAAGCTGCATTTAAAAAACAAAATAAAATTGATGTGACAGATAAGTTGTGCATCCTCAAAGACTGAGAAATCAAGTGCATGTCTCCACCCCATAACCAACCCTTCTGGCAGTGGACAGGCACTGAAACCCTTTGCAAGTGTTTGAAACATCATATATTTCAAAATTCATAAGGGAACGGTGGAGCCATATTTGCTGGCCCCTTCCCCTCCATCACATCCCTGTCCCTGAAACCTTCAAAGGAACATAGGAAGAGGCCTTGTGCTGAGCTATATCATTGGTTTATCTAGATATCTAGAACAGGGGTGCCCAAACTTTTTTCAAAGAGGGCCAGATTTGATGAAGTTGTTGAGCTTTTTTTAGAATTTAACCCCAAAGCCGTTGAACTTTTTTTAGGATTGAAGTTGCTGAGCTTTTTTTTTTTTTTTTTTTAGGATTTTACCCCAGGACATATACTGCCACAGGTGCTGGATTAAACCGACTGGCTGGCCAGATTATGTTAGAGGACATTCGGCACAGAAGCATGTGTGTATACCTTTAAGAGGTTTCTGGGAATAATTGGCTGCAGCTGGCCGTTGCTATAAAAGAAAAAGCTGAGTTTTGTAGCCTGCCTGCAGGAATAACACCCACCAGAGTTTGTGTCTATTGTTTAGTAATAAAGTCTTCGTTTTAGTTTGGGTTTTTACACCTATGTCTCCTGGAGTCGCTCTGTCCTCTGCCACCAGCTGGGAATCCCCCTCCAACAGATTAGGCCCCCGAAATGGACTTTGGACATGCCTGATCTAGAACCACTGAACCATTGAGTTGGATGAGGCCCTGAGAATCATCTACTTCAGGGGTCAGCAAATGTTTTTTAGCAGGGGGCCGGTCCACTGTCCCTCAGACCTTGTGGGGGGCCAGACTATATTTTGAAGGGGGAAAAAAAAGAACGAATTCCTATGCCCCACAAATAACCCAGAGATGCATTTTAAATAAAAGGACACATTCTACTCTTGCAAAAACACCAGGCAGGCCCCACAAATAACCCAGGGTTGCATTTTAAATAAAAAGACACATCCTACTCATTTATAAACACGCTGATTCCTGGACCGTCCGCAGGCCAGATTTAGAAGGCGATTGGGCTGGATCCAGCCCCCGGGCCTTAGTTTGCCTACCCATGATTTAGTTCAACCCCTTGCAACGCAGGAGTCTTGTATAGGGATCGAACCTGCAACCTTGGCATCATCAGCACCACATGCTAACCGAGCTATCCCATTTCCCTAATCTAGCTCAGTGGTGTTTACATTGACCAGCAGGGTTTGGGGCAAGGAGTCGTTCCCAGACCTACCTGGGGTCTGAACCTGGGACCTTCTGCACATTTTTGTGTGCAGTTTTGCCCAATATGGACATTTTTGCAAACCGGTCTTGCCTACTGTAATGCATGTTTGCATTTTACGTTCACTAATATACACATTTATACGTAGACTTCACACCAACACCTGCATTTATGTGTACTTGACTTGGGCTGGAGAACTGCCTTGCAAAATTCGAAGAAGAGCTGGGTTTCTATTTGCATATTGTTTCCGAGAGCACTGATTAGGGAAGACTTTAATCGCACTGAATTGAATTTCTCCCCATCCCTACATATGCAGCCAAAAGGTCATCAGCCATATACAAGAGAGAGTTTTCAACAGGCTCTGGGAAACCCCCAGTGTTTGCAGAAGTGCAATGAAAGTTTAGAGGGAGGAAAATGCAATGGGAGGGGATGGTGGAAACAAAAGTTGTGTTCAATACCTATGAAATGCTGACTGCAGGGTGGGTGGGAGCAGGATTGAAAACACAACAGAGAATCCTGAATCCTGAACAGCAGCGTTCCACACTGCAACATCTCACTCCTCCCATTATAAATGTGCTAGGGTTCAACAGAACACCTCTGTGTTTTCAGAAAGAAGCAGTATCCTTTATTATTCTTATTGTCACAGCCCTAACCCCATCCCTCCCCTTGTTTGAAGACACAACAGAAATCTCAAAACTGCAAATAAAATTCAAACCCGTATTCATGATTCTCACACATCCCTCAAGAAGATTCCGTATGGGAGCAAGAACCCAAACGCTACTCTCCCTCCCTAGACGCAACCATCATTAGAAACACTGGATGAATGCGATGGGAGTTTTGGTTGTAGAAGGACCCCAGTTTCCCCTGTCCCAAGAAGAACCTCATTCTCACCCCACTGTTGTTGTATTGTCATACCTTTGCTTTGGGGAGGATTCTGGCTCCGATCTCGGAGAACGTTGATCTGGTAGACAGCTCCGTAAGGCTCAAAAAGTTCCTTTAGCTCCTTTTCTGACCACGAACGGGGGATCTGTCCGACAAACATCTTAATGGCATCTGGGTCTGGCTGATCTGAGTGATCCAAAGCTCCATTCATCTTGTTAGCTGTGCCGTTACTGGAGAGAGAGAGAGAGAAAGGGGGAAAGGAGAGCTGTCGTCAGTGGGAACATTTTCTTTTTTTGAAATAATGTCATTTGCAAGCAGAAAAGGAATAACAAGCAACAGTCAGTGGAGAGGGAAATAGAGCACAACTAACGCTTCCAAACTGATTAAGTGCCACCGCCAACAAAATACCATGTTAGTGCCGTGAACAAACAACAGCGAAAACGTGTCATTACGTTATTCTCCGACTGCAAGCCGCCGCTTGAATCCATCACGTACAAAGAGGGTGCCAAGCTCAAGTCACAAAACGGCGCTTGTGGCTCTTAAAAGAAAAGGCCATTTTAAGGAGACATACGGGGGCTACTGTACAAGCACGCTGTTCTCTGGCAGAACAGAAAATCAGTGCAAGGACACCCTTCCCCCATGAGGGCTCCCGAGGCGGTGGAGTTTCCACCCCCAGTGCAAGTGTGTTTGGATTCTGAAACACTCAAAAGTCACGTGAAAGGGCATACAAAACAGCCGGCAAGATATCCGATGAGTAATGCAAAAAACGGCCTCTGCATGTGTCATATTGTTGCACAAAACAGGAAAAAAATGCTCCGGCCAGGCAGATTCCTTGCTGCCAATATAGTGTAGGACAAAGATATTTTACTTCCTGCAGCAGAATCCAAACAGTGGCCTCCTCTACTCCTCCTTTGCTTAAGAGCCAATGCTTTAAAAAAACCAAAACAGCAACACCTCACTACATTATTCTGATATCAGTTTCATCTGTCCCCCTATACTCTTCCACCCGAAGGAGTCTGCTTCATGGCGAACAAGGCTGTGCACACAATTGTGTTCACTCTGGATCCGGGGTTTTTCTCATCACGGGTGTGAGGTCATATGAGGTCAGCCAAAATGCATAGGTCCTCTGAGAAATATAGTGGTACCCCGGGTTACAGACGCTTCAGGTTACAGACTCCGCTAACCCAGAAATAGTACCTCAGGTTAAGAACTTTGCTTCAGGATGAGAAGAGAAATCACACAGCGGCAGCAGGAGGCTCCATTAGCTAAAGTGGTACCTCAGGTTAAGAACAGTTTCAGGTTATATAATAATAAGAATAATAATTTATTATTTATACCCCGCCCATCTGGCTGAGTCTCCCCAGCCACTCTGGGCGGCTCCCAATCAAATGTTAAAAACAGTACAGCATTAAATATTAAAAACTTCCCTAAACAGGGCTGCCTTCAGATGTCTTTTAAAGATAGGATAGCTGCTTATTTCCTTCACATCTGAAGGGAGGGTGTTAAGAACGGACCTCTGGAATGAATTAAGTTCTTAACCCGAGGTACCACTGTATTCCTGTTTGATGCATTCCCTCAAACCGGCTTCCAGCCTACCTGAAAATGGAAGCTGTGGTTAAACTGAAGTGTGTCCCTTTCAGGCAGCCAACTGCACATGCGCAGAGGGCAATGCATGTGCAGATGTGAGTTTCAGGGAACTGGAGTTGGGTGCAGGTAAACAATGAGCAGCAGAGGAAATAAATCTCCACCCTCTCTGTGGTCTGCACACCAACGTAAGAATGCAACTTGAAACACAGCAGGGGGAATGGAACTTCCTGCATCTCAAGCCACTAATGTGTACAGTTATGTTCTAGTTCTAGTTATGAACTCAATTCATTCCAGAGGTCCGTTCTTAACCCAAAACCGTTCTCAACCTGAGGCGTGCTTTAGCTAATGGGGCCTCTTGCTGCTGCTACGCTGCCGGCACACAATTTCCGTTCTCATCCTGGGGCAAAGTTCGCAACTCGAGGTAACTCTTCCAGGTTAGTGGAGTTTGTAACCTGAAGCGTTTGTAACCTGAGGCTTTTGTAACTCGAGGTACCACTGTACATAACTCAAGTTGCTAATAAATTACCTATAATAGAAAAGAAAAGAAGGGAATGTGCTTTATTTCAACTTAGGAGCCCATCATATGTTTTATATGGTATAAACTAAAAGGAAAAGGGGTCCAAAAAACTATTTAAGTCCTGTAAAGTATAAATAAGATACAGAGTCAGGTGTTGGTCTGACATAGTCAAAATAAATTAAAAAATTGTCCAGTCAGTAGCACCTTAGAGACCAACTAAGTTTGTTCTGGGTATAAGCTTTCACCAAGATACAGAGGTTTACCAAATCCTAGCAAAAGAAAAGATGAGCCAGAAGGCAGATTATGAGCACTGTTTAGGTTGGCAGAGTAGTAGCCAGCAGGATCTGACCCTTGAGGCACATCTCATTGGAGAGTTTCCTTTGAATGGTGTAATTAATGGAAATAGCACGAGAGAAGCTCCCCATTCACTACAGTGATACTGAGCCACGTTATTTCATTCATTCATGTACACAATTAGTTCTATGCCACCTTTAGGGGAACGGCCCAACTATGTTGACTCACAGCAATATAAAATGTTATGAAATCAACAATAACAATAAAGGAAGCAGTGATAAATCGCCATTAAAACCCCTAAGCACAATACAGTTCAGAGAGCTTCACCACTTTCACACAATACATTGAGAACACTGTGATATCACCTTAAAACACTCCTGGATTGCCCCAAAGAATTCTGGGAGTTGCAGTTTGTTAAAGGTGTTGAGAGTTGTTAGGATAGTTCCCCATCCCTGTCATAGAGCTACAATTCCCAGAGTTCCCTGTGAAGAAATATTGATGGTTATAAACCACTCTGAGAATTGTAACACACTGAGAGGAAGAGGAATCGGCTAACAACCCTCAGCACCCTTCACAAACTACAGCTCCCAGAATTCTTTGGCGGAAGCCATTTAAAGTGGCATCATAGTGCTTTAAATGTAAAGTGCGAGTGTTACCACAACTTTTTAAAATAAAATAAATGAATGTGGAAAACTGAATTTAAAGACTGGAATAATGAGAAACTCAAAGGAATTGAAATGGACAGATTCCCCCATCCTTTGCCTCAAGTGATGGCCTTGTGTGCCCACACTGTCTGCCTCATTCAAGGGTTAAAGCCTGCGGACACAACACAAGGATGACGTGCGCCACTCACAAAGGAGGCACAAATTAAATATCGGAAGAGGGGAGACCACGAGTGTGTTCCGTGCCCCGGGGCTACAAACTTGCGCACGGAGAAATCACTTAGCTGCCCCCGCCTTGTCTCTCCCGAAGCATAAGCACACCTGAACACATTAATATGCCTCGATTAACTCCTTTCTTCACAGCCCTCCCAAGTCCAGAAAGGAGCGGGGGAGCAGCATGAAAGACAGGTTTCAAAACCAATGATGAGAAGTTTGATCACCAATTCCGCTGCTCGCCTAACCTTGCGTCGTTCTGCCATTTCAATTACCCAACATTGCCTCTTTCTTTCTCCTGGGTCCCTTGGATCACAGTTGGGGTGTGGAGAAGAGGATGGGGCTCCAGGCATCTTTTTAGGGATGCTGTGGAAAATGATCTCGGATCCCAGAAAGGCGACCGCTTTAGGGAAGACCTCCCACTCCCCATTCCATTCCTGCCTTGACACACGTCCAAGAAAAATCATTTCACTCCCCCTTCCATTCTTCTCTGGCTTTCCCTACAGCAAATAACACTCATCCTCCTTCCTCTTCCTGCAGGTCAAACTCAGTTGCTCTTTTTTTATTCCATCTATGCATGAAGCATGAGGTAAGGTTCGTTTTTTCACAACTGGCCCTTCCTAAGCCTCAAATGTCACCTGGGCAGGTGGGAGGCCGATGCGATTCTTCTTTTCCTTAATATGAGGATGTGCGCTGCTTCGTTAGGCTGCCTGTTTCAGAGCCACAGTCAGGACCGGCCCACCCATGAGGCAAGGCGGCAAGATCCACAGAGGCAGCAGATCCCAATAAAGAATCATAGCATCCCATGCTCTACCAACTGAGCTAGATCTTTCTCTCCCTCTTGTTCCTCATGTACGTAGATATTCCCTCAACACTCCTTCCCTGGCGGGGAAGGAGACACCATTTGGGGGGTTTGCCTTACGCATCAAAATGTCTTGGGCCAGCCCTGGTTGTAGTAAACCTGCTGTTTCTCCAGGTTTTTTTTTTTAACTCACTGGGCTCCAGCTTCCGGTTTCAAGAGTAGCGACTTGAGATCAATTTATACAACCCTAAGCAAGATGCATCTTCTGCTTCTACTGTTTTGCATGCAGAAAGTTCAATTCCTGGCATCTTCATCTAAGGCTGAGAAGATATCCTTGTCTGAAATCTTGCAGTGATGATGATGATGGACCAATGGTCTGACTCAGTTTAAGGAGCTTCCTACATTCCTCATACCAGGCACCACTCAGATACAGTGGTGCCCCGCAAGACGAATGCCTCGCAAGACGAAAAACCCGCTAGACGAAAGGGCTTTCCATTTTTCGAGGCGCTTCGCAAGACGAATTTCCCTATGGGCTTGCTTCGCAAGACGAAAACGTCTTGCGAGTCTTGCGATTTTTTTCGCTTTCCCCCCTTTTTCTAAGCCGCTAAGCCGCTAATAGCCGCTTAGCCGCTTTGCCGCTAATAGCGCTAATCCGCTAATAGGGTTGCTTCGCAAGACAAAAAAACCGCAAGACGAAGAGACTCGCAGAACGGATTCTTTTCATCTTGCGAGGCACCACTCAGATATAGGGATACTCTGATGCATTAGGTTCAGATACAGTTCAGCATTTTAGATTCGTTCGGTGTTTTATTTTATCACATTCTTTTTCATCTCATCAGTTCGATGCAAATATTAAGCAAGTATGGCCATTTCAACTTTCTCAGAATAAAAATTTGCTCGCGCCACACTGAATTTTTGTATCGATAAGAAGTGCATTAGATAACCAAAAGAAGCAACTCCTAGCAGTGCCTGATTTATAATACAGAAACCAACTGCCTTATAAGAATGATCATGGGACATCAAGAAAGTATAAAACAAGGCAGCTACATAAGAACATGAATTATTCCAGAAATATAACATTGATTTGTCCTTGAATCTTTCCGCCACACTTGCCATCCTCTCAGCCACACCAGTGTGGCATGCCACACCCTTTGAGAACCAATGCTCTGGGACATCAGAAATGTTTCCAATGCGAAATGAAGTTTTTCCAGTGCAAATTAGACTAATTGGCATGAGATTTTTTTTTGGGGGGGGGACGACTCATGTCGCTGCTCTGGTAACAGTTGAATAAAGGACCACTTGTAAATTAACAGGAAGGATTCGAAACCTGTGGGATCAGAGATTCTTAGAAGACTGGAGTAAATATATGAACTATTTGAAAAGTAATTGTGATGAACAGATTACGCTCGTAGGACTGCAAGAAGTTTCATAAAGTGGATTACTTGAAATTACTGGAAAAAAGACTGTGAAGAGAATTATTAGTTAAGGACATTTAAATGTAATATAGAAATTAAGAAATGCAGAATAAGTGATGAAGAACGGGAAATCATCAGCGGTGTTGACGGAAGTCTAAAATATTGTATAAGACGAGAAGATATGTTGCACGATTCTTGGAACTGATGTGTGTGTGTGCGTATACAGTGGTACCTCAGGTTAAGTACTTAATTCGTTCCGGAGGTCCGTTCTTAACCTGAAACTGTTCTTAACCTGAAGCACCACTTTAGCTAATGGGGCCTCCTGCTGTTGCTGCTGCGCCGCCACTGCACAATTTCTGTTCTTATCCTGAAGCAAAGTTCTTAACCCGAGGTACTATTTCTGGGTTAGCAGAGTCTGTAACCTGAAGCGTATGTAACTTGAAGCATCTGTAACCTGAGGTACCACTGTGTGTGTGTGTGTGTGTGTGTGTGTGTGTGTGTATAATAAAGGACCACTTTTGGGTTGGGTGGATTACACGCACTGGTGCCAACTCCAGCAGGCCCCGGGTGCCTGGGCACCCATAATTTTTTTAATGTGGGTACCCGGACTCTACCCCTGCCACTCACCACCCACTGCCATGCACCTCCCCACCAGGGTCCCGTTTCATTAATGGTTCTGGAGAGGACGTGTGGTCAGAAGCAGAGAGATGGGGAGCTTTAAAAGGATTAAAGGTTTGACATTGATGCGGAGTGCGACCGGGAGCTTAAGGAGAGGCGTGATGATGTCACGGCCGGTGGGAGAGGAAGACTATGCTGCGGTATGTATTATGTGTGCATGGGGGAGAGGGATAATGCATTAACAGGATTGCTAATCCCAGCTTTAGCTGCTGTAGTCGGGAGCGCTGTTGTTGTTTTAAGTGCATTCTGGTTTTCTTCTTGCAAAATTGGATACAGGGTTTTGCTTGTTCATGTTTATTGCCACGTTGTGTAGCCCGAGGTTTCCGGAGGCCCGTCCTCGTCGCTGCGCAGAAGCTGCCCTTCCAAGCAAGCAAGGGAGACGTTCGCACCGCTGAGCTTGTGTTCGGGAGCCGAGTGCCAACTCCAGAGAACTAAATCCAAGCAATTAACTCCAGGAAATGCTGCGCGATGCAACACATTTCAAGATTGGCACAGACACATGTGACGGGCATACCAGCCGGATTTAGGAGATGCAGGAGGCTATTTTAGTAATTTCCGAGAGCGCATGACCCAAACGAAAGCTACGTTGATCGGATCCAACACGGCTGCATTATCTAAATAGCTTCCTTGAAAACAAGACTGGAACTCCCAGCTGGATGTGCTTTAAAGCAGGGCTGTCAGGTGCAAGGTCCAAGAGCCTTGCCAGACCTTTTGGAGTCCTCACAAGCAGCCTACACAACCCACACTCCACAACAACTGTGTGCTGGTCCCGGGGGGAAGGTTACCGTTGGCGTAGTCAAAGTCCGGTCCTGGGTCAATAGCCTGGAAACAGTTCCGAAGGAGCGGGGCGAGGTCCGAAGCAGGAAGCCGGGCGGGGACAGGAACACTGGAGGAACAGGACTGGATGCTGGCCGAAACAGCTCATCAACGACGTTGCTCCCGCAACCTGGGACCGGGCTGACTGGCCTTTATCTTCTCTGAGGCCAGGGGCGGTCCAGGCCCCCAGGAGACCCGCCTCTCCTGGCCTTAAGGCGAGCACTCCTCCTGGGAGAAACCAGTTCCCTTCGCCTCTCTGCCCTGAGCCTCTGCAGTTCAGGAGAGGCTGAAGGGTTACTGGGCCCAGGGGGAGACTCACCTGTAGGCACTGAGTCCTCAACCACCTCTGGTGCCAGAGTGGAATCACCTGGTGCCTGCTCCTGAGGATCCGGTGCAGGCGCTTCAGAATCAAGGCCCTGACCCAGTTCAGCCGGCCCTGGAGGCGGGGACTCCTGTGCAGGCTGGGATTCCTCTGGTTCAGCCTCTGAATCGGAATCCCAGGCCATCACAAACTGATTGAACGGCTTAGGGAGCAAAGGACCTGCTCCTTCGTGGTTCAACACCAGCCTAAGGGTGGGCGAATCTGTTTCACCTCCAGTCTGTGTGACTTTTGAATAATGTCTATTTATCTCATCATTCTGTACTGCGCCTACAGTACAGTCATACCTCGGGTTACAGCCTCTTCAGGTTGTGTTTTTTTGGGTTGCGGACCGCCAAAACCCGGAAGTACCAGAATGGGTTACTTCTGGGTTTCAGCGGCCGCACATGCGCAGAAGCGCTAAATCGCACTTTGCGCATGCGCAGAAGCACCGAATCGCAACCCACGCATGCGCAGACGCGTGTTGCGAACGCTGTGGGTTGCAAACGTGCATCCCACACGGATCACGTTCGCAATCCCAGCATCAACTGTAATTTTTTTTTTTTAAAAAAAACCCAATCAAAATGCCAATTTAAATGTACAACTGTGTTGCAACATTTCGAGAAGAGTAGAATCCGGCAAGTGCAGAAGTTCCAATCAACCCCTTAGCCAAAGTCATGGAACTGGGTTCACTTTCCATCAGAATTTGCAAAGCCTGATTTCCTCAAGAACTCATACACCAGCCTCCTCTGGTTCCATTTAAATCAGCAGGGCAATGACCAGCCATCTACCCAGTACAGTGATGCCTCGCAAGATGAAATTAATTCGTTCCGCGAGTTTTTTCGTCTTGCGATTTTTTCGTCTTGCGAAGCACGGACTTTGGAAAAGCTTCAAAAAGCACCAAAGTCTTCAAAAACCTCAAAAAAGGCTACCACACTGCGTGCTATGAGTTGCTCCTCGAAGTGAATGCACGGTTTTAAGAAAAAGGAAACAAACTCGCAAGACAAAGGAAACAAACTTGCAAGACGTTTTCGTCTTGCGAAGCAAGCCCATAGGGAAATCCGTCTTGCGAAGCAACTCAAAAAACGAAAAACCCTTTCGTTTTGCGAGTTTTTCGTCTTCCGAGGCATTCGTCTTGCAAGGTACCACTGTATTGCCATGGGAACATGGGAGGCTGCATTGTGCTGTCTCAGGCCTTTGGCCCATCTGGTCAGTGTTGTCTGCCCTGCCTGGCAGTGGCTCTCAAGAGTCCCAAGTTTAAAGAAAGAGGTCTTTCCAGGCCCTGCTTGGGGGTTCTGAACCTTTTGCATCCATCAGCTTTCCCAAAAGACCAGGTCCATCAGGCACCTCCCACCCCTGAACTATGCAAGCTGATCATTGTAGGAACAACTGTTTAGGAATCGGTGCTTGGGTTTTATTTTTTCCTCTTCCCTCCCTGTCCCTTTCACCTTGTGTGTCATTCCATATATATCTGTAAGCCTGTGGGCAGGGACTGTTTTGTTTTAATGGACTACATGTAAGCCACACTGGGAGCTTTTCTAGCTGGAGAGTGGGGTACAAATGAGGAGGAGGAGGATTAGGATTAACATCAGAATATATTAAGGGAATTATTGTAATATTTTGAAATGCAGTAGAACTATGAGATGATTAGGATTCCCTCCAGTCTTGAAGCATGGGAAGTCAGCTAAAAAATAATAATAATTTATAATTAGGCATAACATTGGGATTGTTTGATTATTGGATAATTTGTAATATATAATTTGGTTTGATTGGAAATTTTTAATAAATATTATTTTTTTAAACAAAAGATGATGATGATGATTGACTCTCTCTGACAAAGTGCCTTTCACTTTGCTGGCTCCCTTTGACTGAAGACACCGGTGATGAACTTTCTCCATGCAAAGCCCACAGGCTGGACCTGAGTGCAACAACATTGGTGATTCCCATCAACCTGGATTCCTGCCTGGCAGGGGGTTGGACTAGATGACCCTTGAGGTCCCTTCCAACTATACAATCTCAGGATTCTATGAAACACACACTGCCTCCAACAGCGAAGGGAGAATGCAGCGATTGATCAAGGGCCTTAACTATTTCCGTTTAAACGGCTCTGCGTTAAAGAATATCAAGAATTTTTCAGCTATGCTTAAATCACACGATTCTTGTCAATGAAAGCAGACTGTGGGATTCCTTTTGTGTTGACAATTTCCATGCTTTCCCCCTCTTTGTTAGCTTGGTATCTCACGCCTCTCACAAAGATTCCCCTGCTCTCCCATCTCCTAACGATCAGAATAAAGGAATAAACGAAATAGTTCACTTGGTGAAACCTGTAATAGGATTGCCATTTTGACAGAGAGAGAGAGAGAGAGATCCAGCATCATCAACACTGCCACCACTTTTTCAAAAAAAACTGAGGGTTTTTGGTTTTAAAAAAGGAGGGGGGACACCCCACAAAACATCTGGCGCGGAGAATACAGATGATCGTTTGTTTATATCTTTCTCTCTCTGTCTAACTGCCTTTTCCAAACACAGCCAGATGGAGCCTTTCAAAATCAAATTAATTTCAGATTAATTCACTCTGGACCAACGCCAGTTTCTTGACTCTATGCTTTGAGGCACTATCTAAATTGATTTACAGTCATGAACTTAAAAGAGCTCAAGTCCTTAGGTATAAGGAGCTGGGGGGAATAAGTACAGTTGTGATGAAGAGAGATAACTGCAACTGTTAAGAGTTATTAAAGCGAACATTCCCACCATCCCAGAAACATCTACTCTTCTTGCAGGTG
The DNA here is from genome assembly GCF_964252035.2 of Podarcis erhardii. Classification (NCBI taxonomy): domain Eukaryota; kingdom Metazoa; phylum Chordata; class Lepidosauria; order Squamata; family Lacertidae; genus Podarcis; species Podarcis erhardii. The sequence continues at coordinate 11,629,510 of NC_138500.1, read as the reverse complement.
TCTCTCCTTCCCCTCTCCAGCATCCTAAAATCTTGAGACTTTGGCTTTCAAGACTACTTTTGTATCTATTGCCCATGTGATCCAACCTGCTCTTGGGGACTGAAGTAATACCGCCCCAAATTTTGTTCCATGCTTTTCCTGGAAACATGGAACCAAATGTGCTGCTTTCCACCCCCCCCCCGAAGCAATCCACATGGAAGTTAGCACTAAACTTCCACTAAATTTCCAGAAATGGCTTTTATGTTGTGTGAAAGATTGCATAAACCATGAACATTATCAGGCAAGGAAACATCGACAGCATAAAGTGCTGTCTGTATGCAGTAAGTATACAGCAGCGGTCCCTGGAAACTTGCCCCATTTGAGAGTAATATATTGGTTAGATTGGTGAATTATCCCCCATCCTTGAGTTCAAAGCATCTCTTACCTATGAAGCTTACTGGGTCAGCCATTCCCTACCATTCTAAGCTACCTCACAGGATTGATGTGCAGAAAAGCACAAGATAAATGTTTCTAGAGATTTACCAATCTATTTTTTTCTTTAAAAGAAGACCCCCAAAACACGAAGTAACTAATTTTTTTTAGCAGGTGACCTGATTTATTCCCCAGCAGCCTCACTTCCTATGAATATCTCCACGGTAGATATGGAACAAGGATATGCAGGAGCCATTAAATATCTCAAAATGTTTCTTAATCAGAGACTACTCAGGCAAGGGTAGCGAGTCACATGCGATCACTCTCTGTAGACACTTTTATTATCTGACTCGTTTCAACTGCAATTTGGGTTTCTGCAGAGACAAAACAGCAAGCTCTGGAAAATTATAAGATAAATGTCAGGCAACGATAACACTGTTAATGAAGATGCATTGGCAAACAGCAGTAATCTTACTTTGAAAGGCTCGTTTCCATTAGAAGAAGCCCAACCTGTCCAAGGCAAGAGTAGTGCCAGGATTAAAATGATAGGGTGACAGTCAACTCTATAATACTCAGAGAGGTTTCAATAGGTCTACCCTGAGTATGACTAACCCATGATTTTTAAGGTGCATTTATGCTTTTGAATTATGGTGCTGGAGAAGACTCTTGAGAGTCTCATGGACTGCAAGAAGATCAAACCTATCCATTCTGAAGGAAATCAGCCCTGAGTGCTCACTGGAAGGACAGATTGTGAAGCTGAGGCTCCAATACTTTGGCCACCTCATGAGAAGAGAAGACTCCCTGGAAAAGACCCTGATGTTGGGAAAGATGGAGGGCACAAGGAGAAGCGGATGACAGAGGATGAGATGGTTGGATAGTGTTCTCAAAGCTACCAGCATGAGGTTGACCAAACTGTGGGAGGCAGTGGAAGACAGGAGTGCCTGGCGTGCTCTGGTCCGTGGGGTCACGAAGAGTTGGACACGACTAAACGACTAAACAACAACAACAATGTGTGTGTCGCCACTGTGGTTGACAGAGAGCCGGCAGTCAGGGATACGGTGAGATAACAACTGGAAATTATTATTTCCCAACTCAAAAAAGGGTAGACTTATACATTGTCACCAGAAACATGTGTTCCCAGACTGATATCTGAGAGAAACTAAATACTTCCCAGGGTAGGCTAAACAGCTTGTGGAAGAGCTCTGAATCCCCACTGGGGAAGAGCTGGGAGCAACCACCTCTGCAATCTCTTCTTGCCACAAGCAAAGTTTTTGGGCCCTTGGAGGAGAGGAAGGTGTAGACCAGGCTTCCTCAACCTCAGCCCTCCAGATGTTTTGAGACTACAATTCCCATAATCCCTGACCACTGCTAGCTAGGGATCATGGGAGTCATAGGCCAAAACCATCTGGAGGGCCGAGGTTGAGGAAGCCTGGTGTAGACATTCGGCCAAAATTGAGAGAGGTAGCAAGCAGTAGCCACCTAACTCCTCCTTGCAATTGTTCAAGCAGAGGTAGTATATGCAACATGGGGGTATCACATCCATCACAAGCCCGGCCTGCCTAATCCCTGCCCCAAATCTAAGAACAGAACAGTGTTAACAAAATCCTGCTAGATCAGACCAATGCTCCATCTAGTCCAGCATCCTGTTCCCACAGCCACCCAAAAGTCCCAGATGGGACAGTTGCTCCATATCTTTAATTATTTTGGTTGCCCTGAACCTTTTTCCAACTCTGCGAAATCCTTTGTGAGGTGAGGCGACCAGAACTGTCCAAATGCAGACAGACAATCAATTTTTATAAACAGCCTTATCTCAACCTTAAACTCGCTTGCCGCTGACCTGCGCAGATGTCAGTATGCAAGGACACTTAAAATACACACTCACAGATCCACATTTTCTCTATGCAATCTAAAGGTCTGTATTATGGACATCTGCTCAGCAGCCATTTGCGGGAGATGGACGTGGATATATCTATATATATCTATTCTTCCAATGAAACAAGTTTTTTTTTTTTTTTTTAAAAGAAATAGATAAGTCTAATTACACAAACTCTCCTCTCTACACGGTTGTAGATCTGAAGACTCTACGCTGCACGCTCGCACAGTCTCCATCTTCAAAGGGAGCCTTACAAAGAATGCCTAATGAGAATGAACGATGACCATGCAAGATATAATCGCACAGTTCCTTTTGAAATGGGCGCATTCTGCTATCACTCCCAAAGGTCGTTTTTCTTCCGTACGCACATGCATGGAAGTGCATTCTTACACAGCATGGTGCTTGTTGCTTTGTCATGTGAAGTTGGAACTATCTGTTTTGCTTGGCACTTTGAACCATGTGGTGTTGTTTTAATGTCTCATTCTAGCTGGTCCAAGTCCCTAGAAGCAAAACTTTAGCCGATTTTCCACCTCTGTAATTTTTACTGGATAGGATAAGAAGAGCCTTCAGTCTACTGGGCAGCTGTTGGTCATTCTGGAAAGGTCAAGCCTGCTTCCTGCCTTCCCTCCTCAACATCCTTATTTTATCGGAAAGAAAAAGTTCAAAGGTTTGCACTGGATTACTAACGGAGCTTCCCATTCCTTCTCCTGACTTTGCTAGGAGTTCACTGCTACTAAATGCTCTGCCCATTTTCCCTTGGACAAACCAGAGCGTTCTTCAGGCACTGAAAGGAACAGGCTGGGATCAGACCCTGAGATTGGCAAGCCCTCTCCAGATCCTACACCAAGGGGCTGGGGAAGCTTGCAACACCAGCCCATGGGATGAGAAGTCAATATGAAGCTTCTACATTGGGCAGGTCTAGGGTGAAAGAGGAGAGTGCAAAATATGGTCTGAAGCTCAACATCAAAAAAACAAAGATCGTGGCCACTGGTCCCATCACCTCCTGGCAAATAGAAGGGGAAGAAATGGAGGCAGTGAGAGATTTTACTTTCTTGGGCTCCATGATCACTGCAGATGGTGACAGCAGCCACGAAATTAAAAGACGCCTGCTTCTTGGGAGAAAAGCAATGACAAACCTAGACAGCATGTTAAAAAGCAGAGACATCACCTTGCCGATAAAGCTCCATATGGAAGTGAGAGCTGGACCATAAAGAAGGCTGATCACAGAAGAATTGATGTTTTTGAATTATGGTGCTGGAGGAGACTCTTGAGAGTCCCATGGACTGCAAGAAGATCAAACGTATCTGTCAGGGTTTTAGGGAGAGAGGAGACAGAGAGCGAGGGCGAGGAGGAAGAGGACGACAACGAGCCGAGGTTGTCCCAAAGTCCGTCTAGCGAATCAGAGGATTCCCAGAAGGGAGCCCCCCTGGTCAGGCCAAGGGGCAATAGAGAGGGAAGCAGTCAGAAAGAGGGGAACGAAGAGGGAATCCCCAGTGGGAGTGGCAAAGCGGGACCAGCTCCCCCGTCGGAACGGAGTGGAGGGGGGGGGAGTTGCCAGTGTGTCAGAAAGAGTAGGACAGGAAGGAGGAAGGGGGAGGAGTTCGGAGCAAGACGTCCTGCCTGAAAGGGAGGAGTGTAGTACCGAGAGCAGCGTAACTGTAGAAAGGAAGGTCAGAGGCAACGTACGCGCGCCAAGTTCAAATATAGAGGCGCGCGGAAATGAGGAGAGCTCTGAGGAGGAGCCTGGTGCCAAAGCACGAAGGAGGGGGGAGCAGGCGGGAGAAGACTCAGCCTCTGGGGAGTCCCGGAAAGAGGGAAGACAGGGGGGCAGGAAGACCCTGCGGAAAAGGAAAGAGAGGAAAAGGTGGAGCAGTACAAGCCTCTTAAATTGGTGCAGGGGAGGGACGGACTCAGAGGGGACTTCTAACATCTAAGGGTAACAGATGCGGAGCCACGGAGTTGGGATGTAATGGCTACAATGATCTTCAATAAATCCTTTTGTACATAACTTGGACTGGACTTTGGTCTCTTGTGAGCTGGGACCTCGGGTGGCTCTGACAGAAAGTCCCCTCTCAGAACGCAAATTTTTTTTTGCAAAGCTCACAAACGGTAACGGCCATGAGTGCGGAGGATCAGCTGACAGCGCTGCGGAATACAGTGTCCGAACTCACAGCTGCAGTCCTTGCGTCTCAGAAGAAGCATGACGAAATGGAGAAGCGCTGCCAAGACCTGCAAACAAGGTGGGAGCGTGCAAGCAGGGAAGGGTTCCCAGGGTCCAGATCAGAGGGAATTGGACTTGGAAGGAGGGGGGGCAGCCTAGTCACCCACTTCGATGGGAACCTGAAGCATTATCCCAGTTTCAAAGCAGACGTTTTGTATGCATTGCACTTGCTTCGTCATGACTTTAAAGATGAGGAGGAGAAAGTGAGGGATTTGTTCTGGGAGGGTCTCAGCGGTCCCATTAAGGATGAACTTGCCAGGGGAGACAGACCTCAGACCCTGGAGGAACTTGTGCAGAGGGCTTTATCGATTGGGGTAAGGCACAATGAGGAAGAACGGCAGGTGCGTCCACCAGCGAGGACGTCTTCTTTCATCCCCAGGGAGTTCAGTCAGTCACATCCCTCGCCGCTGGGCAGGCAGGGGGAGGAGCCGATGGAACTTGGTGGTGCTAAGGCTCAAGCAACAGCCAGAGCCCCGGCTTCCGGTGCAGTAAAGGCGAAGCCTCCTAGAGGGACCAGGAAGTGTTACATCTGCGACAGTGCACTGCACATGGCGAAAGAGTGTCCCCAGAGGCTCCAGAAGCACACTGCAGCTTTAGCAACGGTAGCAGCAGAAGTGACCCAAGAAGAGGAGCCTCAGGGAAACGGCAATGCCTGGCTGGAAGCACAAATGCTGGGGCTCAGCCAGGCGGATCTGTAGAACAGTCCTCAGCGTTTTTGCAACCTACAGACCCTTTACCACCCAAGCCAGCAGTGCAGCTCACCGCAACACTGCAGTTGCCAGATGGGACCCCCATAGAAGTGCCCCTCACGATCGATTCCGGGAGCAACGCCGATTTCGTGGGGATGCAATTTGTCAAGCAGCATCGCATAGCGCTTCTGCCAGCCACAACACCTCTGAACGTAGTCACGGTGGATGGCAGGAAATTGCTTGGAGGGCAAGTGGTGCATCAGACGCCTCCCATGGTGATGCGGATTGGAGATCACCGGGAAGTCATTAGCTTCAATGTCACCCACCTGTCTGACACGCCTATAGTATTGGGCATGAGTTGGCTGGAGAGACACAGTCCTGCTGTAGCGTGGTACCAACGCCAGATCACCTTTTGCTCATCGTACTGTGCTCAAAACTGCATCCAGTCGTGCCAGGAGGAGGGGGCTGAGCAGCAGCTGCGACTGGGCATGGTGCAGGCAGTACCCAGCAAGTACGAAGGGTTCCTGGAGGTTTTCTGCGAGAAGGAAGCTGACCAGTTGCCGCCCCACAGACCCTATGATTGTGCCATCGACCTGGTGCCAGGGGCGCAGTTGCCGACTGCAAAGCTGTATTCCATGTCTGAGGACGAGATGCAAGAGCTCAGGGAGTTCATAGAGCACAATTTGCAGCGCGGATTCATCCGGGAATCGAAAGCGGTGGGGGGCAGTCCTGTTTTCTTTGTAAAGAAAAAGGACACGCCCCAAAAAAGACTTATTGTGGACTATAGGTCCATAAACAGTATGACCAAGCCCAAAGCCTTCCCCATGCCCAAGATAGATGATCTCCTGGCAACCGTAAGGAAGGGGAAGATCTTCACCAAGTTGGATCTGCGTGGAGCGTATAACCTCATACGCATCCGGGAGGGCGATGAGTGGAAGACGGCCATGTTCACGCCTCTGGGCACGTATGAATACAGAGTTATGCCATTTGGTCTCCAAAATGGATCTCACGTCTTCCAAGCCTTTATGCATCACGTGCTAGCGGGACTTCTCTACAAGAAATGCGTGTGTTTCCTCGACGACATCCTGATCTTTTCGGAAACGGAGGAGGCCCATGAGAAGGACGTAAAGGAAGTCCTGCAAAGACTACGGGAGAACAGGCTCTACGCCAAGTTAGAGAAGTGCCAGTTTGATGTGACGGAGGTGGATTTCCTAGGCTACAAGCTGTCTGACAAGGGGCTGGCCATGGACAGCGCCAAGGTCCGCGCGGTGTTGGACTGGAAGAGCCCCCGCAATCGGAAGGAAGTCCAGAGATTCATCGGCTTCGCCAACTTCTACCGCAAATTCATCAGAGGTTTTGCAAAGGAGACGGCAGCGATCACGGACACTCTGAGTTCCAAGAAGAAGAGGTTCGTGTGGACGGAACAGGCAGAGCGCTCTTTTCGGAAGCTTAAAAGCCTTTTCGCCTCCGAGGAGCAGCTGCTGCACGTGAATCCAGGCAAGCCCATGCGAGTAGAGACCGACGCGTCAGACAGAGCAGTTGGAGCCGTACTCCTGCAAGAAGATCCACATGGCAACTGGAGACCCGGTGCCTTTTACTCCAGAAAGCTCAGCAAAGCGGAGCAAAACTACACCATATGGGACAGGGAGCTGTTAGCCATTCACGCAGCTTTCAAAGCGTGGCGACACTTCCTCATAGGAGCCAAGCACACAGTACAGGTCCGCACGGATCACAAGAACCTAGAGTATTGGCGCACGGCGAAGCTCCAAAGCCAGAGGCACATGCGCTGGGCGGAATTCTTCGCGGATTTCGACTTTCGGATAGAGTACGTCCCAGGAGATTCCAACGTTATAGCCGATGCGCTATCCAGGAAACCGCAATATCTCGATGAAGCGGCGCCTGTAGCAGCCAAGCACATTTTCGCACCGCAGGCGTGGTCGTGCGCTGCCGCCACAGTAGATCTGGACGCGGTGCGACGCGCGTTGCAAGTGGATCAGTTCGCACAGTCCAAGATGGAGGAATTGCGCAGAGGTGTGCAGAGTGGCGAAGAGTTCCAACTACGCGACGGGCTGCTAACTCGCAAAGGTGCCCTCTACGTGCCAAGCGACGAGCTTCGCGCAAAGGTTCTGCAGCAGTTGCACGACGCCCCCAGTGCGGGCCACTTCGGTAAGGAGAAGACAATAGAACTGGTGGCAAGAGACTTTTGGTGGCCCCGGATGCGTGGAGAGGTAGCGGATTACGTCGCCAGGTGTGACACTTGTCAGAGGTTCAAGCCAGTACACCAGAAGCCAGCGGGGCTGTTGGAACCGCTGGAAACGCCACAGCAACCGTGGGAGAGGGTAGCTCTGGACTTCGTTACTGACCTGCCCAGCTCCAGGGGGAAGACGGCGGTACTGGTGGTTGTGGACCTGTTCACCAAGATGGCGCACTTCATTCCATGCGCAAAGGTGGCGACGGCGGAACAGACTGCCAAACTCTTCATCGATCACGTGTTCAAGGTGCATGGGCTGCCGCAGTCCATCCTGTCCGACAGGGGGCGCCAGTTTGTTTCCAATTTTTGGCAGAAGCTTTTAGGTATCCTGAACGTCAAGATCAACCTCACGTCGGCGAGACACCCACAAACCAACGGCCAAGCTGAGAGGGTCAACGCGATCATGCAGCAGTACCTGAGATGTTACGCCAACCAGCGACCAGCAGTTTGGGTGGACTACCTGCCGATGGCAGAGTTTGCCTATAACAACACGAAGCACGCGTCCACGGGGGTGACGCCGTTTTTCGCGAACAATGGTCGTCATCCCAGAACCTTCCCGGGGTTCGTGGCACCGGGAGAGGGGGTGCCGCAAGGAGCCGACCAGTTTGCAGCGGAGCTGCAGGAGGTGCACGAAGAGTTGCGGAGACATTTAGAGCTGGCCAAGCAAGCATATAAGGTGCAGGCTGACAAAAACAGGAGAGAGGGAGAGGAGATCCAGGTGGGGGACTGGGTGTGGTTAGCGGCCCAAGCGATGCCAGCCAAGTCGTTGGCCAAGAAGAAGCTGGGGCACAGGCAGTTAGGGCCGTACCAGGTGGAGGCTAAAATCAACCCTGTAGCCTTTCGACTAGCCCTCCCCGAAGGTTCCAGAGTGCACCCGGTCTTTCATAGATCGGTGCTCACTCCCTACAAGGCACCGCACAGGTTTCAGGAGTCTGACACAGTCACGCAACAACACGCTAAGTCACAGGAGAGGGAGAGGGCGCCTAGGGCCGAACCACTCAACGAGGTCACAGAGATCCTGGACTCGAGATGGGGGCAAGAGGGAGTAGAATATTTTCTAGTCAGAGAGGGTGCCCCAGTCAGTGCCAATGGTTGGGTGCCGGGCTACGCCTTAGACGAACCTCTTTTAAAAGACGAGTTCCATGCCCTTTTCCCTCATAGACCCATGCCAGCCGAGTACTTTGATGACTGGCTCTTTACGCCCACATGTTCAGGCAGCACTTTCCACGGCTTTTCTTCAGCCGAAGAAAGGTCGCCGGACTCCAACTCGCCCAGGGGATCGTGTTCGGGGGTGGACACAGAACCCTCTTATTGGTGGGACGAGCAACCAGAGGAGGACTGGCGCAGGAAATGGCTGACGGGACCTTGGCAGGCAGCACCGGACCAGGTACCAATGGAGGAGGGAGAAGAGAACACCTTGGGTCAAGAACCCGAATTCGAACACTCGTACAACGAACTGCAAACAGAGGAGATGGAGGTGCAGAATCTGTATCCTGCGTCCGCCTCCGAAGAGCGGCAGCTTCCACAACCTGCACCCGATGAGCGGAAGGGGGGAAGGGGGGGCTTCGAGGGGGGGATGGATGTCAGGGTTTTAGGGAGAGAGGAGACAGAGAGCGAGGGCGAGGAGGAAGAGGACGACAACGAGCCGAGGTTGTCCCAAAGTCCGTCTAGCGAATCAGAGGATTCCCAGAAGGGAGCCCCCCTGGTCAGGCCAAGGGGCAATAGAGAGGGAAGCAGTCAGAAAGAGGGGAACGAAGAGGGAATCCCCAGTGGGAGTGGCAAAGCGGGACCAGCTCCCCCGTCGGAACGGAGTGGAGGGGGGGGAGTTGCCAGTGTGTCAGAAAGAGTAGGACAGGAAGGAGGAAGGGGGAGGAGTTCGGAGCAAGACGTCCTGCCTGAAAGGGAGGAGTGTAGTACCGAGAGCAGCGTAACTGTAGAAAGGAAGGTCAGAGGCAACGTACGCGCGCCAAGTTCAAATATAGAGGCGCGCGGAAATGAGGAGAGCTCTGAGGAGGAGCCTGGTGCCAAAGCACGAAGGAGGGGGGAGCAGGCGGGAGAAGACTCAGCCTCTGGGGAGTCCCGGAAAGAGGGAAGACAGGGGGGCAGGAAGACCCTGCGGAAAAGGAAAGAGAGGAAAAGGTGGAGCAGTACAAGCCTCTTAAATTGGTGCAGGGGAGGGACGGACTCAGAGGGGACTTCTAACATCTAAGGGTAACAGATGCGGAGCCACGGAGTTGGGATGTAATGGCTACAATGATCTTCAATAAATCCTTTTGTACATAACTTGGACTGGACTTTGGTCTCTTGTGAGCTGGGACCTCGGGTGGCTCTGACAGTATCCATTCTGAAGGAAATCAGCCCTGAGTGCTCACTGGAAGGACAGATCCTGAAGCTGAGGCTCCAATACTTTGGCCACCTCATGAGAAGAGAAGACTCCCTGGAAAAGACCTTGATGTTGGGAAAGATGGAGGGCACAAGGAGAAGGGGACGACAGAGGATGAGATGGTTGGATAGTGTTCTCAAAGCTACGAACATGAGTTTGACCAAACTGCGGGAGGCAGTGGAAGACAGGAGGGCCTGGCGTGCTCTGGTCCAGGGGGTCACGAAGAGTCGGACACAACTAAATGACTAAACAACAACAACAAAGGAGCCTGTCTCTAGAGTAGCGCTGAGTCCTGCTTTACAGAAGACAGTGCTCAATTTGAGGGTCTACCTCACCCAAGTCTGTTTAACAGACAGAGAACCGTTAGTAAGAGGGAACAGGTACACATCAACAGGTAGGCGGAGAATGAAACTGCTTTATTGCAGGAACAGCCAACACGGCACCCTCTAGATCAGCCTTTCTCAACCTGTGGGTCCCCAGATGTTGTTGAACTACAACTCCCATCACCCCTAGCTAGCAAGGCCAGAGCTCAGGGATGATGGGAGTTGTAGTCCAACAACATTGGGGACCCACAGGTTGAGAACCGCTGCTCTAGATGTTATGCACTACAGTTCCCACTATACCTGACCACTGGCCATACTTGATGGGAATTGTAGTTCAAAACTTCCGACTAAACACCAGGAGGAACTTTCTGATGGTAAGAGTCATTCAACAGTGGAACAGAATCCATAGGGAAACAGTGGATTCTCCTTCTTTGGAGGTGTTTAAGCAGAGGTTGGATGGGGGTTGGGGGTTGGTCTAGATGACCCTCAGGGTCCCTTCCAACTCTAAGATTCTATGATTCTCTCTGTATGTGATTTTTTCTCTCTCTCTGTGATATATAGAAATGATTCAAATAAAATATTTTCCTTGCATGTCAATATTTTTATTGATGAAATCTAACCTGCCCTTGTGTCCCCTTTCAGAAGCTTGTAGGTTATTAAAAGGTAAAGGGACCCCTGACCGTTAGGTCCAGTCGCGGACGACTCTGGGGTTGCAGCGCTCATCTCACTTTACTGGCTGAGGGAGCCGACTTTAGTCTGCAGACAGTTTTTCCAGGTCATGTGGCCAGCATGACTAAGCCGCTTCTGGCGAACCAGAGCAGCACACGGAAACACCATTTACCTTCCCGCCAGAGTGGTACCTATTTATCTACTTGCACTTTGACGTGCTTTCGAACTGCTAGATTGGCAGGAGCAGGGACCGAGCAACGGGAGCTCACCCCATCACGGGGATTCGAACCACCGACCTTCTGATTGGCAAGCCCTAGACTCTGTGGCTTAGACCACAGTGCTACCTGCGTCCCATTTGTAGGTTATTAGTTCCCATTAATTAGACATTATTCGGAGGAGGGGCCCACACATGAACAGCCTGGAAGTTTTCCAACAGATGCAGAAAACATACAGAACCTGATTTATTTTTTCAAATCAGGGCCAAAAGAATGGCATGGACCTGAAAACTGTCTCATACAGAGCAAGGCCTTTAGTGGTGTTACAGCAAAGATTATTCTGTCTTTGGAACTCTAGTTAAAAGATCACTGTGGTTTGCATAACCCCCAGAAACCATAGGTCCCATGCTGCTGCATTCCATTAGGTTAGCGTGAAATGTGTCACGGTGTATTTGAAAAGCTCAGCTTCTCACATACTGAAAGGTTTAAAAAGGTTAATTGAGGAAAAACACTAATTTAGAGTGACAACCCCTCAGAGGGAAAAGGTGACACCTTGTTCTTTAAATACTAGAAAAGTAGCTTACAAGTTGTGCTTTTCAACTTCTCTTTGCCATAACTACTGGAGAGTAAATCTGGAAAAAAATGATGCTTCCTAAGTATTGTGGATGCCAAAGGAAAAAACAAAGGAAGTTGGTGAGGAGAGGGACACACCCCATAAGTACAGCGTATTTTATAGCATGGGTGGCATTGTTTTGGGGTTTAAGGTAACATGTGGAAATCGGGGGCGGGGGGGGGGAGCCTTAAGCCAGAAAAACATAAGGAGAATGGAAAATATTTAAGGAATATATAAGATTATATTGTAAAAATGATACCATCTTAGTAGAACTGGAATGATACTTGTGAACAATAAACAAATGAAACAAATACCTTAGTGGAATGTATGAAAAAAGATATAAAATAAAACTGTGCGAAAAAACCATGACAATAGAAAAAGTATAATGAGAACGATTGGAAGTTTCATGCAGAAAATTTTATTTCATGGACATGATGTTGTATAAATTTTTGGTTCTTTTTTCATTTCTTTTTTCCTTTTACAGTATTTTGTCTTTTTAAATTTTTTATTGCTTTTATGTCATGATGATCTTGTATGTTCATTGTATGTTTGTATGTTTGTATTTTAAATCAATAAAGATAATTTTTTTAAAAAAGGAAATCGTGGGGGCGGGGGGGGGAATGGCATGAGCACCAAAAAGTACCAATTTCACAGATGATGAAGGCCAGAGCCTTCTCCTCCAAACAGATGAAATGTCTACAGCTCCCCCCGCCAAAAAACAAAACATAGACTAAAAAAGCACAGGCAACCCCCACCATCCAAAAACTGCCCTAAAAACCAAATGCCTACCTCTATCATCTCTCTCTATATCTACAGTGGTACCTCGGGTTACAAACACTTCGGGTTACAGACTCCGCTAACCTGGAAGTAGTACCTCGGGTTAAGAACTTTACCTCAGGATGAGAACAGAAATTGTGCAGCGGCAGCAACGGGAGGCCCCATTAGCTGAAGTGGTACCTCAGGTTAAGAACGGTTTCGGGTTAAGAACGGACCTCTGGAACAAATTAAGTTCATAACCAGAGCTACCACTGTATATATATGCCAAAGGGCTGTCAGGAATGAAAGATCATCGATGAGTCAGGAAGAGGACGGGAGATGCGAAGTGCCATCAGCTTTTATTCACAAAAGTAAAAACGCGACAGAATTCATCTAGGCTAATCTAAGGGACACGGGTGGCACTGTGGGTTAAACCACAGAACCTAGGACTTGCCAATCAGAAGGTCGGCGGTTCGAATCTCCGCGATGGGGTGAGCTCCCGTTGCTTGGTCCCAGCTCCTGCCAACCTAGCAGTTCGAAAGCACGTCAAAGTGCAAGTAGATAAATAGGTATGCCTCTGGCGGGAAGGTAAACGGTGTTTCTGTGCACTGCTCTGGTTCGCCAGAAGCGGCTTAGTCATGCTGGCCACATGACCCGGAAGCTGTACACCGGCTCCCTTGACCAGTAAAGCGAGATGAGAGCCACAACCCCAGAGTCAGCCACGACTGGACCTAATGGTCAGGGGTCCATTTACCTTTTTAATCTGCCCTGGTTGAAGACATTGCTGGGACTGGCGCCTGGCTCCTCCTCCCCTCTCTAGTCCTTTTCCTCTGGACTCCTCTCAAGTACCCATAAACTACAGAGAGGGATCCGCCTCTGGGCCTGTCTGGCCCAATGCTCAGCAACATATAAGGCTCTTCATGTTCTGGGTGTTTGAGTGTACCATGGCACTCATGGGCGCCATGTTGGGGACCCCAGTTTTAAAGTCTCAGGCAGAATGGACAAATAAACCCTGCAGACATAGAATCATAGAATTGTAGAGTTGGAAGGGACCCTGTGGATCATCTATTCCAACCCCTGCAACGCAGGAAGCTAAACTGAAGCATCCATGACAGATGGTCATCCAAGCTCTGCTTAGCAACCTCCAAGGAAAGAGAGTCCACCACCTTCTGGGGGTGTCCATTCCACTGTCAAACAACTGTCCACAACTTCCTGAGAGACACCGTTCCACTGTCGAACATTACACTCCCCCAAATAATTACAGTGGTACTTTGGAACTCAAATGCAATTCATTCCAGAAGACCGTTTGACTTCCGAAACGTTCGAGTTCCAAGATTTTTGCACAGCGGAACTGCTTCGGACGTTCGTGTTCCGCTGTGCAAAAACTGGAGCACTTACTTCTGAGTTTTCAGCATTCGGGAGCTGAAACGTTCGAGGACAGAGCCGTTCAAGTTCTGAGGTACCACTGTATTCTCAACTCAGTCATAGTTTTAAAGGATAGCATGGTTTTTAAACACTTGTACTATAGAATGCTAGGGACACGGGTGGCGCTGTGGGTTAAACCACAGAGCCTAGGTCTTGCTGATCAGAAGGTTGGCGGTTCGAGCCCCACGACGGGGTGAGCTCCCGTTATTTGGTCCCTGCTCCTGGCAACCTAGCAGTTCGAAAGCATGTCAAAGTGCAAGTAGATAAATAGGTACCACTCCAGCAGGAAGGTAAACGGTGTTTCCGTGCGCTGCTCTGGTTCGCCAGAAGTGGCTTAGTCATGCTGGCCACATGACCCGGAAGCTGTATGCCAGCTCCCTTGGCCAATAAAGCGAGATGAGCACCGCAACCCCAGAGTCGGCCATGACTAGACCTAATGGTCAGGGGTCCCTTTACCTTTACTTACTATAGAATGCCAGCACACACACTCTTAAATGAATGGAAAACTCAATTAGCATGAAGGAAGTTAATTAAGTGCATAATATCAATGGAAAAAATTGCTTAATGAAAGCAAAATGCAGACACCTCTTACCATCTTATCTTGGTTTAGGCAAAATATGCAAGCTACAGCATATGACCTACTTTGTGCCTAATGGTCATTTTGAGAAGGATGACACAGACAAAAAACCAACAACACTACTGCAACACCCCCCAGAACCAAAAAACAGAGCAGAAGTCCTAAATACTTTTAAACTTCTGTTTTGTTTAGTTCTTGTATTGAATATTTAAAAAAAAATATTTTCAGCATCTAGATAAGTATTACAAAAGTTAAATATATTTACTGTCCTTCCTTTTCTCCTTTTCGCTGATATTTTAAAGATTTGTTTTGCACTTTTTTATATAATTGTTATAATAGTATAATACAATATGTCCGTTGTTCTTATTTGGGTGTCCCTGAAGTGTATTCTGCAACACACTGGGCCAGTAATATCTTTCTTTCTGCACCCTTGAGATTTCCTTTTATTTCTTCTCATATGCATATCCAGCTTATTATTTCTATCCATCTTATCGTTTTTTTAATTATTCATATTTGCATTATTCACATTCTTACGATTATTCGCATTCTTGCTATTTGCTTGCTATTATTATGCACATTCATCTCCTTCCTATTCTCTGCGTTTCTGCTGATTCACACATTATTCGCATCCATCTTCTTTGCATTCCTAAATTATTTCTCGTTTGCATTCTTATTCCTGTTTCCTGAAAGGAATCGGAAGGCACGAAAATAATTCTGAAGGCTTAACAACTAAAATAATAATAATAATAAGCTGCAGCTGCAGCGGCAAAATAAATAAAAGCAATCCATAGGTCCACGTTGAAAAAGGGAACGAAGTCCTTATCTTAGAATCACAAACTGTAGCATTGGAAGGGATCTCAAGGATCAGTTAGTCCAACCTCTTGCTGTGTTGGACTGACCATGTAAATGTTTGCATGCATGGGAAAAATACAATGCGGGAAGCCAAGGTAGTTTCATTAAACCAATGCATTTTGGACCCTACTGGTCCTTCTTTAGTAGGGTTGCCATATCGAAGAGCAAAAAAGAGGACAGACTGAGCTGCTGCCAGCCCAAGCTGGGGAAAGAGGTACGTGGGCGCATGGAGCTGCTGCTGCGGCCATGCGCCTCTTTCCTTGGCTTGGGTTGGCAGCGTCTGTGGCGTGCAGAGCACCCACTCCCCTCTTTCCCTAGCTTGGGCTGGCAGTGGTCACGGTGTGCAAACCCAAGGCCGTCTTTACCTGGGGGTGCAAGGGGTGCAGGGCACCCAGGCGCTAAATTCTGGGAGGCGCCAGGCACCCGCTGCTGGGAGGAGCAAATGCAAAAACTGCAAAGGCAACCCCTGGGCGGGAGCACAAGAGAACACAATGTCGCTGCTGCTGAGTTCCCGACCCCCTTAGAAGTTTGGCCTCCTCCTCAAAGGGAAAACTCGGGAGGTCGTTGCTGGAGCAGGAAGACACTTCCCTTGGGCCCGGTGGCGGAGTGCAGCAACCTCGGGGCCACTAACAATGGGGGGGCCGCACGCTGGGCGGATCTTTGCACCCCGGCAGTGCATATGCTAAAGACGGCCCTGTGCAGAGCAGCCTGAGCCCGAGCTGCCCGAGCCTCCCCAAAGGGACATTTCCTTTAATGATGATGATGATGATGATAATTTTTATTTATACCCCGCCCTCCCCAGCCAAGGCCAGGCTCAGGGCGGCTAACAAGCAGTAATAAAAACAAGTTGAATGAATACAACTTAAAAACAACATTAAAATACAACATTAAGATATTGAAACAATAAAATATTAAAATGCAGCCTCATCACAGGAGGAGAAAGGAAAAGGAAAAAAGAAAGAGGGGGAGGGAATCAAATTGACTCCAAGTCAAAGGCTAGGCAGAACAACTCTGTCTTGCAGGCCCTGCAGAAAGAAATCAGATCCTGCAGGGCCCTGGTCTCATGAGACAGAGCGTTCCACCAGGCCGGAGCCAGTGTTGAAAAGGCCCTGGCTCTGGTTGAAGCTAATCTAACTTCCTTAGGGCCCGGGACCACTAGGGTGTTGCTATTTATGGATCTTGAGGCTCTCCGTGGGGCATACCGGGAGATGTACGTATGGCAACTCTATCTTTAGTGAAACAGCGATTCAAAATTCAGACCCGCTACGTGTTCTCTAACTTATTTCTAGCCTAAGAAATAGGTAGCACATCTTAACGTTCTCTGAACTTCCCTTAAGAAGGACCAGCAGGGCCCAAAACATGCTTTCTTACCATCCCTCCCTTCCTTTCTTTGTTCTGCTTCCAGTCCCTTTGGAAGTTTCCTGTTTTTGCTGCACACATGAAGAAGGGGACCGAAATGCCAACCGGCTCACATCTTGCCTTTGCCCTTTGGAAGAAGGAGGCACAGCATAGAACGCCTGCAGAAGCTTTCCATGTAGACATGGATGAGGGCAGGAAGATACAGCTGCCCAGTGGATAAAACAGACTCACTGCATTCCCTTGAGGGATTATTAATGAGAATATCAGAGTTTAGGCTAGGGAAGATTTCAAGGAAAAACAGCTTTGTGTGTGAGATACCTATTTGGGACAATACTAAGCACCACCTCACAGCCTTCCACCTTGGGCTTATTTCACCGCTGCAAGGAACTATGCACACTGCATTGCTAATGACCTTATTTTACTAGGAAAGGACAACAAGGCGATGCTCTCGATTTTCCTAAACAGAAAGCAAGGCCCTGCAGCCAAACTGTCATGTTTCATCAGCATGTTGCCCGAGTGTACTTCAAACAAAATAACCTTTACAATGCATGTGAGCGCACGCATGCATGCACCCCATCTCTCAGCGTCAATGTAACCTGGGGGGGGGGGCGCATGCTGCAGTAGCACCTGAGAAGCTGAGGTTCAAATCCCAGCTCAGCTGCTGGGTCACTGAGCAGCTCTGGGCAAGTCAGAATCCCTCAAGTTTCATGCCTCAGCAGGCAAAATGGGGATATAAATCACATACCTCTCAGGGTATCTGCCGACAACTGAAATGCATACAAAAGATCTCAGGCTCCAAATCCAAACCCTAGGCCAGAGGTAGAAACTGTTGTGTCCTGCAGTTGCTGTTTGGCTATAGATCCCATGATTTCTGGCTACTCACCTCATGTTAGCTACCCCCGCAGTACAGCAACGGTTCCCAAACCCCAGCCAGTCTATGGTTAACAGTCAGCGATAAGAAAAGTCTTAATCCAATACATGTGGGAGATTCGAGTTTGGGGAAAGTCAGACTAGACCTTAATGTGCATTCCTGGAGCACCCGTTTTATTCCGGTAGCTACAGAAAACATCCCTGAACTCACCCATTTAACAATAACACAAGAGGGCCTTAGGGCAATTGTCATGTACCCCAGTGGGCCTTACGCTGAAATGGTGCTTGCCCTGAGCCCCTTATCAACAACTAGGCAATGTATGATGGTAATGTGGACTTGGGAAAGTACATCTTTGAGATCAACCCTCCAGAGGTTTGACTTCACCCCTGAAGGCTCACTCTTCCATTGTCTCCTGAGACAGACGGACGCCAACCTATGCATGATAATGGCCACTAAGGCTTGATCAATTGCTTGCAGATCAACAAAGGGAAAATTAAAGCAGTTCTAAATGCAGACACTTGCGCTGTTTTTGCCCAACATCAAAACCCGAGCCTGTATTCTCCAATTATTTAATCTAGATTTTTTCCCTTTTTGACCCATCTGCAATATTAAATGCCTGCCACAATGCCTAGTTGGGGCAGAATGTTGTCAGAGGATAAGCCCCTCTGTTTCGGAGATGCTGTGGTCCAAGTTTGGTCATTAGCAAGAGCAGCAGAGGCCTTGAGGTTGGCCATCAACATTTCGCCCCCAGGCAGCAGATTCAGCAGGCGTTCAGTTTGCCTGGTCAGCCTTGCACGTGGCAATGACCTATATTTCACTTTAAATTACAGTAATGATTTCTAAGCTTGCATCTCTACATAGCAACTGAATAAGTTATGCAAATCGGTGTCCTCTCTTGACCTCTGTTTTGGCGATGCAGAAATGGCCACACCAGAAGCCACCCAGTGAGCTTGCGACAAAAGGAAAGTATGAATTGGAGATGTCCTGATTCAGAGCTCAGCCTCACAACCATTTATGGTCTATTTTTTTGGGGGGGGGGGAATCCTGCAACGTGTTTAAGTTTTGACTTAACTATACATCAGAGTCTCATTCCCCTCAAAGTTCTTCCTCTGGAAAAAGCTCCCTTACAAAAGTTGGAGTGCTGGGCTCAAGGCACATGGAAAAAATCCATTTCCCAATGGTCAGCACAAAGTCTCATTCCATCACTGAGTACAAATTCCATTATTAGGAATGCATTACAAAATCAATTGTTCAAACACTTAAGCCCCCCCCCCCCCATCTCACCCTTCCATACCCTACAGAAAAGCACTTTGCAAGTGCTCTGAACATCTCACTTTACATTCAAGGAAGCCAGGTAAGAGAATCCTTTGCATGGACAGTCTTAGCACAAAGACGGGGGTTTTTTTCCTTCCTAAAGACTGCCAGTACTCCAGGGTCATTCTGAATTTCAAGAAAAGAAATAGAGGTGGGGTGGGAGGAAGAATGAAAGAAACCTATATGGAGGGGAAGAAGCCTTGGTTCTTAATTACTTCTCATTCTTAATTCTTGGTACAATAGCACTTTCAGATTTCGAGTAAATGGACTTAATCAAGAGGCATCCCTCTACACAGCCCAGAAGCCCTCCAGTGGATTGCCTTGTGTTGGCTCTGCGCTGTTCTAATTTTTCAAAAGGTGGTTTTGCTGGCTCATTGGGCCAAGATGACTTAAAAAGCATCAAAGCCTCCCAGCTAGAGAGAGAGAGAGAGAGAGAGAGAGAGAGAGAGAGAGAGAAGGCTTTTCATCCAGAGCACTGGCTATTTCAGAAAATTAGCAAGGGAGAAAAAGATCTAGTCAATTTCATGCAAACACAAAATCCATTTTCAACGACAGAGACAGATGTTGTGTTGTAGCCAGTGCTTTTTAAATAAATAAATAAATAAATGTCTAGGTGTACTCTCATTTTGACTCAAGAAAATCACCATCGTGAAAAATAAACACAGTAAATGGACAAAAGTAGAAAGATTCACAAAATGTTTAGGGGTATGCGTCCCCCTTCATCCCCCCCCCAAAAAAAGCACTGGTTGTAGCCACAGAGGAAGGGGAGCTAGTCTCTTTAAAGGTATTCCAAGTCCAATCTCTGCAATTTATATATATTTTACTTAGCAGCAGCAATAACAAAAGCTTTTTTATCTATCTGTAATAAGCTTTTTTATCTATCTGTAATAAGCCTTTTATATATATATATATAAATGCATGCTTTTCTACTTAAGACTATTAATTAGGTGGGGGGGGAGCCCCCATCAGTAGACCCAAGATTAGATTAGAACACTTCACCTAGTTTGCTTATAACTGTGGATCGAAGTGTGCAAACCTAAACAATTTTTTTTTTCCAAGCCAAGAGAAATGCTAGAACTTTTTCAAAACAAACGCAGGCAACTCTGAATGCCACACTACATGTAACCCGCCTGCCAGAATATGATTTTATTTCATTACTTATTTACGCGATTCCTAGACCACCTTCTGTCACCCTGGGTGGCTCACCATCTAGTGTAACAGCTTTGCGCAAATATAACCAATGAAAACTACATTCAACGAAACAGCCGAATGCAGAACAAAAGCCGGAAGCCTTGGACAATCGATTAGGTTCATCCAAAGTCCCTGTATCATTTAGTCCCAGGAAAGCCCAACAGTCCAAATGTGAACCAAGTCGTCACCGAGCTGGTGGTTCCCTCCTGTCGACTCACAGAACTGTGGTCATCTTGCTTGCACACAGTTTCCACCCAGGCCTTGTGGAAAGTATCTGTTTCTTTCTAACAAAATGGGTCCCTCGTGGACACTAAAGCAAGATCTGAGAGTTGTAGCTATTCTCTGTGGGTGTGTTACGCATGCCCCTCTCTTTAAGTATATATTGCTGCTCTAAGCAGATGCTGGTGTACCTTCCACACTTAAGCTGACCCTTTGCAGTTCAGTTTCTCTCCCCAAGCCCCCTGCTCTCTGGGATTTTCAAAGATGCCAACTTTCACTCGTGCCATTTGAAGATCGCCTCTGGCAACGCATGCAGCAAATGGGATTATCCGATTTAGAAAGCTGCTCTGGTCGATGTCTTATTGGAGGTGCACAGGAGACAATATGTCCTCAATGAGAAGGCCAGGACACATTTTGGTCTGCAAACGTATCTAGTAAAGGTAAAGGGGCCCCTGACCATTAGGTCCAGTCGCGGATGACTCTGGGGTTGTGGCGCTCATCTCGCTTTATTGGCCAAGGGAGCCGGCGTACAGCTTCCAGGTCATGTGGCCAGCATGACTAAGCCGCTTCTGGTGAACCAGAGCAGCGCACAGAAACACCATTTACCTTCCCGTTGGAGCGGTACCTATTTATCTACTTGCACTGGCATGCTTTTGAACTGCTAGGTTGTCAGGAGCAGGGACCGAGCAACGGGAGCTCACCCCAGCGCGGGGATTCGAACCGCCGACCATCTGATCAGCAAGTCCTAGGCTCTGTGGTTTAACCCACAGCGCCACCCGCGTCCCTAGCAAATGTATCTAGGAACATTTAAATAAGGGCAACACATAGAGACTGGCCAGGAATAGCTGAGCAAGGATCTTCACCCTCCTCTGAATTCACTGAGCTCACTGGTGTGGCGTAGCAGCTGGAGTGTTAGACTGGGAGCTGGGAGAGCAGGGTTCAAATCCCCGCACAGCCATGAAACTCACTGGGTGACCTTGGGCCCGTCTCTGCTTCTCAGCCCAACCAACCTTGTGGGGATTAAAGGAGGAGGGGGGAAACTATGTAAGCCACCTTAGAATCATAGAATCGTAGAGCTGTAGATTTGGAAGGGACCCCAAGGGTCACTGAATGCAACGCCCTGCAATGCAGAAATTTCAACTAAAGCATCCATGACAGATGGCCATCCAGCCTCTGCTTAGAAACCTCCAAGGAACCTTGAGTTCCTTGGAGAAAGTGGTGGGATATAAATGCAAAAAATATAATAATAATGATAATGATAATGATAATGATAATGATAATGATGATAATGATGATGATGATGATGATAATAATTCATTTGAACCCAGCCCTCCCAGGTTCAGGGCAGCTAACATCAATAAAATTTCAGTAAAAACCTAATAAGAAAAAAACAATAAAATAAAATAAAATGTAGCCTCATTTTAAAAGTCAAAACCATAAGGGGAGGGAAACATAAGGTTCAGACTGAGTCCAAACCAAAGGCCAGGCGAAACAGCTCCATCTTGCACACCCTGCGGAAAGATCTCAAGTCCCACAGGGCCTTAATCTCTTGTGACAGAGCGTTTCACCAAATCGGGGCCAGTACTGAAAAAGCCCTGGCCCTAGTTGAGACCAACCTAACCACCTTGTGACTTGGGACCTCCAGAATGTTGTCATTTGTGGACCTTAAGGTCCTCCGCAGGGCATACCAGGCGAGGCGGTCCCGTAGGTACATGGGTCCAAGGCCGCACAGAGCTTTAAAGGTCAAAACCAGCACCTTAAACCTGACCCTGTACTCCACCGGTAAAGCACTGGTTGAACGTGATCTTGCGGCAAGGACCCCGTAAGGAGCCTCACCGCGGCATTCTGCACCTGCTGGTGTTTCTGGGTCAGCTTCAAGGGCAGCCCCGTGTAGAGCGAGTTATAATAATCAAGCCCGGAGGTGACCGTCGCATGGATCACTGTGGCCAGATCAGGGCGAGAAAGGTAAGGTAATAGACAAGTAGCAGCTTATCTGGTACACATGATGCCTGCAACTTCTTGCAAACCGTGCTTTGTTAACTGGGAGGCAGCTTTGGGAAAGTATGCCCCTTTCCCCTCTTTCCACCAAATCCCTCTTCTGCTTTACGTTATGGTATGCTATTATATCTGCAGCAATGCTAAACACAGACCACACCCACACCATACATTTAAAGCATTGTTATAATACTTTTACCAGTCACAGGGATTCCTGGGAACTGTAGTTTAAGGATGCTGGGAACTGTAGCTCTGCGGTGTCAGCACTCTCAACCAGCCCCAATTCTCAGGATGCTCCCTGACTGTTGACGTGGGACAATAGTGCTTTAGATGTATGGTGTGCACATAACCCCAGTTAATGCTAGCCAGATTCCCTTTTAAGTGGGGCTCGCAAACCTACTTTCAATCCTGGTTAAGAGGAGAACCCTGGTTAGCATCAACCCTGGTTAGCGCTGGTGTAGATGTAGAACAAGGGATGTGGGTGGCGCTGTGGGTTAAACCACTGAGCCTAGGACTTGTTGATCAGAAGGTCAGCGGTTTGAATCCCCGCGATGGGGTGAGCTCCTGTTGCTCGGTCCCTGCTCCTGCCAACCTAGCAGTTCAAAAGCATGTTAAAGTGCAAGTAGATAAGTAGGTACCACTCCGGCGGGAAGGTAAACGGCGTTTCCATGCGCTGCTCTGGTTCACCAGAAGCGGCTTAGTCATGCTGGCCACATGACCCGGAAGCTGTACGCTGGCTCCCTCGGCCAATAAAGCGAGATGAGTGCCGCAACCCCAGAGTTGGCCACGACTGGACCTAATGGTCAGGGGTCCCTTTATCTTTACCTTTTTAGATGTAGAACAAAATGATGACGAAGGCTAGCAAGGGAAGGCGATATTTGTGCGGGAGAGGGAAGGAAGGAAGGAAGCGAGCGGAGCACACATCCCTTAGGATGCCTGCTAATGCCCTCATATTCTGTTGGTCTTCCCACAGGTATCCCTTACACAGGACAGAAGGAAAAACAAATGCGGAGGGAAGAGGGAATCCTACAGGCATCTCGTTGGTCACTGTAGGGAGGGGGGTGGTCCTTTTCACTGATACCGCCAGACTCTCCTTACGTTAACTGCAAGAGTCCTCACTCCAGCCTCATGTTCACGTTTGCGACGTGAACTCACTGACACCCACGGAAACATGAAATTGTCCAATGTTTAACACTGTGGCTAATGAGTGGAAAGGGGAGATCGAGCAACAACCGCCAAGTATGGATAACCTTTGAAAGTATTTTTGTTGTTGTTATTGCTTTCAAGACTTCCGTCCTCATCCAATATGGATATCCAATACTCCTTTGCTCGCTGGTAGTAATTTAAAAGGACAGCCAACCTCTGTGTGATGCTGGTTAATTAATTACTTATAATGCCATCAAACACTGGAATCTAGGATAACGGCTGCCGCTGCATCAATATTAGAGGGTTGGGGGGGGGATGTAAATGCCTCAAGCTTCATCACAGTCCGTTGCATTCAAAATCTTTTTTAATGCAGACACTAAATCTGGGGGGGGGGGGATTACAAGGGAGGATAAGGTAAAGCGAGAACAATCCTTTTCATTCTGTGTTGAATTGTGCTCACTTCTTTAATTCACCTTCGCCGCTATCTTAAAACAAAGCTAATTACCGGAGGAGGACAGCAAGAGTGATATGCAATCCCATGATGGATCTGAACCAAAGGCTATTCACCCTCAGAAATAAGTGTCAGTGCTGGAAAATTTATCACATTATGTTGTTTACTGATGTCAACATTCATTAGCATAAGGTTTTCTATGGTGGCCTCCATGCTGTTTGGCTATTCCATTTAAAAAAAAACAAACAAAACAAGCCAAGGAAACAGATATGATGATATTCCCTCTGAACCAGAGTAAATATAGGCAAAACATGACATCGTGCTGAGCATGATGGCATGGCAACTCCCCACCCCCACCCCATCTAAATCCCCAAACCTTCTCCATCGGGGCGGATCTGCACCATACATATAATGCATGTACAGTGCACATCTAAAAACCTGACTTCCTCCCAAAGAAAACCGGGAAACTATAGTTTGTTAAGGACACTGGGAATTTAGCCCGGGGGGGGGGGTAAACTATGGTTCCCAGGCTTCTCTGGGGGAAGCCATGTGTGCTTTAAATGCATGGTGTGCATCTGCCAAAAGTCTTAGGGGAAAATGTGGCACTGCACAGTTCCACATTTCCATTGGCAAACAATAATGTGGACTCTGGAGTCCAGCATCTCAAATCGGAGGCTACAAGGCCAATGGCTGAGGAATTAAATGAGGTTCCTCCCTTTGAGCCTGATACTGCGGATCTGTGGCCTACTGAACTTGGGGCTGGCAGGCAGGGCAGGAGGTTGCTGAACTGGATCTCACAGTAGAAGAGCCCATAGACCTGGAGACAGGACCTTCATAGGTGTCTTTCCCTTAGCCTGAGGAACTGAGCACATTCCCAGACAACCTCACCAGGCCAACAGTTCAGGAACACAGGAAGTTGCTTTATACTGAGTTACACAGTTGGTCCATCTAGCTCAGCATTGTCCACACGGACTAGAAGCTGCTCTCCAGGATTTCAGACAGGGATCTCTCCTAGTCCTACCTGGGCATGCCAGGAATTGAAACTGGGACCTTCTTCAGACTTCACTTTCCCATGGAGGCCACCGAGTGAAGGAAAAGCATGTGACTTCAAGCTAGAACATTGGCTCCTCAAGACGTCCAAGGAAGGTGGTGGAGCATAGGAGAAGTGGAGGGAAGGCAGAGGCACAAAAGGTCTAGGTCCAACTATAGTTCTTGTTGGAGCAATTGCCTTGCTTGGAACTGTCCGTGGTGCTGAAACAATCAAGACCCTCTCCAGGCTCCACTGTTCCATAGGCTCCTCCTTGGGTCTAGGACTCTGCATACTCTGCAAATCTATGATTCTATGAAATGCTCAGTCTGATCTTCCATGATGAGGAGAGGAGGAAAAACTAGATGCGGGCTTGCTGGCTTTGGTGCATATCCTGTGATCAGTGTGCAGTTTTGTCCTATTTATTCAAAGCAGAAGCTTAGAATAAGAGCACAGTAATTGGACAGGATACTATGGAACATCCTTCCCCAATATTGTGTCAGAGGTTGTTGGAGTCCAACTTCCATCCGACCTACTCACTAAGGTCAATGGTGAAGAATGATGGGAATTGTAGTTCAGAACATCCGGAGAGCCATGGGTTCCCCATCTCTGATGTATGGGAAGTAGAAAGCCTGGAAGGCGTAGAAGGATTTCCTGGCACTTCATCCAAATCGGAGAAGGGACACATGAGTTCATTTATTGCATGAAACCAGTCTTCCCCAATCAAGTGTCTCCCAGATGTTTTGGACTATGACTCCCATCAGTCCCAGCCAGCATGGGATTATGGGAGTTGTGTTTCAGAAACACCTCAAGGGCTACAGATTCCCCATGCCTGGGTGGTTGAAAGAAATTCTTAGCAAATGATGAGCTAAAAACCAAACAAAACTTTAGTATGTTGGTTAAATTCTATGTTCAAACTTTTAAAAAGCAAACCTAAGCTCCCACTAAGCTTTTTTTTTTTTTTTAACAAATAACAGGGACATTATATGGGATTTGTTTGGTGGTGGTTAACTTGTAGCTGGAGGGAATCAGCTACCTCCCCAATTGCAACCATATACGGGTTTATTCCATTTGTAAATCCTACTCAGAAAACAGTTAATACCCACTCAACAAATTCAGTGCTAATGCCAATATACAGGAATTTAATACCATTGCATCGCAAACTGCAACGGCACCGGCCACCTTTTTTTCTGCAAGGATATTGCAACAAAAGATTTAGCAGCATGCAAAAGAAAGTTCCATGAAGCCAACACACTGCTGGCAAACAGCAAGCGGAAGCAGAAGACTCTGAGAAGGGCAGGTGGGGGGGTGGTGACGTGATATATGGGTCATTTGCATTTCTTAAAATGACTGGGTAGGGGTAGGCAGTGAACCGAATGAAATTGGT
This sequence comes from Podarcis erhardii, assembly GCF_964252035.2. Taxonomy (NCBI): domain Eukaryota; kingdom Metazoa; phylum Chordata; class Lepidosauria; order Squamata; family Lacertidae; genus Podarcis; species Podarcis erhardii. Next base: position 11,603,292 of record NC_138500.1, on the reverse strand, counting down.
GCCATACAAAGACTCTTGTTTCATTGCACCGCAGATTAACGTTGAAACTTCAGTGCTGTTCTAGAACCATGCATAATCATAGAATCACAGAACTGTAGAGCTGGAAGGGTCCCTGAGGGTCATCTAGTCCAACCCCCTGCAATGCAGGAACCTTAACGAAAGCACCATCCATCTTCATCTTTGCTTATCTGTGTTATCTTTGTTTCAAAACCAAAAGCAAAGCTTGACTAGATCCAACCTGAAGGTCACTTCTAAATACAGTGGTACCTCAGGTTACAGATGCTTCAGGTTACAGACTCTGCTAACCCGGAAATAGAACCTCAGGTTAAGAACTTTGCTTCAGGATGAGAACAGAAATCGTGCTTTGGCGGCGCAGTGGCAGCAGCAGCAGGAGGAATTAAGAACAGTTTCAGGTTAAGAACGGACCTCCAGAACGAATTAGGTTCTTAACCCAAGGTACCACTGTAGTGATCAACCAGACACCTCTGGCTACCCACAAACAATAAATGAAGGTAACTGTTATTAAATGTTTTCTGTCCTCAGCCTCTGCTGCTAACAGGTTCATGGAGGCTTCATTTAGGCACCAGAGGGTGAGAGCCAATGTCTCATGAATGGAGCTCCTCCTTCCGCTCATATGCCCTGCATTTATGGTTGCCATACTTCAAACAGTGAAAACCCGGACAGCTTTTTTTGGGGGGGGGAGGGGGGCAAAGTTGTGGAGCTTTTGTTAGTTTTTCACTAAGCTGCTGAACTTTTTTTCGGAAATCGGCAAAAACAACTGCAGTATTCCGGATGTATGGCAACTCTACCTGCATTCCCAAGATCTGTCCTAGAGGAGAGAATATATTCTGGATAATATTATGGGGTGTGAAGGGAGAGCATAGAAACCAGAAGTCCCAAGCGACTCTTTGTGGATAGTGGTTCAGGTATCATTGGCTGGTGCCCACAGTTAATAGATATTTGTCCAATTAATTTGCCCAATTCCCCATTTACATCATTGAAGGCAGTTGCCATCGCCATATTTTTTAACACTAAAAGACAAAAGCTAGTTATGTGTTGGCTTTGTTTGTACACATCATCATCATCATCATCATCATTATTACTATGAGGCATCCCAAAGCAATACAATAAAAACATGCAAAACATAATTGCAGATATAAAAACAACAAGAAATGTTTGCCCATATAAAAACAGCAAGGAATGTTTGCACACATAAAAAACAATTAAACACACAAGTATATATACCGGTAAATGCAAAACAATTTAAAACAAACAACAGCACATATATAAAATAATTCAAACCAAATACACGTACAGATGCCATTGAGTGAAGAAACGTGCTTCTTTCCTACACAGCCAACTTCTTTCAAGTAATGAGTGATAAATGTTCCTCCATTCCTCTTCCCCTCCTTCCCCTCTAGAAACCTTCACATTCCCCCTTTGTATCTTCCTTGCCTTAAATGAAACATCTCCACACACACTGACCTTTGCTTGCAGATAAGCTACTCCAGCAAGGAAAGGCTAGTAAAGAATTTGAGGCTTGTTCAGTCTAGAAAGCTTTACTGAAATTAAGAATGTAAAAGGACAGGTAGGGAGGCTGAAGTGAGGATGAACTGGTAGAGTCCTCCTGAGACAGCAGACTATACCACTTCAGGAAAAGAAACACACCTTGGAATATTCCCTTATGTTAACACACAAGGGATGCAGGTGGCGCTGTGGGTTAAACCACGGAGCCTAGGCCTAGGACTTGCCAATCAGAAGGTCGGCGGTTTGAATCCCCATGACGGGGTGAGCTCCCGTTGCTCAGTCCCTGCTCCTGCCAACCTAGCAGTTCGAAAGCACGTCAAAATGCAAGTAGATAAATAGGTACCGCTCCGGCGGGAAGGTAAACGACGTTTCCGTGCACTGCTCTGGTTCGCCAGAAGCGGCTTAGTCATGCTGGCCACATGACCCGGAAGCTGTACACCGGCTCCCTTGGCCAATAAAGCGAGATGAGCACCGCAACCCCAGAGTCGGCCACAACTGGACCTAATGGTCAGGGGTCCCTTTACCTTTACCTTTAACACCCCCCCATTAAAACACCAACTTTCTGCTAGCAAAAAGTTAAAAGAGGCAGCAGGAAATAATTGCATTATAATTTTTCCTACTGATGTAGTATGGTGTTTTTTTTAATTTGTTTCAGATTTGCAGCAGCAAGAGGTAGTGGGTTGTCTTTTTAACCAAATGCCATTTTCTGCCTGCAGTCAGAAGTGGCCCAAGTTCAGAACATTGCTACCACATCCTCTTGCATAGTTACAAGGCCAGGCCTGGGTTTTGGGCATTGTGTTGTGGGAATAGCAGGACATCAAGACATTCCTGTGGTGAACCAAACATAATTTAGTACTTACAAAAATTTCAGGGAGAATCCAGTGGGGGAGTTTATACTGGCACCGATTTTGGCTGTCTCTCAGCTTTGCCTTTTGGGCTTAACTCAAACTCCTGCATCCCTGAGCTGATTATTCAGCAACTCCTGCCTGAATATATTCTATATATTATATATAGAAACATACACACACAGTGAACCTTATGCTGTAAAACTGCAGTAAAATTCCTTTGAACTCAGCAACGCTGCTGTAAAAGCATCCAGCCATAAAACATTAGATTCTAAAAAATGCAGTAAGATACAATTAGTGGGTTGTGCTGGTAGCAAAACTCGGAAGAGAAGCTCAGTGGTTTTGTTTTCCATTGTGATTAGCCGTATTTGAGTATATTTCATGCAAATTACCTATATATTGAGAAGGGGGCAGTGGAACATGAAGATGATTTGGAAATCTCGACTGCTCCAAAATGCCGTAGCCAAATTACTGGTTGGGGTTCCATTTAGAGCATGCATGCCCCCTGTTTCAAAACAATTGTGATAGCGACCAATTTCTGGGCCCAATTCAAAGTGTTTAAATCCCTGAACAGCTACTGCCCCCAAAAGATGTAAAAGTATTTTTGTATGCCACAACTGCTGCACGGATTTTACTAGCCAAAAAATGGAAAGCACAAGAACTACCAACGGTAGAAGAATGGCAGATGAAGATGATGGAGTTTATGGAGCTGGCTGATCTCACCGGAAGAATCCATGACCAGAAAGAAGAGGAACACCAAGAAGACTGGAATAAATTTAAAGACTATTTGAATAAATATTGTAATATTAAAGATATGTAACCACTTGAAAGAATTGATTAGGCCTAGGACTAAATTAGGATTAAATAAATAAGAAAATGTACGATAAGAAAAGTTAGGAAATATGATTATGACTGTGATATGGTTTTATGAAATAATGATATTGGAAACTGCAATATATAATTACTAAGAAATTCAGATGGAAGAGATTAGAGGAAGTCAAGTAAGATGTTTATGAAGATGGATTTTAATTAATTAATTAAGTTTTAGTTTGTGTGGTGATTTGATGTATTTTATGTTTCATATTCTTTCCTCTTCTTTTTTTCTTTTTCTTTTATTGTTTTTCTTTTATTATTGTTTACTCTCTCTTTTGTTATGTTTTGGTATGAAAAATAATAAATATTATTGTGGGGGGGGGGAATTAAATCCCTGAACAGCTACAGCCCCAAATATCTGAAAGACAGGCTCTTTCACTACATATCTTCTTTCTGCTGGCCTTTCCCAGTTGTTGTTTGAATTTGTTTCCCGCCTTTCATCCACATATCTCACTGAGGTTTGCAACATAAAATCACAATATAAAAGATAGAGTATTTTGTTTTGTGGGGCCCACCTCTTTGGCTGAATCTGTACTGCTCAGTTGACTGGAACAGGTTTACTTGTTTTTACACCTGTGCCTGCTTTATGTGCTTGCATAACTGTCTTATATTTTGTTGCTCTTTATAGTGAAGAGCAAGTAATAAGTCCTATAAACAATAAATAAACAACCCCCAAACCATTCTGGACCCTCCCCATACATCCTGCATGGCACTGGCCACACCTCCAGAGATGGAAACGGGATCAGAAATGGCTTCAGCGAATACGATCAATGTTTACTATTGCTGTTGCTTTCAGTCTGCAAACATCATGCAATCGATTACATTCTCAAACCACCCCCATCCCCATTTGCACTGGTTTCCTTTTCACTGAAATGAATGGGGCAGAATGACATACTGAAAACGTAATTGCAATTTCATTACAGCAAACAGCAAGGTGGATTTTCGCTGGGAGGTGAACTGCAGCAGAAGAGAAACAGCGATGCATGTGCTGAATATAGGGCAGAACAGACATTTTCACTGGAAAAGCCTATGTCTTGACAGAAGTCTGCACCAACACAGGATGTTTGGGGGCATGGACAGAATGTGGTTCTCCTACACCAGGGGTCAGCAAACTTTTTCAACAGGGGGCAGTCCACTGTCCCTCAGACCTTGTGGGGGGCCGGACTATATTTTGAAAAAGAAGAAGAACGAATTCCTATGCCCCACAAATAACCCAGAGATGCATTTAAAATAAAAGGACACATTCTACTCATGTAAAAACACGCTGATTCCCAGACTGTCCGTGGGCCGGATTGAGAAGGAGATTGGGCCGAATCTGGCCCCCAGGCCTTAGTTTGCCTACCCATGTCCTACACACTTTCGCTTGCGTAGGTTCCTCGTGTGAAAGGTCTGAATAGGGCTTTTGTTATCACATGGGAGGGTGTCCAAAATTCCTTCTCCCTGGTAGTGCCAACTCTGTGGAAACTCAGAACAAGGGAGGTGCATCTGGTCTGGCCCACTGTGATATTTGGGAAATGGGATGAGATCATCTTATTTCGTTGGGCATATGGGGGTGTGTGTGGACTGGGGGTCTGCTGTTTCTATTATTACCATGCAGCTTTCAGTTTCGGGGTAGGATTTATTTGGTTTAATCATTTTCTGATCCCTGCATGTTCGATTTTCACAGGAGATCAACACAAGGAGTTCTTATAGAAATATGGAATGGACATCTTTGATAAATACATTAATGATTTCTTTTAAAAAAAACACCAACTTTCCTACATTGCTCATCAACATGAACCAAAGGTTGAACCCTCTTTTACTTACTTACTTATTTATTTGGTAAGGAACTGAATCACTACAGCAACATTTCTCCACATTATTAATCAGCTGGAGTTTTTGCAAGAATTCAGCATCCAACTTTTTGAGCTGCCAGGAAAAGAATATCCCATTGTTCTCTGCCACATTTCGTTAAAACCAGACCCTTTTCATTCTGCTACCGTGGTCCAAGCATGGCACCACTTTTAGCCCATGAATGGTACTTCCCAGATATTATTAAAGAAATGTCCACAAGCTGCGACTCTGCCCTGATTCAGCCTGACTCTGAAGCAGCCTTTGATTCCTCCCCTTGTAGGTGGCGGCCATTATGATGTTCAGAGTCATATTGTCTTGCCTAGCAGTCCTGCCCTTAATTGGATAGTCTCCTGATCAAGGCAGGCAAAGCCGAGCGGTTTTCAGAATGGCCGATGCCCAGGAACACTGGGAATCCTGGAGTCTTTTGATTCCAATTGCCACGCCACCTTGGACTTGCTGTTAAGCATCAACACATTCCCTCTCCCTTGCACACGCTCAGCTTTTAACACCACTTTTCATTTAAGCCTTTTCATTTATTTTTTTGAAGGTGGAATGAATTTGCTGCTGTCAGAGTGCATTAGGGATATTAGATCTTGAATGAGATGTACCTTTCGTCGGCTCAACATTTATAACGTGGAAACAATTTCACTGGGTCCTGCCATTGCTTAACTAACACCCCAATCTCTCAGCTCTCCATTCTGGCAAGCTCCTCTAGAATCTTCCAGCTAGATCGTTTCATTGTGCTGTTGTGCTATGGCCATAGCTCAGTACAGTATATGCTTTGCATGAAGAAGTTATCAGGTTCAATAGGTGCCACCTCCCTGGGGCCCTGGCTGCCTGAGCACCCACAAAATTCCCCATGAAGGGTCTGGGCACCCACAAATTTCACATTCACACTGCATGGCACCCACAGCCCCAGGCACCTATGGTCTTGGAGCCAAGCTGGCACTCCTGATCGCCAGCATCTCCAGGTAGGACTAGGAGAGACCCTTGCCTGAAATCCTGGAGAGCTGTAGACGAGGGGTTGCTAATGTGGTGCTCTCTAGCTGTTGTTGGACTACAACTCCCATCATTCCTCAGTATTGTCCATGCTGCTTGAGGCTGGCAAGAGCTGTAGTCCGATATTATCTGCAGGGTACCATATTGTCTATCCTAAGTGTGGACGGACCAATGGTTCGGTATAAGGCGGCTTCCTATGTTCCTATATATGATTCAATTTTTTTTTAAGGGGAGGAATTATTTATTTATTTGTTGCTTTAAAAGTAATTTCCCCTAATTACCTTTAAAGCCTTGAACGGCCTCGGCCCAGTATACCTGAAGGAGCATCTCCACCCCCATCATTTTGCCCGGACACTGAGGTCCAGCGCCAAGTGCCTTCTGGCAGTTCCCTCCCTACAAGAAGCAAAGCTACAGGGAACCAGGCAGAGGGCCTTCTCGGTAGTGGCACCCGCCCTGTGGAACGCCCTCCCACAAGATGTCAAAGAAATAAACAACTATCTGACGTTTAGAAGACATCTGAAGGCAGCCCTGTTAAGGAAGTTGTTTAATGACTGATGTTTTAATGTATTTTTAATCTCCTGTTGGAGGCCACCCAGAGTGGCTGGGGAGACCCAGCCAGATGGGTGGGGTATAAGTAATAAATTATTATTATTACTACTAATGTAGCTCTCAAAGTACTGTTTGCCAAACATCCTAGGTTCAATCTCTGACATCTTCAGCACAAAATAAATCTCAGCTATCAGGGCTGAGACAAGTCTTTTCCTTGAGGCAATGGAGATACATTACAAGAGGAGCTGACCAGAGTGGTAGCAATGTGGTGCTACGACTCCCATCATCCCCATCCACAGGCTATGCTGAAGGGAGTTGCAGGCCATGTGGGCTAGCCCTGGCATGAGAGTATGGGTGGGAAGCCATGCTGCCCACAACAAACCTTGAGTTTGCTTGTAGAGGGCATTGCAACGTGAAGAGGCAAATGGGCAAACAGAACGGCAGTGGAGGTGGCTCACTTCACCAAACTACATTTGTCTTCTGCTACTCAAGGGATGCAGGTGGCGCTGTGGTCTAAACCACAGAGCCTTGGGCTTGCCGATCAGAATCCCTGCGACGGGGTGAGCTCCCGTTGCTCGGTCCCTGCTCCTGCCCACCTATCAGTTCGAAAGCAGGTCAAAGTGCAAGTAGATAAATAGATACCACTCCTGTGGGAAGGTAAACAGCATTTCCGTGCGCTGCTCTGGTTCACCAGAAGCGGTTAGTCATGCTGGCCACATGGCCCGGAAAAACTGTCTGCGGACAAACGCTGGCTCCCTCGGCCAGTACAGCAAGATGAGCGACGCAACCCCAGAGTCGTCCGCGACTGGACTTAACTGTCAGAGGTCCCTTTACCTACCTTTACTCAAGCAATGTAATGTTGCAGATGCAGGCATTTAAAAGACCCTCATTAACCACACATTCAGCCTAGCCTGACCCTTCCCACTGCCTTTTCAAGGATATTTCATGGATGCACATCCAAGGTAATGTTATGGCTAAGCAGCCAGACAAAGATTACTGAAGTTCTCAAACCGTCCACATAAAAGTATGCCAAGGGCCTTGATAAAGGCAAGGATATTCAACCCAGAATATTCAACTAGACCTTGGAGGGAGCGGCAGCTGAGAGGTTTGGCCAACAGAAATGCCAGTAAGAGATCTCTGCTCTTTGGCGAAGTGGGGTGGGGAAGAGACAAAACAAGGATAGCCATTCGGAAAGGCCTAGCTGTGTTTCATTTGCCTGAAGTGGGGAGGATTCTGTTTGCGACACAGGAGGAAAAGCATTTGCCGGCGCTCAAGTGTGATTCACTGGGAGGTAGTAGAACATAATTGGGAAACCCTGGGGTCTCAAGAGAAACAGCTAAGGAATTTCAAGACAAGTTAAAATGCCATTTCATCTGAAGTTATTAAAGCAATGTGGAAGCAAGCCCCTGGTGCCTGGGGTTGAGGGAAAAGAAGGAGTGACTGCAAGATCTTCTCTGTACTGGTGCCCTCCTTGTGGAATACTCTGCCTAAGGTGGCCCAACCGACTAGATCACCTTTCTCACATAAATCAGCTGCTGATTTGCTGCTGCCATGCTGCCGTGGGTTAATGTACTTAGATTGCTGGCTCAATTGTTTTGATGCAACTTTTGCTGAGAATCAAAAAAGAAAAAAAGAAAAAGATAAGATGCCCAGAGAAGTTGTGCAGGTTTTAAAACACTGACGAACAGAATGGATTCATTCACCAAGGCAAACAGAGAAGCTGTTTGGTGGGACAAAGTGGGCTGTAGTGACATCAGGCCATATTCTTAGGTGATTAATAATAATACAGTCGCAGTCACGAAATAAGACGCCTGCTGCTTGGGAGAAAAGCAATGATAAACCTAGACAGCATCTTAAAAAGCAGAGACATCACCTTGCCGACAAAGGTCCGTATAGTTAAAGCTTTGGTTTTCCCAGTAGTGATGTATGGAAGTGAGAGCTGGACCATAAAGAAGGCTGGTCGCCGAAGAATTGATGCTTTTGAATTATGGTGCTGGAGGAGACTCTTGAGAGTCCCATCGACTGCAAGAAGATCAAACCTATCCATTCTTAAGGAAATCAGCCCTGAGTGCTCACTGGAAGGACAGATCCTGAAGCTGAGGCTCCAATACTTTGGCCACCTCATGAGAAGAGAAGACTCCCTGGAAAAGGCCCTGATGTTGAGAAAGATGGAGGGCACAAGGAGAAGGGGACGACAGAGGATCAGATGGTTGGACAGTGTTCTCGAAGCTACCAACATGAGTTTGACCAAACTGCGGGAGGCAGTGGAAGACAGGAGTGCCTGGCATGCTCTGGTCCATGGGGTCACAAAGAGTCGGACACGACTAAACAACAAAAACAATAATACAGTCATACCTCTTGTTACGTTTGCTTCAGGTTAAATCTTTTCAGGTTGCATCCCGCGGTGACCTGGAAGGTGTTACTTCCGGGTTTTGCCACTCGCACATGCGCACATGCTCAAAATGATGTTACGCGCATGCGCGGAAGCAGCGAATCATGACCCGCGCATGTGCAGACGCGGGTTGCGTTGTGCTCATGTTGTGAACGGGGCTCTGGAATGGATCCCGTTTGCAACCAGCGGTACCATTGTTGTAATAATAATAATAATAATAATAATAATAATAATAATGCATATCCTTGCAAAGAAATATAAACGGGAGAAGATCAAAAGGAAAGCAATCTACTTAATAAACATCTGAAAGCAGCGCAACATTTTTTTTTTATTTTCAGAAATGTTAAGAATTTCTTCTTCTCTCTCTCACACACACAAACACCCCCCCCCCCCAGAGCCATTGCAAACGGGATACCTTATGAGGCAGAGCTGCACTCTTCGGCTTATAAAAGATGTATGGGATGACAGCGCTGAAAAAGGCTGTGAGGCGTGACATGGCCTATCATGTTGTGCATGCATGAGTTCACCTTTACAAGATCAGAACCAGGAGCTAAGATGAATGCTATTTATTGTGAGCCTCGAGGCTTTAGAAGGGGAGTTCTGCTTTGCCTTGGGTTGGTATTAGTAGTGCTCAATAGCTGCATTCTTCAGAGAGGTGTCCTTCTCCCCTCCTCCCTTTTTTCTTTTTTTAAAACACACACACACACACACACACACACACACACACACACACAATCAAAGCTCAACCAACAAATCCAGTCTTCATTCCTTGAAACAATAAAAAGCATAATTTGCAATCGTGGAACTGCAGACGTGTCATCTAGTCCAACCCTCTAAAGCAGCAGTTCTCAAGCTGTGGGTCCCTAGATGTTGTTGGACTACAACGCCCATCATCCCTGAGCTCTGGCCTTGAAAACTAGGGGTGATGGGAGTTGTAGTTCAACAACATCTGGGGACCCACAGCTTGAGAAAGGCTGCTCTAAAGCTTTCCTGAGATAGGGACCTCCAATGAAAGAGAGTCCATTCCAACGGGGTCCATTCCACAGCAAAACAGACTGTCAAAAGAATGTTCCAATGTTTGGTACCAGACTCTCCTTCCTTGTAATTTGAATCAATTGGTTCGGGTCCTTAACCCACTGGAGCAGGAGAAAACAAACTTGCTACACCATCCACGTGACAGCCCTTTATAGATATATGAAGATGCCTATTTTGAAAATGGCACCAGCCAAGAACAAGAAGGAAGGATCAGCTAACATGGGGGAAAGCTATGGTTTGCACAAGTGCAGAAAACAAAACAGACAGACAAGAAGAGGCTTTCTTGGTGGAAGAAAGCTTCTCTGCCAAAAAGCGGAGACATATCCACATATTTGTTGGAGATGAGCATGTCGGAGGGGGGCTTTTCCAAAGGTAATACCAATGTTGTGGCATGCCCACCCTGCTGAAATATGAGAGGCCCCATCAGTATTGGCATTCTGCTGGCTCCTGAAGACACAGCTTTTTAGGCAAAGCAATCATCGGCACTTGAACCTGCAATCTAATTTTTGTTGTTGTTATTTTTCAAAACTGTTTTAATGCCTTCTTTTATTGCATTTTTAAATCACATACATTTTTTTAAAGTTTCGATGGAATTCTATCCTTGTGCATATTAATGATGTGTGGATTTTATAATTGATGTTGTACTTGTAAACCACTTAGAAGCCATTTGGCATGTCACATAGCAGTAAGTGTTCAGCTCGGACCCTGGAGATCAGAGTTCAAATCCCCACTCAATCCTGGAGCTCGCTGGCAGTCACCATCTCTCAACTTAACCTACCTCACAGGGTTGTCATGAGAGTAAATTGGAGAGGGTGGGGAACCATGTATACCATGAGCTACTTCCTGAAGAGACTGGACATTTTGCACTACTACTACTACTACTACAACAACAACAACAACTTATTATATATACCCTGCCCATCTGGCTGGGTTTTACCAGCCACTCTGGGCTGCTCCCAACAGAATAATAATAATAATAATAATAATAATAATAATAATAATGTGATAAAACACCGAACATTATAAACTTCCCTAAAGAGGGCTGCCTTCAGAACAGGGCTGCCTACAAAAAGTGATTGGGAATTGTACTGGACAGTGTGTGATAACACAATTTTATTTTCCTTCTGTTGGTTTCTTTGTCCAATTTCTCTGCCCCCCACCTTCTGAGGTGCTCCATTACACTTCATAAAAGGTAAAGGTACCCCTGACCATTAGGTCCAGTCGCGGACAACTCTGTGGTTGCAGCGCTCATCTCGTTCTATAGGCTGAGGGAGCCAGCGTTTGTCTGCACACAGCTTCCAGGTCATGTGGCCAGCATGACTAAGCCGCTTCTGGTGAACCAGAGCAGTGCACGGAAATCCTGTTTACCTTCCCGCCGGAGTGGTACCTATTTATCTACTTGCAGTTTGACATGCTTTTGAACTGCTAGGTTGGCAGGAGCAGGGACTGAGCAACGGGAGCTCACCCCGTCACGGGGATTCAAACCGTCGACCTTCCGATCAGCAAGCCCTAGGCTCTGTGGTTTACAAAGCTTGGGTGGCCATCTGTCAGGGATTTTTTGCCATGATTCCTGCACTGCAGCGAGCTAGAATACATGGCTACCAACTCCACACTTCTATGATTCTATTTTGATTGGCCAAGATTCTATTCACAGGGTTTCTCTCTCTGCTTAGCCAACCAGGATCCTTTTAAATGGAAAGCACTGTCGATTAAATCACAGCAAACCCTATGCTGTGCTCCTGAGACATGGCTCCTCCCCTTTCTTACCGCCTCGAAAGACAACTACCCACTGGGCATCTTGGACTATTGCATAGAAATTCAAGTACAGACAGGAGCCCAGAGCAAAGCCTGCAAACCTGCAATTACTTGGCTGCCTAAAATCATGGCTAAGTGAGCAGGGTGAAATCAAGGAGGCCCATATGACAGCGTGATCGAGGAAAGACAATAACCCCAACTGTCTACTTTACTCTTCAACGCCACCCAGTTCAAAATACTCCAAACTATTTTGAATTAATTTTGTTCGTCCTAATGGCAAAAGGGGGGGAGGGGGGAAGGAGAAACAAAAGAAAGGGAGCACATGGCAACATCCTGGTGTCTCGATAAGTAGTCAAAGAGCACTACATCAAAATAGCAAGCGATTCAACAATGGGCATGAAAGGGAACAATTTTGGCAAGGTCTCAAGCACTTACTGTCAGAGGAAATTGCAGACTGCTGGCTTCCTTGACACCTCAGAATGTCTTAGAAAGATCATTAGGGTGCGGAGGTCTTAAACAGATGCCATTCAAACGATCATTTAACTAAATGGACTTTCCTTGAAGGAATAATAACAACTCAGCGACTACAGATGTTTGCAAAACAACTTCCTTCTAGTTCTCTGCAATGGTCTGTTTTAGAAAGAAAAAAAACCCACAAAGCCCAGGGCAGTGAAGAATGAAGAACCTGTATTGTAACGTTTAATGTGAATTGGGTTGTATATGTACTGGAGGCACATTGATCATGGAAGGTGTCCACTAAAAAGGTAAAGGACCCCTGACCATTAGGTCCAGTCGCGGCCAACTCTGGGGTTGCGGCGCTCATCTTGCTTTATTGGCCAAGGGAGACGGCGTACAGCTTCTGGGTCATGTGGCCAGCATGACTAAGCCGCTTCTGGTGAACCAGAGCAGTGCACGGAAACACTGTTTACCTTCCCACCTCAGCGGTACCTATTTATCTACTTGCACTTTGATGTGCTTTCGAACTGCTAGGTTGGCAGGAGCAGGGACCGAGCAACGGGAGCTCACCCCATCACGGGGATTCGAACCGCCAACCTTCTGATCGGCAAGTCCTAGGCTCTGTGGTTTAACCCACAGCGCCACCCGTGTCCCAGTAAGGTGTCCACTACACCCCCCTTTTTTTGTTACTCTTGCTACTTATTTCTTTGTTCAGTCCATGTCTTTCCAGGCTTATTAATTAAATTTCCATAATTTTGAATGGTAGATAGAGCCTTTCCTGGTGATAGTAACCAGCTGGACAAAGCAAATCCCAACAATTGAGGCAATGACATAAAAATACACACAGAGAGAAACTACTTGAGCATCATGAAAATGTCATTAGACAAAAACAGAAAAGGGGGTTGTGGTGGGAAACAGCATAAAAAATTACACCCTGGGGAAGTCAAAGAGGACTTCACTTGGCGCTTAAAGAATATAGGTCATCTCCCCATTATTTTGAGTCATTCCCCGCCCACTGCTAGAAAATGGTGTGGTGGCTTCTTTTCAGGAAAAAAAAGCAGCCTCCTGTTTCAATGAAGCTCTAATAATTATTCTTCGCAGTTCTGTAGTGCAGAAATAACCAACATGGTGTCCTCCAGACCAATACTTGGGAATGATAAGAGTAACTCTGGTGGTTCCCTCACTGCAAGACGTGAAGTTACAGGGAACCAGGCAGAGGACCTTCTTGGTAGTGGCACCCACCCTGAGGAATGCTCTCCTGTCAGATGTCAAGGTGATAAATAACTATACAACTTTTATATTTGTTGAAAGCCGCCCACAGTATCTGGGGCAATCCAGTCAGATGGGTGTGGTACAAATAGTAAAATTATAAGGTAAAGGTAAAGGGACCCCTGACCATTAGGTCCGGTCATGACCGACTCTGGGGCTGCGGCGCTCATCTCGCTTTATTGGCCAAGGGAGCCAGCGTACAGCTTCCATGTCATGTGGCCTGCATGACTAAGCCACTTCTGGTGAAGCAGAGCAGTGCACGGAAATGCCGTTTACCTTCCCGCTGGAGCGCTACCTATTTATCTACTTGCACCTTGACATGCTTTTGAACTGCTAGGTTGGCAGGAGCAGGGACTGAGCAATGGGAGCTCACCCCGTCGTGGGAATTCGAACCGCCAACCTTCTGATCGGCAAGTCCTAGGCTCTGTGGTTTAACCCACAGCACCACCTGCGTCCCAAAATTATAAGGTAGGCCAACGTTATTATCCCATATTGCAGGTGGGGTGCTAAAAGCTCACCTAAGCATAACTTGTGTGTTCATAGTTGGGGGGAGAATGAAAAGAAGGGACAAAATCTTAGCTACTATGCAACAGCAGCCTAGCCTTTTATTTAGGGGCTGGAAAATTAGGGGTGGGATGAGCCGGCTGAGGACTGATGCGAAAATGCAGCAAACGTACCATAGTCCTGCACTAATGATTGATGCCAATATACTTTTGCACAATATTTTTGATTGATATGTGCTGACCCCCCTCTGCCATTCCAAGGTGACAAGAGGAATGGATTCATCTTAGCCTTGCAAATATATTTGCATTGCACGCTTATCCCTCCACCTCTGGCATATTTGTTTCTGCTCTCTCCCGGTATCTCCTCTCCTCTAAAAATATCACTGGCTGCCACAAGCGCCAATCAGCAATGATGAATACCTAAAGGGACATGCAGGCCTCTAAATCTTCTTCATATCTGACAGCACTTCAGGAGATTACAATGAAACACCAGCATCCCACCAAATGCAACTCTGCATACAAGTTGCAAGGCAAACAGTGGTGCCCCGCAAGACGAATGCCTCGCAAGACGAAAAACCCACTAGACGAAAGGGTTTTCCATTTTTCGAGGTGCTTCGCAGGACGAATTTCCCTATGGGCTTGCTTCGCAAGACGAAAACGTCTTGTGAGTCTTGCGAGTTTTTTTCCCTTTCCCCCCCTTTTTCTAAGCCGCTAAGTCACTAAGCCGCTAATAGCGCTAATCCGCTAAGCCGCTAATAGGGATGCTTCGCAAGACGAAAAAACCGCTGGACGAAGAGACTCGTGGAACGGATTATTTTCGTCTTGCGAGGCACCACTGTACATGCCTACGAAGACAGTTCGGGGCTCAGGCTTCCGAATCTCCAGTTTATCAGATCCAGGATTCGAAAGCTGCTAAACAGGAGTCTTTATCCTGAATCTACAACTTCCCCTGAAAATTGTTGACACTGATAATGAATTCCAGCTCTGAAGAAGAACAGTTTGGGGTGGGCTTGGGGTTTTGCTTTTGCATCGTATAATAACCCACAGCTGACTTTTTGAAGTCAGCAACAAAACAACAGATGTTAGGCTCAACCTCACACCGGCTCCCTCACAGGACATGCTTGCAACAGCCGTACTCTGATCCTGTCAGAGACCCGCCTTGGGAAGCTTGAGAATTCTAGTCTTTGCAAATTCTGAGCTACTTCTCCTGGCCTAAGGACTCCTGCAGGTGACCTTACACAAAGCTTAGGTGGTATCCGGTCTTTACTGAGCGTTTGTTCCCATTGGTTTGCAAGGCGGTTGTATGACAATGAGGATCTGCGCTGCATTTATCTCAGCCAGCTTACAGGATTTGCACCGGCTGCCAATCTGCTACTGGGCCAGGTTTGCTCCAACATATACAGCTGAGGACCAGGTTACCTGAGAGACTACCACCATATCCTCTTTGCATCCAGTAGATACAACAGGCGCCCGCAACCTGCGCTTTCTGAAAACAGCTCAAGACATATTTGTTTTGATAGGCTTTCATAGCTGGATTGTTAGGGTTTCAGTCTTGTTTTAAACGCATTTGCTGCTTTTGCGTTTTAAACTGTTTTTAATTGTCCTTATTGTACATTCCATTAAGTTGGTTGTTTAGAATGTGATTTTTATTTATGATGATGGTGGTTTATCCTGATTCGCTCCAGGGGTGTTTATACACCTTCCCATTAATAATTTCCTCATTCCATGCCTTTCAAGGGCTTTTAACAGTACTGCTCTTCTTATTGTTCTTATTGTCTGTATTTTAATAGATTTGCTTTTTATATTGTTTTAATTTCATTGCAGTTTAATTACTTTTTAATGATTGCATTTTAAATCTTTTTAGCTCTTTGTGTTTTATCTGCGTTATTTTTAAATTTCCATAAGCCACCTTGAGTCCTGGTTTGGGGGGAAAGGCAGGATATATAAAATAATAATAATAATAATAATAATAATAATAATAATAATAATAATAATTTCCAAACCACTGAAAGTTATGATTCTTTGTTGGATTTGTTGTGCTAGGGCAACAGAGCAGTAGTCGTTGTCCCCTTACTGTTTTTAAAATTATTTAAGGTCAGTCTCCTGCTTTTCCAGGTTTCAGCACACAATCAAAATGTTTGTCTCCAGCTAAATGTGAGGTGGGATGCTAGCTGGTGCTTCAGTGCTCATGTGCATGTGATTTACATGAACTAGAGACAAGATTCTCTCTTGCCCCCTCAAAGGCTTAACTTCTGGAGAAAGATATGGCCTCTGAACAGGGCCGTCTTACCCATAGGCGCTAGGGGTGCGGGGCACCCGGGGGCCAGGCTCTCAGGGGCTCCAGGTCGAGAGTCTGGGGCCCGAGAGTTGAGTCCAGGGAAGAGCCCGTCTGTTGGTCAGAGTGCCGCAGCGGACTCTGCAATGTGAGTTTGGGGGCGACTGAGCCAGTGAGACGCTGAGGTGGCTGGCTGGCTCCGTCCTCTTGCTCACCTGGGACTGGGCAACCTGGGGGGGGGGGCACCAGGAGGATCTTTGCACCCCAGTGCCGCATATCCTTAAGACAGCCCTGCCCCTGAAGATCAACAGGAACTACAAGCTCAGGCTAACAAAACGTTATCAAGGCATTACGCAAAGCAAAGGGATAAATTGAGGCTGTTATCATTAGCCTCCCCAGCAACAATGGTATTGAAAGGGTTTGTGTGTGTGTGTGTGTGTGTGTGTGTGTGTGTGTGTGTGTGTGTGTGTATTAGGGAGGGGGCAGGCTATGTGGATTTTATTAAGGGCCCCCAGACACACACCACAATAATTCTCATACATTTATCCACCTTTATCTCCTAAAAGGGACTATGCCGTTCCCTAGCAAGAACAGAGAGACCCGTGCCATGTGGAATAATTACATCAGGAGTCATTAGAGCAGGCAGATGAAACAGGAGCAAAGGAATCAAAATTGCAGTTATCCCAGGAGCAAATTCAAATGCAATTACTCTTGGAGGGAGGGTGAGAGACAGTAAAGCAGGCAAGCACATCCATTGTTTCTGAGACAGTTCCTGCCATCGGTCACAGTAGACCACTAGCTATTTGTCTGAAGTGTTGAACATTGACAGATGCCTTGCAGGAGTGCGAAGCCCAATATGAAATTTACTGATTTTTGCTGAAGGATCACACCTAAGGGGGAGGGAGGCAGAACATGTCTCCTCCTGGTTATACAACAATACGGAGGTTTTAGGTTTTTTTAAAAAAAGAAACTAGAGGGTAAGTGGTAAAAAAAAACCCTGAAGTGGCAACTTTAGGAAATTCTCAGTTTTCTTGAAAAAAGTAGTAGCTGCAACCTTAGCTTATATATCATAGAATCATAGGAAGAAGATAGGAAGCTGCTTTATACTGAATCAGACCATTGGATTGTCTACCTCTGCAAATGATTGGTAGTGTCATTTCCGGGTTCAGACAAGGGACATTCCCAAGAGCAGCTGCCAGCCTGTGCAGAGGAGTGGCTCCCAAAGTGGGTAGGATTATCTAGAGGGCGCTAAGAGGCAAGGGGGGGTGTGTGGCAGGAGGGACCGCGTCTCCTGGTATGCCCCGCAGAGGACCTTAAGGTCCATGAATAATCATAGTTTAGAGGTCCCGGGCCCTAAGGAAGTC
Source organism: Podarcis erhardii (assembly GCF_964252035.2). Classification (NCBI taxonomy): domain Eukaryota; kingdom Metazoa; phylum Chordata; class Lepidosauria; order Squamata; family Lacertidae; genus Podarcis; species Podarcis erhardii. The sequence goes on along the minus strand of NC_138500.1, from coordinate 11,585,617 downwards.
AGATTATCCTCCACCAGGCCCAGGGCCTTCTCAGTGATGGCTCCGACCTGGTGGAATGCTCTGTCCCATGAGACCAGGGCTCAGGATTTAACTTCCTTCCTCAGGGCCTGTAAGACAGAGCTATTCCGCCTGGCTTTCAATTTGAGCCTGGCCTGATCTTTTGTTCCCCTTCTTTCCCTCCCCTCCCCTTTTTGTGAAGATTGCCCACTCTGGGATCCCACAGCTGGTTCTTCCCTGGTCTCCTCGCTGGCCCAAACAGGACTAATTTAGCCAGCTAGCCCTGGCGATCATCTAATGTTTATTGGGTGGATTTCCCCCCTAAATTGATTTTTGAATTCTGAATTTATTGTTATTCACGTTTTATACTGTATTTTATGCTGTTTTTTGTAGCACCAATTAAGTGTTTTAAATTTGTTGTTAGCCGCCCTGAGCCCAGTTTTCTGAACCGGGAAGGGTGGTGTATAAATAAAAATCTATTATTATTATTTATTATAATGGCTATCACGTTTTCTAGCATCACTGCATCAAGCTTATCCGTTTTGTTGTATTAATTAAACCAAACAGTTTTGATTGGATTTTGAATAAATGTGCAATGAATGGTTACTGTTCTGAATGTTATTGAGTTGTTCTCTTCTTTAGTGGGTGATGCAAGTTGCTATTCTGAATGATGCTTTTTATAGGGTAAAGGGTAGGGCCAGATTTAAGTTTGATGAGGCCCTAAGCTATTGAAGGCAATGGGACCCTTTCTATGTCCAGCTGTCCTTTGTCAACAACAAATTGTCGCTGTTTTTATTTTTATGTTGAATATATGCTATACGGTAATTTATGGACCTAATAGGTATCTTTAGGGATGCGGGTGACACTTTGGGTTAAACCACAGAGCCTAAGACTTGCCAATCAGAAGGTCAGTGGTTTGAATCTCCGCCATGGGGTGAGCTCCCGTTGCTCGGTCCCTGCTCCTGCCAACCTAGCAGTTCAAAAGCATGAAGTGCAAGTAGATAAATAGGTACCGCTCCGGCGGAAAGGTAAACGGTGTTTCCATGCGCTGCTCTGGTTTGCCAGAAGCAGCTTAGTCATGCTGGCCACATGACCTGGAAGCTGTACGCCGGCTCCCTTGGTCAGTAAAGGGAGATGAGCGTCGCAACCCCAGAGTCATTCACGACTGGACCTAATGGTCAGGGGTCCCTTTACCTTTACCTAATAGGTATCTAAAGCCATTTGCACATGCTGAATGTAGGCACCCTCTATATAGAAATGAGCAACTGGGGATGAGCTTATGGAACCAAGGGAGCAGTGGCATAAAATGTTTTGGGAACCACTGGTGCAGACAAGACTAATCTAGATAGACCAATGGTCGGACTCAGTGTTTTCCCACAATGTTTTCCTCTTGTCCTGCTGCTTTCCCCTGGGGAAAACTGCTCTTTAGCATTCCATTGGAGCAAATGGCAATTTGGAAATCACAGACATGTAGAGTTAGAAGGAATCTAGTCCAACCCCTTGCAATGTGGAAATCTTTCACCCAACGTGGAACTCAAACCCTTAACCCTGAGCTTAAGAGTCTTTTGCTCTACTGACTGAGCTATGGGGTCAAGTGGAAAACAAGCGCAGAACCATGTTTTCTAGGCATGGGACAAGACAAAGTGTGGATGAGCCCAAAGTATCAGCTTCCTGGGATCCAAGAATCTCCCTCTATATCTTCCATGCTCTCTCCTATCAGTTCCTGGTGCCTTCTACAGAATATTTGGAGCGCCACAGTTCTAACCAAAGCCTCTGCGATTCTCTGGTCAGAGAACTGAGTTTTGAAAATGCAAAAGGGGTCCAAGGAGGTAGCAGAAGACAACTGAGAAAGAGACGAAGGGAAAGACATGCAAAAAGCTGCCCTCTGGCAACTTGGTGCCCATGGGCTCACAGTCAATAAGCCCTTTTTAAAAAGGATTCGTGCATTTTGGTTCCCCTCGTAGGGCTGCTCCGTCAGCTCCAGCACCAGGCGTGCTTCTGACACACAACCTGGCGCACATGCTCATCCACACATACAGTTTGATCTCCATCAAGCCAGCCTGTCATATTCAATGAATCAAGTTGCTCCGCTGGATCCAGCCGAGCCCTCGCCTAACCTGATCAGCGATGTGCACTCAGTAATAATTGATTTGGGGGATTCTTTTTTGGGGGAAAGTTTTTAACAAGGGGAGGCTTTCGCAACAGCCAGCAGGTTTTGTTTAAAACGGTGGGGTGGGAAATCAAAACACGCACACACACCACACACACACCACACACACACACACACACCCACACACCCACACACACACACACACACAGCAGTGCTTCTGGCATCCAGAGACTGTGTTTGATGCAATCTCACAGAATTTGTCTGTGAGGTGCACAGACTTCCCTCCCTCCATCCCTGCCAGGGCTGGGCCATGAGTAGTAGTCTGAGGCCAAGTGGGAAACAAGGAGTTGTGGGATGTAGCCGAAAATCACAACCAAAGGGCCAATCAGGAGGCAGGATTAAGAAGCAAGCCATGAGTTAGGACCAAAAGGCAACCCAAGGATACAGAAGCTCAAGGGAACCTTGATGGGTAAGAAAGGCTTATCTGGGACAGGAAGTCTTCTTATCCTCCTTCCATTCCAGGAATATCCAGTGTCCAGCCTGCAATAGGAAGCTGAGCATACTGAGCTTCCAAGGCAAATGATGCAATGTGCATTTTAATTGCTCACCATACAGGTTAACTGCTCACAGACCCAAAGGTTCCCAGTTTGAGCCCTGGCAACTTCTGACACCTGCAAACACCCTAGTGGTATTTTTCAAGTATACCCTGGGTAGAAAGATTTTTTGCACTTGGCTCCACCTCCTCAGCTGACAGGCGCAGTCCTGGGACTTGCCAGAGGTTATTGGCTCATTTGAGACTGCTGGGCCCTGTATCCCATGCCCAAGATATCAACTTTTAAAACTAAAAAAAATCAGTAGCAGGCAATTGAGCACCTTTGACAGGGACTAGAGACCGGCCTTTTCAGAGGTGATTCTGATGAGCACATCCTGATCATTCACAGATTGTATACAGCTGCAACCAGCCCAATTTGCTGTATTTCAAATACACCAGGGCCTCTGATGCACCTCTCAAAATACTTCTTACTCAGCCCAAAGGCTCTTATCAGAACACTCCACCACCTTTGCAGACAGAAAACTTCAATTTTCTGACTCCTGAGAATCTAAGCTTATTCTTCCCTCATTCAAGAACAAGTTTCGAGTCCTGTGGCTGCTAAGAACCCAAACCCTCTTGGGGGGAAAATTGCATTCATTAAAAATTATCTTTCTTACTGTGTTTAAATGCAAGTTGACCCATTCTCTTAAATCACGAAGAGGCAATTTTTAGCTGATCAGATCCTCAGCACTGTATTCTAACTCAGCCCTCCACCACTGGCTCTCTTTATAGAATCATAGAATGGTACAGTTGGAAGAAACCCAGTGGTCATCTAGTCCAACCCCCTGCAATGCAGGAATCTCAGCTGAAGCATCCATGACAGATGGCCATCCAAGGTCTGCTTAATAACATACAAGGAAGGAGAGTTCACCACCTCCCAAGGGAGACCGTTCTACTTCCCAACATTACAAAGTCTGTCCAGGCCATACACCTCAACAGCCACACTTTGTGCCCACCTTAACTGTTTTTTGTCTCGTGGGAATCTGTCCTTAAGCTCTGACAATGTGCCTTCAGTGCCTGCAGGGAGGAATGAAATATGTACTGTACAGTGGTACCTCTGGTTACAGATGCTTCACGTTACATACGCTTCAGGTTACAGACTCTGCTAACCCAGAAATAGTCCCTCGGGTTAAGAACTTTGCTTCAGGATGAGAACAGAAATCGTGCAGCGGCGGCAGCAGGGGGCCCCATTAGCTAAAATGGTGCTTCAGGTTCAGAACAGTTTCAGGTTAAGAACAGACCTCCAGAACAAATTAAGTACTTAACCCGAGGTACCACTGTAGTCAGTTAGGACCAATGCCTAAGCGAATACCGCTCATCACCTGTAACCAATAAAAGTTGTGGCCTTATTTAGCCCATTAACCTTAATAATTGTGTCATGTGTCATTATTTCCACTGGGGGTGGGGGCGGGAACTCGCCACACAACCCAGACAACCAGTTAGTGTAGACAATGCCAAGCCAGATGGGCCAATGCTCTGACTCAGCATAAGCCAGCTTCCAGTGTTTCTGTGCTTCTTAGGTGATACACCAGATCCTTATTACAGGTGTTCAGGTCAGCCTTGCAATTGTCTCCACCTGCTGCATCATACACCCTTCTTTTGCCTTCCCTCCCCCTGCTGGCCTGGGCTTCTTGCCTCGCTTTGCCCTCGACTGTGCAAGAGCCAGATAGAAAATGCACATTGGTGCAGATGTTTCAGAGAAAGGCAGCAAAACACAGCTCCTTTGAGAGCTGAATTGTGGGATTCTTTTTCTCCTTTTTTTAAAGAGGCTCTTTAGGCTGCAGTGGGTTATATGCTTTCTGGCTGAATGGCGGAAGATTATAATTGCTCACAGCAATATACAAGATGCAATCAAACCAGAAGGGAGAGGGGAGAGAGAGAGATTGAGATTCAGAATTAACTCCTTAAGGGCTTCCGCCGTTTGGTTACAGCAAATAAATAAATAAACTGCGAGCCGTCAGAAAGTGGCACTATCTGAAGCGTGCGCACAAAACACAGGCACCCCAGCCTCGTTGTCCTTTGTTGGCAAGCGACAGTGGAGATCAATACTGGAGACCAAATGCCAACAGCAAGAGACCAATGCCACTCAGTATTTCACAGACTAACTGCCCTTATCCGAGACTCTCATGCTTGACTGCGTGAAAATACAGCCATTGATCTTGGTGTCATCGCTCAAATTCTTCATAGATCAACTTGCCTTTTCTTATTCTTCGCCGTCAAATTTCTGGGGCTGCTTTCTCTCTCCCTTTCTCTCTTTAAAAAACTAATAGTAATAATAATAGCAACAACAACAAGAACAGCAATATTTTCATTTCTCCATGGGTGATTATTTCTCTTTATGAACTTCACAAATATTGCCTTAACCTTTATATGGAGGGATATCCCTCCTTTCTCTCTCTCGCACAAAAGACCGGCTTCGCTTTAGCGCTGCAGCGCTTTAACTCAAACATCTGTTTCTCACAACAATGTCAAAAGGGGTGCTTGGCGCTTCTCCCAGCTGCCAAATCATCGGCGCTGTCTGATTAGCAAAGATGTAAGCCCCATATAAAACCTACGAGGATCCTGCTGCTGGCGGGTCGTAGTCCTTTAATCTGGGTTCATTCTTCTGCGGGTTCTTCTTCCTGAGAGGCAGGAAGAGACAGCTCCAATCCTTAGGTCCGAGCACACCATTGTTTGGGAAACAGCCTTAGATTTACCAGAGGCTCTTTCGATATTTTCCCAGGCTTTCCCCATTATTCAAATCGTGAAAGGGACAAAAGGAGGCGATGGAGGAGCATCCACAGCCGAAAGCACCACTTTAAGAGGTCCGCCAAGGTCCCTTCCCCCACTTAGCGAGCTCAGAACTGACACCCCAAGAATATGACCTGAAAATGTCATCTTTAATTTGAAACAGCGCCATTGGGCTTGGTTTCTGGTCCCTGAATTACTCGCCTTTCAGGCGCTCAGCTGAAATGGAGGGAATTTAAAAACACAGGCACCCCAGCCCAGCCGCTCCAGCAAGGAAACAGGCACTCCACACACAAAGGAGGTTGGTGTCCTTCAGTGATGGATAAAGCCTGGGTGACTTGTGACTCACCAGGCTGAGCATCAGTCCAAGGGCTGCATTTCTTTGGGGGGCAATGTTCTGTGGGGGCGACATGTGTCAGTTATGGGCAAAGGCAGAGGCAAAAATGAGCAGGGCAACAAGTGCCAGATTAACGTGCAGTCATACCTCATGTTACGTCCGCTTCATGTTACGTTCTTTCAGGTTACATCCCGCGGCGACCCGGAAGTACTGGAAAGGGTTACTTCCGGGTTTCGTCGCTCGCACATGCGCAGAAGCACAAAATGACATCACACGCATGCGTAGAAGTGGCAAATTGCAACCCGCATGTGTGCGCCGCTGCAGGTTGCGTTCTTTTCATGTTGCGAATGGGCCTCCGGAACGGATCCCGTTCACAACCAGAGGTACCACTGTATAAGCAAAACAAGTTATGGCTTAGAGCCCCATTCTCTTGGGGGCTCCCCCCCAAAAATAAAGGAAAAAAATCCCTGGGTGTGCATTTCCAAAATATAAGATAAAAATAAAATAAAATAAAACCTACATACAGCAACAGTGTTTTAGATACCTATTAGGTCCATAAATTACCATATAGCATATATTCAACACATAAAAACAGCGACAATTTGTTGTTGACAAAGGACAGCTGAACATATAAAGGGCCCCATTACCTTCAGTAGCTGAGGGCCTCATCAAAACTAAATCCGGCCCTGAGGGCAACGCATGCAAATTTTATCACTGTCCAGCAGGTTGGTTTCTACACTTAGCACACATCCTTCATCTAGGCAAGCAAGATATATGATCAGAGTTCAAGGGCACATTCCAGGCAGGCAAAAACACTTGAGAAGAGGGCAAAGGAAGGCCAGGAGGGGGTGTGGCCTGAGGAGAACCACAAGGGCCAATGAGAAAGGCTTGGAGGGAAACCCAGGCTGCCGCCCAGCCCAGCCCTGACGTTTCCCAGCCCTGCTGTTTACAGAACTCCAACTACGTGCCAGAGTGTAGTATTACTGAGCTATGAAACCAGGGTTCAGATCCTCATTCAGTCATGAAGCCTGCTTCTCTTAGTCTCAGCCAGCAGAGCATGAGATTCAGGGCTGTGGGTTCAAGCCCCATGTTGGGCAAAGAGATCCCTGCAATGCAGAGGGCTGGACCCTTGTGGTCCCCTCTAACTCTACAATTCAATTATTCTATTATCCCTCTATGATTCAATGACCAAGCTTGCAAGGTTGTGAGGACAACATGGAGATTGGGAGAAGCTTGTTTCCCACCCTGGAGGAAAGGTGGGATGTCACTGTAACAAACAATCAAATAAATAAATAATACTGGAACATGTCAGATATTTAAGATCCCTCCCCCTGCGCCCCCAGTCCTTGCAATTCCCAATAGGCAACAGAAGCAGAAGACTCCCCTTGGCAGATTGGGATCTCTTGGTAGATCCCGGAGAGTCCTGAAGTAGGAGAGTCCTGAAGTAGGTCTACCCACAGTAAAGACTCCCCTTGGCAGATTGGGATCTCTTGGTAGATCCCGGAGAGTCCTGAAGTAGGAGAGTCCTGAAGTAGGTCTACCCACAGTAAAGAACAGTTTCCTCCCAATACTTTGAACTGCCGCAAGTAAAAATGGCCTTCTGTTAATTGCTTATCTCTCAGCCTCAGAGTCTCCCACCTGTGAATTGGAGTATTAATCCACTGCCTTTGATTGGGCTTTTGTGCGGCGCTGCTGAGTTTTGTGCTAGAATCCCTCATCTGTAGTTGCTCAGCTGCAGGTCTCTGCTTATAACATGGAGCTTATCCCATTATGCGACTTACGGGGGGGGGAGGAGTTAATTGGCTCCACCGCACCGAGCCACCCAATCGCACCTGGCACTGGGTGACAGGCCTTAGTGTAACAAATAGTAGATCCCACAAGCTCAAAGTTTGTCCACCTCTGTGGGCCATGCTCAGCTGGTGAGTTATAAGATGTGGAGATCTAGTACCAGGGGACGTGGAAGTGCCCCACTGGTCCCAATGGGGCAAAAGAAAGAACAGACACCTCAGTAGATCGGCTTCTTGGCACGACCTTGAAAAAGGTTCAGCCCTCCAGCTGAAGGCTGCAACAAATGTACAACCCAACGCTTGAGCCAAAATGCCAACTACATCTGTAATCAATAAGGTCATGGCCGTTTTCAACCCAGACCATTGCCTGCTTGAGTTTATTTTATCGTGCCTTAGTTTAGTCACTGTTGAAGGGAGGGCGGAGCTTATGACTGGAACCACAACTGCCCCACATGTCCCAATGGGGCAAAAGAAAGGAGGGCAAACTCTGAAGACAGCATTGCTGGATGTTAGTGTGCATAGCAAAAACCAACATGGAGGACTCAGTGGTTCCACAGGGTTGTGTGAAGGTGTGTGCAGGTAGTAGACCTTCTTCCTTCAGTCTCTTGGAATGGGCACAGGTGTGTATCCACACCTGGAAGCTGTGCGAGGCTGTTCCAAATGTTATGCAATGATCGCTTGTGTCTGAGCATCTCAAAATTGGTCCTGGTGTCAGAGCCAGACCTCAGATAAGGTCTTGAACTGATGCCCCGAGGCAGGGGTTGCCACCGTGGCACATGTAGGTACCAGTGTGCCTGTCAGTACATCCTATGTGACCCCCCAAAAGGGCCTTGGAAAATATCCCTTCAAAAATCCACAACACAAAAGCAACCATTTGCTCTTACTGCGCAGTTTCTATTTGCACAGGCTCCGTCTCTCCAACGTTGACTCCCCCAACCCCGCTTAAACATTCCCACATTTCATTGCATGCCCAGGTTGGACTTCCACCCTCCCATCTCTTTTGAACACATGGGATGTGCAAAGAGCTTCTCTCTGTGAGCAAGCATGGCAATGGCTGAAGTAGGAGCCTTGTTTCCAATTGACCAAGCAACTGAGGGATGGACATGCCATAGCTGTCAATGTTTTCCTTTTTTTAAGGGAAATTCCCTTATTCCAAATAGGATTCCTTGCAAGAAAAGGGAAAAGTTGACAGATATGAGACATGCACTTACTATTTTGTGGTCCGGTCTCTTTCTTTTCTGCTCTTTTAAATGTGGCAGCCATTACGCTACAAGGCCCCACTCAGCAGCCATTTTGGGTTATGCCTCCACGGGATCCATTTTGTGAGATGCCAAGCTTTCCACGGTAGCCATTTTTTGACTGGTGCCCACGGCACTGCCTCACCAGCAGGTGGGCAGCCCCCAGACCTCAGAGATGAATTCAGGCTATTTGTCACCACAATCTCACTCAGGCAACAGGCTAGAACTGTAGACAGGTAACCCATATTGAAGGCTTCTGGGTCAGGTTTGCTGGTTGGTCTGAACAACTAGGAGACCTGCTCCTGTTTCCTAAAGGCTGCCTTATCCATGCCCCACTCTCAGCCATCATTGGCTTTAGTGCACGTCAAATTAATAAGCCTCTCCAAATCAAGGTTTCATATTGGGTAGTCTTAAAAAGGTAACTATAGCAACTGTACCAGGCCTTGCACTAATTAGAGCAAATTGTCAATGACTCTATTGTAGGGCTTCTTCCATGGGGGCGGGAGAGAAGAAAGATTCTACACCTATAAGGGATTTAATTTATTACCTCCAGACTATAAATTTTAATACGAGAAGCTGATCTCACCCACAGGAAATTGCTTTAAAACAAGATGTATATCAGCAATTATTGTGTTTTTCCATCATTATCCTAAATTGTCAACAAAGGCGACGATCATTACAAAGCCGCATAAAAACTGTAATAGCGAGCGAGCGATGGGCCCCAAAGGATCATATCAAAAGCAAATCGATTCCGGGAAGAAGGGAGAAGAGAGAGGCTTCATCAGAATCCAGAGTAAGGGAGAGGGAGAGTTTGACTATGGAACAAGGAGGAGAAAGAGGAGCCAAGGAGAGACCCGCTTTCTAAGTCATTGTCAACGTTAGGAGTCTTCATACATTCAAGACAAAAAAACAGGAACATCCAAATTTAGTGTCTCCAGGTATTGCAAACACACTCACTCCTTCATACATTAGTGCAATGGTCCGTAGGTGCTTTCAGGCAATGGGTAGCAGCTTGGTGGCAGAACACCTGCATCACAAGGCAGAACATCCCAGGTTTGATTCCCAAGACCTCCAGGTAGGGGCTGGGAACGTTCCCCTGCCTGGAACCTGCCAGCCAGTGTTGGCAACACTAAACTAGATGACCCAATGGCCTCACTTGGCGTAAGGCAGATTCCTATCTTCCTATGTAAACTGACCCTGATGTGGTCATTCTTGAAAAGAAAGGTTTTGAAGCAGAGGTTGGGTGGCCATCTGTCATGGATGCTTTAGCTGAGATTCCTTCATTGCTGGGGATTGGACTAGATCAGGCTTCCTCAACCTTGGCCCTCCAGATGTTTTGAGACTGCATTTTCCATCATCTCTGACCACTGGTCCTGTTAGCTAGGGATCATGGGAGTTGTAGGCCAAAAAACATCAGAAGGGCTGAGGTTGAGGGAGCCTGGACTAGATGATTCCATGAGTCTAGATTCCAAAGGAGAAGTCCACTGAAGACAGCACAAAGGAACCAAATAGTGCCTGCACATTTTGCCTGATATCTTGGGTTCAGCTGAGACTAGATATTTCTTTTTTAAGGGAGCTGGGAATGTGGAGATTATGTCTCCTGTGTGTGGTGGGGAATTAACTTCCTTCCTTGCACTCCCCAGATACCCTTGAAACCCGGTGTTCTCAGAGGTCCTGCTAGCACTCCAAATCTGCTTGAGTAGCCTGCCCAGAATCCAGTGAAGATGGCCACCATTTGCAAGAGATTCCTCCTCCAATCACATAGAACCATGGAATCGTAGAGGGACCCTGAGGATCAGCTAGGGTTGATCCCTTGCAATGCAGGAATATACAGCTTCCCCATACAGGGATCAAACCTGCAACCTTGTTATCAACACCACGCTCTAACCAACCGAGCTATCCGCCCCTGGCAGTGCCGTGCATTTTTTGGGGTGTGTGTGTGAAGGTGCCTGTCCACACTCCACACAAGAGATTGCTACAACAGGCCCTTTGTTTTCCCTTGCTCAGATTAATGGAAAAAGAAAACAGCGCTTCCTTGCCTGGGGAAAAGCTGAGAGACAGAGGCATCACAACAAAACTTCAAGAGGTTATCCATAATTTATATACATCTATGAAATAAATCACATTTTTTTGGGGGGGGGGGTTCCTGCCTTTCCACGCCCCGCTTCTGTCAAGAGATCTTCTGGCCCTAATGTGATGAAGAGTCTGGATTTTAAATTTAGATAATATGCGAAAGGTAAACACAATTGCCTCTTACCAGGTTCTTGTGTTTCCTGTTAACACACAGGTGGTGGTTTCATTTGTATTTTGCTCTTATTGTTAGTACTTGTGAACACTTGTGGTTCATTGACTGAGCCTCATTACCCCTGGAGATTGTTTGCTCATCTGTTCGCCGGAATTTAATTACTGGAGCACAACTGCTGAAATTTGGTACATTCCAACTGGAGCTGTGCACAGCCTAGCCTTTCCCTACTCTCCTTTATGCGGTCAGGTTGTTGCTTCATTTCCTCGCGAGATGAATGATTCTGGAGCCTGGACTGGAGCCTATGGGGATTCTCACTCCGCTGAGTTTTTACCTAATGCCTAAAAACAAAAAGGAAGTCTGCTGCACCCCTGATCCCAGAGCAAAGGCTGGCATTCAAAGTAATAATAATAATAATTTATTATTTATACCCCGCCCATCTGGCTGGGTTTCCCCAGTCACTCTGGGTGGCTTCCAACAGAATATTAAAACACAATAATCTATTAAACGTTAAAAGCTTCCCTAAAGAGGGCTGCCTTCAGATGGCTTCTAAAAATCTGGTAGTTGTTGTTCTCTTTGACATCTGATGGGAAGGCATTCCACAGGGCAGGTGCCACTACCGAGAAGGCCCTCTGCCTGGTTCCCTCTAACTTGGCTTCTCACAGCGAGGGAACCACCAGAAGGCCCTTGGTGCTGGACCTTGGTGTCCGGGAAGAACGATGGGGGTGGAGACGCTCCTTCAGGTATACTGGACCGAGGCCGTTTAGGGCTTTAAAGGTCAGCACCCACACTTTGAATTGTGCTCAGAAACGTACTGGGAGCCAGTCTTTCAAGACCGGTGTTATATGGTCTTGGCGGCTGCTCCCAGTCACTAGTCTATCTGCTGCCTTCTGGATTAGTTGTAGTTTCCGGGTCACCTTCAAAGCCCCACATAGAGCACATTGCAGTAGTCCAAGCGAGCATCAAGTGGAAGATGCTAGAGTGGAATGAGGACCCTTGCACAATGGGGCTTTCCCCTTTCTCCTCCTGCTGTATGCCCCCTAAATCCAGAGTAGGTTTAGGGAGTATAGGCAGCATGAAGGGGAAGGACAGAGGGAAAGTCCCATTGTGCTAGGGGACCTTGTTTTGTTCATGCAACATTTTAAGTTGAATCCTGCCCAAATAACTCTATCCTGCGAGTGCCACCACCACAAAGGCTCCGTCTCAGCTTTCTCCAACCTGATGCCCTCCAGATGTTTGAGGTGACTGCTTCCATCAGCATTGGCTTGTTTTGTACGCCTATGCTATCTTCAGTAGCCCTCTCAAGGGATTTTGTTTTCATGTTACCTAAACTCTCATGAGCTTTCCTCCTGGATGGAAGGTACTAATTCTACCCTCCGATTGCTGTTCAGATCGCCTTCCATGAGTTGGAGAGCAATCTTCGCAGCTTGCTTTGAACCACAGGTATACAAAATAGCCATGCAAGGGAAATAACCCAGGAAACATTCTGGAGATATTTACGCTCCACCTCCGATAGCAATGCTACTGATTGGCACTGAAATCACATCTCTGACTCAGTTTGAACTCGTCACCCGACAGGTTTAAAGCAAATAAGTTGCTGATATTGGTTGGGATGGGCAAATCTGTCGATTGTCTCAGTTTCTCATTTTTCCAGTAATAAGTTCAGCTCCACATTTCCCCACCCTTTTGCATTTTTTTTTAAAGTCCTCATGAAAATTCATCAGCATCTTAGCATGAATTGCTGCTAATAGACACACTTTTGTATGAAATTTTGCCTAATAGAAACACTTCTGCAAAGCAATTTCCCCTCACTTAATGCATTTGTCTATGTAATTTTTACTAATAAATGCATTTGCATGCACACTTCATGTCAGTATATGCATTTTTTTGCACTCATTACTTGACTGGAGAACCGCACTGAAAAATCTGGAAAAGTGCGAATTTTGAACGAGGGATGTAAGTGCAAATCTGGTAGGCTTGCATTTAAATGTGAACTGAATCGAATTTCTCCCCCAACTAGTTGCTAGTAATCCCCCCTCTTTTTTGTCATTTAATAATAATAATAATAAATTTTATTTATATCCCGCCCTCCCCAGCCGAAGCCGGGCTCAGGGCGGCTAACAACACTAAAACAGTGCAACATTTGCCCTTTTATTTAATTTTCCCACTTCTATAATATACAATAATCACATATAAACATCCACTTAATGGAAACATGCTTAATACATCCATAATTGCTGCGTCATTCATTTTGTATCGACTCCAACACAAGAAAAATTGCCAAAAAAACAAATATTCCCTGAAGTCTTAATAGAATGGATCTTTCTCTCTCATAACTGGTTATATCATGTTATTTAGTCATAATTAGTATATCCTTATTTTTTTCTCTTCCAGAGGTCTGTTGTTGTTCTCTCTTAAGAAAACCCTCCCCCGCCCACAGATATTTCATAGAATCATAAAATTGTGGAGTTGAAGGGACCACGAGGGTCATCTAGTCCAACCCTCTGCAATGCAGGAATCTTTTGCCCAGTGTGGCACTCGAACCCAGAACCCTGCAATTATGAGTCTAATGCTCTACCAACCGAGCTATCTTTTGAGTTAGTTTGGAAAATGTTTGCTTTGTTAGCATGTGTTTGTCAAGTTCCAAGCTACCAACTACCCCGGGACATTCCCAGGGGAACTGAAGGAGGCAGTGGTGCGCCCGCTCTTAAAGAAAACATCATTAGATCCCTTAGATCTATCCAATTACCGCCCGGTTTCGAATCTTCCATTCCTGGGTAAGGTGATTGAGAGAGCGGTTGCTGAACAGCTTGGTAGGTTTCTGGATGAAACATCGGCTCTGGATCCATTCCAGTCCGGCTTCCGCGCTGGTCATGGGACTGAGACGGCTCTGGTCGCCCTAACAGATGATCTCCGCAGGCAGCTGGATCGAGGCGGGTCGGGGCTGCTGATTCTTCTAGACCTGTCAGCAGCCTTCGACATGGTCGATCACGAACTCCTGGACCACCGCCTTGCCGACGTGGGGATCCAGGGCACAGTCCTTCAATGGCTGCGCTCGTTTCTCTCCGGTCGGGGACAGAGGGTGGCGCTTGGGGGGGAATTGTCATCCCGCCACTCCTTGGTGTGTGGTGTGCCCCAGGGTGCAATACTCTCCCCAATGCTTTTTAACATCTTTATGCGCCCCCTCGCCCAGCTTGTCCGGAGTTTTGGGCTGGGCTGCCATCAGTATGCTGATGACACCCAACTCTATCTGTTGATGGACGGCCACCCGGACTCTGCCCCAGACACACTGATCAGATGCTTGGAGGCTGTGGCTGGATGGTTACGTGGGAGCCGGCTGAAGTTAAATCCTTCGAAGACAGAGGTCCTCTGGCTGGGACAGGACGACAGGGGGCTGAGGGGGCAACTCCCATCTCTTGCGGGGGTGCAATTAGTGCCAGCACCGTCCGTTAAGAGTTTGGGTGTAATCTTCGATACCTCCCTCTCCATGGAGGCGCAGATTGCAGCTATAACAAAGGCGGCATTCTTTCATCTCCGCCAAGCTAAGCAGTTGGCTCCTTACCTCTCACGCCCTGACCTAGCCACTGTGATCCACGCGACGGTCACCTCCAGACTGGATTATTGTAACTCGCTCTACGTGGGGCTGCCCTTGAGACTGACCCAGAAACTCCAGCGGGTGCAAAATGCTGCAGCGAGACTCCTTACGGGGTCTTCGCTTAGAGATCACATTCATCCGGTGCTATACCAGCTGCACTGGCTCCCGGTGGAGTACAGGATCAGGTTTAAGGTGCTGGTTTTAACCTTCAAAGCCCTATACGGCCTAGGGCCCTCGTACCTACGGGACCGCCTCTCCTGGTATGCCCCACAGAGGAACTTACGATCTTCAAATAAAAACATCTTGAAGGTCCCAAGCCACAGAGAGGTTAGGCTGGCCTCAACTAGAGCCAGGGCTTTTTCGGCTGCGGCTCCAACCTGGTGGAACGCTCTCTCACAAGAGACAAGGGCCCTGCAGGACTTGACATCTTTCCGCAGGGCCTGCAAGACAGAGCTGTTCCACCTGGCCTTTGGTCAGGGCGCAGCCTGACTCCCTCCTCTGGCAATCTTTACAAAACTTTAGTTTATGGTTGCCATCAATTTTGATTTTAATTCATTTTAATCCATTTTTATAATGTTTTATAATGTTGTACTGTTTTAGTGTTGTTAGCCGCCCTGAGCCCGGCTTCGGCTGGGGAGGGCGGGATATAAATAAAATTTATTATTATTATTATTATTACCAATCTCTTTCGATTCGATTTGATCTGACATATTTGTACCCCACTTTCCCAGCAACAAATGTTAAGCTAAAAAACAGCTCACAAAAACCACGGCAGCATTAGAAAACAAAGAACTTTGCAATCACTACAATATCAAATGCAATAGCATAACAAAGCAAACAACAACAATGAATTCATCAAAACACTTAACACAATTCAATAAAGTTATAGTAACTACAGTAATCCTGGTAATAATTCTGATAGCTGCGGTACAAGAACATTATATTTACATGAACAGAAGGTGCCTTTGGGCATGCTTGCAGAATTATGTCTACAAAATCTGGGTTTAGATTTGTTCCAATGGGTTTTTCGCTTTTGCTTTCGTTTAAACTGAAATCAAGCCCTCTTTGAATAAACTCGCAGCACTTCTGGTGTTTTGCAATTAATAAGTGAATGAACAGGGTTTCCTCAGTGGGGCACATATGGAAAGAGGGGGGGAAAGGTGCTAAAGAAGGACCGAACATTTTTTATGTATGCAACAACAGCAGCAAGGATACTTGTCGCTAAGCATTGGAAAACTCAAGATTTACCCGCACTGGAAGAATGGCAGATGCAACTGATAGACTATATGGAACTGGCTGAGATGACTGGCAGAATCCGAGACCTGGGAGAAGAGACGGTGGAAGAAGATTGGAAGAAATTCAAGACTTATTTACAAAAATATTGTAAATTGTATGAATGTTAAGAAGGATGCTAGAGTATAAACAACTCATTAAGCTAGATGAAGTGAAATATGAAGCTAAATTTAAGAAAAGATAAAGTTTTGGAAATTTAAGGTTATATTTAAATTTTTAAGATCTGAATAAAGGATATCTAAATTAGAGATACAACATTGGAAAATTAGATAATAAGAATAGAAACAAGGGGATAAATTTGCTGGATAAAATTTTATAGTCAGGAATGCAGGAGCGGGAGATGTGAGGGAGTCCAAAGAAGTTAAGAAAATTATGCTAAGAGATGTGTTATATTGTATTGTTTATTGGTACTGTAATTAAAATAAAAACTGTTAATAAATATTAAAAAAAAAGGAAAGAGGGGGGAAAGGGGGGGAGGGTGATTTGCTGGCTGTTAAAAAGTGGCTGAAAGGTCAGGCACAATGCAGAAAATGAGACTGGGTAGTTCAATCCTCTAAATTAGATATTGTTGGAACCAGACTCCCGCCTGCCCTTGCCAGAACACTCAGTGGTTAAAGATGCTAGGATTCTGGAATCCTGTAACATCTGCAGAGCCACAAGTTTCCCTGAAGCTGCTCTAACTGATAGCAAACTGGGTGGTGCAAGATAAGGCATGAGACAGTGTAGCGCAATGGTTAAAGTGTTGGACTAGGACCTAGGAGACCAGTGTTCAAATCCCTACTCAGATATGAAGCTCACTAGATGACTTTAGGACCACTCACTGCCTCTCAATTTAACCTACCTCACAGGGTTGTTGTGAGGAGGGGGGAACCACGTACGCCACCTTGAACCCCCTCGGAGTAAAAGTTGGGATATAAACGCAACAAACAAACAAAATAAGAAGCAGATAAATTATTCCAGGGCGAGGGAGATTTGCTTTTTATATATTGAAAACAGCAACCCACAGATCAGCTGCATGCGCTTGTAGCTTGAATGATTACAAAACAGATCATATTCCGTTATTACTCTGGCAGAAAATACAATTACGAACATGTCACCCATCATTTATTTGCCACGTTGCGCAATTAATTGACACTACAAATGCCGCATCAAAAGGGCTCTTTGAATTGTAACATATTGGTTATCAAAACAGGGACACTCTCCCTGTGCGCTCACGGCAGTCCACTCCTCACAGCCCCTTCGGACCCTCCTTGGGTCCTTATAGTGCAGGGGTCAGCAAACTTTTTCAGCAGGGGACTGATCCACTGTCCCTCAGACCTTGTGGGGGGCCAGACTATATTTTTTTTTGGGGGGGGGAATCCATCTCTGAATGAATTCCTATGCCCCACAAATAACCCAGAGATGCATTTTAAATAAAAGCACACATTCTACTCATGTAAAAACACGCTGATTCCTGGACCGTCTGCGGCCGGATTTAGAAGGCGATTGGGCCGGATCCGGCCCCTGGGCCTTAGTTTGCCTACCCATGTTAAAGTGCATTGCTAAAGGAGGAGGGGGGTCTTCTCTGCCTGCTGTGACCCTGAATTACGTGCATGCCCAAATCCTGGCCTAGTAAGCATCCGACCCTTCCATGGAAAAGTGGTACACATGCGCAGTCACAGAAACACAGCTTCAAGTTAGACCATTGGTCCGTTTAACTCAGTATTGTAGACACGGACACTGACCAGGATTTGAACTGTACCTGGAGATGCCAGGGACTATTTGCAGGCAACATCTACCAGTGAACATCCTTATAGAATCTTAGAGTTGGAAGGACATCTAGTCCAACCCCCTGCAATGTAGGAATCTCAACTAAAGCATCCATAACAGATGGCCATCCAACCTCTGCTTAAACACCTCCAAGGAAGGAGAGCCCACCACCTGTCGAGGGAGACTGTTCCACTGCCAAACAGCTCTCACTGCCAGAAAGTTTTTCCGAATTTTTAGTCGGAACCTCCTTTCTTGGAACTTGAAGCCATTGGTACAAGTCCAGAGCAGTAGAAAACAAGCATGCTCCCTCTTCCATGTGACAGCCCTTGAGATATTTGAAGATGGCTATCATCTCTCCTCTCAGTCTCCTCTTCTCCAGGCTAAACCTGCCCAGCTCCCTAAAGCGTTCCTCATAAGGCATGGTTTCCAGACCCTTGATCATCTTGGTTGCCCTCATCTGCACATGTTCCAGCTTCTCAACATCTTTCCCAAATTGTGGTACCCAGAATTGGACTCAGTATTCCAAGTGTGGTCTGGATCTTGATCTGGACACTATTCTTATGTTGATGCAGCCTGGAATAATGTTAGCTATTCTGTCATGCATTCTCTGAACATGTGAATGGGACCATGCATCTGTTGGTCTCTTACCTGCCTACCTAAATCAGGCACCCTTGGTTGATCCTGCTTTCCCTGGGTGGTATTCAATGCTAGCGCTACTCAGAGAAGACCCATTGAAGTTGGGACTTGAATAATTTAGGCTCATGCCTTTCAATGGGTCTACTCTGAGTAGGATTTGGTTACATGAAGCAGTGTCTGCCCAGGCTTCCAATGGAAAATCCATCCATGCTAACCCCCCCCCTTTAAAAAAAATCTCATTTTGTCATTAATGCCACCATCAATGCTAATATTATTTTTTTTCAGAGGACTGTCAAGGCACGAGCAAAATCCACAGCCAGCTAATCTGCCATAAAGTCATGTTTTATACACAAAACTACAAATTGAGTTTTACACTTCATGAAAAACAAATCGCTCTCTCTTTAAGGGGCATCCCGAGACGCAAAATTAGATCTCTTTCCACAGAATCATAAGGGTGAGGCATCATTTTTTGACATGCAAATAATATTCTAAACCTTGGGAAATGAAGCAGCGAGAATATTTATAGCGATGATAACTTGCTTGTCTGCTTGATGCTGACTGCATTTTTCCCCCTGATGGGAGGGAGTGATGGAATTAGCCTAGATCAAGAGATGAAGCGGCCTTATTTAAAACTCCCCACCTCCCTCCCTGTAGCAGTTTCACTATACCAACAAAAATGCTAACAAAAAATAAAATAAAAATAAAAACCCAACCCCCAGCTGGAAAATTGAGATTGAGCATATGTTTCACATCCCAAGATAGCTCTAACACAATCTGCACAATGCTTTTATAAAGAGAGTGTGTGCCACTGCACACACACATAATAATCTATTTCGGATACAGCCACGGTTTCACATTAAACTTTCTTGAAACTGAACCAAGTCTCTGAAAACAGTCCCAGAGATGAATGAATGAATGAATTCTGGCCTTTGCAAGAGAGATACATATACTGAATCTGTCAGTTTACATATAGGGTATGTCAGGAAAAGCCTGACATCTAGTTCAGTATTAACCACAATGACCAACTGCAGCAATGTAGGAGTTTAGTCAGGGGACAATCCAGCCCTGCAGATGCTGGGACTTTATGAATGCAAAGCATGAGCTATGACCCTTCCCTGTAATTAATGCATTGCAGGGTCGTCATGCTTATGGGCTATACCCCTGAGTCAACAGAAGTATAGTGTTCTGATCAAGGGAGATGATAGTACCACTCTATTCTGCCTTGGTCAGACCACACCTGGAATACTGTGTCCAACTCCAGAAACCACAATTTAAGAAGGATGTTGACAAGCTGGAAAGGGTGCAGAGAAGAGCCTGGAAACCAAGCCTTATAAGGAAAGGTTGAAGGAACTGGGTATGTTTAGCCTGGAAAAGAGGAGACTGAGAGGGGATATGATAGCCATCTTCAAATATCTGAAGGGCTGTCACATGGAAGAGGGAACAAGCTTGCTTTCTCCAGCTCTGGAGGGTAGGACTCGAACCAATGGCTTCAGGTTACAAGACAGGAGATTCTGACTCAACATCAGGAAGATCTTTCTGACAGTAAGAGCTGTTCGACAGTGGAACGGTCTCCCTCAGGTGGTTATGAACTCTCCTTCCATAGAAGTCTTTAAGCAGAGGTTGGATGGCCATCTGCCATGGATGCTTTAGCTGAGATTCCTGTATTGCAGGGGATTGGACAAGATGACCACTGGGCACCATCCAACTCTACATTCTACGATTCTATGAAAGGGGACATTCAGAAGTTGAATTGCTCCTTATACACAAAGGCAGGTAACTATACAGTGGTACCTCGGGTTAAGAACTTAATTCGTTCTGGAGGTCCGTTTTTAGCTTGAGGTACCACTTTAGCTAATGGGGCCTCCCATTGCTGCCACGCCGCTGGAGCACGATTTCTGTTCTCATCCTGAAGCAAAGTTCTTAACCTGAGGCACTATTTCTGGGTTAGTGGAGTCTGTAACCTGAAGCGTATGTAACCCGAGGTACTACTCTACTGACATTTTCCTTCCTCCACCAGCCCTTTTTCAATAAACACGGGCCAAACTGCTTTGAACGAAGGTGGTTTGGAGTGGGAGGAGTTAAGTAAGCCTTGGATTAAAGCATTTGTCATGGGTGATGTGGAATTTCAAGCAGATTGGCATGGCGAATTCCCTTCAGAAGAGCTTGTGATCTGGCAAAACAACCTCTTTCTCTCTTTTGCCAGCTTGCTCAACCTCTGGAATGTCAAAGACACTTTCCTTGGCATATACAGTGGTGCCTCGCAAGACGAAATTAATTCGTTCCGTGAGTTTTTTCGTCTTGCGATTTTTTCGTCTTGCGAAGCACGGACTTTGGAAAAGCTTCAAAAATCACCAAAGTCTTCAAAAACCTCAAAAAAGGCTACCACACTGTGTCCTATGAGTTGCTCCTCGAAGTGAATGCACGGTTTTAAGAAAAAGGAAACAAACTTGCAAGACAAAGGAAACAAACTTGCAAGACGTTTCTGTCTTGCGAAGCAAGCCCATAGGGAAATCTGTCTTGCGAAGCAACTCAAAAAACGAAAAACTCTTTCGTTTTGTGAGTTTTTTGTCTTTCGAGGCATTCGTCTTGCGAGGTACCACTGTACTACAGTTCATTCCCACTGGACACCTCAAGGTTCAAGAAAAAAACAATAACAAAGAAGGCTTGCAGAAGAGTCGACAGTTGTCAAGCTCAACTATAAACTGTATTTTGCTCAGTTAATATACTACTGTGTATTGTTACTTATTTCATCCCTCTACATCCCTGTGTCTATAATCAAGGATGTAGCAAGCCTTGGTTCCTTTGTCTGACCCACACCCCTCCACCTCTACAATATACAGTGGTACCTCGGGTTAAGTACTTAATTCGTTTCGGAGATCCGTACTTAACCTGAAACTGTTCTTAACCTGAAGCACCACTTTAGCTAATGGGACCTCCTGCTGCTGCCGCGCCGCCAGAGCCTGATTTCTGTTCTTATCCTGAAGCAAAGTTCTTAACCTGAAGCACTATTTCTGGGTTAGCGGAGTGTGTAACCTGAAGCGTATGTAACCTGAGGTACCACTGTACATCTGTACCAATTCCTTGAGTGAAGTAAAGACACCATTAACTCAAAACAAAGCTAATTAGAAGAGCAGCTGTTTTTCTTTCATAGTAGATCCTGTGACAGGGGACTTGATTCCTTCCATTACCTGCTCTCTCCACCCCTCCAAAATAGCTGCTTCCCATTTGCTATGCAGCATTTGTTGATCTAGCTGTCAAGGTGTGTATATCTTAGAAATCTCCCCCTGTTTTGTGATTGCTACACAGGAAGCCCGGTATACTATATATAATACATTCTCATCCCGATCTCTCTATATTTATACACATACACACATTATCTTTATGTGCATGATTGGGGATAATGGATGATTTGTGACGTTATCTATTATGGGAAATAATCAAGATTAATGAGCCCTGTGGCAGTTGCTGAACGTCTCCAGAGATTTATTACACAGGTTGTTCCTTTTCCTTGTTGCACTGGTGCCGTCAGGAGGCCCGTAACAAATGCAAATAGAGACGTGGATTAATTGCTAATGCAGAGCAGAGGCACCACGACGTTAGTGAATCTCCACCATAGGGTGGGCCTGCAAGAAGGGCTAGCTTTGCGGATATTGATTCTGTGCAAATGTAAGGAAGTGGCCTTAGAACAGGCTATTCATGCACTTAATCCAGCACTGCCTGCTCTGATCTGCAGCAGATCTCCAGGGTCTTAGATGGAGATCTTTCCTATCGAGAAACTGAACCCAGAATGTTCCTAATCCAAAACGTGCTCTACTACTGAGTGATGGCTTTTCTCATGGGAAGCAGCTGAGTCAGACTATTGGTCCATTTAGCTCAGCATTACCTACACTGACTGGCAGCAGCTCTCCAGGGAAGGGAGCCCTGCCTGGAGATGTCAGGAATCGAACCTGGGACCTTCTGCATGCAAGGCAGGTGCTCTACCACTGAGCTATGGCAATAAATGTCAAGAAGCAGCAGAAAGCCTGGATGGCTCAGTTGGTTAGAGCATGGTGCTGATAATTGCCAAGGCTGCAGGTTTGATCCCCATATTCCTGCCCTGGAGGGGGTTGGATTAGAAATCAGGGGTCAGCAAACTTTTTCAGTCCCTCAGACCTTGTGGGGGGCCAGACTATATTTTGAAAAAAATAATAATGAACAAATTCCTATGCCCCACAAATAACCCAGAGATGCATTTTAAATAAAAGCACACATTCTGCGCATGTAAAAACACCAGGCAGGCCCCACAAATAACCCAGAGGTGCATTTTAAATAAAAAACATGCTGATTCCCGGACCGTCCGCAGGCCGGATTGAGAAGGCAATTGGGCCGGATCCAGACTCCGGGCCTTAGTTTGCCTATCCATGAATTAGATGATCCTTAGGGTCCATTCCAACTTGACAACTTTGTGACTCTCTAATGCAGCCTTACTCTTCTTCAGTCAACACCCCTTTTAATTCTGGTTCCCTCCATCCAGCCCCTAAAAAATGTGGAACCATGGAACTGATTTTGGGACTATGGTGGAGCTGAAAGGAGGCAGGCAGAAACACAGAGAGGCCTCATTTGGCTAATGTTGGGGACATGGCCTGCTGAGATTTTTCACCTCTGCTGCAAGAGAGGAGAAATCATCTCCCAAAAATAAAGAGTCCGAGGTAAACGAAACATATCAAGCACGTTCTCCCAATGTATTTCAAGATGCTGTAATATATGGCATGTCATTTACGGGAGTTGGGGAAATCAGTCTCGTGATAATGGCATTCCTATCAGAAGACGTTGCTAGCTGCTTGACAAAACCATCCAAGAGACATCAAGTTATTAATAGTGACTTGATCCAAATATATATTTAGGCTTGTCTCTATATTTCACCTTATTTCACCAAGATGCCAGGGTCATTCAAAGGAAAACGATGTGGTTATTTAATCCATCAAATTAAGGAACTTTAAAAACATCTCCAGGGGAAATATCAAAGCAGGGGGTGGCAAATCTTTTAGTCTGAAAGTGACAATGATGAGTGCCTATTGTGGGCATCGTGGAAGGTTCCACCAGGAACAGGGAACATAGGAACATAGCCAGTGGTGAGGGATGATGGGAGTTGTAGTCCAAGAAATATTTAGGCAGCCACAGGTTTCCAGCCCCTGTGTATATCCACATTGTGGTTTGGAAGGAGGGAGTTCAACCTGCCATCATTCACCGGCCTCTCACTTTGCATCCCATCCCACTCACCTTGCAGGTGGCAGCAATTTGAACACTCATGAAGATTATATACCTGAAGGAGCATCTCCACCCCCATCATCCAGCCAGGACACTGAGGTCCAGTGCCAAGGGCCTTCTGGTGGTTCCCTCGCTGCGAGAAGTGAGGTTACAGAGAACCAGGCAGAGGGCCTTCTTGGTAGTGGCGTCTGCCCTGTGGAACGTCCTCCCAACAGATGTCAAGGCAATAAACATCTATTTTACTTTTAAAAGACAACTGAAGGCGGCCCTGTTTAGGGAAGTTTTAAATGTCTGGTGCTGTATTGTTTTTAATACAGTGGTGCCTCGCAAGACGAAATTAATTCGTTCCGCGAGTTTTTTCGTTTTGCGATTTTTTCTTCTTGCGAAGCACAGACTTTGGAAAAGCTTCAAAAATACCAAAGTCTTCAAAAACCTCAAAAAAGGCTACCACACTGCGTGCTATGAGTTGCTCCTCGAAGTGAATGCACGGTTTTAAGAAAAAGGAAACAAACTTGCAAGACGTTTTCATCTTGCGAAGCAAGCCCATAGGGAAATCCGTCTTGCAAAGCAACTCAAAAAACGAAAAACTCTTTCGTTTTGTGAGTTTTTCGTCTTACGAGGCATTCGTCTTGCGAAGTACCACTGTATTCAGTTGGAAGCCACCAAGAGTGGCTGGGGAAACCCCATTATTATTAATAATAATTATATAAGATGTGCTCCTGAGAATAGCTAAATCAGCGCACAAAGCAGCCTCATGCAAGCCCATCACAGGATAGTCCCCCACCCCACCACAGAACTGGAAACCACGAATGCAATGGAGGAACCAAAAGTTACAACTAGCTGTGCATGTGCAGCACTTTGTAGAAAAATTGGATTCACCACCCCCCTCAAAAGGTGAACTTTGCAAAGAGGAAAAATAGGTACTGTGATACATCTTCATACATTATCTTTAGGGCTACCCCATACAGAAGGGCGAGTGGGACCATCCTTCTGGCCCTACCTTCCACGTCAGATGTCCCTCTGACCCACCCTCTCAAACATACATACATTCACCATGGACATCGGCAAAGCAAAGGGGAACCTACATGAAAGTAGCTGAACATGTGGCCAGTCCTCATTGTTTAAGCTCTTTATTTATACCCCACATTTCCTGCAAAGAGCTCAAGGCAGCACACATGGTTCCACTCCCCATCTTACCCTTGAAATGACCTTGTAGGCTAAAACAAAATAAAAAAAATCCTTCTAGTAGCACCTTAGAGACCAACTAAGTTTGTTATTGGCATGAGCTTTCGTGTGCATGCCCACTTCTTCAGATACAAAGGCTCATACCAATAACAAACTTAGTTGGTCTCTAAGGTGCTACTAGAAGGATTTTTTTTTTTATTTTGCTTCAACTATGGCAGACCAACACGGCTACCTACCTGTAACTTGTAGGTTAGGGCAGGGATGGTCAACAAGCTGGGAGGAGGAGGGCAACCGAAATAGATGATCAAGGGTCTGGAAACGAAGCCTTATGAAGAATGGTTGAAGGCGAAGGAAAAGAGGAGATAGGACTGCCATCTTCAAATATCTGAAGGGCTGTCACGTGGAAGAGGGAATATGCTTGCTTTCTCCTGCTCTAGAGGGTAGGACTCAAACCAATGGCTTCAAGTTACAAAGAAAGGAGATTCCGACTAAACATTCGGAAAAACTTTCGGACAGCAGGAGCTGTTTGGCAGTGGAACAGACTCCCACAAGAAGTAGTGGACTCTCCTTCCTTGGGGGTTTTTAAGCAGAGGTTGGGTGGCCGTCTGTCCTGGATGCTTTAGCTGAGGTTCCTGCATTTCAGGGGTTTGGACTAGATGACTCTTGGGGATGCCTACAATTCTATGATTGTATGGCTGGGTGGGAGACTATTAAACCTGATCTTTCTGGTCCTAGTCTTGTACCCTGCTTTCCACCTCTTCTGGTATGCCCTGCGGAGCACCTTAAGGTCCACAAATGACAACACTTTGGAGATCCAAAGTCACAAGGCAGTTAGATTGGTCCCAACTAGGCCTTTTCAGTACTGGCCCCGACTTGGTGGAACGCTCTGTCACAAGAGACTAGAGCCCTGCGGGACTTGACATCTTTCCGCAGGGCCTGCAAGACAGAGCTGTTCCGCCTGGCCTTTGGTTTGGACTCAGTCTGACCCTTATGTTTCCCTGCCCTTATGGTTTTGATCTATGGGCTACTTTTAAAACGAGGCTGCATTTTAAATTGCATTTTAACCTGTATTTTAAATTGGTCCCCCCCATTATGTTTTTATTGTAATTTTACTGGTATTAGCTGCCCTGAGCCCAGCTCTGGCCAGGGTGGGTGGGGTATAAATAAAATTTATTATTATTATTATTATTATTATTATTATTATTATTATTATTATTATTACCCTGGCTTTGCACCCCACGTTGAACTGCTCATGTGTAGATGTCCCTTGTAAAAGCACAAGAAGGCAGGGTTCTATCATGGCAACCTTTTGTCTAGATCAGGGGAGGCTAACCTGTAGCTGAACTACAACTTCCATCATCCTTGACCATTGGGCTTTCTGGCTGGGGCTGATGAGAGCCAAAGTTTGGTAGCATTTGGAGGGCCACAGGTTAGCTACTGTACCCCTGATGCAGATAATACACGGATGTGAATGGTGAGAATTTAGGAACCGTCTCTAAAAACAAACCACAGCACAGCTCCGTTCCCACAAGTCTTGCAAGCAAGGGAGGAAACTCTAACCTACTTCTCTTTCGGGGTCTCTGCAAGCAGATTCTGACCTACCATTTCGTACACACGCTGCCCTCTGTAGTGAGAGGTGGAGGGAGAAATAATTAGGGGGGTATTTGCTCTCTGTCTAAACGCCATCACAGAGGGCAGAGTCTTCATAGGAAGATTGGGCGACATAAAGGAGTTTCTCCCAACTAACACGAGCATTTTTCTTTTAAATTTTTTTTAATTTGTGGGCCTTTGAAGCCTGCCATGGCTGGGACCACAATGAGCAGCTGTCAAAGCTGATAATGGCGCTTTTAGCAAGCCACATTTTTCTTCTCCCACTGTGGTGTCAGCTGTCAACATATTAAATGCTAGCAACAGAAGGGTCACCGTGAACTCTGACCCCCCTCTGGCAGGCAGATTAGAATAAAGTCATATGCCACAAAACTTCAGGGGGAGAAAAATCTTTCCCGAATACCGTTATTCTTAAAACTTTTTAATGCACTGCAAGACAAGTGTGGGGGTTTGTTTGCAATTCTTTTTCTTATGATTCACCAGGGCTCTATGGATTTTATTCTTGCATGGCTTACAAGTCTTTTAAAGCTTGTAAGGAATATTTGGTATGACACCTTCACTGCTGATGAACCCTCAAAATGATGCATAATATGCCTATGCTGAAAACAGACACTATGCAGCTGGGAAAAGGTACCGAATGGGGCAAGGGGTGAGGAACCTCAGGCACAGAGCCAAATGTGGCCCTCAGCACCTCTCTACCTGGCCCTCCAATGCCCCATATTTCCACATCAGCTCACTATTTTCATTTTTAAAAAATCCTTATGAAAATTAACCAGCATTTTGGTATTAATGTCTCCCAACTTTCCATACAATTTTGCCTAAGGCATCCTTTTTTTTTTTTTTGCAAAGCATACCTGCATTTCCCCTAATAATAATAATAATAATAATAATAATAATATATTTTATTATTTATACTCCGCCCTCCCCAGCCAGAGCCAGCCTCAGGGCAGCTAACACCAATAAAATATAATAGGGGGGTAAAGAGAAGGGGGAAAACCAATTTAAAATATAGGTTAAAATGCAATTTAAAATGCAGCCTCATTTTAAAGTAGCCCATAGATCAAAACCAGAAGGGGAGGGAAACATAAGGGTCAGACCGAGTCCAAACCAAAGGTCAGGCGGAACAGCTCTGTCTTACAGGCCCTGCGGAAAGATGTCATGTCCCGCAGGGCCCTAGTCTCTTCTGACAGAGCGTTCCACCACGTCGGGGCCAGTACTGAAAAGGCCCTGGCCCTAGTTGAGACCAATCTAACCTCCTTGAGGCTTGGGACCTCCAAAGTGTTGTTATTTGTGGACCTTAAGGTCCTCCGCTGGGCGTACTAGGAGAGGCGGTCCCGTGTTATAGTGCCTTTTCTATGCTAGTTTCACTTACGTAGGAATTCGTAACGCAGACTTTACGGAGGGTATGCATTCTTGTGCATACTGCTGGGCTGAATTTTGCAAAATTCAGAGAGGCGCTAGTTTGAAAGGATGGCTGTGCTTCGGTTTGTGTTTTGGAAAATGCAAAATCGAACGCAGACTGAGTTTGATTTCTCCTCCATCCTTACCTCCAAGGCCCTTTGCTACTTGATGATTCTATGGCAACAACCAGATTTGTCATTTGAAATGCCCACCACATGGACTCTTAAAACACAAAAGATGGGAGACGGCACCACAAGAGCCGCCAAGAAGCTGAGGCATGAGAACTGGATGTGCATCACACACGTGACTCTGGAAGGCTCCTGGCAGTTGGCATCAAAAAAGGTGCCATGTTGGCGCTCTCTTAGCACACAACACCAAATGTGACTCTCTGGGAAGCAGAGAACCTGTTCCTGGGGAATGCAGGCCTGTAAGGCAAGACTCAAGTCACAGCGACAGAAGAATGTCTCCACTTTTGAACCCACCGGCCAGAGCCAAAAGAGGTACTTGTCATAGTTCAGATTTCTCACATGTGCGAAAACACTCCCCCCTCCCCCAGGCTGATTTATTTCCTGATGCAAAAGATTTTCGCCCGCTGCTGAAGCTGTGAAGCTGCGAGCGGCTTTTATTAGTCTCCGTAAGCCGGCGAGGGTGGTGAAAATAAAGCCAGGGGTGTGAGGGCTTTAAAAATAAATAAATGCATCAAGAAATAAAATATAGGTCAGGAGTGGCGCAGGAGTGGAGCAGCAGGCGGCTAGGCCGTACATTTCAAGGACCTTCCTGCACTCTAGTGCTTGTTGAAGAGGGCTGAGGGAAATACAGCCAGACTATGTAAAAGACTCCAAGCAAAATGGGTGACTGCTCTACACGCACGCAGCGAAACACAAATCGTGCATCAGTGGAGCGTCAGTCTGAGTTAGGGCTGGGCAATATCTGGTTTTCAACATCGCAATATACCACCAGCTCATCACAGCGATTTACTGATATATCACAATAGGGGTGCCAACTACAGTGGTACCTCAGGTTACAGACGCTTCAGGTTACAGACGCTTCAGGTTACAGACTCTGCTAACCCAGAAATATTACCTCGGGTTAAGAACTTTGCTTCAGGATGGGAACAGAAATCGTGCGGCGGCAGCGGGAGGCCCCATTAGCTAAAGTGGTACCTCAGGTTAAGAACAGTTTCAGGTTAGGAAAGGACCTCCAGAACAAATTAAGTTCTTAACCCAAGGTACAAATGTGTAGGGAGCAGAAGGGGCTTTGGTCCCCTCAATATTTGTGGGCAGGGGGCTGAGCCCCCACAATATTGAGGGGGCCGCTGTCACCACCACCCTGCCGGGTGAGCGCTCATGCACTGGGCAGGGGGAGAGCACTGGCATGCCGAGTGGGGTCGGGACACATCACATGATGCGAGGCCCCCTAAATGTGGAGGGCAAGTTGGCGCCCCTGTATCACAGTGTCTGAAGTAAGGATGGAGCTATAGAGAGGTATTGGCTGGCTTCACAATTCCTGCCTCCCATAATGATTTTTTCAGAACACTCATACAAACACATCATGAATCACGATATATTGCCATGTCAAAAGCTGTGAAACTGATACCACGAAATAATAATAATAATAATAATAATAATAATAATAATAATAATAATAATTTATTTATACCCCACCCATCTGGCTGGGTTTCCCCAGCCACTCCGGGCGGCTTCCAACAAAATATTAAAATACAATAGTCTATTACACATTAAAAGTTTCCCTAAACAGGGCTGCCTTCAAATGTCTTCTAAATGTCTGGTAGTTGTTTTTCTCTTTGACATTTGACGGGAGGGCGTTCCACAGGGCAGGCGCCACTACTGAGAAGGCCCTCTCCCTGGTTCCCTGTAACCTCACTTCTCGCAGTTAGGGAACCACCAGAAGGCCCTCAGAGCTGGACCTCAGTGTCCAGGCAGAACAATGGGGGTGGAGACGCTCCTTCAGTATATGACTTCAAACTGGCTTTGGACAATATATTGCCCAGCCCTAACACACATCATGATTTCTGTATATTGGCAGGTAAAATAAAAATATGAAACTGATATCACAATATGGAATTCAAACCCGTTTTGTACGATATACAGTGGTACCTCAGGTACCACTTTGCAACAGAAGTAGCGGACAGAGGCATATGTAAGCATATTTACAAGCATTTATTTAGCAGTGGGACAAAGGAAAAAATATGTCTGCTTCCCTTCGTGTTCAAGCAAACAGCATAGGCAAAAGCTAGATACAACGGATGTTCCCAGCAGACTGTGCTGGAAGTAAACAGACATGTAACACACAACAACAACTCCACATGCCTGTTCTAAAGGTGGAATGGAACTATATCCTAACAGGGGCGTGGTGAGCTGCCCCGCAAGGGCGTGGCGCACGTTCTGGGAGCGTGACGCGCCACCTGTGGGGGCGTGCGGTGCGTGTCTGGGCGGCCCTCCCGCAATGACACACTACTGGAATGGTGCCAGGGGCGTTCCGCTCCTTTCGCACCCCCGTTCCTCTGCCGGGGTCATGGGTTCAAGCCCCCACATTGGGCAAAAGATTCCTGCATTGCAGTGGTTTGGACCAGAAAATCATTGTGTTCCCTTCCAATTTCACGACTCTACATTTCTACGATTCTGTGCTAAGTCTGCAAATAGCCTCATAGACCATATAAGATGATAATGATATTAATAATAATAATAATAATAACCATGATAATTTTAAGGCTCCATTTCTTTGTTTTGAGATTTGATAGCCACTGAGTCTTTTCACATTCTCTGTGATTAAGGGTTCTTCTTACTTAAAAAGTCACCTACTGAAGAGAACCACTTGCTTGAAATTACACCAAAACCCAAGGTGGGCATCAAAAGCACTAGCAATTTGGGAAGCTGTCTCATATCTGCATATATATATATATATATATATATATATATATATATATATATATATGCATGCCAAAGCAGCTCCATCTGTGAACATGGCAGGTCTGGCTACGTCCATGACTTGGCAAGCATGAAAGGTCACCGATGAGGTCATGCAGGTGCGAGGATGGGGTGCAACTTAAGTTGTGAGCTGCAACCCAATACCCCAAACTCGAGACAGCATATGACAGGAGGCGCCCAACCCAAAATAGACGTGGCGAGCTGAGGAGTGCAAAAAAAAAAAAAAAAAAGAGGACAGGGTGAAAGCTCCTACCAGTTGTCGAAGAATCTAGCTGAGTGGAAACCTATTGCCTCACCCCCAAATATGTGGAGTTGTGCATTTAGATCAGTCTTTCCCCCATACTTTCTACCTCCAGGAAGCATTTTACATGCTGAGGAAATGGCCAATTTACATGCTGAGGAAATGGCCAATGCTCTCCAGACCTGCCCCAGAACTGCTCTGTGTTGCAAAGGATTCTGGGATACCTACAGGTTCCCCCAATATCACCAATTCCTTCTTCCAAGTCTGCCTCCAATCTGCTTTCAATTGGTGTCCACACATCAGTATCCACCCATCTACGGACTCAGTGTCCAGTCCTTGATACTCTTATACAGTGGTAGCTCCGGTTAAGAACTTAATTCATTCTGAAGGTCCGTTCTTAACCTGAAACTGTTCTTAACCTGTGGTACCACTTTAGCTAATGGGGCCTCCTGCTGCTGCCGCGCCGCCAGAGCACGATTTCTGTTCTCATCCTGAAGCAAAGTTCTTAACCCGAGGTACTATTTCTGGGTTAGCGGAGTCTGTAACCTGAAGCGTCTGTAACCTGAAGCGTCTGTAACCCGAGGTACCAAGATGAGAATCATTGCTGCTCCTCCCCATTTTGGCTCTGGGCCTCGCCCACCACTGGGATGCATATTCTCCAGAAGGATTGGTCCACCAGGTTGGCCACAGGCAAGCTGAATAAGGGCTCCCCCTTTTCCAAACAGTCACCACAGACAACACCAGCAAAGGGGAATTATGTATGCAGCTCAGATTGCTTGCAATTACTCACAACCGTCACATTCTCCTCTCCTGCCCCCTCCTCAGAGTGTATTAAAACAGGAGGGAAAGTATTTTCACAAAGGTTAACTAGAAACATTTATGTGTCTTCTAGAGCCGTTATTGCCATAACGTAGCTTCCCTCGCACCCCTCTTCACTCCTCCTTGTGAAAGAGGGAAAACTATTACTAATGCCGCCATTATTTTGCTCTATTACTTTGCTATGGCGCGCTGCAAAGAAAGCAATTTTAAAGAACACGTGCCACACTTATCATAATCAGGCTTTCCTTATAGCATTTTCCAACAAGGCAGAAGTCTCCCGGGAGTTGCGAGGGGAGAAATAAGAAGCTCCGTTATGGCTTCGGCTCCCGGGGCTGAGTGGAAGCGTCTGGAGTCGACGCCGGTCTCTCCACCAATTGGCCAATGAGAGAATCGCGGGGGGCTTGGGCCCTGCGCTTGGTTGCCATGAATCAAGCATCTCACTTTGGAGAAGAGGGCAGAGTCATCAGCAGCTATCAGTCATGCTAGCTAAATGGAACATCACTGCTCAGAGGCAGTATACCTCGGACTGCCGGAGGACAAACAAAAGGGGGTGGCTGATGTCTCTGTGTTTGCAGAGTCAGGTGGATAATGCAGATGGAGAAAAATAAACACATCACTGAGGAAAACTGAATAAAAGCAGCACATAATGCAAGGAGACATGGGTGGCACTGTGGGTTAAACCACAGAGCCTAGGACTTGCTGATCAGAAGGTCGGCGGTTCAAATCCCCGCGACGGGGTGAGCTCCCGTTGCTCGGACCCTGCTCCTGCCAACCTAGCAGTTGGAAAGCATGTCAAAGTGCAAGTAGATAAATAGGTCCCGCTCTGGCGGGAAGGTAAACAGCGTTTCTGTGCGCTGCTCTGGTTCCCCAGAAGTGGCTTAGTCATGCTGGCCACATGACCCAGAAGCTGTATGCCGGCTCCCTTAGCTAATAAAGCGAGATGAGCGCCGGAACCCCAGAGTTGGCCACGACTGGACCTAATGGTCAGGGGTCCCTTTACCTTTAATGCAAGGAGAAACAAACAGAGGGGGTTTGTCTTATTTTCAGGCCTTGCTCATGGCAGGAAGGTATCAAAAAATGAGACATACCAGGGCAGGGGGGAACTCTCTCAGAACTACAATCAGAGCACTACAATCAGGCAATCAGAGCACATGTTACCTCACAAAGAATCATACCGTTCTGGGCGGATGCAAAGGAGGCACATCCACACACTCTCTCTTGGTTGGTTGACTAAACAGAATTAACCCTTGGGTTGCTAACTGAATGATCCCTGCTGCTGCACTTCCAACACTCTGCTTCTAGGCTGGCCACCCACCGGAAAAGGAATAATACTCTAAGCAGACACTTAGCTTGCTGCAACGACGTCCTTCCCATCTGCCAGGCACATTTGGGGAAAATACTGTGCATGTGAAGCTCTGAAGCTTGGTTCAAATACGTGGTGCCCATTCAAAAAGAAAGAAAGGAAAGAAACCACCCATAAGAGAACAAGGAACCTGCTCCATCAAACCAAAGAGCCATTCAGTGCTGTGCTGCAAAACCAGTGGCCCTCCAGATGTCATTGGAGGGCCTCAGGTTAACCATCCATGCAACCCTCTAGATCAGTGTTTCTCAACCTGTGGGTCCCCAGATGTTGTTGGACTACAACTCCCATCATTCCTGAGCTCTGGCCTTGCTAGCTAGGGGTGATGGGAGTTGTGGTTCAACAACATCTGGAGACCCACAGGTTGAGATAGGTTGCTCTAGATGTTGTGTCTATTCTGCCCCAGCTTACCCCACCTCCATATTCTTCACTTCCTTTGTTGTTCCCATCCCAGGCTGTCTTATAGCTCCATAGGTGGGGAACTTGAGATCTTGCAGATGTTGCTGATTTCCAGCTCCCATCACCCTAACCATTGGTCATGCTGGCTGGGGCAGACAAGAGTAGGAATTCAGCAACATCTCGAAGGCTGCAGGTCCCACCATCTGTGACTAGTATTTCCACGAGTTCCCATCTTGATTCTTCAAGGGAGCCAGTGGTTGAGGCCCATGATTTCCAGATGCTGTTGTGTCCAGCCACTGACAGTCACAGATATGTTGTCTTTGAACATGGAGGTTCCATCGCGGCTCTTAGCCAGCATCTCCACTATGCCTGAAGAAGCCACAGAGAAGAATGGAAGTACAGTGGTACCTCGGGTTACATATGCTTCAGGTTACAGACTCCGCTAACCCAGAAATAGTACCTCAGGTTAAGAACTTTGTTTCAGGATGAGAACAGAAATCATGCTCCGGCGGTGCGGCAGCAGCGGGAGGCCCCATTAGCTAAAGTGGTGCTTCAGGTTAAGAACAGTTTCAGGTTAAGAACGGACCTCCGGAATGAATTAAGTACTTAACCACTATATAAGCAGACAGATTCATTTTTGGGAAGGAGAAGAAGAAGAAGAAGAAGAAGAAGAAGAAGAAGAAGAAGAAGAAGAAGAAGAAGAATCCAGCGGATGCTGGAACTGCTGCAACACAAACCCTGGAGGGACCCGAAAGAGAGCAGGTGGCCAGGCATGAGGCAGATGTTACTTGCGGATGGCCGAGAAAGGCTGACATTTGGGCTGGGCTGTCTCAAGAGGATGCAGGGAAGTATTTGGGAGTGGGAGAAAAACAAAGCTCCGTTGTAAAGTAAAGAAGGGGGGGGGGAATCATTTCAGGGGGAAAGTGCTGACTGTTCTGACTTCCCTCCATCCTAGTACGGAGGAGAAAAATGCCGTTTGCAGCAGATGTTTCCACTTGGATTTGTAAGAGTTTCACCCAAGCTTTGGCCACATCACGAGCGAGATTGTGCAAGCTCAAACCACAGAGCCCTTTTCAGAGGAAGAAGCACAAATGGGCGAGTGTGTGCATGGATGCAACATCAGACCACGTGATTGGAAGACAGGATGAAACATCTTGATTGGCTAGCTCAAAAACCTGCGCCAAGCATCCTCAAATCAAGCAGCTGAACCTGAGGACGTGGAGAGTGCAGTTCTCAGGACAGGATTCATGGCCCAGGACCTATGCTCTTTCGTGCATCATCCAGATTAGAAAGGATCTGCTGGATCAGAGTGAAAGTTTGTCTAGGCCAGCTTCCTATTTCCTACAGTAGCCACCTCTGGGAAGCCCCCAAGCAGGGCATAACCACAATAGCCCGTTTCTATCCTTGTTCGCCACTGCCCTCAGCATATTCATATTCCACTTATTCGTTACCCCAAAAAGAGGAAACACACCTACACACACAAAAGAGTAAAGATTCGCTTAAAATTTGCACATGCTAATTTATATGTACAGTGGTACCTTGTT
The DNA here is from genome assembly GCF_964252035.2 of Podarcis erhardii. Classification (NCBI taxonomy): domain Eukaryota; kingdom Metazoa; phylum Chordata; class Lepidosauria; order Squamata; family Lacertidae; genus Podarcis; species Podarcis erhardii. Next base: position 11,550,562 of record NC_138500.1, on the reverse strand, counting down.
TTGCGACCCGGATCCATTCCGGAGCTGCGGTTGCTAGCCGAAAAGGACGCAGGGCAAAGTGCCGCATCTGCACATGCGCATGGAGCGGTTTGCGCTTCTGTGCATGCGCGAAGTGCGATTTAGCTCTTCTGCACATGCGGCAAACCTGGAAGTACCCGTTCCAGTACTTCCAGGTTTGCAATGGACGTTCGCCAGAATGGACGCTAGACGAGGCGGACATTTGTGGAGGTCAAAACAAAACAAATTCCTTCCAGTAGCACCTTAAAGACCAACTAAGTCAGTTCTTGGTATGAGCTTTCGTGTGCATGCACACTTCTTCAGATACACTGAAACAGAAGTTTCCAGACCCTTCTATATAGTGAGAAGGTGGGGAGGGGTATTACTCAGAAGGGTGGTGGGAATGGGTGATTGGCAGATAGCTGTGATGAGCCTGTTGACGACTCTTAACGACTGCAATAGGTCTTACAGGAAAAAGCAAGGGGTGAAAAGGTGAAAAATGGCTTTGTCATGTATAATGAGATAAGAATCCAAGGTCTTTGTTCAGACCAGGTTTCTCCATGGTTTTAAGTTTGGTGATAAGTTGTAATTCAGCAGCTTCTCTTTCCAGTCTATTTCTGAAATTCCTTTGTAGTAAAACAGCTACTCTGAGATCTTGTATAGAATGTCCTGGGAGATTGAAGTGTTCTCCTACTGGTTTCTCTGTCTTGTGATTCCTGATGTCCGATTTATGTCCATTTATTCTTTGGCGTAAGGTCTGGCCTGTTTGTTCAATATAGAGAGCTGAAGGACACTGTTGGCATTTGATGTATCTGAAGAAGTGTGCATGCACACGAAAGCTCATACCAAGAACTGACTTAGTTGGTCTTTAAGGTGCTACTGGAAGGATTTTTTTTTGTTTTGACTATGGCAGACCAACACGGCTACCTATCTGTATTTGTGGAGGTATTACTGTACAGCTGTAAATTTTTTACAAATAATTACTACAATCCCAACACAGCTCTCTGTTGCGGCGAAGGCTGTGACAAGATCTGCTCACTGCTCTGCTCACTGCTGATGTGTAACTTCAAGGCAATCTCTGCTCTCCTTTCTGATGGTTCTTATCTTTAAACTTGTTTTGGACAGCACTGACCTTCGCATGGGATTCCTTCAAATAAAGGGAAGTCCTCTGCGTGGAAGCGGGTCACATGACCACCCTGATGAACCTGCTCCTGAATATGGAGGCTCTATTTAGTGATCAGGATTAATGCAATCTTTGCAAAAAAAAAAAAAAACAACAACACACCAAAAACCCAACAAGGTTCCAGATACCTTTCTAGCCCCAAATGACAGTGACCCGGGGACGTAAGACAAAAAAAAAAAAAAGGAAAGGAAACGAAAGGAAAGATTCTGCAAGCCTGCTCTGCCTCATATTGGAACCAATAACCATGCAGCTATTCCAGGAAAAGTGTGCTGCGGTTTTGAGATGGGTGTTTCACAAGTGTTCCACCGTTTTGCTAAACGTGACGACTCATAACAAGATGTTATCTAGTTCTAACAAAAGAGGCAGTTTAAGGACTTTCCTCTCCCCAACCAAACTGCGTTGGGTGCTTCCATCAAGGGAAACAACCTCTCCCCTCTTAAAGGCACAAAAAGTATTCTCAGTGACTTGAAACCCGTTGGTTTCAAATTTGGGCACCTTCAGGGTTTCAACCTTCCCATCTTCTTCCCAAACAGTGTGTGGCTCAGTAGGCAAGAGCGCCAGACTGTCAATCTCAGGGTTGTGTGTTCGAGTCCCATGTTGGGCAAAACATCCCTGGACTGCAGGCGCTTGGACTAGATGACCCTCATGGTCCCTTCCAACTGGTTCTAAGGGGTGTGATGCGTCCATATTATGAATGAAACTGTGTGCATTTCAGAACGCACAACTTGGGAGCACTAGAAAGTTGACAGAGAAACAAACAAACCTGAAATCCCTATCACTTTTTTTTAAAGGCTGATAAAGCAACTCTCAGCGAAATCCGTCAGCTTGTTCTGAGAAGCTGCGCCCACAAGGAAGTCAGTTACAGCTGTAATTAAGTTACAGTAGCTAGATTAGCTCTTACAGAGTTAACACATGGTTGGGTGGGGGAGAAATTGTGCCAACCCCGTGCATTTGTGATCACCAAGCTTCTCATTTCTACTATCTTGCAAAAGTGACTCGAGTCCAGCTCTGGAGACCTAATAGTTTTCAGAGTTGTGGCACTGGGTATTTCTAACCCACCCACCTTGAATTTCATAAACTAGAAGTATAGGTATGTTTCTGAGTTACTGTCAAAGAGGTGAAGGTGAGGCCGTCCTCCCTAAAGGGCCTTCTCAGTAGTGGCACCCAGCCTGTGGAACGCCCTCCCATCAGATGTCAAGGAAATAAACAACTATCTGACTTTTAGAAGACATCTGAAGGCAGCCCTGTTTAGGGAAGTTTTTAATGTCTGATGTTTTATTGTGCTTTTAATATTCTGTTGGGAGCTGCCCAGAGGGGCTGGGGAAACCCAGCTAAATGGGTGGGATATAAATAATAAATTATTATTATTACTACTACTACTACCACTACTAAAGAGCCAGAAGAAGCTGCACAAGGCAGAACTGTGAGTTCATCTGAGGCCACATCTGCACTGTGCACTTAGAGCACTATGCTGCCACTTCAAACAGCCGTGGCTTCCTCCAAGGAATCCTGGGAGCTGTAGTTTAAATGTGCTAAGACCCCTCTTCCCCTCATTGAGCTACAAATCCCAGAGTAGTTTCACAATCAATGCCACTTAACAGGGAACTCTGGGAATTGTAGCTCAGGAAAAGGAACAGGGAGTCACCTAGCAACTCTAAGTACCTTTAATAAACTACAGCTCCCAGAATTCTTTGGGGGGAAGCCACTACTGTTTAAAGTTGGGCATCATAGTGCTTCAAATGTATGATGCGAATATGACCCAAGCTTGCATGGACAGAGTGGACCTTCATCCTGAAGTTCTGAGTTCAGATCCTCGACTCCAGCAGACACCAAGGAGATTGGATGCAGAGCTGACAAAAGCCAACCTCAAGGGCACCTATTTTAAAGTAATGTAGCCACTGCAAATACTGTGAGGCAGGAGTGGACAGAGTTCAGGCTTGCAGGATATGCTTTAGTTTTTGCTAGATCCACCAACTTTTGCAGCCAGGTGCAAAATTCATACATAAAGAATTAAACAGTTCTGAGACCAGGACATTTGAGTCCCAGAACTGAATGGTGCTTACAGACCTTCCTCACAAAAATCTACTCCTGGTTACTCAAGCTTTCTTCAGTTCAGAAGCATAATTTAGGGTGGCGGAGGCAGAAGGTTGTGTGAATTGTGCTGCTTCAATTGTTCAAGAACCGAGAGTCAGAAATCCTTGACTATCCACTGGAAATCTCCCGTAGATCCCGATCTACCCACTGAAGGCAAAGAGTTCTTTAACAACAACAACAACAACAGTTATTATTTAGAGCACATTGTCAATGTGTATTTTACACACAAACAACAAGACAGGTCCCTGCCCTCAGGAGCTCACAGGAAAGGAAACGGTAAGGAAGTGGAGAGATAAAACAAAATGGCCACAGATCAATTTGGACCGGTGAGAAGGATCCCTTCCTGACTGAAAACATGGCAATCACGCAGATCCCAAGCAAAATCCTGAAATTTTCACAGTCGAAAAATGTTATTTGGGGACGCAACACTAGGATATACAGAATCCCACCTGTGGTTTCTTCTCCCTCCTGTTAGCAGGGTCCAAGCAGGGTGGGGTCACTCACTGTCCAGCAGTGATAGGACACAGCTCTCCAAAGCCCCAGCCAGCAGGGCTGAAGATCAGAGAGGATGTGAATGATAGTCCAGAAACATCTGGAAGACTGCAGGTCCCCTCCTGCTCTGAATCTTATTTTTCCTGATACAAGTGTTCTGAATACTTGGAAAACTTTCCTCACCCAAAGAGGACACGTTAAAAGACACACAGAGAGAAAAGTACAAGCCTCTAACAAACGACAAAGAGAGGCACTGTGGGGGTTTTTTTGAAAAAGAAAGCAAAAGATGTCCAAGCAAGCCGTTCATCTGGGCTTTGTGTAGATAAAAACCTCTTCTCTGTGGCTATTTCAAACTCTCCCTGCGGATTGTGTAAGGGCACAAGGCCTTTCCTGTTCAAGCGAACCCCTTGGTCTCCCTCGTACGCAGCCCTGTTCCCTCGCTGTCCTCATTCCCTAACAATAGCCAAGTTTTCAAAAGGAACATTTTTTAATTTTATTTCTGCAAAGCGCCACCTGCCCTCGATTCCCCCAGAAAGGTCATCCAGGCATCTTAACATCGTTCAGGTCCTACGGTTTAACCTTCTTTCAGGACAAGGTAGAGGAAGAAAAAAACCATTTTAAAAAGAATACCTCAACATGGCTCCATGCAGATCTTCACCAGTTCCTGCTTCTCAACTGGTCGAGCAGTTTTTGCACCAGAGACCTCGAGCCTTCGCTCTGCAGCTTCCTTTGTGGTTTGGCAATATGCGAAGACATCCGTTCGCCAGCAAAACTTCCCCCACTTCTCTCTCTCTCTCTCTCTCTCTCTCTCTCTCTCTCTCTCTCACACACACACACATTTCTGCACCAAGCAAAGGCCTTGGCGTTTCAGCACTCTAGAAACACTTTTAAGAGCAGAGGGGAACTATCTCATAGTTTATTAGAGAGACACGCAGCAACCTTTCAATTAAAAAATATATCCATTTGCTACTCCAGAAGTGTTGGGTTGAGTTTATATCAACCACAATTAGAAGAATAGAATAGACTTTATTTGCGTAGCTGACAGGCCATAGCATCAAAGTACAAACACCGACAAAAATACATTACGAATATAGTTACCATAAAATCTTATGACCTATTAAAACCCTAGGTAGAAGCTGGATTATCATTCATCCATGACCCTCTGTCCCATGGGCGGCGGCCTTTTCTCTGATAGATTGTTCCAGGTCGGTTAAGTGAAAGTGAAAAAAGAATCCACAGCACGAGAGGACTCCAAAAGAAATTGCCCCTACTGTGCTGGATTGGTCAATACAACGCAAAGACTTACAAACTAAGCATGAAAGACCAAATTATTCCATGAGCTGGGCGCAGGAACTGGACCTAGCTGAGAACGCCTTGATGACCAATTCCCCCAACCCCAGTGACCTCGAGCACCAAAAATTAACTCAGAATCCCAGGGAAAACCAGCAAGACCCTCAGCCCACAGCAAATGCCAACAGTATAGAAGAGAGGGGTGACCAGTTACATGATCAAATAGATCAGATACGCACAGACCTCTACAATATAAAAAACTTCCTAGCAGTAACAAATGGCCTACTCCTGACGCTTGTGGAGAATTTCAAACAAAAAGAGCCACAGATCAGTCCCTGGACTCAGATGCTAGAATCCACATACCACCCAAAAAGAACTCACGCAAAAGAAAACCGGAACCCAAGACGAAGAAAACTAAAAACATCAAAAATTTTAAGCCGTCTAGAAAAACCCAACACATCAGCAAAAAACAGTGGCAGAAACTCTTCAACTTATTATCATCACCTCCTATATCTACAAAAATAAAAATAAAAATTCAAAGCTCAAGGCACCAAAGAGATCGACAAGGGAGACTCGCCAAAGACCAAACCCCTCCCCATATGTGAAAATAATTCCCCAAGTACATTTAAAGAAATAAGCCCCGCTACGGCCGTTCTCCCCCTATGTTCGCCCAGCCTGACAAAAGCAACCAAATTACAGCTGGATGCTGTGGTTCGAGGACCCGAACCCCGCGCAGTGGAATGAAACACAAGGACACGTGATATAAGGTTAATGGGCAAGAAAAGGCCACAACTTTATTGATTACAGCAAGTGAAAAGGTATTGGCTTAGGCATTGGATTAAGTCAGCTGACTCCACCCACTTGGAGAGGGGTGAGTCTAAAAAACAAAGGGGGTTTATTCACCAGTAGGTGGAGCCTGTTGATGCTAATCCAACTATAGGCTCTCCCCTGATGTCACCGAGGGTCGTGCCATGGCCTCCCGCCAAGCAGGCATCGGACAGAATACACGACCGCCGGATTCCTTTAACGGAATACCCAAAAATTGAAGGCGCAGGTGATGGCCACACCTAGCCCTTCCACACACCACAACACATTATTCCAATGCCTAACCTACCCACCAATACCACTAAAGTTGTGACGATTGCTACGAGGTAGGCGAAAAAACCAAAAAGCCTAATGCCAAATGGAAAAATTCCTACCAGCCCCCCTGGGCAACCAGGGCGACCAACCTAAGGTCCATAGCAAGGCCAAAAGAAAACTGGAAACCCTGCTCTAAGGGAGTGGAGGGTGGGTGACTCGCGACGGGACGACAAAAAGTGAGGGCTGGAGGCTGGCGCCGCAGCAATTCAGGCTGCTGTACACTCCCCCTTGAAGGCACCTGGTTGGGTGCCTGGCCAAGGGCGAGGGCGCCAGCCAGGTGAGTGGGAGGCAGGGGGCAAACGCCCCCCCTGCTTGAGGCGGAGTCCGGCTCCCGGCCACAACCACTCCCCTCTATTGCAGGGAGGAGAGTCTCTCCTGTCTTGAACCCACCTAGGACCCCTGTAGCAACTGCAAACAGAAGTAAGTCGGGAATCTCCAATATAGACGGGAACCCGTGGGAACTCCAAGCCCCCAGTAGAAAGAAAGAATGGATCCTGGTCCTAAGCCCGGAAAAGATGGTATTCACGAACTATCCAAAACCACTGGGTCCTCGCACAGGGACAGACCGCCTGAGGCACCTGCTGACTATTATAAACAACATTCTACCTGGGGCAGTTAAAGCAACTGACATAGACAGTATAGACTACCTATATCAAGATGGACATTCAGTCCGTGCCCTGATCACTTTCACAGATCATAATCTGGTCAACTTCATCTTTAGAACAAGAAATCTATTTTTAAAGAAAGAAATAGATTTATTAAGAATCTTTGAAAACAGAGCTCCGCTAACCTCCCTACTGGCGGCCAAGGGGGAAAGGAGACCAGGAACAGAGGAACAAAACGATAGAGTGCATATGCAACAAAACCAGCAAACCAGAGCCTAGTACACCAGCAGGAAAACATAGCCCCTATTGAGACTCAACTTCATTTGAACGACAGAGAGGACTTTTTCTCCATAGAAGAACATGCCCTAATAAATCGGTTCTGGTCACTGCAGATGCCAGCCCAAAAGGAAATCTTGGTTAGATTGGACACCCTGAGAAGCAGACTGACTAAAAAGGAGGCCCATGTTGAGACTACGGAAGGCTCACACACACGGCCTATATCCCCCAAGTGCCTAGTGGACAAGAGGACGGTGGGAGACGCCTTTAAATGTGTAGATTTGGAAGACCAATCGCAGCCCCCGCTGGTGTATGGTAAGGCAAAACTAAAACAGACTGTCACATCTCCGAGTACCTGGTTCAACTATCTAAAACTCTCCCCAAATGAAATAGCTACTCCCCCAAGTCCAAATCACCCCCTTAAGTCCCCAAGAGTTATGGATAATCATTCCCTTATGCAGCAGATGCCTATTGACAAACTTAATGGGAGTGTTTTTTTAGACGTAAAGGGGTCACTGGACACCGTGGACCCAACAAATCTACACCATGGAGGGACAAAGAATTAAAGCTGCTGTCCTGGAACATTGCAGGATGGCGCGCTAAGAAAAACAATCAACCACAATTAGATGAACAGCATTTTTTATGGACGCGAAAGTCGATGGTCAATGCAAGATTTCTTCTGTTCACAGACCACCAAGTTAAGTTGTGAGTGGATGAACAGTGGAGTGAGTAGTTTGTGTGTCTCTCTGTGTGTTTTCCAGCTAACAATATCAGAGAAACCCATGCTTAGGGTTGCCATATTTCAAAAAGTGAAAATCCAGACACAAAGGTTGTTGAGCAAGAAGTTTCTGAGCTATTTTTTAAAAGGAAATTCACAAAAAAAAAATTGACACTTTCAACTTTGGGTTGCCCTACGCCTGAGTTTTCCAGGACATTTTTACTGATTTTCAGAAATTCCAGATATGTCCGGGAAATTCCAGATGTATGACAGCCCTACCCATGTTCAAGTCCCTACTCAGCCATGAAGTTCACACTCTCAAGCCTAACCTACTTCACAGGTTTTCAGGGATGAGAGACATGTTAGATTTGGTTCACATTTAAAGGTAAGCATACAAAATTTGCACTTTCTGGAGCAAAACAGAAAGGGTTATGCAGTGAAACTTCAAAATCCACTCTTCTCTGAATTTTGAAAGGCATTTCTCTAGCCAAGTACTGTGTACTTTTCTTAACGAAAACACATATCCCAATGTATGCATTAGTGAAACAAGCACACAAAAATTGCATTGTATGAGGAATATACGCTTTGCCCTACTGTGAATATTAGGCAGAAATTTGACTGTGTATCGATTTGAAATTTCTGTAAACCAAATGTGTGGTGGATAATGTGCAGAAGTATAGTTTTCGTAAGTGAGAATCGGGAAGAGTGAGTTTGTGTGTGCTTAACCCTTTCCCTGCCTCTTGATTCTCATCTAAGAATCCCCTTTGGCCATTTTAAACCATTTTTTAAACCCCTACCCTCCAGTAGTTAAGAACCCAAGACTGAAAACAAGTCTGATCTGACATGGAAGCAGGGTTGGGGAGGGAATAGACTGGCCTTATGATTTTTTTTTAACCAGGGAGAATTGATAGGTTTGAGAAGGGTTAAGCACCTGCCTCTAAGAGTTGCTGTACTTAAGGGAAAGGAATCTTACAGCTAGGAATTGAGGAGAAATTCAGCTTGGTTCACATTTTCTTTTCCCAGAAAAATAAGCAAGCCAAAACACAGCCATCCTTCAAAATTTGCACTTCTCTGAATGTTGTGATGCAGTTCTCCAACAAAATAATGTTTACTAAAATGTGCTAAATATTGGAAACTGTGCCTAAAATGTATATATTAGAGATTGTAACATTTAAAAATGCATTATGGTAGAGAAAATTGCATACAAAAAAACACCATAGCTTAGGAGAAATGCTTATGGGTTTTCATGAAGACTTGAAAAAACGGGGGAAACTGATGGAGAAATGTGGGGAACAAAATAAGACTTTGGGGGGAAAAGTTTATTATTTTCTTTCCATTCTTAAGTTCAGTTTTCCATGTTTAGCCACCAATTAATTTCTTTCTTTCTTTCTTTCTTTCTCTTTCTTTCTTTCTTTCTTTCTTTCTTTCTTTCTTTCTTTCTTTCCTTCCTTCCTTCCTTCCTTCCTTCCTTCCTTCCTTCCTTCCTTCTTTTCAAAAAGTTCTTATGAAAATTTGTTAGCACTTTCAAAAAACTAAAATCGACAGATCTCTCTGTCCCTAATTACTGAACACACTGAAAAAGACCAAAAGCTCCTCGTCTCATATTTTGTTGCTATTCATTTATTTTCCCTTTTCTTCTTCAGGAATGTAAATAGTAGAAGCTGTACACTTCCTGCCTACAGATTCTTCTAAACAAGCGTCCCCTCTGCATTTACTCAGCAAACCCAGCAGTAGCTATGCACATTTGCTGAGATAACATGCAGTTGCATCCCTTGGATCTGGGCTTTATTCCAGGGCAGATGGCATGGATATAATGAAGGCCTAAGTAGGGCTGACACCATGCAAGTTGGTGGCAGCACCATCCACTTAATTTTGCCGGTGATAGGTGGGCACAGCAGCAGCAGCAGCAACAATGCTACCTGAGCCAGGAAGCACTCCTGCCTTGCTCAGACCCCACCTGGGGGTATTGTGTCCAGTTCTGGGTGGGCACCACAATTTAAGAAGGATGCTGGCAAGCTGGAAGGTGTGCAGAGGAGGGCAACCAAGATGATCAAGGGTCTGGAAGCCATGCCTTATGAGGAACAGTTGAGGGAGCTGGCTACGCTTAGCCTGGAAAAGAGGAGACTGAGAGGAGATATGATAGCCATCTTCAAATATCCCAAGAGCTGTCACACAGAAGATGGAGCAAACTTATTTTCTCCTGCTCTGGAGGGTAGGACTCGAACCAACGGCTCCAAGACAGGAGATTCTGAGTCAACATGAGGAATAAAGCTATTTGAAAGTGAAACTGTCTCCCTTGGGAGGTTGTGGACTCTCCTTTCCTGGTGGTTTATTAGCAGAGGTTGGATGGCCATCTGTCATGGATGCTTTAGCTGAGATTCCTGCATTGCAGGGGGTTGGACTAGATGACCCTCGTGGTCCCTTCCAACTTTACGGTTCTATGATTCTATGAATCATGCACATCACTATATAAAAATGTGTGTGTGTTAATATTCTTATAAACTTATGCTGTTGAAATATGGTTCAGCACATATACAGTCATACCTCGGGTTACAGCCGCTTCAGGTTGCGTTTTTTTGGGTTACGGACTGCCGAAACCTGGAAGTACTGGAACAGGTTACTTCCAGGTTTCGGCGGTTGCACATGCGCAGAAGCACTGAATCACAACTTGCGTGTGCACAGACGCACCACTGCGGGTTGCAAATGCTGCGGGTTGCGAACGTGCGTCCTGCACGGATCACGTTCGCAACCCGAGTGTCCACTGTAATATATAAGTTGGGCAAGGCTGGCATACCCCCCCCATAATAATATATCTGTGCCCATGTAAGGCATCAGAGCTTCCACTTGCATAGCATTACGTCTTTTATGCCACCACCTCACCTTTGACTCGATCTAGTCCCTTTCGCCACAGCTGACATCAGAAAACCATAACCATCAAGGACCTAATTGCTCATCTCGCCGTCTACCTAAGTGCACCGTGCTAATGAAAGTTAAGCCTTCGAGGATTACAGGGAGAGCCAAAGTGACAAATTATTATGCCCATCTCATAAAAGAAATATTGCTGCAGAGAGAGAGAGAGAACGGAAAATGGTGTGCCGAAAGCCCCTCTTGGTAATGTGTAACATGCTCTAATTTTAGACGATTCCCCCAGTCACCAGAGAGTTTGCGGCATGTACAGCCAAGCCTGGCTCAATCAACTGACTCTCCCCCTCCCCTTCTCATCTCTATGGCTGCAGGTCATGTTATCTCATGAATGAACTGTTATGTAGGTCAGTCAGGAGCTGGCTCCTAATTGAATGTACGTTTCGGCATTGGCATTCATGCCCTAGATATCAACATTCTTGATAAAATGGGGAGAAAGAAGCAGCGTTCCTAAATGGAGGCGGTTGGGGAGAGAACTGGGGGAGGGGGGCAGGCTGTGCTGCAGCGAAAGTAGAGGGGGGAGCTGGATTTATTGGGTCAATCTCAGAGTTGCTACATGTCCTGAAATTACTGGCATTGAGCGGGGTACAAACGCAGCATGCACTGGCCATGCATGCAAGTGAATCTGGAAGCACAGGGCAGTGCCTTAAATGAACTCAGGCCAATACACCATCTAGCTTGGCATTCTTGACGCCGGTTGGTAGAAACTGTCCAATGTTTCAGGCAGGGAACGTTCCAAGCCCCTAAGCTGGAGATGCCAGGGAGTGAACATGGAAGCAAATTCTCTATGCCTTAGCGCACTCAACGGAGCTGACTCTCTAGTAATCAGGTTTAGTAAGCTTGATTGATGCTATCTTCTGTTTTCAATAAGAGTTTTAGGCAATGCTATCAGAATGACAACACAGCCAGGGTCAGGAAAACACAAGCACAGAACATATGCAATGCACGAGTGCATAAAATATAAATATTGCAGTGTAGCATACAACAGTTGTGTAAAAAAAAAGAACTCAATTTACAACTCCTGCAAATTTGATAATCTATATAGCACCCAAGCTGTGCTTGATGGTTAGGGGAACCACAGGCCCAGGAGATGAATGTTCCCCCCAATTCTCTTTCTGTCCCTTGGCCTGTTTCCCAGGCCACACCGCTCCTTGGTCCAGCTTTACTCCCCTAGTGCTTTTATCTGGCCAAAATACATCCTCCAAGCCACTTCCTTGCCAGGATGGAACACAGACAGGCACAAAACTGGCATCCATGTTTGCAAGAGATGTTCTCCAGTGCCTAAGTCGAACTCTAGGCACATGAATGCCTGCCTGCCTGTAATGTGTCAATTTATTGAACCGATGAACTGATCACCACCTAAGATTTATAGGGCTGTGAACAAGCAAAGGTGAGATACAAGATCGAATAACTATTGACAGGTAGGGAAATGTGGTCATGCTTATTTGGATAAGATTTTAGCTCATTGCTTTCAACAGGAATATAGCTACAGTTTCTGTAATCTTCTTATTTGTACCCGGCAGAAGAGGGGAAACGTTATCTATCTGTCCACACACACACACACACACACACAAACACACACATACATCTGCCCAGTATATTTAGAAACTGGACAGACCATGTGAGCTCATTCCATGAAATTACTTCAATGTCTGGGCCTGGAACAGCAGCAGAGTGAAAGGCTGAGCTTCTGTCTCATTCTCTAGTTGCCTGAGTCACACTTGTATTTATATGATGTTACGGAGTCGAGCCTTTAGGGAGTGTTCCACATACAGTTTGCAAAACGCTTAACTAGCCATTTGTTGATTTAATGTCACAATCACAAGGCAGATGCGAAAGAGACAACTGCTTTTGCATTCAGTGCCAGCAGAAATGGGAGTTACAGTACCAAATGGTTCGGAGGAAGCATATTCATGCAAGACAGGCTTATTGAAAGGATTTTCACCCACGGCTTTCCAAACAGGCCCTCCAATATCAGAGGCAGCGTACCTCTGATTTCTGGATGCCTACGCTCTCTTCTCCACTCTTGGAGTACTTAAGTCCTGCTTGCAAGCTTCTTATAGCCATCTGTTATGGACTAGCTTGATGGAGAGGAGTGGGGTGAGAGCAGGGGCGTAGCATGGGTTGTCAGCACCCGGGGCAAGGCAAGTAATTTGCGCCCCCTAACCTGTGGATTTGCGCCCCTAACCCTAACCCCCAGATGTTGCGCCCGGTGTGGCTGGCCCCCCTGCACCCCCCACGCTACGCCACTGGGTGAGAGGCACCAGCTGGGGAACCACCAAGGGACCCCTAGGGAAAGAAGGCTCACGGCTCATAAGATGACTTGACTGGTAGCCAGATTCTGTGCCCAGATTTGTAGGCACAGATCATCCTCCAGAAGAAAATATCTTACTAGGGAAATGCTGAAGTCGCCCTTTGGAGCGCCTCAGGGTCAATTTTTGTTATGGTAGCCCAAATCTCAGTTGTACAGGTGTATGTATATATCTCAATTTTAACTCATGAGCTATTGCTATCTGCTCCGATTGCATATTTTATCTTTATGAATGCTGTTTTTATTGTGTTATGTTATGTGAGCTGGTCTTTGACTGTAATTATCTATCTAAGGCTCAGAGCCAGGAGATTGGTGGTAGGATGACGATATGTGGTCAGAGGGAGAAGAGGGAGAGGACTGGATGGAGAAGGTATCAGAAGCTGAAGAGGCAACAGGGTTTAGTGAGCAGGAAGAGTCTGTGGCAGAGAGCAGCCCAGAACCAGAGGCAGAAGAGGAGGCTGGAGAGGAAGAGGACCAATGAGACAGCAATGAGTCAGGCTGCTCAGGAAGCCAGGCTGTCTCTCCCTCCTGCAGCGACCATCTCCTCCCTCTTCTGGTCTCCCAGAACCCAAAGAGATATGAAGAGGGCCAAGCAAATACAGGCAAGACAAAGGGGCCTCAGCTTGCTTGGGAATGAACCAGGGGAAGGAGGAGATTTAAGAGAACTGTGGGAAGGCAGGGACCTTCAGCCCTCGCAACTGCCTCGTTGGGGCAGGAGTTCCTGCGCTCCATAGGCCTGGCCTCCTGAGCTGCTTGTTTCTTTGAATAAAGAGCTCACTACACTGACACCGGGTGCGAGTCACTGCCGGCCTGCTCCTGGCTCCTGCCCCGATACCATCTGGTTGGCCACAGCGAGAAAAAGAGGCTGGACTATATGGGCCTTTGGCCTGACCCAGAAAGGCTCTACTTATGTTCCCAATGTATGAACAGCAGAGGGAAAGTAGTGCTGGTTTTGTTACAGAGTGGTTCCCATGCATCCCCACTCCCACCCTGCATATGTGCAGTTTTTCCAGTGTTTGGAAAACGAAGTGCCTGTATCTACATGTATAGTTTAGAAAAACACACTTGAGCCACATGATAGCTATACACCTAGGATTAAATTGGAGCTGTTTGACTGGAGTGTGTGTGCATGTGTGTGTGTGTGTGTGTGTGTGTGTGTGTGTGTGTGTGCACGTGATTGTGCTGTTGTCAAGATCTACTCCAGAGGGAAGCAAATGCATTGTGAATTAAATTACCTGCAATCCACAAGGAGCAAGCCCCATAACTACTGCCAGGTTTACTTTACAAGCTAAGATTTTCAGTTTCTTGAGGCAGTCAGATTTCATCTGCTACTGGATACACACACACACACACACACACACACAAACACACTCCCTCCCTTTGCTAGGCCTTTTCTACTGGCTGGCAGAGTGCATACTAAGCTCTAAGCTAACCTTAAATTAGTTAGGATAATAGACATTCAAAGAAGAAACTGGCACAGGAAGCTAAAATGTCTCTGGCTGTAGGAAACAGAGGCTCCTTGCATCAGATAAGAAGGAAGCCTGGGCCAACAGAGAGTTGACTCTTTAGGCAACCTTACAAGAAGAGGTGGTGGTCCAAGACCATAAAATCTGCAGTGGGAGGATCAAAAGAAAGACTGGATGCTTGTGCAGGGAGAGGGAGGAGACCAGAAGAGCCCTGGAGAAGGGCTGAAGTGGCAGTAGCTACCAGCTGGAAGCTGCCTTACACCAAGTCAGACTATTGGTCCACCTACTTCAGTATTGTCTACACTGACTGACAGCAGCTCTCTTGGGTTTCAGACAGGGGTCTCACCCAGTCCCACCTGGAGATGCTGGGGATTGAACCCGGGACGTTTGCATGCACAGCAGTTACCAAATCCTTCTTCATGTCTTTCCCCCCAATTCCTCTCTGTGCTATGCTGTGTCATGATATGACATTGCATAAAGCAGCTGTGAAGGTGGATGTGATACCTATGTCAGATGCTACTGAGATGGAGGTTGTTGTGGCCACTGGCACTGCTGGAGAACAGAAGCATTGGCCAAATAGGCAAAGAGTAGATGTGGCCACCTCATGAGAAGAGAAGACTCCCTGGAAAAGACCCTGATGTTGGGAAAGATGGAGGGCACAAGGAGAAGGGGACAACAGAGGATGAGATGGTTGGACAGTGTTCTCGAAGCTACCAGCATGAGTTTGACCAAACTGCGGGAGGCAGTGGAAGACAGGAGTGACTGGTGTGCTCTGGTCCGTGGGGTCACGAAGAGTCGGGTACGACTAAACAACAACAACAACAAGATGTAGCCCTCCTTTTGTCCTAAAATCATGCAAAGGTCAACCGATATCTTTCAGTAGCTCTAAGTTCTACTGGCACCTAATGATCATGCAAAGAAAAAAGTCATCTTTGGCTTGTGGAGGTCACACCTTTCATTTCATCTGACAGAGCTTCCAGCTAGGACAGTGAGGAACAACAACAACAACAACAACAACAACAACAACAACAACAACAACAACAATTTATTATTGATACCCCGCCCATGTGGCCGAGTTTCCCCAGCAACTCTGGGAGGCTCCCAACAGAATCAAAAGCAGAATAAACCATCAAACATTAAAAACTTCCCTAAACAGGGCTCCCTTCAGATGCCTTCTAAAAGTCAGATAGTTGTTTATTTCCTTGACATCTGATGGGAGAGAATTCATCAGGGCGGGTGCCACTACCTAGAAGGCCCTCTGCCTTCTCAGAAGTAATTATAGAGAGCACTGCGTTCAGGCAAGCAAGTGACCTTCTTTTGTAGACTTATTCGGAAAACTAATACCCGAGTCTGTTAGGCTCTGAGCTTGTGCAGACCACACAGCATTTCTGTGTGTGCAAGATTTCTCTGTTGCAAACCGTTGCATAAGCTCACCCTCCCTCTCCCGCAAGCCTCCTGACTTTCACTCTGACACTTCCCGTTGCTCCGTGGAGGGGAAGTGAACATACGAAATCAGATGTGGTGGTGGAGGGGAGGAAGACCTGCATGACCCTTGGCAGGTGCGAGGGAATGGAACCTGCATAAAACCCCATTTTTAACCAGCAAAGTACAAAGGAGCTCCATGCCTTTCTTTCTCTCCCCACCTGCCCGTCGATTCCATCCCACCCACCTCAAATCACTTGGCAGGATTCGAGGAATTAAAACCACCAAAGAGAAAACATCTTGCCCAGGGGCAAGCTTTCCTATATAGCCCTGCATCTCTTTTTGCATTTTCATCTCCGAGTGTGTCTGCGAGACAGCCGTTATCTTGAAGTGTGCGGCAACATGCCTGTCGCTGCTGTGGCGGCAGGAGCTTCCTTCTTTAAGTCAGCTCTGAGCCTGTTTTTCAAGGCTTTAAAAATCCACACTGCACAGGAAAAGGGGGGGGGGTGTGCGGGTGGCAGAGAGGGAGAGAAAGCAATCGCATGGGAAATTTGGTGTGTGTGTGTGTGTGTGTGTGTCACTCAATGCCCCTCCTACTTAAAAACCATGCAGCTTCAAAAGACTCCCTCACTTAGCTGAAAGATTCACTGCTTGTGCTGAGGCCGGCCTCTTTCCTCCTCTGGCGTGCATTCACAGCTCTCGTCTTATTCATTTTTTAAAAAGGAACACTTTGCAGCATTACTGCTGCCTGATTCCTGGGAGGACCGAGGCATCGGCACTCGTTGCTTAATTAAGAATCTGTGCTCACGAGAGGAGGGCAAGCGGGCTTAAATCTCCGGCGCTGGCAAAGTGGGTTCAATCGCTAGACAGACCAGGGCGGTCAAGGCCCCAGAGAGGCCGTGGCACCCTGAAAGCCAAATTGCAATGACCTTAGAGAAAGAAAAACACACAAAGACAGGGGCCCAGCCCAACCCAACCTAAGAGCAAAGCTGAGGCAACGTCACTGCACTCTGTGGATGTTCTGCGACTCGAAAAAGCTTTCAGAGGGGGGCTATTAACTTTCCAGGGAAATATATGTACAAAAATAGCCGTTATTGCCGAATAAATTACAGAGAAAGGGGGCCAATTTGCAGGAAACGGAACATTAATGTATTTTTAATGGCTGAGCTACGGGTACAGTGGCATTCAGTGTTTTAATTCAAGTACATTAGCAATGCTTGTATACATTAGGCACTAATGCTATAATGTCAAATGTTGTTGCAGAACTGAAATAAGGGCGTACGTTCACGTAAGCGCTTATTTATTTATTTTTAAAGAGAAGCACAAGGAATCCCCTCGTGCCCAAACCATTTGGGACGATCTTCTGCTCTTATTCTCCTTCACATATCACCAAAAAGGCACAGGAAGGAAGACGTTGTAAGGACTTTGTTTAATATCAGTGTTCACCTATTATTATTATTATTATTATTATTATTATTATTATTACTAAAATGGACTTTTAAAATTAATTGTGTTTTCTCTTTCTCTACAAACAAAATTTTCCCAGCAGAAGGCAACCCTATCCATGCCACACTATCCAAAGTGCCAAGGTAAAGGTAAAGGGACCCCTGACCATTAGGTCCAATCGTGGCCGACTCTGGGGTCACGGCAATCATCTCGCTATATTGGCCGAGGGAGCCGGCGTACAGCTTCCGGGTCATGTGGCCAGCATGACTATGCCGTTTCTGGCCAACCAGAGCAACACACGGAAACGCCGTTTACCTTCCCGCCGGTGTGGTACCTATTTATCTACTTGCACTTTGACGTGCTTTCGAACTGCTAGGTTGGCAGGAGCAGGGACTGAGCAACGGGAGCTCACCCCGTCACGGGGATTTGAACTGCCGACCTTCTGATCGGCAAGTCCTAGGCTCTGTGGTTTAACCCACAGCGCCACCCGTGTCCCATAAGTGCCAAGGTAACATCCACCAAACATTTGCAACAGCCAATAGGCTCAAACACCAGCGTGGGGAAATGAGAGAGAGGACAGTGGTGGAAAAGAAGCAGGAGGAAAATAGTTCTCCAAAGAACAGCTTTCGAACATGTGATTCCATTCTGCTTGCCAAAAACAGAAGGCGCTTTCCAGCACAAGAAAACTGAAGCCAATCAAGATAACCAGTTCTGGAACAGCCCTATTAAGAGATATTTTAACATACAGTACATTTGACGACTGATTTACAAATCCACAAGTTATTCAAGGGCTACGAAGGTATTATTAGAAACTGAATGAGGGCATAACAGTTTCAAGGACTTTAGATTCTTCAATGAGATGCAGGATTAAGCCTGATCTCAAAGTCCCGTTTCCCACCATGCAACAACAGCTCAGTCTCTTTGGCCTGGGATAAGCCAGGTTTTTACCAGGCCGCAAAACTTGCTTCCCTTCCTTATCCCTCCTCTCCCCATTATAATGCTTACTGAAATAAAAGAGAAATATTACGGTAGGTAATAGCTTGGCTGCACTTCAGGGCACCCATAAAGCAATGGTATCTGTCAGCCAGAGATTATGTTGAGAGTTAGAGTTGGAGGGCCGTGGAATCGTTTGCAGAGTTGTTTCCAACATGGCATGTATCCATAACCCCACCCACTCAAATAAGACTTTTCCACATTTGACCCACAGGATTCCCACTCTTTGGGCCCTGCGGACTTCACTAACCCCACACTTTTAGTTAGGTTGCTGTGGTTCAGTTCATAGGCATGCATATTGATGTTTTGTAACTAAAGAGTACCAAAATCTAACACTTATTCATAAGCATGCTTTCCAGATCACCTTGGCCTGGCTTGAAGACCTGGTTGCATCTTCCACCTTGTCTCTAGCAACTGCAAGATAATAGTCTCTTTCCTTTGAACCACAGAAACACTGCTTAAGACAGAAGGGTAAGCCATGTGCCTTGGTGCATGTTGTTTCGGGTGCAAAGGAGGTTTCCACCAATCCTCCCTCCCTCTGTACTCCCCACTTCATTTCTGCTCCTCCCTGCTTGCTAACTCCCTCAGTCTTGCTCCTTGACTGCTCCAGAAAACAAACAAAGACAAAAACCAAAAACAGAGCTGCCCATTTCCTCCGCCATTTTGGGTGGCCCTAGAGAGCAGATTTTTTGGGTTGCAGAAAAAAACAGACCCTCCAAGTGTCCCTATTTTTCAGGGACAGTCCCAGATTTACAGAAGCCATCCTGGTTTCTGATTTGATCCTGGAATGTCCCACTTTTCCTTAGGACACCTCCATTTTCATCAGAGAAATGTTGGGAAACCCAGCTAGATGGGTGGGGTATAAATAAGTTGTTGTTGTTGTTGTTGTTGTTGTTATGGTAGGACATTCCTATTTTCAGAAAATGTTGGAGGGTATAGAGCAGCCTTTCTCAACCTGTGGGTCCCCAGATGTTGTTGAACTACAACTCCCATCACCCCTAGCTAGCAAGGCCAGAGCTCAGGGATGATGGGAGTTGTAGTCCAACAACATCTGGGGACCCACAGGTTGAGAACCGCTGGTATAGAGTTATCTGACCCTGCGCCATCAGAAGGCAGCCCTGTATAGGGAAGTTTTTTAAACGTTTAATGTTTTATTACGTTTTTATATTTGTTGGAAGCAGCCCAGAGTGGCCGGGGCAACCCAGACAGATGGGTGGAGTATTACTATTACAGTGGTACCTTGGGTTACATATGCTTCAGATTACAGACGCTTCAGGTTACAGACTCTGCTAACCCAGAAATAGTACCTCAGGTTAAGAACTTTGCTTCAGGATGAGAACAGAAATCGTGCTCCAGCAGTGGGAGACCCCATTAGCTAAAGTGGTGCTTCAGGTTAAGAACAGTTTCAGGTTAAGAACGGACCTCCGGAATGAATTAAGTACGTAACCAGAGGTACCACTGTATTATTAAATAGGATATCCCTATTCAATAATGTTGGAGGGTTTGGCAAACCAATAACTGAGCACACAACAGCACAAGCGTCTTTTCTCCTAGCTCCTGGATCATTCCTGAAAACCCTACTGTTATTTACCCCCTTCACCTCCCTGTTTACCTCCCTAAGATTTGGTGCACAGCTACAACACTTGTACTATGCAAGTGCCAAAGCGTCTTCCTCTGCTGTAGCTCCTTTAACAGAGCGGCACCCTCAGCCAGGCCACTTCCTTCCTCTTACGTCTCTGTGAAGCCACCTAGGGCTTTTATTAGCATGTGGCTGCTCTCGGACAGGTGCCGTTTCCTAAGCTCCGTGGGGCAGGTTCAGCTGTAACCAGCTTAAATCCTCCTTAAAGATCTGTCTGAGTGTCCGCGGGTGCGGGGGGAGTGGGGGTTTGGAGAATAAAAATGACAAGATCAGTTCGCAGCCTCTTGAAGCTGAAAGTGGAAGCCTGCTGCTTGCTCCTTTTCAACCTCACTGATCAGTTTACCTCAATTTACTGCCTCAAAGCCAGCTGTGAAGAGAGAAGCCCTGGAAGGTGACTCTCTCCATCCTGCATGGGAGTTAATCCATCTCCAGCGTACTAAGTGCCTGGAAACTGGCGCTTGGGTTATTGGTTTTTGTATTTAAGGATGACAAGGCACAGAATTAGGAAAAAACACGCTCAAGCAGCCTCTGAGTTACAGTGGAACAGAGGGAGCTGGGCCCCTCCTGACTGCTTCAGTCTACAGATACTGTATCTGTTTGTGGGAAATCTAGATTTTCATGGCTGAGTGGGGATTTGAACCCTGGTCTCCTGAGTCTCAGTCTGACACTCTAACCACCACACCACACTGGTTCTCACTTAATACAGTACTAAGCACTGCATTAATTCACAGTGCCACGTACCAACTACCTCACACAACATTCCACCTAAGTTCTGCAAAGTTCAAAACCAAACTTTTATTTATTTGATTAATCTGCACCAAACAATTGGTATACATGATGCTTTCCTCGGCAAAATAGACAAGGCTCTGCTCCAATGAATTTAAAATCTAAGAGAGACAGTGAGGCAAGAGAAAGGAAAAAGGTTATCTGAAGCAAACATTCAGCTCTGTGTGTGTAAGGTACCCACAACCAAATCTCTCACCAGCACCTCTTCTCCTAGCAACCACATTTTTTTCCAGAACCTTAAAGCCCTCTTGGAGCGATGGCAAGACAGATTGCCATCACTCTGACTTGGCTTCAGAATAGTGTGATGTCGTATCATTATTCAGGAGCGAATCAGAGTGCAGCTCACCTTAAGGAACTTCTGTGTGACCCCACACGCACACACAAAAGAGTGAGGGCAGGAGCCATTAGCTGCTCAGAGTGCAACAGGAAAGTTTCTGATTTCTGCCCACTTTGCCGCTCCCAAATTTGCTACCTGCAAATGGGGGTGGTAAAAATGAGGGGCCAGCTCAGCTCAGCCTAAACACATTTAAAAGCTTATTTCCAGTTGCAAAAGAGGATTAAGATGACAAGAACACTGAGTTAAAGAAAGAAACGAGGAGGAACGTAAGAAGTTGCTTTGATCCATCTACAGTGACTGGCAGTAGCTGTCCAAGGTCTCAGACCAAGGACATTCCAAGCTGTATCCAGAGATGTCGGGGACAGAGCCTGATATGAACCTGGGGCCTTCTGCTTACACAGCAGATGTTCTGCCATTGATCTATGATCCCTTCCCTGAAGGAACCCAGGAAGCTATGTTTTCCTGACTCAGACCATTGGTCTACATAGCTCATTCGTGCTGGTTTTAACCTTTAAAGCCCTATACGGCCTAGGACCCTTGTAACTACGGGACTGCTTCTCCTGGTATGTCCCTTGGAGGACCTTACGGTCTTCAAACAAAAGCATCTTGGAGGTCCCAGGCCACAGGGAGGTTAGGCTGGCCTCAACCAGAGCCAGGGCTTTTCCGGCCGTGGCCCCAACCTGGTGGAATGCTCTGTCACAAGAGACTAGGGCCCTGCGGGATTTGACATCTTTCCGCAGGGCCTGCAAGACAGAGCTGTTCCACCAGGCCTTTGGCCAAGGCACAGTCTGACCCCCTCCTTTGATAATCATCACAGAACTCTAGCCCAATGGTTGCCATTAATTTGATTTTGAATTGATTTTAACATGAATTGATTTTAGAATGCTGTTTTACTTTTCTTGTTGTTAGCCGCTCTGAGCCCGGCTTCGGCTGGGGAGGGCGGGATATAAATAAATAAAAAATTATTATTATTTATTGTTGTTGTTTACAGTGACTAGTGGCAGCAGGAGTTCTCCAGGATTCCAGATAAGGCCCCATCCCGACCTGAAGATGCCAGGGGCCTTCTGTCTGCTCAGATACAGACTCTGGAAAAGGTGGGTTCTGAGGAGTGATGCATGCAGTTCCTTAAGACTGTTGCTCCAACTCCCCCACCCCCTGTCCCATTTGTTCTGTGTTTTGTGCCGGAGTGAGAGAGCAAATCCACACATCACCTCCTGTAAACACACTTGGCGGTGTTTCTGTTCAGTTAATGGTACTTCCTGTGTAAAGGTCACTGCACACGCAGCGTATCGAAGCCGTAATGGCTCCATTTAACATCCTGAGTACTGAAGTGAAACTATTCTCTCCTTCTCCGAAACAACTCTGTCAGCTGTTTCTCCCCACTGCAAGCAGCCTGTCCTGAGGCTCAGGGATGCTGGCCCAGGGTATGTATTATGAACGGATGACAAAACCAAAACCACGGGGCTTGCAGGTTGACAGGGAACTTGTAGGTGCACACCCCTACAAACTTTTCAACCTGAATCAAGGGTTCTCCTTATGTTAGGTATAGGGAAGCCTTTTCAGCCTGAGGACTGCATTCAGTTCCAGGTACCAATGTGCCCGTAGTGGCCGGAACCACAAGCAACAGTGAGGGGGCAAATTGAGGCGAACTTTTACCTTTGAACAGCAGGCAGGTTTCCACACAGACACCTCTCTATCCTCCTTACAGGCAAGGAAAGTGGGTGCAAAGGAGGGGTGTTTGACCTGAGCATTGCCCAGAGGGCCAAATAAAGAAGCTTGGATGCTGAATTCGGCCCCCAGGCCTGATGCTCCCCATTTCTGGCTTATCTCTGGAATATTTTTTTGTGGCTTTACATTGTAATATTGCCCTGTGATCCTCAGATGAAGGGCAGTGTTAGAAATTTAATAATAACAGTACTGTCCTTATAGGCAGGCCATACGAACACTGTGGAATGAATATATTTGGTAGCCTGGCTTTCTACTCTCAACCAGCCAACAGACAATGAACTTCTGCCTCTTGCCCTCTAGGGTTCAGCTCAAGCTCCCACTTCCAGCTTTAGCAGCTGAATTTGAGGTCCTTTGCTCTGGATTTGGCTCTAGCCAGCCACGGCTGTTGCCTGACCTCCCGGGGAAACCCTTCTCTGGAAATCTCCCCCCACCTGCTGCTAATTACCGCAGTGCAAACTCAAAGCAGGCCTTATCAAACTGCCGAGAAGCCTCAGTCGAAAGCAAGGTCTATTATCCCTGCAATCGGAAATATCCCACGGACAAGAAACCTGCAAAACTTCAGCATCCAGCCACTTCAGACGAGCAGTGCTCAATAAGAGGTAATACTCAAGAGTCCAAAATCCCGCTTCTTGAGAAAACTAAGGGAATGACATTTAATCTCTGGTGCATGAGCTTCTGGTCTAATGAAGGGAAGAGGGAGAACCTCTAGTGTCTGACGAAAGGACATTTTGTACCGCATTACGGAGAGAAAAAACTGCGGTGAAGTTAACAGGCTGTGTCCTTTCACTGCCAGTAGCAAAGGGTAATGCGGTTACACCCAAAGTTCTCCCCCCAAAAGTTTGTGCAATTGGAAAAAAACAACGGGGGCTTCTTTTGCTTACATATTTTTCTTGGTTGTCACAGCCAGCTAGGAAAAAGTTACCTCATTCTGAGCACAGTCTGGAACGGATGTGAACGGCTATTCAAGATCTATGGCAAGTCTTGCTGGACTCCAAGTCCTATCAGCACTTTGCAAGCATGGCCAATAGTCAGGGACGATGGTAACTGTGGCCCAACAACATTCAGAGGGCCACAAGCTACCTACCCTTGTCCAACATCACATGCTATAAACCTTTAAACGTGGGTGCTGTGCACTTGCTTGTCAATGACGGGAACATGTGCTGAGTGATAATAATAAATAATAATAAATTTTATTTATACCCTGCCCTCCCCAGCCAAGACCGCGCTCAGGGCCGCTAACACCAGATATAAAAACAATTGATTAAAATACAACTTTAAAACAAGATTAAAATACAACATTAAAATGCAGCCTCATTTCAGTAGAAACTCAAAACAAAAACTTTTGGGGGATGAAAACGTCAAATCTTCACCAAGGCCAACTATCCGGACTGGTCCTACGTGGGCCAAAAAAAAGCCAGGGAAGTCCCCAAATAGGAGTTCCATCACAGAAGGAGAAAAGAAACAGGAAGAGGGGGAGGGGATCAAATTGATTCCAAGCCAAAGGCCAGGCGGAACAACTCTGTCTTACAGGCCCTGCGGAAAGAAATCAGATCCTGCAGGGCCCTGGTCTCGTGAGACAGAGCGTTCCACCAGGCCGGAGCCAGTGTTGAAAAGGCCCTGGCTCTGGTTGGGCTAATCTGACTTCCTTAGGGCCTGGGACCTCTAGAGTGTTGCTATTTATGGACCTTAAGGTCCTCTGTGGGGCATACCAGGAGAAGCGGACCCATGGATTGCATTCTCTCAGATGCTATAATTTACAGTTACAGATCTTTAGATGAATTTTCATGGAGCAGAGGGCTATTGATGGCTACTAGCCATGAAGGCTATGGTCTCCCCCTATAGTTGGATGAAGCAATGCTTCTGAATGTCAGTTGCTGGAAACCACAGGAAGGGAGAAAGAAGAAGAAGAAGAAGAGTTTGGATTTGATATCCCGCCTTTCACTCCCTTTAAGGAGTCTCAAAGCGGCTAGCATTCTCCTTTCCCTTCCTCCCCCACAACAAACACTCTGTGGGGTGAGTGGGGCTGAGAGACTTCAAAGAAGTGTGACTAGCCCAAGGTCACCCAGCAGCTGCATGTGGAGGAGCGGAGACGCGAACCCGGTTCCCCAGATTACGAGACTACCGCTCTTAACCACTACACCACATTGGCTCTCAGTGTACTCGGTTCCAGCTTCCTGGTCCCCCACAGGTAACAGAACAGGGCGCTAGGCTAGATGGATTGGCTGGATCCAGGAAGCTCTTCTCACCTTCTTACACCTTTGGAATCCATTCTTTATAATGTCCTATGTTTACTGATTTATGACATTTTTATTGTAGGCTTCCTCCAAAGAGCAGAGTAAAGCATATACACCCCTATTTTATCCTCACAGTAATCCTAATGATTGGGCTATGTTAAGAGAGGGAATAACTGGTCCAAGAGCACACAAGGAACTTTGTGACTGGACCTCTCCAGTCTGACATACTAAGCCCTATAGTCAATTAGGAATTAAGCAAGTTTGTGATGGTGTTGTAGTCTCCCTGAAGGATCAGGTACATAATCTGGATGTGCTCTTGGATTCCTATTTGTCATTTGAAAGCCACAAGGCACTAGTGTCTACAAGTGACGATTTCCAACGCTGTCGTGGACCAAGATCGGCTTGTCATAGTTGTAAGTTCCTTTGAGTTGCCTTTGGCAAGAGAATGCAGCCACTAAACTCAATCACCACCACCATCAACAACAACAATATTGCAAACCATGGATACCTCCTGTATAGACTACTGTAACATGCTCTACCTTGGGCTGCCCTTGAAGACAAGCTCTCCCCTCCTATTCTATTCTATGCACAGAAGCCAACTGTACTGGCATTAAAAACAACAACAACAATGGCAAAAGGGCAGCATTGTCCATGGCACCTGAGGGCAGCAGGCTAGCTAGGGTGCAAGGCAGATGGTGTGGCACAAACTGCTCTGTTTGCTTCCATGCACCTCAGCACCTGCCACCTGAGGTTGATGTTTCACATTGCCTAATGGTAGAACTGGCCCTGTAATTTATATACTACAAGAAAGAAAGAAAGAAAGAAAGAAAGAAAGGGAGGGAGGGAGGGAGGAAGGAAGGAAGGAAGGAATCATAGAATCATAGAGTTGGAAGAGACCACAAGGGCCATCGAGTCCAACCCCCTGCCAAGCAGGAAACACCATCAGAGCACTCCTGACATATGGTTGTCAAGCCTCTGCTTAAAGACCTCCAAAGAAGGAGACTCCACCACACTCCTTGGCAGCAAATTCCACTGTCGAACAGCTCTTACTGTCAGGAAGTTCTTCCTAATGTTTAGGTGGAATCTACTTTCTTGTAGTTTGGAACCATTGCTCCGTGTCCGCTTCTCTGGAGCAGCAGAAAACAACCTTTCTCCCTCCTCTATGTGACATCCTTTTATATATTTGAACATGGCTATCATATCACCCCTTAACCTCCTCTTCTCCAAAGGAAGAAGGAAGGAAGGAAGGAAGGGAGGAAGGAAGGAAGGAAGGAAGGAAGGAACCACTTCAAAGCAATTCACCCAAAATATGTGATCCACTGCCTTTTGATGCATAACCAGCAAGGAAAAAATGGTGAGGCAGGCAAGGACATCTCTTCCTGGTCAAGAACCGAATTAATACAAATACAAATATGTCAGGGAACTGCCATCGGAGAGACAGGTGGTGGACAGGCTCCAGGAGAATAGGAGAGAATCTGCAGCAGAAGAGGGAACCAGCAGGGGGAGTGCAGGAGTCACAGCGGAGGGGAGGCTCTGGGATGCTTCCAGTGAGAGTAGTGGAGAGGTAACGGGACCCCCGTTGGGAACTCCCACCCTTCGCCGGAAACTGTCACGCAGAGAGTCACGAAGGCGCATGTCCGTCAAACAGCTTTTATGTTGGCGTAAATTCCGTAGACGCCCACTGTCAGATTCTACCAGCGACTGACGGAGTCATGCTTTGGGGGCTCCGTTAGTGCATCGGTTTGGATGACCAGCCAAACCCCAGAGGGATCAAGTTTTTACGCACAAGCAGCTCATTATCCCATCACAAAATATTTACAGTGGTACCTCGGGTTACATACGCTTCAGGTTACATATGCTTCAGGTTACGCACTTTGCTAACCCAGAAATAGTGCTTCAGGTTAAGAACTTTGCTTCAGGATAAGAACAGAAATCGGGCTCCGGCGGCGTGGCGGCAGCAGGAGGCCCCATTAGCTAAAGTGGTGCTTCAGGTTAAGAACAGTTTCAGGTTAAGAACGGACCTCCGGAACGAATTAAGTACTTAACCTGAGGTACCACTGTACCACCAACATATATAAGGTTTGTATGGCTATAGCAGTGAGAACTTCACCCCCCCAAAACCCCTGGGAACTGTAGTTCAGTGAAGGTGTTCTAGCCAGGAGCCCCACTTTCAAGAAAACAAATAGTCACTTAGTTACATGAATATGGGTATGAAAGTATTCTGTATTTGTAGTTTCGATGCGAAACCATAGATTAACACGGTTCTAGATGCTCAGTTCAGTTCTAGAATAATAATAATAAAAACACCAGGGGGAGAGGCCAGGGAATATATTCTTCAAATCAGATGGCTTAATGGTGCAGTTTTATAGCTCAGTGGTTCTGAACAATCACAATCTGCTGTCAAAAGAACGAGCACTAATTAGTCCCAGAAGTTAACGTTGCCACTTCTAAATGATATGATATAGAGATGTGTCTGCTCGACATACGTACGGTGCCAACGCTACAAAAATGAAAAATCAATCAAAATCACAATATGAAAGCTACCTAAAAGTGACTAGATCCATTGTGCTTCTTTAGATCTGATTTTACATGCCGGGTTTCATCTCTCACCATCTATTTATGTATAATAAGCCTACCATGGAAACAGCTAGGAACTAAAAGTTAGGAAACTGAATTACTGTTCTGGATATCTATATCTATCTATATCTATATCTATATCTCTGTATGTGTGTGTGTGTCTATGTGTCTCTCTCTCTGTGTGTGTGTGTGTGTGTGTGTGTGTGTGTGTATGCACACACACATATATATACACATAATGTATATGTATATGTATACATGAACAGATATGTTTGCTGTTAAAATGAAGTCCAAATAGGAATGGGTGAATCTTTCCATTTTGGTTTATTTCAGTTTCTCTCCTCCCTACCCCATTCTTAAGCTCCATTTTTCACATTTCCATACCAGTTTGCTTTTTTTTAAAGCCCTTAAGAAATAGTGTAAATTACTCCTAAGGTACATAAAATTGGAAGCAATTTTGCCTAAGATAGCACATTTAACTGATATGAAAATGTGAAGAACATTGGAAAAATGAGAAATGCAGAATTTGTTTATTTAGTGGATTCATATACTACCATTCTGCCAATGCACCAAAGGTGGCTTACAATTTTAAAACATTAAAACAGGTACATTATTAAAAAAAATGAAGAGTCCTCAGCAGCCCTCAGGGAAAGTAGGAAACTAGCTTTCTAAAATAAACTATCTCCCCTTTGCTTGGTGCCTCAGGGTTCCAAACTTGGGGACAATCTCAGGCCAGGAAATCTTTGGAATATATGCACTTCTGGTGGGAACAGGCTGTTGGACCTCAAACACCATTGAGCTCCAGCCATCAGGGATAACTTTCTGACAGTAAGAGCTGTTTGATAGTGGAATGGTCTCCCCTCAGGAGGTTGTGGACTCTCCTTCCTTGAAGCTTTCTAAGCAGAGGTTGTCATGGATGCTTTCGTTGAGATTCCTGTATTGCAGGGGGTTGAACTAGATGAACCACCCAACTGTACAATTTTATGATCAGAGCCAGTAGTTGGGGATGGTAAGGACTTGGTATCCAGTGGTACCTCTGGAGCCCCGTTCGCATCCTGAAGTAAACATAACACGCGACTGCACGTGCGCGGGTCGTGTTTCGCCACTTCCACGCATGCGTGTGACGTCATTTTGAGCGTCTCCGCATGCGCGAGCGGCGAAACCTGGAAGTAATGCGCTCCGTTACTTCCGGGTCACTGCAGAGGACAACCCAAAAATACTTAACTTGAAGCTACTGGCGCTGTGGGAGCCTAGGGCTTGCTGATCAGAAGATCGGCGGTTTGAATCCCTGTGACGGGGTGAGCTCCTGTTGCTTGGTCCCTGCTCCTGCCCACCTAGCAGTTCAAAAGCACGTCAAAGTGCAAGTAGATAAATAGGAAGGGAAGGTAAACGGTGTTTCCGTGCACTGCTCCGGTTTACCAGAAGTGGCTTAGTCATGCTGGCCACATGACCTGGAAGCTGTACGGCGGCTCCCTCAGCCAGTAAAGTGAGATGAGCGCCGCAACCCCAGAGTCATCCACGACTGGACCTAATGGTCAGGGGTCCCTTTACCTTTATGACTGTAGTTCAACAACATCTGGAGGGCTGCAGATTCTGCACTGCTGCAAGGCACGTTCCTCATATCTGCAGTACCCTTTCTGCCACCAAACAAAACTGCCATAATGAAAACCAGCAGCCCCCTGAAGGACACACAATGCCCCAAATCCATATGCAACGTGCCTGCCTGAGTGCCAGGATGCGGCCCCTTTTCTGCCCGTCTCCGAAACAACCTACTCCATCCTCATAACAATGCCACATAAATAAGAAACAGCGGCTCCACATTTCACGAATGACTGGCAGAGATAACATCATACAAACCATTAAGCGCTGCGTTTATGGCACAGACAGTGTCAAATCTTATTGATACAGGATGACGGTTATCTGAACACCTTGAGTTCCCATGCATCTTGCCCAAAGGCGGTGTGTGTTTGTGAGAGGGCTAATGCGCTGTAAAATAGGATTGGGATATATTTTATCATCTCTCCATTCGCATTACACACGTATTTGTTTCTGGCTGCTCAGATAAATCCATGCTCTCCCAGCCGCCATGAATGTGGTGAAGAGCAAGGTTTCGCACACCTGCTTTCCAACGCACAGCTGGCTTGGCTGCTACCAGCAAACTTTTGAGAACCAGGGAGGAGTGAATCTGCCAATTTCTGCCTCTCTCACTTTCTCATCCCTGCCCGCCCCACCCCCAACCCCGGCCGCAGTATTAAATTCAGCTTCCACATTTCCACATCTGTTTGCTTTTTTAAAAAAGGCCCTAGTCACCAGCATTTTAGTGCCACTTTTTCCACACGCAATTTTGTACGCAGTTCTGCTTTAGCCAGCCATTTCTGCAAAGCAGTTTCCCTCAATAGAATACATCTCTGCATGTTACTTTCACAAATATATTCGCTTTTTTATGCATGCCCTTTGGTACAGCTTCGCTGGAGAACTGCATTGCAAAAATCTGGAAAAGTGCGAATTCTGCCTCTGTGTTTTGGCTTGTGCGTCGTTTCTTGAAAGCGCTGATGAGGCAGGTTCTCCTTCAAATGAGAAATGGATAAGATTTCTCCCTGTCCCCATTCCCTACTCAGCACTTATATGCACCAGATTTTTTTTGTCTGGTGTGAAAGTGCTCCAGTTTCACTAGGCCCTGGAACCAGTCACATGCCTTTCTAGAGTGAAGCTTATATAGAATTCCAAGCTCTAATTATCGGACGTTCTCAAACAGGGCTTGGTTCTCACTATGTTGGAAATTAGATCCTTCCCCAAACAGGCCTACTAGAGTTCTTAAGATCTAGGAAGCACGTTGTGTGGGGGACGGTGGGCAGAGCTGGGTATGCCTAGCCTAGAGGAGAGAGGAGATTAAGCGGAGACAGGATAGCAGTCTTCAAATATCTGAAGGGTGTCGTGCAGGAGCTGGTTTGTGCTCTGTTGCTCTAAGAGGCCAGAGATCGATCTAATGGGTGGAAATGGAAAGAAAACAGATGCCAGCCAAGCATATGGTGAAAACTTTCCAGAGATAAGAGCTATTTGGCAGAGGAACAGACTGCTTTGGGAGGTGGCATGTTCTCCTCTGCTGGGAGCATCTAAGTAAAGGCTATATCTGCCAAGGATGCTGTAGTTGCATCCTGCATCACAGAGAACCAACAAGAGTCTCAATTTTTCAGGGACATCACCGGATTCACAGAAGCCACCCCAGTTTCCCAATCTCAGAAATGTTCTGCTTTTCCTTAAAGGCAAAGGTAAAGGGACCCCTGACCATTAGGCCCAGTCGTGGCCAACTCTGGGGTTGTGGCACTCATCTTGCTTTATTGGCCAAGGGAACCGGCGTACAGCTTCCGGGTCATGTGGCCAGCATGACGAAGCTGCTTCTGGCGAACCAGAGCAGCGCACGGAAATGCCATTTACCTTCCCACCAGAGCCGTACCTATTTATCTACTTGCACTCTGACGTGCTTTCGAACTGCTAGGTTGGCAGGAGCAGGGACCGAGCAATGGGAGCTCAGCCCGTTGCGGGGATTCGAACCACCGACCTTCTGATCGGCAAGTCCTAGGCTCTGTGGCTTAACCCACAGCACCACCCGTGTCCCTTCCCCCCTTTTTTCTTCCTTAGGACATCCCTATTTTCATCGGAGAAAAGTTGGCGGGTATGGTAAGATGTCCCTGTTTTCATCAGAGATATGCAATCTGCGAGCCAAGGATATAAGTAGCTATACAGTGGTACCTCGGATTAAGAACTTAATTCGTTCTGGAGGTCCGTTCTTAACCTGAAACTGTTCTTAACCTGAGGTACCACTTCAGCTAATGGGGCCTCCCGCTGCCGGAGCACGATTTCTGTTCTCATCCTGAAGCAAAGTTCTTAACCTGAGGTACTATTTCTGGGTTAGCGGAGTCTGTAACCTGAAGTGTCTGTGACCTGAGCTACCACTGTACAACCTTTAGAAGACATCTGAAGGCAGCCCTGCATAGGGAAGTTTTAAAATGTTTGTAATGTTTTTATATGTGTGTTGGAAGCCGCCTAGAGTGGCTGGGTGACCTAGTCAGATGGGTGGGGTATTACTACTACTACTATTTAAAATGGCATCCCTATTTTCATCACAGAAAAGTTGGAGGGTGTAACTGCAGACCTTGCATTGACCAGAGGGGTTGGTCTAGTTCAGGCATAGGCAAACTCGGCCCTCCAGAGGTTTTGGGACTACAACTCCCATCATCCCTAGATTAACAGGACCAGTGGTCAGGGATGATGGGAATTGTAGTCTCAAAACATCTGGAGGGCCGATGTTGCCTATGCCTGGACAAGTTGATTTCACAAGTTCTTCCAACTCTTGATATTTCTCCAGTACTGCAGATGGTTTCAAGAGGGACAACTGAATGGTTTCTGAAGGTATGCAGAACCTCCTGCTCCTCCTCACATATCAATAGCTCCCAAACATGCCTGGGACCCATCAGAGAAACCCCCCCTCCCCCAAGCAATGACATTAAAGTGTTTGCATTCTTTCTTTCTTTTCTTTTTTTAAATGATTGCAGCCTCAGGAGAAAGGAAGGATAATGCTCTTAACAGAGATTTCACAAGCAAAGAACTCTAATTATGTTCTATGGTCCAACAATGAACTTTAAAGTCAGGAACATCTGGCATCCCTGGTGAACAAAAAGGAGTGTGTGTGTGTGTGTGAGAGAGAGAGAACATAAAGTTCACCCACATTTTTAAGCGAAAGCAAGCAGAAATATCTTGCTCCTCTCTGCTCCTTCTCTCCTCCCCACCAGTATCCCAGGCCAAGGACTGAATGTTTCTCTAGCAACAATGGCACTGCTAACAAATGAAGAGGTCCAGAGAGACTGGGCCAGAGGGGAGGGCTCTGAATTTCTCTCATTATCTCAGGTGTTTATGATGTCGCTGCAGCAGGAGGAAAAAGGGCAGAAGCTTTAACTAGAGGCCTTGGCAGGAGATAAAGGCTAGGGAAGGGCTCGCCTGTTTCTGTTTGTAATTAGTAAGGGAGAGCACGCTGCAGAAATCTCTGGCTCGGCATGGAAATAAAATGACTCACTTAAGAGAGAAAACAGAGCAAAGCTACAGAGAGAGGGGTCTCAAAGCTTTCACAGGCGTGGAATTACCAAAGCGCGGTGGAAGGTTTCTTGCAAAAGGCTCCCAAGTTCAGTATCTCCAGGTGAAAGGATCTCAGACAGGCTGGAGTGGAAAGCTGGCACTACTTAGGAGTAGCAGGGAAGGGAGTGGGGCAATGAAACTAGAAGGAAGCCGTGGCGTGGCAGCAAATTCAGAAGGGCAGGATCCCTTGATGGTACAGACAGCCACACCCCCTTCTAAGGTTATACAACTTTATAAGATTATACAATAATCTTGTAACATAACAACAACAATAACAAAAAATAATAATAACAATAGTAGTTTAGGATCATGAAAGGCGCATGCTTCCTCTTCCACACAAGGACAAGTGTGATAGCACCGAAACTTTGAAACTCCCTGTCTGTTGATATCACCCAGACACATTCACTGTGTTCCTGCTGAAGGCATTCTACCCAGATGTTTAGAAAGTTTGTTTGAGTTTTGATTTGTTTTAGTCTAGACCAGCAGTTCTCAATTTGTGGGTCCCCAGATGTTGTTGGACTACAACTCCCATCATCCCTGAGTTCTGGCCTTGCTAGCTAGGGGTGATGGGAGTTGTACTTCAACAACATCTGGAGACCCACAGGTTGAGAAAGGCTGGTCTAGTCTATTGTGGTTTTGACTTTCTGTATGTTTTAAGTTGTGGTTGTATTTTCACTTTGCGTGGGTTTTATTGTTTTATCTTCCTTTGTAAACTGCTCTGATGTTTCTCCTCCAAATCAAGAGATATCTAAATTTTAAATTAACAGAGTAAGTGACTGTGAGGACACCAGCCAGGTTTTTATTCCTGGTGGGTGGTGTTCAGAGTCCCGTAGAACAGGGTTAGGAAGAACGCAGACAGCAGTCCACTAAGGGACCTCGGCTTCATTGCATGTGGACACGCTGGTTGCCAAGTTCCTTGTAAAGGATGCATGTGAGCACCGGTCTTAAGTTCTTAATCAGGAGTGCACACCCTCAAGATCATGAAACACAGATTGGCTATGTATGCTGCGATAGCTCAGTCTGCAGAGCATGAGACTCTTATATCACAGGGTTTGTGGGTTTGACCCCCATGTTGAAATCCTGATTTGCCGGGGACAGGACTATATGACCCTCATGGTCCCTTCCAACTTTACAATTCTATGATTCTATGCCTTAAGACAGGGATGCGGGTGGCGCTGTGGGTTAAAGCACAGAGCCTAGGACTTGCTGATCAGAAGGTCAGCGGTTCAAATCCCCACGACGGGGTGAGCTCCCGTTGCTCGGTCCCTGCTCCTGCCAACCTAGCAGTTTGAAAGCACGTCAAAGTGCAAGTAGATAAATAGGTACCGCTCCAGTGGGAAGGTAAATGGCATTTCCATGCGCTGCTCTGGTTCGCCAGAAGCGGCTTGGTCATGCTGGCCACATGACCTGGAAGCTGTACGCCGGCTCCCTCGGCCAATAAAGCAAGATGAGCGCCGCAACCCCAGAGTTGGTCACGACTGGACCAAATGGTCAGGGGTCCCTTTACCTTTACCTATGCCTTAAGACAAAGGTTAGCCTACATAGAATCCTCCAGTTAATAAAGACCACAACCCCATTAATCCCTCACCACTGGCATAGTGGAATACTTTCCTCTTCACGACAACAGCTGCCAGGATGCTCATAACAAAAAAAATGGAAAGGGAGAAAAATTCCATCAATGAAAGGATGGCAAATTAAATTTTGTGAATATATAAATCTGGCAAGACTCACAGCATTCATAAGGGGACAATCGGACCAAAAATTATTAAAAGAATGGGGATGTGCTAAAGAGTATATGAAAAAACATTGTTCTTGAGTAAGCATATCGGTATGTAATGAATGGTGCTTTGCAGGGTTAAAGAAAGAGAAAAATGGTGTAAAAAGTATAAAGACAGAGGTAATCTACAGTAGACACAAAAACTTAGAGTAAAAATTTCGAGGTCTTAGAACAAAGGAAGGATATGTGTATATGTATGTAATGACGAGATTAGAATGATGATATGGTTTTATTTGCAGATGTGTGTTTTTGTTTTTTGTGGTTTTTTCCTCGTTTTTTCCTTTCTTGTTTATACTGTTTTATTTTGGATTCAGTGTTTGTAATTTTTGTTGTAATTTTGCGTTGAAAATAAAAAA
Source organism: Podarcis erhardii (assembly GCF_964252035.2). Lineage (NCBI taxonomy): Eukaryota > Metazoa > Chordata > Lepidosauria > Squamata > Lacertidae > Podarcis > Podarcis erhardii. Next base: position 11,515,643 of record NC_138500.1, on the reverse strand, counting down.
TAATTATTAAAAAATAATAATCCCTCACCATCGGCCATGTTGACTAGGGGCTGATGGGAATTGTAGTACAATGTTCAACTGGAAGACGACATACCAGCCAACCCTACCTTAAGAGACTCTACAAAAGCATTTCTTGCTTTATTAGAACACACCTTGGTGGTCTATAGGGCTGGGCGATATCTGGTTTCCACCTTGATACATCACCAGCTAAACATCACAATATACTGATCTATCACAATGTCCGAAATAAGGATAGAGCTATGTAGATGCATTGATTGGCTTCATGGTTTTCCACACATTGTGATTTTTGCATAGCACATGCATTCACACACACACACACACACACACACACACACACACATCATGTTTCAAAATATATTGCCAAGTGAAAAACTATGAAACCGATATGACAATATGGACTTGAAACCGGTTTTGCACGATATATCGCCTAGCCCTAACACACATCATGATTTGCAATATCAAAAACTATGAAACCGATATCATGACATGGATTTTAAACTGCTTTGGGGATGATATATTGATATATGGCTCAGCCCTAGTGGGCTACAGAGATCCAGATTCTAAAAGCCTTGTAGGACAAAGATGACGGGAGCCAGCTCAGCCTTGCCATGGGGAGGAAAAAAATAAGGTCTGTGCATGCCAGAATACTACTTGTTCGGAGCAAATAAGAAGATGGGAAACTGCCTGCCTGCCCTGCTCAGCGCGTTCTAGTGGTGGCTGCAGTCAGGAGAAAGAGAAGGCTCCAACATAGGGACAAAAAGGACCGCTTAAAAGGTGCCATCAAAACTGTCTATTAAGGCTGACCCGTCTCAAATTGGATGACTCTTCTTCAGGGGGCAACTGACCCAGTTTCAATGCGACAGCTAGAACAATTCTCTGCCTGCTAACGTAACCTTTCGAGGCAAAAAGCAGCTTTTGAAGCTTCCTCTTTCTTCCTTTGTTGGAAAGAGGATGTTGGATTAAACCTTGCTCTGATCCAGCAGGGTGCTCCTTACCCTCTGAAAGGTGAACGAAAGAACGAACGACAGGGGGGAAAAATCCCCTGAATCTCGGCGGCGAAAACAGTTCTTCGGCATGCCTAAGAATCTTGCAGAAGCATCCGTTCAGCGTTGCTTGATTGGAGAGCTGCAATTAAGGCAAACATCTCCCCAGCACCTGCACACCGGGGTGAATCAGCAATTTTAAGGAGAGGAGAGGGAGGGAGGTGTGTGTGTGTGTGTGTGTGTGGACCAGGGAATGCTAGGACATCTGCAGGGATTCTAGAGAGCTTCTGGAGCCTAGGATGTTCTGGGCCTGAGAAAATGGCTGCCGTGGGACTATTTAGCAACATTTCGGTCAATTGAGCAGTCAAAACATTGTCCAAGCATTTAAACCAGTGGTTCTCAACCTGTGGGTCCCCAGATGTTGCTGGACTACAACTCCCATCATCCCTGAGCTCTGGCCTTGCTAACTAGGGGTGATGGGAATTGTAGTCCAACAGCATCTGGGGACCCATAGGTTGAGAAAGGCTGATTTAAACATTAAACTATTATGAAACAACTTAAATTCTGAACTCCTCTAAGGAGTTATTAGTTATAGACAACAATGTTATATGGAAAGAAAAGGGAAGGGTTGTGGCGTCAGGGCAGAGCAACTGTTTTGAGTGCAGAAGGTACCACATTCAATCCCAGCATCTCCAGCTAAGACTGGGGAAATACTCCTTGTCTGAAACGCTGAGGAGGAACTGCCAGTCCGTGTTGGAAATGCCGAGTTATATATTCAAGGGTTCCAACAAGGTCCTCGTTCAGTTATTCATGAAAAAGGAATAATGATAAACAATCATTACAATGAGAAGAGGATAGAAGAGAATTGCATTTAAATGTGTACATAGGGAGAAAGATTCTGAGTAATTTTAAAGAGAAATACCACATTTTTCTGAATATAACACGTCCCAGTGTATAACACGACCCCTATTTTGGGGGACTCAAATTTATGAAAATGGGGGAAGGTGACCCCCATGTATAAGACGACCCCCATTTTTAAACATCATTTTAGAGTAAAAAAAAGCCTAGTCTTATACACGGAAAAGTATGGTAAATTGGAAAGTGATGTGTATATGTGATGAACTGAAGAACGAAACAACAAAAAACAACCCCTAGAAACTGAGAGGAACTAAAATGGACAGATGTAGCCATCTTTACTCAGGTGACATTCTGCCCACCAAGACTGCCTACTGGTTCGTCACTTGACCTGCAAGTGCTTTACAAAGGCTCTGTCCACTCTTTCTAGCCCCTGAGCTTGTGCCATGGGAAGTTGTGTGTATTGCTGTGGGTAGATTGCCGGTGGGGAGGGAGAAATGGTCGTCAGTCCCTTGCCTCTTACCGGTTTTCAGATGTATGAATTGACCTGTCCCATCCTGTTCCCCCCCCCCAAATGCAGCACAGCGGTTTAATGACTTCGCCTGCCCCCGTTCCCAGCCATCATGAACACAACACTGTACATCCCTGGGTTGGCGAAAGACCAGGAACCACAAATCAATTTGATTGTACTCCATTGGATTTTGGCATGCTCCTTTCTTCGATTACAAAGCACTTAGGCTGTGTAGCCAGTGATGTTTCTGGGCTGCTCTGACCCCAGACAACTCAAGGTCTTGGGAACTGAATTCCTGCACTGAGGAACTAATCATTGCGACCACATTGTCCCTGTTTTTGAAAGCGGCATGGCAGAAGGCTCAGGGGTTATGAATGAGGCTAAAAAGCACTCGCAAGTGCCACAAGAACCAACTTCATTTCAATATTTTATGGCAACCTTTTTTTAAACGGTGCCTTCAGGACACCACTTTTTTATTTTATTTTAGGATGCTCCCCTTTTCCTTTTGCATTACAGGGCAATTTTGTATGCTGTTGTGCAGGTCGGCACTACTTGACTTTGCTCTGTAGCTTCCTAGGCTAAAACCAGAGCTGTTAATGAGTCATGCTGTCATGCAAATAAAGCAACCCCCCTCAGGGCGCTATATAAATTTACAGCGTTGTTAAAGAATGTGATTATTTTCTGAAGCACCAAAGGCTTGAACAGGCAGCACGCTAGCCGTTCAATAGTAGCTAGTGGTCAAATCTCTTGAGTAGCAGCATAAATTAATTCGCAAACTCGTTAATGTTCAAACTGGGAAGGATTTCTCCAATTTCCACTTTCTGTACTGATTATCAAATGCTTAGCTTGATTCCAAATAGCCTTCACTCAGGCTGGATCCAAAACATCCACTTTTTTTAAAAAGGGGGGCAGTTAGCCTACACAGCTGAACAACTCCCACCCCAGATGAATTTTCTCCAATCTGCAGTAGACTGATTACTGGAAGAGACACGGGCAATTGTTCTGCTCGTCTGGTGGGTCAAATTCCTGGGTCAGAGAATCATAGAGTTGGAAGGGATCTGAAGCTTCATTTAGTTCTAGTCCAACTCCTTACAATGCAGGAATCCCAGCTAAAGAATCTCTGACAGCTGTCCATCTAACCTCCGTCCACCACCTTCGGAGATAGTCCGTTCAGCTATCAAACAGCTCTTGCCATCAGAAAATTCCTCCCAACGTTAAGTTGGAATATCCTTTCTTGCAATTTGAATCCATTGGTTCGGGTCCTATCCTCTGGAGCAGCAGAAAACAAGCTTGCTCCATCTTCCATGGGAGAAAGGTGTTCTCCAGATGTGGAGAACTTGGGGTGCAGAGTTCAAACATGGCCCTCTAAGCCTTGCTATTTGGCCCTCAGGACTCTTCCCGGGCCTCAACCCTCTGTAGCCATGCCACCTATTAGTCTTGCTTTTCTCCTTGAAATTCTGGTAATGACTCTTCCTTGCCTGGATGGAGTATAGAGAATTTAAATTCCTTGTACTGCCCATTTTTGCCTCTATCTCCTCCCTTGAGAGGCTGCCCAGAAGGGAATGTGGCTCTCGGGCTGGAAAACCTTCCCCAGCCCTGTTGCAAAAGAGAAAAGTGTCCATAGCATATGTGTCGCTTCGTAAGAACGAGAAAGACTAAATTCCATTTTGCTATGCAGAAGACTAGCCAGGACATGAATAGCGCAAGTCGACGAGGGCTCTCATCCCACATTCCTCCAGGGATGAGTTGTCATTCCTCTTTCATGTCCATTCAATCCCTGGCCTTTTTAGTGAGACAAGGATACCGGCAAGTGCCAACAGCTCTTGCAAAAAATATGGACTCATTCTCACTATGAGCTGGACTGAGGCCACTATCTCATCTCGCGTGCACCAACAAGCTTTTGCACAGCTGTCGAGGAGCAAAATCCTACCCAAGTTGTTATTGTTGTTGTTGTTGTTGTTGTCAATCCACGGTAAGTACACTTTGCGATTTCCGCAGAACCCAAATCCATCCAAACCAAAGTTAAGAGCATAAGATGATCACTGTTCTACAGAACAACAATGAAAACCAGGCCAGCATTCGTAGTGAAAGCAACAGACATAGGTGCAACTATAAAAACTTAAACCTGGGCCAAGAGCAAGTATTTTAGCAGCGCAACTGTGATGGAATGTCCACACGTTCTTGGCAATTTGATGCTTTTTGCAAGAGCAGCTCTGCTGCATCAGGTCAAGGACACACCTTGTTCTGAATCCTGCTTCTTTCAGAAGCCTCCTGGATATGAAAGTAATATTCCTTTCTCATCGTTTGTCCCATAGCCACCAGTATTTAGGATTACAGTTCCGCCACTGAGCTGGCATTTAGCTGAGTAGTGGCTAACAGCCACAGTAGCACAGATGCTACTGGCAGGTGGATCCAATTCTATCATAATCTGGAATTGGACATGCTCAGTCAGTGGCCCTGATCCACACATCCAAAGTAGGGAATGTAAGAAGGCATCACTTCCCGTTCAGCTCTCTACTGGTGGTATGCAGAACCGTTTCCGTTCCGCTGCAGTTCTCCTTCTGCCCAAAACTGTTATTTGTCTCACTGTCATGAAATTACGCAACTTACATAATTAATTGTGCAAGTTATGCTGCCACTATGTTATCCTACTCCACTCATTTATAATGCAAAAAACCAACCAACCCCACAATGGAAGTGTGTGTGTGTGTGTGTGTGTGTGTGTGTGTGTGTGTGTGTTTGGAATGTGATCAACTGTGTATCATTTGCGGACTGCAAGCAACAACAGCAGTGAATACCGATTGTATTTGCTGGATTGATTTCCATCCCGGACACGCAATGGATAAGCAAACATCGGCATTTTCCATCGGAATTCTCCGACATCCCCAGTGTGAAGCTAAGCTGTCGCCGGTCCCAGCTCATGAACACAACGAGCAGAGACAAATGAGACGCCAGAATTGGAACAGCATGATCGGCCCTGATCAGCATTCATGTGACCAGCATGCTCTGATCTAGCGGCAATGATACTTCATCTGCTTTCGTTTTTCCTGGCAGCTACTCCCAAATCTCTGGTTCGGAGCTAAAAGTGTCGGAGCGGAAGATCTTCCATTGAGGTTGCACCCTGATGGACGGAGTCGCAGGGTGTTACAGTTAATAAAGAACAGCTCAGGATTAGCAGCGCCCCATGAGAAAGGCATAGAGCGGCCAGCCATTTTCAACACAGCACCTTCTCCCTGAGTTTCAGACTGAGCAGGGCATGGGAGGATAGGGGTATCTGGGTAAAAGGGAAATTTCTAATAATAACTACAGTGGTACCTCGGTTTACGAACTTAATCCATTCCGGAAGTCCGTTCTTAAACCAAAGCGTTCTTAAACCAAGGTGTGCTTTCCCATAGCAGCGGGGGACTCGATTTACAAATGGAACGCACTCAACAGGAAGCGAAACATGTTCTGCTTCCAAGGCAAAGTTCCCAAACCAAAACACCTACTTCTGGGTTTGCAGCATTCTCAATCCAAGTTGTTCATAAACTAAGCTGTTCTTAAACCAAGGTACCACTGTACTGAGAGCATGCTGTTCCTTAGCTTCTAATAATTAAAGTGTTTATGGAAGACAATCTTACTCTGCTATGAGAGATCGCCAAGGAAGAAGAAGAAGAAGAAGAAGAAGAAGAAGAAGAAGAAGAAGAAGAAGAAGAAGAAGAATTAAAAGTGGTTGAATTGTGAGTTTCTGTTTCCATAAATAGTGCAGTTTGTAATGTCAGCTCAACTTTCTAACAGCACAGTTGACTGCTCCAAGAAGTAAACCCTCAATATTTTCAATGAGACCTACTTCTACGTAAATGGGTGTAGGAATGCAAATCAGGAGAGGACTGGGTTATTATTTTAAGTGGGCATCACTTAAGATTGCTACATGCTGCCTCCAAGCTCAGATGGGGTGGTCAGCTATTTGGAGTTCCGCAAGGCTGGGGGGATGGGGGCTTTAGATCTGGATATTCTGAACTGAGAAGAAGTTGGATAAAATGGCCTAAAATGTCCATTCCGACTCATTGACTCTATAATTATTATCTCTTTCCCCCATCCAACTCCCATGTTTAATTTTCTTCGATTTCTTGCTGCTCTTGCTGTTATAGTAGGTAACGTCGAAATTCAGGTAAGAATTAACCACAATGACTGTTTAATACATCATTCAAAGGGTTATAGGAAAACAGTGAAATAATGCTATTGCTGGACCGTCATTCGGCACTCTTAAAATACAAATTATGCTGGATTATAGCATTTTAAAAGGATTTCATCATAACCATTTGCTCAGTTCCAAATCTATTTTCTGCAAATTACTGCATAACAAAGGAACGAGAAGTGTATTGGGAAAAGATGTGTATGCATTCAAAATTCACTGTAATGCAGGACACATATAATCACCCTTACAATAGGCATCTGTTTATCTGTTGTAAGGCAAGTGTAGAGATATAGGTAGTTGGAAGCAAAATCCTTCTTCCTTTCTTTCCTAATTGTGAATTTTTTGAGGCAGCTTACAACATTATTTTTTAAAAAAATTTAGTGCAATGTGATGCTGTAAAGATGGTATAGATCTTATGAAAGCCATTGGGTCGCTTAGGCAGGGTTGTTGTAAGTCTACAACATGCGGGTGGGGGTGGGAACCCCATATTTATCTATTTATTTGTTTGTTTATTCATTCCCATACGCACTCCCCTGAGGAAGGCTGGAATAAATATGAATAAATAAGTCATAAAATCATATCTTCTGGGAGGCTAGAAAGCAACTCCTAACATAGGGGAAAACACAGCATTCTTTATCTGCTTGCTTTACACCTTGTTTAAAGATTACAGTTTTAAGTCAAAATATAGTCATGCCTTGGGTTAAATGTGCTTCAGGTTGAGCACTTTCGGGTTGTGCTCCGCAGCAGCCTGGAAGTAACAGAGCGCGTTACTTCCGGGTTTCGCTGCTTGCGCATGCGCAGATGCTCAAAGTGACATCACGCGCATGTGCGGAAGCGGCAAAACACGACCCGCGCATGCACAGACACGCTGTCGTGTCTTACATTCCATTCAGAATGCGAACGGGGCTCCGGAATGGATCCCGTTCGCATCCCGAGGTACCACTGTATGCAAAACAGAGGAATTGTCAACTTCTGCCAATCAGTTTCATCGGGCAATCCAAACAGGACCCGCCAAAGACATTTTGCTTCCTGAAGCAGAACAGCCAATGAGATTCCTAACCACCCCATGTCCAGTGGCAAAATTGCATGGCCCGGCACCGGGGGCAGAGAGCAGACGGGGGCATGGTTGGTGTACATCTCAGGGGGTGTGACGCGCATCCTGGGGGCGTGGCGAGCTGCACCACAGGGGTGTGGTGTGCGTACTAGGGGCGTGGCATGCATCTCGGGGGCGTGGTGCCCAGCGTGGTGGGGGAATATGCAGCGCGTGTCGGGGGGCACAGCCCCAATGGTGCCAGGGGTGGTGCGTTGCCCCTGCCCATTCCTCTGCCAGTGCCCATGTCCAGAACTTAACAACTGAAGCTGGTCAGTATATTTTGGCATCCGAGACAGAAAATCACAGAAACTCCTCTGGAGAGGAAAATATGCAAGAATAATAAATAAAATAAGTGGCAGATTGCTTTATGAACCCCAAATCAGCATCCTAAGGCAACCACTTTGCTTTCTACAATGGTAGGGCCGGCACCTCTAGTAGTATGGGAGAGCCAGAGAGCAAAAGTTCTCTCCATTTACTATGTCTACACCATGACATGTTTGCTACCTGTCACAGAGCGTGTCGGTCAGTAATCACAAAGTTGGAGTTAACAATTAGCAAAAACACAATCTCAACAGACTTGGCTGACTGTCAGGCCTAATGAGTATAGCTGCTCATCCCTGGTAGGTCCTGTCCCATGGATCAGTTGCTGAGACCAAAATTCCCCGCCTCCCCCCAGCTGTCCCCTCCTCTCCAGGGCTTCTTCCAAGCAATCGGAGACTACGCCTATGTGCAGCCTGTTGCTACTCATCCCTTTTCATGCCTCTCCTGGTTCTGGGAGACCAGCGGGACAGGGGAGCTTGTCGCAGCAGGAAGGGGAGACACCCTTGACTCTTCGTCAACCTGACACATCTCTGCCTCTTGACCTCCCTCCTCCCACTTGTTGTGCTGGTCCCAGGGGGGATGAGGTACTATTACCGTAGGCCAAGATCAACAGGGAGCCGGGCGGGGTAGCAGGAACGATGGTAGAGCAGAAGCAGGAAGCCAGGCGAGGAACCGGAACACTGGTAGGGTAGAAGCAGGAGTCCAGGCGGGGAACAGGAACACTGGTAAGGCAGAAGCAGGAATCCAGGCGGGGAACAGGAACACTGGTAAGGCAGAAGCAGGAAGCCGGGCGAGGAACAGGCACACTGGGAGTGCCGAACAAGGACTGGGTAAAGCAGATACTTCACAACGACGTTGCTCCCGCAACCTGGGACCGGGCTGCCTGACCTTTATCTTCTTCTAAGGCCGGGGGCGGTCCCGGCCCCCAGAAGCCCTGCCTCTCTTGGCCTTAAGGCGAGCACTCCTCCTGGGAGACACCAGTTCCCTTCGCCTCTCTGCCCTAAGCCTCTGCAGATCAGGAGAGGCCGAAGGGTTACTGGGCCCCGGGGGAGGCTCACCTGTAGCCACTGAGTCTTCCAGCACCTCTGGGGCCTGAATGATTTCACCTGGTGCCTGCTCTTGAGTTTCCTCAGCAACTAGGTCTTGCCCCAGTTCAGCCGGCCCTGGAGGCGGGGACTCCTGCGCCGGCTGGGATTCCTCCGGATCACTCTCAGACTCGGAATCCCAGGCCATCACACCATCCCCCCTCCCAGCCCCCCCCCTCACTTGAGGGCCCGGACCCGGCTTGCTGGGATACGCTGCATGAAACTCCCGGATGCAGGCAGGTGCGTGGACGTTGACCGCTGGTTCCCAGGAACGGTCCTCTGGCCCATACCCCTTCCAGTCAATGAGATACTGCAGCCTTCCCCTGCGGTATCGGGAGTCCAGAATGCGTTCCACCTCGTACTCAGGCTCTCCCTGCACCAAGACTGGCTGCGGTCGGGGACGGTCCGGGTGGAACTCGTCGGGTGGGGCCACCGGACTCAGAAGGGACCTGTGGAATACCGGGTGAACCTTCAGGTTTGCTGGCAACCGGAGACGGAATGCCACAGGCGAGACCTGGTCCACGATAGGGAACGGGCCGGTGAACCGGGCGTCCAGCTTCCGCGAAGGTCGAGAAGGGTGGAGGTGGCGAGTGGAAAGCCATACCAAGTCACCGACGTGAAGTTCCGGCCCCACCTGGCGGTGGCGGTCGGCCTGGACCTTGTACGCCTCCTTGGCCTGGTGCAGCTGCTCCATCAACAGCTGTTGCTGGGACTGGAGCTCCTGAAGCCACTCTGTCACCGCAGGGACCGTAGATGCCGGCAGCACATCCGGAAACAACCGTGGATGAAGGCCATAACTGGCTTGGAACGGGGTCTGCTGGGTGGACGCATTCACCGCGTTGTTATAAGCGAACTCCGCCAATGCTAGGTGGTCGACCCAGTCGTCCTGCTGGTAGCTGCAGTAACACCGGAGGTACTGTTCCAGTACCGCGTTCGCCCGTTCCGTCTGGCCATCAGTCTGTGGGTGGTAAGCAGATGAGAGACAGACCTCTGTTCCGAGGGCCTGGTGCAAAGCACGCCAAAACCGGGACGTGAACTGAACGCCGCGGTCGGATACTACACGCTCAGGTAGGCCATGCAGGCGGAAGACATGCTGAAGGTACAGCTGCGCGGTTTCCTTAGCTGAGGGTATGGATGGGCAGGGGGCACAGTGCACCATCTTCGTGAAGTGGTCGGAGAAAACTAGAAGGCAGGTGCAGCCACGAGACGGGGGTAACTCCACTACAAAGTCTAGAGAAACTGTGTGCCAAGGACGTGGTGGAACCGGCAACGGCTGAAGGAGGCCGGGGGGTCGCCCGGTAGGCCCCTTGGCCCGCCTGCAGACGTCACAACCAGCGACGTAGCGAGCCACGTCAGCCTTTAAACGGGGCCACCAAAACTCACGGCTTACCAGATGGGTGGTCCGATACCGCCCAAAGTGCCCCGCCGCTGGAGCGTCATGGGTCATCCGGAGAACCTCAGCCCGCAGCGGCCCTGGTGGGATGTACAGGCGCCCGTAGTGCAGCAGAAGACCCTGATGCGAGACCAGCCCTGGATACTGAGGGCATGATCCTTCGGCCAGTTCCCGGAGTCGTTCCTGGGCCCAAGCGTCGACCCGCTGCTGTTCCCGCACCCGAGCCTGCAGTGGCTCGACCTCCTGGGTGGCCAGGAACGCAGCTGGTGGTAGGATCGTGGTGGGTGCTGCTTGCTGAACCGTGTCTGCGTTGTCTTCAGGTTTCCGGGACAGGGCATCCGCCTTCTGGTTTTGGGAGCTAGGGATGTAGCGGATCCGGAACTGGAACCGGGAAAAGAACAACGCCCACCGGATCTGCCTTTGGTTCAGCTTGCGGGTGGTCTGGAGGTATTCCAGGTTCCGGTGGTCGGTTCTCACCTCCACCGGGTGTCTTGCTCCTTCAAGATGGTGGCGCCAAACCTCAAAGGCCACCTTGATGGCCAGCAGTTCCCGCTCCCACACGGTATAGTTACGCTCCGCTGGAAGGAGCTGGCGGGAATAGAAGGCGCAGGGTAAGAGTGGCGCTTCCGGTCCGTGCTGCTGAGACAAGACGGCACCGAGAGCCGTACTGGAGGCGTCAGTCTCTACCACAAAGGGTCGAGAAGGATCCGGATGTTGCAAGATTGGCGCTCTCTGGAAACAGGCCTTCAACCCTTGAAATGCCTCCTCCGCCTCCTTGTCCCAGGAAAACGGCGTCTTGGGGCGCAGAAGCCGGGTCAACGGGGTGGTGCGGTGAGCATAATCCGCAATGAAGGTCCGGTAATAGTTGGCGAACCCCAGGAAACGCTGTAGGTCCTTGCGGTTCCGAGGTGCCGCCCATTCTCGAACCGCTGCCACCTTCCCAGGATCCATTTGCACCCCACCTGGTGAGAGTCGATGACCCAGGAAGTCCACTGACTGCTGATGGAACTCGCACTTGCTGAGCTTTGCATACAGACGATGCTCGCGCAAGCGCTGCAGCACGGTCCGGACATGGCCCTCGTGGCACGCCGGGTCACGGGAGTAAACCAGAATGTCATCCAAGTACACCACCACGTACTTGTCTAGCAAGTCCTGGAACACGTGGTTGATGTACCGTTGGAACACAGCAGGCGCGTTGCACAAACCAAAGGGCATAACCAGGTATTCAAACTGTCCGTACCGGGTCCCGAATGCTGTCTTCCACTCATCCCCGGCGCGGATCCGAATCAAATTGTAGGCTCCCCGGAGGTCTAGCTTGGTGAACACCTGCGCCCCTTGCACCCGCTCCAGTAACTCCGAAATAAGGGGCAAGGGGTACCGGTCCGGGATGGTAATTTTGTTCAGGGCCCGGTAATCATGGCAAAGGCGGAGCTCCCCACATTTCTTTTTAACAAAGAGCACTGGTGCAGCAGTGGGCGAGGTAGAGGGTCTAATGAACCCACGCTCCAGGTTCTTGCGCAAGAAGTCCTGCAAAGCCTCGCGCTCTGGCTCTGTTAACGAGTATAAGCGACTCACCGGTAGAGGCGCTCCGGGCTGGAGGTCTATGCCGCAGTCAAAGGACCGATGCGGCGGCAGCTGGTCTGCCCCCCGTTCCTCGAACACGTCGTGATAGTCCCGGTACTCAGCGGGGAGCGTCGCAGCCGCCTCCTCAGTGGGCGCAGCTGCTAGCATCTCAGTCTCAGCAGGAGAATTGGGGTCTGGGAAGTGTACAGTCCGTTTGACCCAGTCAATCTGCACATTGTGAGCCTCTAGCCAGTCCATCCCAAGCACCAGGGGGAACCGGGGCATGGAAGCAATATCCAGAGTTCGTATCTCACGGTGCTGCTGGAGGCACAGGACCAGGGGCTGGGTCTCTTGAGTGACGGCGCCCGAACGCAGTGGCCGTCCGTCGATTGCCTCCACCTGTACCGGTTCTGGCTTGTTCCGAAGTGGCACCCGATGCTGGGCAGCAAAAGCAGCGTCCATATAAGAGCGGGTTGCCCCTGAATCCACCAGAGCATGAGTAAGAATCCATGGCCCTCCTGGAGGGTATAGATGTACCGGAACCATAAGGTGTTGTAATTCAATTGGTGCGGCCCCATTCTGTGCTGTTTGGGACCCCCGGTAGCTAGGGCCATCAGCTACTGGGGTTGGCGGTTTTCCCTGCGGCTGGCGTTTCTCTGGACAAGACCGAGCGAAGTGTCCACTTCCGCCACAGTAAAGACAGAGATTTCCCTCCCGACGCCGCGCCTTCTCTGCAGGGGAAAGGCGTGGCCGCACTGCCCCGAGCTGCATAGGCTCCTCCGTTAAATCAGTTGTGACCGTGGGGCTGCTGGAAAAAGCTGGTGCCGTGAACTGGAAGTGTCGGCGACCCCGGGCCTGACGACGATCCTCCAACCGATCGTCTATTTGTAGACACCGTTGAATGAGAGTGTCTAGCGTGGTGGGGCGTTCCATTGTGGCCAACTGGTCCAGTACCTCGTCTGAAAGCCCCTCAAGATACTGGTCCCGCAGTGCCGAATCATTCCAGGTCAAGTCCTGTGCCAGCAGCCGAAACTCCGTGGTATATGCGGCCACCGTGGACTTGCCCTGTTTCAAACGCCGAATCGCCCGGTTGGCTTGACTCCCTTTCTGGGGATTGCCGAACGCGGCCTCCAAATGATTGCAAAACCCCGTATAGTCTGCCAGCAAGGGGGAGTCTTGCCTGAGTAGCGGCAACGCCCACTTGGCTGCCTGGTCCTTTAACAAACTAATCAAAAAGTGCACCTTGGTGCGGTCGTCAGGAAAGTTCCGGGCTCGCCCCTGAATATACAGCTTGGCCTGGGCCAGGAACATGGGAAAGCTGGCCGGGGCTCCATCAAATTTCTCAGGCAAAGCCACTGGGTACTTGCCAGGAGCCGGGGCGTCGGCCCCAGGAGCCGGTAGGGCTTCCAAGCGTTGCTGAAGTGCCACAACCGCGTCACTGAGCTGCTGCACGGTGTGAGTCAAGGTCTGGTTCCTCTGGGCCAAATCCACCAGTGCAGCCGCCTGGTCAGCCATGGCCTCTGGCTCTTCCCGAACGCACCCCTACGAAGGGGGAGTGCGGGTATGGCGGGAGCAAACTGTGCTGGTCCCAGGGGGGATGAGGTACTATTACCGTAGGCCAAGATCAACAGGGAGCCGGGCGGGGTAGCAGGAACGATGGTAGAGCAGAAGCAGGAAGCCAGGCGAGGAACCGGAACACTGGTAGGGTAGAAGCAGGAGTCCAGGCGGGGAACAGGAACACTGGTAAGGCAGAAGCAGGAATCCAGGCGGGGAACAGGAACACTGGTAAGGCAGAAGCAGGAAGCCGGGCGAGGAACAGGCACACTGGGAGTGCCGAACAAGGACTGGGTAAAGCAGATACTTCACAACGACGTTGCTCCCGCAACCTGGGACCGGGCTGCCTGACCTTTATCTTCTTCTAAGGCCGGGGGCGGTCCCGGCCCCCAGAAGCCCTGCCTCTCTTGGCCTTAAGGCGAGCACTCCTCCTGGGAGACACCAGTTCCCTTCGCCTCTCTGCCCTAAGCCTCTGCAGATCAGGAGAGGCCGAAGGGTTACTGGGCCCCGGGGGAGGCTCACCTGTAGCCACTGAGTCTTCCAGCACCTCTGGGGCCTGAATGATTTCACCTGGTGCCTGCTCTTGAGTTTCCTCAGCAACTAGGTCTTGCCCCAGTTCAGCCGGCCCTGGAGGCGGGGACTCCTGCGCCGGCTGGGATTCCTCCGGATCACTCTCAGACTCGGAATCCCAGGCCATCACACTTGTCAACTTCAGGTTCTGACTCTGAACATCTGTCTGCCACAGACTGTCCTAGCTCATAAAGCCCTGTTACCTCTTCAGCTTCCAACACCTCCTCTTCCCAGTCTTCTTCTTCTACTCTCTCTGACCACTCCTTCTTGTCCCACTACCAATCCCCGGGCTCTGAGTCTTCTTCCCTTGGGGGTTCCCCAGCTGGTTCCTCCCGCCATTCCTGTCCATGACACTACCCTTGTTATAGGACAGGGATGTCCATGACACTACCCTTGTTATAGGACAGGGGTGTCCAACTGGTCAATTGTGATCTACCAGTCAATCACTGGTCGTTTCTGGTCGATCGTGTGATTCTGATGGATCGCCCCCCCAAAAAGCTCAACAGCCTCCTCTGAAGAAGCTCAACAAGTATGGGTGTTCATCCCTAAGAAAAGCTCAACATCAAAAACTTTGGTGAAGGCTCCCCACAAAAAGCTCAACAACTTTGGTCAATCCAATGGGTCGATCTGCCAGTGTTTTTATAGTGGGAATAGATCACAGTCTCTTGGAAGTTGGACACCCTTGTTCTAGGACATTGTGGGAAATTAAAATGGCTGCTTCTAACCTCTCGTTGGCTGACTGAAAATGAGGTTACTAGACCTATCAGATAAACCTACTACAAGGCCCACTAATTATAATTATTTTTTCTGCTGTAGCCATTTACACGACTGAAGAGGCTAGTTGCCTTCAGTGTAAGTAGTACAATGTAAACAGAACCACACGTGTGACAGCAACTTCTAGAAAACCCTTGCTTGACCCTTAAATATTTCTCTCTATTTCCATTGAGGGCCTTCTGGCGGTTCCCTCAAAGCTACAGGGAACCAGGCAGAGGGCCTTCTCAGTAGTGGCGCCCACCCCGTGGAACGCCCTCCCATCAGATGTCAAGGAAATAAATAACTATCTGACTTTTAGAAGACATCTGAAGGAAGCCCTGTTCAGGGAAGTTTTTAATGTGTGACATTTTAATGTATTTGTAATCTTTGTTGGAAGCTGCCCAGAGTGGCTGGGGAAACCCAGCCAGCTGGGCGGGGCACAAATAATTCATTATTATTATTATTATTATTATTATTATTATTATTATTATCTTAGCATACTAACGATCACATACTAAGGATCACAGTTTAGGAGTCTTTGGCATATATAACAAGTGTTGGCTAGATGGAATATATGAAGCCCATTGGCTTCATATAAAACCGTATCTTCTGCTTTATTGACAAACTCCTCAATTTGGTTAATAAAGGGAGGGGCACTTTGCTTAGAGCTGCTCAAAGCTTGAGCTGCTCCTGGTTTCGGTTGCCCTCCTCTGCGCCTTTCCCAGCCCTGGGATCCCTAATGTTTGTTATTTTACAGCTGTCGGTCTCCATTTCAAATGATGACAATATCACAATTAAGCAAAACGCCGAGGCTGCATGAGGGAAATTCAGATTTAATACACACAAATGAATTAAACTAGACGTAAGCCGGTTATGAAACAGTGACAGAGAGCTGGGAGGGGAAGGGAGGCGGCGAGAGAAGTAAAGAGTGAACTTAACCATTATTAAAATGACAAACCTCGGGATTGCTGACTGTAAACAATTTTTGCCACCCAATTAAACAGCCCATTAAGTATTTCTTTTCCCCTCTGAAAGAGACGTTTGGCGCCGGCCAATCGGAAAACTGTTGACTTTGCAATGGTTAAGGCTCCGGGTAAATCGAGTTTATTTCAAAAACCTGCATTTCTCTTATATAATTCATTACAACGGCAGCATCAAGCCCCTCTGTGTAATTCTGGAAAAATCAGAAGCACGCCAGTGATCACCTACCAAAGCGAGTGAGCTACACGCTTCCTCCTTGGTGGAACTTATAAATATACAGCGTCACCAGAGAGCTAAAATGGAATGAGGCGCAGAATATTTCCTGCTAAATATTTTTGTTTGGTTACTTACAAATAAGCCCTGATGGATTGGAAAGGGTTGGGGTATGCTTTCACTGGAAGATATATTTCAGAGCAAGAAAACCTTTGATAACAAGAAAACATTTGATTTTTTTTAAGTGTAGGGAAACTCTCACAAAACTTACAAATGAATGGCCCTGGAAAGCAACTGGCGGGAACAGCTAAGGAGGCACCATCTCATCAGTGGAGATTCAAGCTTTCTCCATATTCTTTATTTTGGGAAGTTGCCATAGCTCAGTGGCAGGCAGAGGGACCCAGGTTTGAATCCTGACATGGTTTGGAAAAACCACCCTCTGAAACACCGGGCAGCCTCTACCAGTAAGTGTAGAGCACGGGAAGCCAACATGGTGATCTTCCAGATGTTAGAGACCACACCTCCCATCTGCTCAAGGCAGTACAACCCAATGGTCAGGGTTGCTGGGAGCTATAATCTGCAGCTTCTGCAGTTGTAGCCCACAACATCTGGTGGACACCAGTTGGCTGTACCTGGTCTGGATAAGACAGACAGACAGACCAAAAGTCTCACTTGATATATGGCAGCATTCTATGTTCATCTTCAACAATGTCCTCACATCAGGATTTCAGATAAGGGACCTGCCCAATCCTACCTGGAGATGCTGGCAATTAAACCTTGGACCTTCTGCATGCAGACTGCATGCTTCAACTCTAAGATGCAGGTTCTCCTCTAATACCATAACCTCCAACTTTTCTCCAATGAAAATAGGAACGTCTGATTCAATAATAATAATAATAATAATAATAATAATAATAATAATAATAATAATAATAATAATTTTTAATTTATACCCCACCCATCTGGCTGGGTTGCCCCAGCCATTCTGGGTGGCTTCCATATGAAAACATAATAAAACACTAAACATTTTTTTTAAAATCCCTATGCAGGGCTGCCTTCAGATGTCTTCTGAAGGTTGTATAGGTGATTATTTCCTTGCCTCGAGAGTAGTATAATTCCATACCCTCCAACATTTATCCAATGAAAATAGGGACACCCTATTCCATAAAAAATAGTAATTTTATTATTTATACCCCACCCAACTGACTGGGTTGTCCTAGCCATTCTGGGTGGGTCTTCTGAAGGTTGTATAGATACTTATTTCCTTAGCTCAGGGGTCGCATAACTCCATACCCTCCAACATTTCTCCGGTGAAAATAGGGATGTCCTAAGGAAAAGCGGGACATTCTGGGATCAGATCAGAAACCGGGACGGCGTCTGCAAATCTGTGTCTGAAAAATAGGGACACTTGGAGGGTCTGTAATACACATACAAGGTGACGGTGATTTCCAGATATAGGAATTCCACTGGATCTTAAAACAGGGATCGTCGTGGTAGTACCATATGCAGTACGTTCTTCACTGTCATTGAACACTGTTTACTGTTTCTGCTTGCAGCATGCATGTTTGCGTGTGTACGCATCTCTCTCTCTCTCTCTCTCTCTCTCTCTTTGAAGCACTGTATTAAAAATGTATTTGCTTATGTAGATTGGACTTGCCCCACTGTTTGAATTAGCAGCGTAACCCTATCGGTGCAGGCCCAGCCTGATGTATTTAATGTCAATACAACCAGCGCTGCTGAAGAAGGGGAAATATTGCTCTGCTTGTTGGCCATGGAATAAATTTGCCAAACAGAATCAGCATGGCTCTGGAGTCTAAATTAACACAAGCAACTGGGTTATCAGCCGTCTTTAGGCTGCCACTCGGCACTTCTAAGAGAAACACTCCGAAAGTGGAAGCGTTACATCTGGCTACAGCTGCATATTACATGGTCCATTGAGACTCGGATGCTGATGGCTGAACTGAATAACAAACAGCTGGGCAGAGATGCAAAGATCAGGAAATCACAAGGAAATGCTTGTGTGGTATCTCAGCAGCCTCCAAACACAATAAATGGTGTATCAGGAGCCATTAGCGTTTCAGAACATAACCCGAGGAGCTGAGTTCAGCTTCTCTGCCAATGAAACCAGCCGTGTTACAAGAGGTAGCCCCACCAGCATGAATAAAACAGTCTTTGTGAGCGTGTAGGTGCAGTGCACAGCAATGCAGGCAAATTCAATGTGTTTGTGTGTTTATTGTTGTGTGTGTGTATATGCACCATCTATTTGGATATGCCGGTTTAAACACAAAACTATCAGGCAGAGAGCATGACAGCACATAGGAAACTTATACCAGGTTAGAGTATTTGTCCATCTAGCTCAATATTGTCTGAGTAGCAGTAGCAAAGTCATGTCTCTACCTTTATGGGCTATTACCTGATTTGAACGTGGGACCAGGTATCTGGTTGGTCACTGTGAGAACAGGAAGCTGGAACTCTTGTAGAGGAGGGCAGCCAAGATGATATAAGGTCTGGAAACCAAGCCTTATGAGGAACGGTTGAGGGAGTTGAGTATGCTTAGCCTGGAGAGGAGGAAACTGAGGGGGGATATGATAACCAGCTTCAAATATCTAAAGGGCTGTCACATGGAAGAAGGAGCAAGCTTGCTTTCATCTGTTCCTGTAGCTAGGACCCAAACCATTGAATTCAATAAACATGAAAAGAGAATCTGACTAAATTTCAGGAAGAACTTTCTGATGGCAAGAGCTGTTTAACAGTTGAACAGACTCCCTCAGGAGGTTGTGGACTCTCCTTCCTCTTCCTTGAAGGTTCTTAAGCAGAGGTTGGATGGCCACCTGGCATGGATGCAGAAGAAGAAGAAGAAGAAGAAGAAGAAGAAGAAGAAGAAGAAGAGGAAGAGGAGGAGGAGGAGTTTGGATTTGATATCTCGCTTTATCACTACCCAAAGGAGTCCCAAAGCGGCTAACATTCTCCTTTCCCTTCCTCCCCCACAACAAACACTCTGTGAGGTGAGTGAGGCTGAGAGACTTCAGAGAAGTGTGACTAGCCCAAGGTCACCCAGCAGCTGCATGTGGAGGAGCGGAGACACGAACCCAGTTCCCCAGATTACGAGTCTATCACTCTTAACCACTACACAACACTGGCTCCTGCATTGCAGGGGGTTGGGGTCCCTTTCAACTCTATGATTCTATGACCAGATGGTCCATTGGCCTCATCCAGCAGGCTCTTATTATGTTCTCATGTTCTTAGTCCTTTCAAATGTCTATGTGGGAGGGAGATTATTGGGAGGGGGATATTCTTCAACGTTGCAAACCACCCTGAACCGAAATGTGATGATGAGAGGTGTATTTTTATTTTGTGCTTTCAATAGTAACGTTATTGCCAACCCACCCTCCTCCCAGAAGTACAGAGATAGCGCTAAAGAATAGTACATTAGAATAAAGACTTTCAAGCGATGCCGTACGGCGAGAATATATCAAACAAATGTATTGTTCCACAGTGTCCCATGAGAAGCTGGAGGACGGAAGGCATGTTCAATAGATTGTGCATATTCAATAAAATTAGGAACTGTTTTATAGAAAGTTGTATTTCTTTTTCTAGCATGCTGTTCTTTTTCAGATGCTGTTAGCATACCCATAAGAATTATGTCCCATAATTAAGCCATTTCCCCCCAAAGGCCTGCATAAGGAGTTCTCCAGTATTTGGCTACAACAAGTTGAGAAGCCATTAACAGGTGAACAATAATATCTTTATTAGAGAAATCTGGAGAGACAGATTGTTTGGTGATTTGGCTTACCAGCTGAAAGACTTTGGGTCCAGAAGGAGAGAACCTTTGGATGGGAGTAATATAAACAGTTTATACAATGAAATGGCTCCTGACCTTTAACTAGGATTCAGAGGAACAACAGCAGAGGGTTTCCTGCAAGTCCCTACAGCGGCTAAGAGTCTTATATTGCAAGGCTGGTGTCAAGGAGCTGTCAAGGAGCCAGGGTATCCACAAGGCAGGCACACACAGAGAAGGCATGGAATGCAATGTGCTTGGTCCATCTTAACTCAGTGCTGAAACTAACTTCAAGGAAGCCACGCCCTTCCCTCTCTAGCCTCTCACTCTGGATCCCTCCCAAGCAGACGGAGGCTGCGTCAAGGTTGTGAGCTGGGCCTGGCTGGTGAGTTGCTCAGCAATGTGAAGGGCCCTCCTCAACTGGGGGGTCAGAAGGAGAGTCAGCAGGACTGAGACTGTCTGTGAGGATGCTATGACTCTCAGCTTCTCCTGACCCCTCGGCCTTGATCACTCAAGTCTTATGCTTCTATCGGCTCCCAGCTCATCCCTTTTGCTGACTGCTCCTCAGTGCCCTACCACCAGGCTCCATGCTCTAAGGCAGCGGTTCTCAACCTGTGGGTCCCCAGATGTTGTAGTCCAACAACATCTGGGGTCCCACAGGTTGAGAACCGCTGCTCTAAGGTGTCATCTTCAGAGGCTTCCCTGGGGGGCTCTTGAGAGGCAGGCTTCAATTACTCTTCTTCTGCCACCTAATCTGAGCCCTCCCTGGGCTAGCGGCTCCCAGCTCTCCTCCTCATTCAACCAGGCCCTGATAGCTGGAAGGGCAAATATCCACTATCCTCTACTCAGTGGTCTGCCCTCTCTACATCTGAACACATAGCAGTGGTGGACAGTGCTCATTGGGGCCAGTAGGACAGAAAGCAGGAAGCCCAAACAATCATTGGAGCCAGAGGCAATGGCAAGCATACCCTCCAACATTGCACTGACGAAATTTGGGATGGGCTCCCATGACTCACAAGGGAGCACAGAACTGATAGACGCATGTCTTTCACACTCTTGAACAGCACGGCACCATTAGTAGTATGCAGAGAGGGATTGTGTGTGCTCCCCTCTGATATTCTGTGCATTGATCACACAGGATTCCTGGAGAAGACTACAACTGCATTCCACCAAATACGCTGACAACTCCACTTCAGACCTTCTTGCTCAGTGGGAAAAAGGTTGTAGTGGAGCATGCAAGAGTGGTGCGCATGGTCCCGCAGCCTCTCCAAGGACACATTTGTCAATGCCTTAATAGCACTAATGTTGCATCTACATCATCCTGACTTTAGCCTTTTCAGAGGATCATAGCCTGAGCCTTGCCAAAAAATTCACACCCCAATGCATTTGTGCCTTGAGAATTCAGGTGCCTTAATGAAGCCAGCACACTTTTGGCTTTATCTGATTCCCTGCCTTGTTTTCCCCCCAGCTGCTCTGACAACATACGGTTCATCTGGAGGGGACTCAAGAATGTGGTTAACATCTACACTTAATGCAACTTTTTTTGTACTTGTATTGAAAGAGATGTAAAGAAAGCTCAATCAGCTTGTTTGCGAAATGCACAAAGGAATGCAGCAGTCACAGGTTTCAATCAGAAGGCTGACTTGAATGAATGACCTTTAATGGCAGCCAAGCATAAAGTGCTGCTTTTCTGGCTTGTTCCATTCTAGAGAATTATGACAAGCAACTCTGGAAACATTTACTAGGGATGAAGGGTTCTCCTCCATTTCAATCCATTCTTATTCCATAGGGTTCCAGCTCCGTCATTGTTCCAACATTCTGATATCTCTTGGATTCCACGCCATTTGAATTGTGGATTTTGGAAATGTCAGTGATGGATTTTGCAACAGCTACTATTTGCCCTCTGGTGGAAAATGGGGAAGCAGATATAAAACAACAACAGCGCAATTCCAAACGTTTAAAGTAGGAAAAACACACACACCCTTAAAATAGTTTTGCAACTGTGCAAATAAACAATAAAAATGTTAAAGAGGAATTTGAGTATCTTGATAGGGGCGAAGAATTTATCTTCTTTCAATTTTCGTCTAGTGCGGCCTTGATTGGAACCTTAAAATCTGGGGTGGAATGCATCAGATAGAATTTACGTAAGCATCTCCAGCCTTTACTTAAACACATGACAGTCCCCTTGGAAGCCATATACTTGCTTGTGTAGTGCCAATCTATCTGTTAAAGCAACCACATCGAAGACACAAGCAAATGCATCCACATAGCAGAGACTCCACTTTTGAGATTTAATACACAGATACCAAATTTAAATGTTCAGAGAGTGTATTGGAAGGGTGCTCTACGGAAATGCCTGTAGCAGCTGTCAAAACATAACAGCTTCTACCGTCACCTGGAGGCTTCAGACAGCATGTGAACCAAACTCCTGTGTGAACCAAAACTAGTTCACATGGTGTCTCTTCACACCAGCATCATCCACTTTTAGGAGTGCTCAGCGGTGGTGTGAAGAGATGCCATACAACTTGGAAAACCACACGCGAAACATCTCTGTATATATTTGACCTCTTCAGCTGCTTCTTGGTGACTTTCATAATGACTTGACCTTCAAATGGCCATCTGAGAAGCAACAAGTACTTACCCTTGCTAGGTTGCATGTGTCTTCCTTAAAAGGAATTAGCCAGATAAAAGTCCTCTCACATGTAGCATTCCCATGCCAGTAACCTATGGCTGAGAAGGAAGCTGCCCTGATGTGCCAACACAGCACATTGAGGAACTGGCACATGAGTGGCACTTGTGAGAACCCAGACTACATGGAGCCCTGCATGAGTAAGCTCTTTGTGCCCCTGGAATGTTGCATAAATCGCCCTTAATTTTCTAAATTTATTCTACGGCCAGCATATCCTACTACCCTAGTTGTCAGGCTTATTATCAAGCAGAGGAAAACTGCTATGCTGCTGTACAAGAGGTGAATCTGCAGTTATTTGCACCAGCGCTGGATACTCAGAAAGAAATGTGCAATTGGCTTTGCTATAGCAATCGGCTGCAATCCTGCATGCATTCAGGCTGCTTCAATCCCACTGAAGTTGTTGTTAAACACCACTACAATGGCCACCACTGCCATCTAGCTAGACCTATTAGCGTACACTATGCTTTATGGTGTAACAGATGCAGAAGCCAAGTCTTTGCCTCAAGGAACTTACATTTTAAAGTCAGAAGTTGCGGGGGTGAGTATGATCAGTAACTCTTGTTCAATCTTCTAGTATGGCAGCACCTACACGTTGTCACTCCCTTCCTATTGACACAAGACAGGTGAGTTTCCTGTACTCTTTCCAGCCCTTGCATAAAACCCTTTTTGTTTGGGCAAGTCTAGCTAGACGTGTAGAAGCTGCCATGTGTTTTAATCTCCTTTTGCTTATTGTTGATTTTCTGTAAACCCCTTAGAGGTTTTATTACAATCAAGAGGTATATAGAGGTTGTGAAATAAATCAAACCCCAAACCATCAGTTTGAACAACGCCTTGCCATTGTTAGTACTGTGCTATCAACACTCTCTTTAGCACTTTGCAATATTTGATTCGGGATATATTTTCTGCCCCGAACAGGTGACCAGGCCTGGTTTTGTATAGCTGAGAGATTTATACATTCTTATCCTTTGAAGCCCCCCCCCTTTCTTTAATGAGGACGGAAAGGATATACATTCCATTCTTTTAGGAGCAATTTTGTGCAACAAAGGGCTGCAATTTTCGGTCTCTTGAAAATGTAATTATAGATAATGTTTGCATCAGTAGCACGAACACAATGAACATGCAGGGCATGAAAACTCCACTTCAACCACATCCTCTTAGGCTACGAAGCTTGCCTTCTGCCAAGAGCAACAGCTCTTCAAAAAGTTAATATTTGGCATATGACGGCAGCATAGCATGTTTAGATACCAACCTATGCATCCATTTCTCGTTTCCCTTTCGCTTTTGCGTGTTCAGACCCAGAAACCTCCCCCCTAAATAAATTCATACAACTGAAATTTTGGTTTGGTTTTTGGCAGAATTTAGGCCACAACTTTATTGATTACAGAATGTGACTGGTGGCATAGGCTCTGGTTCAACTAGCTCCCTGCCATGCAAGTAGCGCTGACCCAGGGTTCCAGCATAGGTCGGCCAAGGGTGAACACCTGGATAAGCAGAAAGCCGGGAACAGGCTAACTCCGCCACCCAAATGTCCCCCTGGACTCAGGCACGGGCACAACCCCCTCTCAGGGGTTGACCAAACCATCGAGTCCCTAGATTCCTTTAACGGAATACCTTTCACATAAGGATGGCAAGAGCGTTCCCCCACCCAAATGTCCCCCTGAACCAGTGCCTATCTGCAACCTTACAAGTTATGAGGATTTGCTACGCGGCAGGTGAAACCCAAATGGCAACAGCCTATCAGCCAAGTGGGGGAAATTCCTGCCATGCCCCTGTCCCAATGATACACAGCAAAGCAAGGTCAAGCACAACAAGCCCCAAAAGTAGGGAGAGGTGGGTGGGTGTTCCGAATGCACGCACCAAAAGAGGAAGCTCTGGGTCATGTGCATGGGCATAAATAGGTTCCTCGAACCCTTTGGACTGCGTCCCATTGGTCAGATTGCACCTAGCTTCGAGAGACCTATCAATTGGGTGTTGTGGCTGACCAATTGTACCCACCCACAACACAGGGTGCCGGTTTTCCAGGTCTTACCACAATACATGCCCTCTTTAAGGGAGGACCCGATTTACCATCATCTTATCTGCTGCATCAACACTTCTAAACCCCCAGACAATGAAATCAACACACTTCCAGGGATGGATTTTAACTTATAGGCAACTCTTGGTGGCATACATAAAAGGCTGAATTTATAGCACAATCCTGCAGTCTACTCAGAAATAAGTCCTATTGAGTTCAGTAACAGGCCTTAGTCTCAGGTATGTGGTTTTACAGAGGAGACTCTACCAGACCTACCTGGACAATTGCAGATGGGACCTTCTGTTTGCAAAGTACTTTCTCTGCCATTGATCTAAATCCCTTCCTCACCAATCAATTTACGAGCAAAGAACCCTTTCGCTAATGAGAAATGAAGCTGCATTAAAAATTATCAAAGGGGAGAGACAAATTGCTGGGAATTTTTGTAAGTAGGGTCCAGGGTTTTTGTTGGAGCTTACCTTCTTCTCAAGATGGCTGAGGGTTTTTGAGACTGTTCTTTCCCACTTTTCTCAAATTATCTCTCTGCTAGTCTGCATCCTGCAGCCTTCCTGAGAACCCACTCCAGAGGCAGATTTAGGGGAGCATAACCAGTTTGCTCGCACTGGGCGCGGAGCCTCGCTGGTGCGGCAACCATGATTTAGAATGGAGCGAGAAAGGTGGGGAGGCACCAAATTTTGGCATTGTAAAGGGCACCGCCGAAATTCAAGACCCGAAGATCTGCCGCAGCTCACACTTCCTGAAAACCTCATAGTCTCCTGGGGTACACTTTCCTGTAAGTCAAGAAGGCTGCCTACTTCGCTTCTGAAATTCTGCTTTTTAACATTGAAAGAAATTTGCATGGAAAGGAACAGGAAAGGAAGCATTTCCCTTAAAAAGAAAACCAGCAAGTACACCAATCTCAGGTGCTTGACAGCCAGCCTTCCTGGTTCTGGTGCTTCAAATAAAGCCAAATATACCATAGAATAAAAAAACGAGTTTGCAGGGTGCTGATAAGATGTCAAAAGTCAGCACCAGATAAGCTTCCCTACAATTACAATTATTTTTTTTAAAAAAAAATCTAAAGTACCCTGCAAATGAGGTTGAAGAACAAAAGCCTCTTTTGTAGGGGGGGGGGGAGAGAGAGAGACTTTTGAGAAATTGGGAGCAGAGAGTTTAGCACAAGGAATTGTAGCCATTTAGAACCTTATTTCCATACATTGCGATGAAAACTTCCCAGTTGCCCTAATTAAAACTGTAAAGGAGGCCAATTTCAGTTCTAATAAACCGTTCTTCGCATGGATTGGGAGAGTCACGAAATAAAAAACCCTCAATCTAACCTAAAGGCCCAAGCTCATGGGTGAACATAATTTATTTGAGGGAGGGGGGTGAGAATTTGATGCACACATGGGATCTCTACAAAGCAATATGCATCACTGGGGTTCATCGTAGCATCGACTGAATACAACTTACATCATACTAACAATAATAAAAATAAAAAAATGAGTCATGCTTGTATATTCCAAGTAACTATGCTGGTGCCTGGTAGTAAACAAAAAAAAAAAAAAATCAGCCCAAGGCTGATCAAGTGATCTTATAGCTGCTTTGTTGTCCCCTTTCAACACACTCAACCCTTGGAGCAATTTGTGCTCCTCCACCAAGAAAATTAGTAAGCTTTCAAAATAAATAAGTAAGGACAGACCCAGCAAAGGTAGAGTGCATGTTGCATGTTTATCATACTAAAGAAAAAGAACAGAGTGCATGAACTCCAGCAGGTGCTGAACGCTGTGGTGAGACTCCTTCGCCACGGGATCACATTCGTCCAGTGCTATACCAGCTGCCCTGGCTCCCGGTGGAGTACAGGATCAGGTTTAAGGTGCTGGTTTTAACCTTTAAAGCCCTGTATGGTACCCATGGGACCGCCTCTCCTGGTATGCCCCATGGAGGATCTTATGGTCCGCAAATAATAACATCTTGGAGGTCCCGGGCCTCAGGAAGATTAGACTGGCCTTGACCAGAGCCAAGGCCTTTTCAGCCGTGGCCCCGACCTGGTGGAATGCTCTGCCGCAAGAGACCAGGGTCCTCTGGGATCTGACATCTTTCCACTGTTCTGCCAGGCCTTTGGCAGGGGTCCAGTCTGACTCCTCCTCTCTCCTTATAAGAACTTGCATGAAAGTGCCCCCCCCCAACTTTTCTCACAGGCTCATATAAGATCAGTATAAACAGTTAGGCCTGGGGAGCAGAGTTAGGCCGGGTCGGAGAGTTGCTATTTTAATTTATCACAGTCTCCCCCAGAGTGCCTCCTTCTGGGCAACGAAGGGAATTAAAATGGCAACTCCCACCTGGCAGTGGTTGATGCACTAATGCCTATCACTAGGACTATTTGGGGGTGCCCACCAATGTAGGAATGCTTTGCCATATGCCTGCTCAAACATGGGGATGCTCCCATGCTGTTAGGTTGCCAGCTGGTTGGGGTTTTTTTTTTGGCAAGTTCAATCACTAAAACTGCACTCTGGGACAATAAACCAGCCAGTTGGTTCTGTTTTGCTGTTTTCTCCATCCCTGTGCTCACTTTTGCCCTCACCGCTGCCAGTTCCCCTCTTTGATAGTGTTTGACATTCTTACAGCGGTAAAGAGGGCATCACTGCAGTTGTGCAGAAAAATGAAAGAAGCACCCATTTCCTTTACCTTGCAGGAAGCCAAGCATTGCTGGAATGCGAGCAGGTGGGTTTAAGACCAGCCCCAGGTTTGAGCAGACCCTGACCATGCTGCCCTCCAGGGACCTGGATATCACCCTGGCAAACCCCCATGGTCTTTGTAAGGGGTGGTGGCAGAATCAGTGCAGCAGGCACTGGTGGGCAGCAGCACAGCCTGGTGACCAGAAGAGAAGCTAACATCCCAATTCACACTGAATGTCAAATTAAGATGGTGGTTGCAGTTCCTTCCATGGCGCTTTGCTTTGGTGCAGCAGACCAGACCATATTGGAATGATTACATTTTAGAAAAGCGGTGGACCATCTGAGGCCCATGGGCTCCAGCTTCTACTTCATAATAATAATAATAATATGTTTTTAATTATTTATACACTGCCCATCTGACTGGATCTCCCCAGCCACTCTGGGCGGCTTCCAACCAAGTATCAAAAACAATACAGCGTCAGACATTAAAAACTTCCCTAAACAGGAGTCTTTTAAAAGTAAAATAGTTGTTTATTGCCTTGACATCTGCTGGGAGGGCGTTCCACAGGGCAGGCGCCACTACCGAGAAGGCCTTCTGCCTGGTTCCCTGTAACCTCAATTCTCGCAGGGAGGGAACTGCCAGAAGGCCCTTGGTGCTGGATCTCAGTGTCAGGGGCTGAGGCCTGGGCTGCACTGACGGAGGGTTGCAAGCACGTTCCCCATGGGTTCGTGTAACTGCTGTCAAAAGCAATGGCTCCTACAGTAACATAGAGGCTTCCAGCCACATGGAGGCTGCTGTGTGAAACAGCCCATAGATTTCATTTTACATAAACATTACTGGACATGGAGCAGAGATGCCGTCAAGATGACAGGGAGAGCAGTATGGGAGAAGCTCTCCTTCAGATACGTTGGGTCTCCAGCCTTTAAAGCAGAAATGTGGAAGGAGCCGAGAGCGGCAATCCACCCCACAGTAGGGTGTGGGGAGGAAGTGCTGGTGTTATAACAATGAAATAGATGCAGTTGGGGGATGCATTTCCAGCTGGGCCTTCAGACAGTGTTTGTGTTCACAACAACAGCAACCCCTTTCCTTCATTTGCAAGGAGAGAGCCCCCGCCCTGGCTCCGTCTAACGCCAGAGAAAACTCACTAGACCCAAATCCTGCTGGGCTACAAAACAGCTAAAGCTCAGCTTCTGCTCATTTTGCATGTTCAGCACTGACCTACTTCAGAAGAAGAAATGATGCATTACACCAGACTCTGTGATGAGAATGAGGCTTGCTTGCTTCCAGCTGCAAATCATCGAGTTATGTGCCTCTTCTGTAATTTACATGCCCTCCATGTGAATCCATTTTAATGGGGACAGTATCTGGTTCCTCCTGCCCCCAGACTGCAAGTGTGCACAGAATTTCTAAACAGGACTTGGCTTTACCTGTGATTTCTACCGATTCGGGTTGGCACAAGGACCACCTGTTTTATTTGGAAGCTGGGTCTTGCAACTCTGCAAACAGTCTAACCCTGGGATGAGGATCGTTGTTGGACTCCGCCTTCCGTCAATCCCAGGCAGCAGAGCCAATAATCAGGGATAATGGGGTCTAAAGAGCAGTAACATACAGAGAGATATAGTTTCCCCCTATGGTGCATACACACTTCTTATATTAGCACCTATGGAGACTGAGTACTTCTCTTTTTTCTTTCCTAAAAAATATGGAACACACACACACACACACACACACACACACACACACTTCCCCCCAACCTAAAGGCACAGTTCAGATGTAAACAATACTGGTGAATCTCTTTCAACGACTGGAAGAGAAACTGAAAGTTGCTATCATCAATATGAAGGTATCTGAAGAAGTGTGCATGCACACAAAAGCTTATAACAAGAATAAACATAGTTGGTCTCTAAGGTGCTACTGCACAATATACATACATACATACATATATATAATCGATATGAAGGAAAAAGGTAACACAACCATATATTATGGAATTCAACAGCTACAGTTTGTCCTGTAGAATGTTAGTGTGCTGGATGAATGGACACCAGTCCACCACAGAAGTCACTCATTTCCCCACCCACCCATCTACTCGAGTGTTTGTGTCAGTTTTTCAGAAAGTGCTATGTCCCAAATTACATTATACAGTTTTTTGTTCATTTAAACCCTTTGCGTCTGTCCCATTTCTAGTGATCAATATTCTTGCTGCCAATAATAGGGGTCCAATTAAATGTTTATATGATGTTCACATGTCATTATATTATATTGTATTGTATTAGTTTATATAACAATCCTTGGCTGTCTCCACTGAATATACCCAGCAATGCTATTTCAAGTCTTCTTTTTTTTCTACATAGCCCGTGCACAAACTAAATCTATTGCAATTAGTTTGCTCCTGAAAATCAGCTCTCGAGAAACTGGATTCATTCCAAAAATGCAAGCTCACTGCAGGTTGAGCCTACATTACCCTACAGTGCATCCATTTGCAAACAGATGAAAACAGGTGAAGGTCGTCTCAGCACTACAGGTGTATCCAAAACCTGGAGTATCCAACAAATTCCAGCTGGGCATATACCAAGAATTGCAATCACCACTTCCTTCTTCGTTCACCTGGGGCATATATAGGATAGAGAAGGTGTGGCTAACCTTATCAAGGAGAGGTTTTTCAAATGTATATCTACACCAAGCCTTGTGGATGGCAAGACCAAGAATCAGAAAAGATTGAAAACTGCATGACAAGCATGAATGATTCTGGACTGAGAAAAACTACATTTTTTTGTGGTACTAACTAGTGTGTACAGGACGCAGGTGGCGCTGTGGGTTAAACCATAGAGCCTAGGGCTTGCTGATCAGAAGGTTGGCGGTTCGAATCCCCGCGATGGGGTGAGCTCCCATTGCTCGGTCCCTGCCCCTGCCAACCTAGCAGTTTGAAAGCACATCAAAGTGCAAGTAGATAAATAGGTACCGCTCCGGCGGGAAGGTAAATGGCGTTTTCGTGCGCTGCTCTGGTTCGCCAGAAGCAGCTTAGTCATGCTGTCCACATGACCTGGAAACTGTATGCCAGCTCCCTCGGCCAATAAAGCGAGATGAGCGCCGCAACCCCAGATTCGGCCACGACTGGACCTAATGGACAGGGGTCCCTTTTCCTTTACCTTTACCTAACTAGTGTGTACACAGCCCTAATCTACCATCTCATAGGGGAATATATTTGAACCACATACACAAACCTACAAGATCTTCCCCACTGCTGATCAGTGACTGAAAGTGAGGTTGCAAATCTATCACAGGGCAATTCCCTACTTGTGGTCGGACTAAGGGTCACTGACTGACTGCCATCGAATCTGTTCCATTGCCCATAAAGACCTGGAGGCAATCAGCCAGCCAGACATAGGCAGTTGCCTGTTCCGAGAAGCATTAGGAGAATGGCTCGGTTTTGCAGATTTTCAAACATCGTTCAACCTTTGCCACAAGTTAATAACTCTCAATTACCTGAGCCCATTTCAGGCAAATTAAGAGCACTTGTCTGGAACTAGGCCACACTGTCTCAGCGCCGCCGGACCACACATCAGTGAGGGCGGAAGTTGATGAGGGAAGTGAATAGTCTGGTCAAGTAATCTCACTGATTGGTTTTGTGCCTGCTTGGAAAGGGAATAACTGGATAGGGAGAAAAGGCCATCGTCCTCTTTGGGAAGCATTTCAAAACTGCTTGTTGGCCAAGGAATGGCACATTTCCCTCCAAGGAAGTAAACAGAGTGTGTGTGAGAGAGTGAACAAATTTCTCTTTTGAGGAATGCACAGTGACTAAATCCAGCGAGTTTTCAATCTTCCCGCCTTCCGGATGACCTTTCCCGCATCAACTGTGTCTGCTGACAAAGTTCTCAGACATTTGTCATGCAAGCTCTCGGTGTTGCAGAGGTTTTTGGGGAGTCCTCCTCAGCACTGCACATTCATATGAGCAGCAGAATAATCAATACTTCAGCACCAACTTGGTCCACCAATCCTAATGCTGAGGAATCCCTAAACTTGTTAAGGAACCCCCGGATTCCCTACAACATAATTAAAGATCAATGAAACCCAAGCAAGGTTTGGTATCATTAAAATGATCAAGCTTTGGATCCATGTATCAGACAATCGAGAGCAAGCACAGAGCAAAGACATATTGGGATCTACTAGAAGATCACCAGATGATTCGCCGTAGATCGGCAAGGACTCCCAATTGTTTAACAAAAAGTAATCTGCCACTCACAACCAAATTAGGCTGCTAAGAGTCTCATGTTATTATTTAAAAGCATTGCAAGCTGCTTAATATATATAGTTTAAAAGCCTCTAAGGATCTGTACGTAATTTGTAGTAACTCAGGTGTAGGTTTATATATGGCGCACCATCTCATTTGTGGCTTTTGGTGTGGAACAAGCAATTGACTCCATCCCTTGGGCCACTATTTTGCAGCTGGAGCCCCTGCTCTGTACCTGACTCTGGTTGGTGGACCTTGTGGTCTAATAACAAACAAAAATGTGGTTCTGGCAAGCTTGAAACCTGTGAGCATGTCTTTCCGGGGGAAGGCCGTATCTCAGTGGTATAAGATCTGCCTTGCATGTAAATGGTCCCAGTCATGGCTAGGGAAGAACCCTACTTGAAATTCTGGAGAGCTGCTGGCAGTCAGTGTAGACAGCACTGAGTTAGATGGGCCAGTGGTCTGACTTCTTGTGGTTCTGTGTTCCTATGCCTGAATTGGAGACACAGAGACCCATCAGGGTATCCTGTCTGAAGATTCGATGGATGTACGTACACACACAATAGATAAAATACTAATTAAATTATTTCTCTCTTATATTTCAATAAAAATACCCAAGGCAGTTACCAAGATATATTGCCACACACAACACACGTACAGTTTCATCCCTCCATGTAGAGCTGGGATAGAAAGGGCAGATCCATCCAGCTGCTGCGTGGAAAACAGCCTAAAAGGATGTATTAGTATTTTGGTATAACAATGAAACTTCTCAGTGGATGGACGAGCTTGAGCAAAAATTGATCTGCGGTCTCTTTGGATGCTGGCAACTAATGCATGCCAACTAAAGATAGACTGCTGCTATTAATGCAGCGTCAGGGCACGTGTTGAGCTCTCATCCTTTGAAATGCTGTCAGCGGGTTAAATGACGGAGCCTTTTTAATATCAATTAATTGACAAATGGCAGGCTTACCACTGACATCGTGAGTCATGCTCAACCGGCACAAGTGGAAAGCTCCCCAGGCAATTATGGTAAAATGGCAGCTGCAAGGGTAATGTCTGATGCACAGATACACAGAATCCTTCTCATCTGTTAAGTTCGTAGAGAATCAGGCGTCAGCTAAGCACAAGGGCTGAAGAGTATGTAAAAGGACGGGGAGGAAACTAGGTTCGGTTCACATTATGTGAACAGGATTCGCACTTCCTGAAATAATTCGAATGCCGAAAAGCAGCTATCATTTGAAATTCACGCATCTACGAATTTTGTAATGCAGCTCCCCACCTCCCCCAAAAATTGTATAGAAATGGGTGCATTGGGGAATGGGTGTGCAAAAATGCCAATATTAGTGAGGATAACATACAGAATGCATATTAGGGAAAACTGCTTGCAAAATTGTTTCAATTAGGCAAACTTACACACAAAGGTAGAAACGTACACTAAAACAATGATGCATTTTTGTAAGATTTTTTTCTTTTTCCTTTTGCAAGCAAACTGATGCAGAAATGTAGAAAAATGAGAGACCTGAAACTAACAAATCCATCCATCTTTAATAATATGGCAGGGTTCCTAAGCGCCACTGTAACATGTTTTCGAAAACGTACCTCCAAGCAAACATAGTTGTGCTAATGATTATTATTAACCACCAAATCTCCATGTAGAATCCCCCCTATATTTCAAATACTTCACATACATTATCCAAGAATTGATTACAAAAAATTCTGGAATGCAGACACAACGCTTTAGCCATTGGCTGACTCTTCAACTGCAAGTCTAGTGAGCCATTGGTGTTTTTGCTGAAAAAATGGGACATTGTTTGAAACACCAGAGGTCAACTTCCTCTCACTACCCAGCCATGAGATGTTTCAGCAGTAGTAGCCATTACCTGGCATTATCACTTTAAGAATACACAGGTGGCCCAGCCTTGAGCATCACCCAGTCTAGGTGCTTGTGGCCCATTCCAATGTATAAATGAAGCTCATGGATTAACAGACTTGCTCAGCGTTTTCAATAGAGGGAATGCTTCCATGAACCTGCAAAGCTTTCAGAGAACTGCCAATGGCAATTAAGAATATGCAAAACAAGATGAAACAATGCTCAGATACAGCAACAGGAGATCCCTTCATCTGTCCAAGACATGGCTTTCTGTTAGGTGGAGATTGGAGGGGCAAGGAAAACAGCAGGCATGACCTATTGGCAGATAGGAACCTGATTTATACCGAATTTGCCTGTTGATCCAGCTAGTTTAGTGTTGTCCACACTGACTGACAGCTCGTCTCCAGGGTTTCAGCCAGGGAACATTCCCAGCCCTACCTGGAGATGCTGATGACTGAAATGGAGACCTTCTGTATGAAAAGCAGAAGTTCTACCACTCTGGTTCTTCGTAGAGAAGCTTGGTGAATACAAAGGCTGCCACTGCAGCTTGGTCCTGTAGCTAAGGCTGAACTCCCTTCCCTTGACATTTAGGAACATAGGAAGCTGTCTGATACTGAGTCAGACCACGATCCATCTGCCAGTCTTCTCTGGTTGGCAACGACCCTCCAGGGTTTCAGACAGAGGACGTTCTCAGCCCTATTTGGAGCTGTCATGGATTGATCATGTGACATCCTGCACACAAAGAAGATAACGCTACCACTGAGCTGCAACCTTCCCATGAGGTCACCAGGTCCAGATTCGTAGCAGGCTTGCTATCCAGCTAGTTATGGGCATGCAAGGATAGCAGGCAATCTCTCTGCAAAACGGGCTCACCTGGGCATTCGCTGGAATACGGTGTGTTTAAGGCTGAGCGTAAAACAAAAGTTGCTTCCCAATGACATTTTAAATGCCAGGCGATCATATTGCCTCTGTTATAATTTCAACGTTATTATCTGAAGGGGCTCAAGCTGTGAAGAAAACAGATATGCTGCCAAGGAGAAGCACATTTCTATGATATATGCTGGCATTGTGAGGAGGAATTGATTGTCAAAACGGCATTCTCCAGAGGAAGAGTGACATACGTGAGCTATGAGAGAAGGACAAAGGTCTAGGCTTAGCAGCAGTAAAGCCAACCGGAGGACCACACTGAACACCCGTCAACACCATTCACAGGAGATACAGAATGGGTGGAGAGAGCCAAAGTTAATCAAAGCATTGGAGAACATTCTTAAAATCTTGAGTAGGAAAACAGGAAGCCGTCTTGGAGCAGCCAGAGCTTGGGATCCATCTAGCTCAGTATTGTCTTTTCAGGGCGCTTGAGTGATTTGATCTTTGCAAATCCCAGTACAAACTGCCTTGATTGGCACACACACACACACACCAGACTAACGGACAGATCAGAACTTAAGTTACCCACCGGCCTTTGCACTTTGGGAATGCTCTGAGCTGAAATGCACATCTCAAAATATGTTTTTACAGGTGTGTTTTGAGAGAAAATGCATTTAGAACCTCATACTCTCAGGAGGGACGTTTAGAGACGTGCATTTAAAAACAAATTTAAATGTGAAATTCCATCCTTTTTTATTTTAAGGGATTCAGATTAACGTGGAACTGGGTTGGAACAGACTTATGGGTAAACATAGACCAGGAATAGACAGATGTGCCTCCACTATTGCTTACGATGACTGGCAACAGTTCTCCAGGGTTTCAGAAAAAGGTGGTTCTTAGCACTATCTAGAAAGACCAGGGATTAAACTTTGTAGGTTTTTCGGATACAGTATGTGTGCACCCACTGAGCTGGGGGCCTTCCCAAGAGAAAGGGAGCATTTGACATCAGAAGTTAGATATTTTTGCAGGAAATTATTTGGTCTCCCTTCACATGCGAAAATTGAGCTTGGGAGTGTGGGCAAAGCAATTA
The DNA here is from genome assembly GCF_964252035.2 of Podarcis erhardii. NCBI lineage: Eukaryota > Metazoa > Chordata > Lepidosauria > Squamata > Lacertidae > Podarcis > Podarcis erhardii. Next base: position 11,480,358 of record NC_138500.1, on the reverse strand, counting down.
AAGGCTGATGATTCTAAATAGGAACAATTATTCCAGAATTACTTTAGAGCATCACTTTTATTGCTCCAATTAGTTTTTATTTTCCAAAGAGATTCTCTCGTGTTGGCATTCCTCCCCCCCCCCCCAGTGAGTTGCCTCTCCTTTCTTCTTCCCCAAGAGCTAATTCTCTCCCTGCAAAATCTGGACTTCGCTCTTTCCCCAAAACCTCCTGCCACCAAACACACATAACCATGTCAGAAGAGATGGTTATGTTTTTTGCAACAATAAGTGATTCAATCCCAAAACAGCACCACAAGGAAAGGAATTAGTCGGGCTAAAAAAATCGAAGGAAGCAATCCCTCCCCAGCTTGGATCTAAGGCGCTTGTGTGATATGCATATTCTGTGGGGCATCAATGACTTCTCCCAATCTCTAGTGGGCCATTTCTTGATGATAAACATTTCTTTACGTTCCATTAATTTTTAAATTGCCTGAATTCTCCCACTCTGCCATTCATACACAATTTCCGAGTTGCTGTTGTTGCTATTATTTAAAGAACATGTGGGATTAATTATGAAACTTGATTGCCTTAGCCAAAATTACTAAAAAATACTAAGACAATTAAAATACACCGAAACCCATTTTGAAATGTTTAGGAGAATGTCTTTTCTCTCTCTAATGGAAGCAAAATAAATAAATCATATTAGTCACTGGGTTTTAGTTTGGGTGACAAGAAACAAATAAGCGAACAATGAAAATGTGTGAGATTAAAGGAAGATATATCACATCTGATAGAGAGAAACTAGTATGTTGAAAAAGCAGTGTGATATCACTATTATTAATAAACTTTAAAAAATACATCTCCTGCATGTTGAATAAGCACCATCTTCATTTTATCTCACACATTCACATTTGGAGTGGGGTGTTCTTTTCAATCGGATTAGAACCCCGCAATTGATTCAATTTGTTTTTGGTTTACACAATGCTAATGCTAATAATAATAATAATAATAATAATACTTTAAAATCTAGGCATTGTACAAAGTAAAAATAAGATCATGGACTTTATACTATCTAACAATAGCTGTAAAGATGAGAAGGGAAGGCGAATATATTGGATCCCCCTGCCCGCAGCTTAATTTACCATGTGTATCACTGAAAATCCTTATTCAGTTTTGAAGCTTTTAATCTTCATTCAAGGTTCTTTTTATTATTCCTCCTTCCTTAGGCTTTTCATCAATGGCTGCCAAAGGAATCGGAACAGAGCAACTTACAATGAACTATCAACGTGGAACAATTTAAAATGATACAGCCAGCCGGATCAATGCTAGAACTGTCTGCCAAAATACAAACATATGATAAGGAAACAGCATCAAACAACAGCTGATAACAAGGTACACAGTTTCTCACTGGCAATAGGTGCTGAGCACTCTCTCTCTCTCTCTCTCTTTTGGGGGGAGGTTTCCAGGTCTTTTTATAATGCATATTTTGTGATTTAATATTTTTCAATGCAGTTGAGCATTTTCTCTTGTGAGGCAATCGAAAAAACATGGGTGCCTCCCCGGCTGAATTTCTACCAGACTCTGTGCCCCCCTCAGAAAGGGCGCTACACAGACAATGAAACCCTGTATAGATTAAATTCTTTAGTACACTGAATATCTTAAAAGAAAAATACACCAGCTCTTCAAATATATCATCAACCACCACATAATTAACACATTGGCATACATGTGAGAAAATTTGACTCATCTCAGAGATGAGGGAGATAATTCAAAGACTAATTTTAATGGATAACTCATGGCACTTTTCTGTGGCACCCAATCAGTTGCACGTGATTATATTCTTGAGTCATTAAAACATAAAACTCAAATTTAGTTGGTGTCTGTGGCACTCAGATCTACTCAGTGAGTAGGCAAAAAAAGGGAGCGCAATGGAATCCAAAGTGATAAGCAGAGTTGATAGACTGCCGCATCAAGATGTAAGAGCACAGTGTCCAAAATGAACAACCGTGCTCATATTAATATAATCGATAATCACTCTAAGCCAAACCTGTAGGTGAACTCCAATGCAGATACAGGACTCTCTGGAACCCATAATGCACTGTTCATTTGAACAGGAACAACAGATCCATGCGTGCAAAGGAATGTTTATAGGGACTTCTGGCCTCCACTGAACTTAATGAGTAGCCCTTCTGCAAAATCACTAGGTGAGTGAAAGCCACCCAGCATTGTTCTCCCCGTTGATTTCAGTGACGTGAGATGTCTTTATTAGTGTCTGCTACTGGGAAAAACACAAGCATCCCAATTATTTTATTTTATTTTTTTTGCAAAATACCATTATGTTCTCTTGAATTACTTCATCTCTTGAGCAGTCCAAACATTTCCTTAGTATTGTAGTAAGGGTTAGCTTTCTACCTAGTGCTCAGGACTAAGATATTTCAATACAGAAAACGATGTTTTATGGTACACGAGGGATGCTGTACCATACATTTTGGGGTGGCTCTTATAAACCATGCTCACTCTGATCCAGAGATTTGCTATCAAGAGGTCCAGAGAACACACGATGTTCCCTGAAAGAATTAAGGTTTGCTCCACTTACAGGAGGAAGCTACTAAGACCTTTGTGATCAAGGACATTCTTCCTCCATTCCTCCAAAAGGCAGGAGGTCACATGGTCTTAGATTGGAGTGAGTAAGCACAGAGCGATTTGATGATGAAGCTTGGTTTGCTTACAATGGTATAACAATCCAAAGACAGCGATGGAGACCAAGCTGATAAGTGTGTGGTCTTAGGAACTACTATGCTATCAAAGGTAAAGACAGGCAGTTTTATTAGCTGTGATATACTCCTGGCCCAGCAGCAGGTAGGGCAGCCACAACATTTGAGACACCCCTCAGCCAAAGTGCACCCAATGGAATATCTTAGCCTGGGAAAGGTAAACAGAAAGTTCTCTGAGCTTTGTAGGTGCTCATGTGAAAGCAGAATGGTGAGTGTGTGTGTGCTGTTGCCTGTTGTGGTGCCCTGGCTAATACCTCAATGTACCACCCTCTGGACTTAGCTTCTTGGTTCTTCTACACCATTGACAACTGCCACGGGGAGATAAGGCAATGCATCACATTTTATGCGACTGAAAAATAGAGCCAGACGAAGTCCGCAAAGGGCACAACAAGGAAATGAACCATCTACGCCACCTCTTAATATCAGCTGGGATCACCAGCAGCTACCCTCCATGGGTATTGTTTAATGGCAATTTTTTTTATTATGGAATTCCAGAAGGAAGTACTACAGGACTTTCTTGCCCTACTCATCTTGCCCAGGCTGTGGCGGTATCTACATCAGTACAAGTGACTGAATACTTACACTTTCAGTGTCAGCTTAGCCTATTAAAGTAATACGCACCATGCATTTGGTATAGCACCCAATTCAAATGTTATTATCTTAAGAGTAATAAGAAACCAATCCACAAATGTGTGTGTGTGTGTGTGTGTGTGTGTGTGTGTGTTTTGGGAGGGAGGATAGCCACTGCTTTCTTGTTGATTATTGGAGTCGTAAATAAAGCTTAAAAGAGTTGAAAACTATAATATGTATTTCAAACCGGCAATGTTTAAAGATTACGCAGAGCCAAAATTATATGCAGTAGCTTTCATGAACATTGGAATATCTTATGATAGTCGTTCTTCCCTAGGCAAACAAAAGAACCTTCAAAAAAATAAAGAAAATGACATTTTCTAACCGTTTAGGAAAGACAAAAAACTGACAACCCTTTTCCATCTACATCAATTAATCCTTGCTAAAGACAGCACTGGTTGTTCTCACCTAGGATATAAAATTAAGGGTTGGGCAACAACCCACTGACCATGCTATCGGGCTCGTTCCCATTCATTTCAGTAGGGATTTGAAGGGAGAGAACTTCCTTGTGGATTGTGCCCTTTGCCGAAACTTTTGAGCCGCTCACCCAACAGGCAATGAGAGAAAGATTAAACGGGTTCCCAGGCTTGTGGTGTCGCTTCGGGCATCTGGGATGGGCGGCCTAAAAGGGCAACCTGCTTGTATGACAAACGGCTCTTCATGGGCAATCAAGCTGTACAACCGTTCATTCATCAGTGCTGATGAATCCAAAGGCTCCCCAAAGAGAATTATACACAAACCGAACCAGTCGCATCTTTGGCAGGGGGTGGGAGAGAGAGAGAGACTGTAATGATGCAATTGTTTTCCGCTCTCGAGAAAGTGCAAGGTCATATATCCTTATTTAAAGACTGGACACCCCTTACTAGTCTTCCTCCAGCCCCAGCTGAAGCCAGCAAACTATTCTTTATTAATTGTGCAGACAGGACATGTGCAATCCCTGGAAAACATCAATCTTTATAGCTGCTTGGACCATCCACTAAGTTACATTTCTGCATTGTGATGAGATCTCATAACACGATTGCTAAGGCAGACTGTATACAAGAGTTACTGCTGATACAGCTCGTGTTCTTTAATGGAGGGGAGGGGGGAAACCCAGAGTGAATGCAAAGCTATTTATCAAAGCCTTTTAAAATATAATTCTGCATCGTTTTCAAACAGAGGCATAGTACTTTTTTAAAAAAAAGGAGAATTATGGGCTTCCCCTCGCCCCACAACTCCAGAAGGCAAGATTCTGAAGGAACAATTTTACACGATTCTCATCCTTCAATGGGTGAGTTGAGGAAGTATTTCCATAAACTTAAGTGACAGCCAAAACACCACCAGATTCAGGTAATAGAACCCTGGTGTTCCAAGATGGTTATCAGCAATATCTTTTCTGACTGATTTGGAGGGGCAGCAGTAAGAATGTATAAAGCTGAGAGGAACACAAGCGGACATTTGTGCATTGACAGATCTTCTCAAAAACTATTTGAGAGCGTCAACTTGGCACTCTCTTGGGCGAAGGATGCATAACATAACAGCAACAAAACAAAACAAGCAACTGTAACACACACCATTGAGGCTCCGAGTCAAGCGAAATGGTCGATTTTGGAAACTCACCATTCCCAACAACAGACACCATGTTCTAAATTTAGGATTATCCGAAACTGGACTGTGGAAGGCATCAACGACGCATGTGTATTATGCACAATGCATATGACAGAGAGCCTCACTCATACTAAATATGACACCCCCACCTCGGCAACGCATTAATCCTCAGCAGCTGAAACAGATGGCTATTTCATGAATAGTTCGTCTCAAACGGTCCATTGGCTAAGAAATCTACAGCCCCAAGAGAAAAATTACCGGGGAGGTGGGTGGGGCGGAATTAGGTGCAACAACTTTGAATGAATTCATAATATGGCCGGCACCAGACTATATGGGAAGGAAGTGGATTTCCATTCCTTTTTCTTTTTTTTTAAAAAAAATGATAGTTTTGAAGACCATGTACAAAGTTTTATTCAAACTTCTACCTTGCGCACACTTTCCACTAAAGAGACGTACCACGTAGCCAGTGCTGCAATCTCATTTCCTCCCTTTTCAGTATATAAATCCAGCATGGTCATATTCTTGTTTGCAAAGTTCGGCGTGCTCCTATCATTCTTATTTCAGATGGGATTAATTTTGTTTTCCAGGAATGATGTTACGTTAGGGTCCAGATTTACTATGTTGAATTTTTGCCTTTCTTTCCTAGAGAACCCAAAATACACTTTCTTTTCCTTTCCTGATGTCAGGCAATGATAGGGCAACTGGAACTTTAAAGATCAAGTGGCAAGGCTGAAAATTAACCAAATCTGTTTCCCTTCATGAAAATCTAGCATGCACATTGCCCAATCAATCTCTCTAGCCTTTCCATCCCTGTATACAAGAATAATCTTCCTAATAATTAACACTAAATTTACCATGCATCCACCAACACGGGCAAAATTGTCCGTTTTAATTTCCTTCGTGCTCTGTCACAAAAACTGACCACATTTTCCCACATATCCAAACAGTCTGCATCTGTGGCTAATTTATTTTTAAGTGCATTTTCTTTCTTAATCTGAGCAGGTTGCGCCTTACCCCCCCTGAACAAGTTGAGATTTCTAAGCAGGAGGCAAAATATCTGTATAGGAATTTCCACTGGATGTGAAGAGTGTGCCTTTCTTAAAAATAAAATAAAACAAAACCCTGCAAGGCTCGGCACTGCATTTCCCCACATTAAATAAACAGAATATAAATCATACTTATCGGGTCCCTGCTCTAGAGCTACCATTAGCTGCCCCCCAGTTTCCCTGATAGAGAATGTTGCAGATCAAACACAACGGAGGGGGTGTGGGGGGGTGAGTGCAAGAAAACGCACACACACACACACACACACATACATTAGAGACCACAAAAGAATTTTCAAGTGACGAGAGAGAGGAAATAAATCCTTACTCTGCTACACAGACACTTCTAGCAGCAAGTCGGTAGCCTCAGAGAGAGAGAGAGAGAAAGAGAAAGGGAGGGAGAAATCCAGGGCTTTTGTTTATACCATCAAAACCCTCCAGGGGAAAAAAAGCACACAAAATACAACCATCTAGAATCTCGGGAACTGGCTCGGTCTGAGGTTCGGATGCTGCCGGGCAGCTGAGTCGGTACTTACATTCTGTCGGAAACTAGCAAGCGGCTATCGACCATCATCTCCGGTAGAAAATCCAGCTTGAATGAAGAAGTCATCTTCTTCTTCTTCTCCTTCTTCTTTTTCTTCTTCTTCTTCTTCTTCCTCTTCCCTTTCCTCCTATGCACACCGTTCTGGTCTGGCAAATAAGAATGTTCCTCTTGCTTGTCTGATTCAACAACTGCACTGGCCAAGAGACAGGCAAGGACAGGTGCAGGAGGCCTCCCGAAGGCAGCAGTCAGAGTCGGCAGTTGTCACATTCTCTCCCCCTCTTGTTTTCCTCCAATCCCCTCTGAAATCTACTGCTGAGGCAACTGTCTATAGAGCGCCAGGTGCTGAAAACGGGGGGCGGAGCCACTTCCCCACTGCAGCTAGAATTTAACCCCTGCAAACCCGGGCAGAGAGCCTCGGCAAAGAGCTGGACGATGCACGCTCGAAATTGTGGACAGGCGTGGTTTGTTTTAAAGGAGGTTTTCTTTTTGGGGGTGGGGTAGGGTGGGGGAGAGAAAAGGCAGCCAGAGGGCCAGCCTCTCTCAAACGCATAAGGAATCAGTTTCTGGATTTCCAAACCGCTTTTGTTTAACTCACTCAGGATCCTGCTAAACTGCTTGTTGTGGCGACGATAAAAAGAGTTTTAGAAGGGTTTACAAAACAAGAACCGCCACAAAAAAATATCCCCCTGTTGAACCCATGGTCTGTTTATTTGGGCCTCATCCAACTTCTATTGGTTTCTCTGCACTCTGCAAAGCAGAAGCAAATTGCATTTAAAATAACCCTCATCTATGCAGGGCGAAGAAACAATCTGTTAACAAATTCATAAAATTAGCTTTGGGGGCTGAATGGGCTAAAGTGTTTGGCTCCTTGCTTCTTTATCCAAGGAGATCGATAGACAAATAGACAGATACATAGATTATAGAGAGATGGATAGATAATAAAAACGCAAACATGGAAAGGTGATTAATCGCCCGATGGCTCTGATATTCTCAGGAACTCTCATAAACCTTTTAGAATAAAGCCCTTTCTGATATCTGAGAATATTTATTTTACAACATCCATAATGAATCCAGATGGGGTTATGGGGAGAAGGGGAAGAAATCATCTTATGGGTGGGGGGAAACTTGCACTATGAAAACAAAGCAGTCAGGACTATGTGGAAAAGAGAGAGAAAGAGAAAATAAAGAGCCTCTCATATTTTATGTATTTATGGCTCTGTGTCCAATGGGCTAAAATGCCGATTGAGGAACTGATACCAATCCCCTAGGAATTTGAAGTATGAAGTAGTCCTACACCAGTCACTATAACAAATGAGGCACTTTTACAATAAGGCAGTAAATGTTTCAAGGCAGATGTCACCCTCATTCACATGAGTTCAGCAGAACTAACTTTATGCAATAAAAAGCACACTTCTCATTTTCATCAAACAACTGTACATTGATTCAGGGACCTCAGTGCTCTGTTCAAAAGACTTGAAACTGATCATGAGGCTATGCAAAAACTTCAGAAGGAGCAATTTCTTACTGCTGGGAAATATCCAATTACGACATTCTGTTTGCACAACCGATCCACTTGTGCAAAAAGGACTTCTTTTCCTTCCCCTCCCCTCCGAAACCCATGTGCCCCCAAAATCTGCTCTGGGAGAGACCGAGGGAGAATGGGGAGCTGGAGGGGGTGAGAAAAAGAAGGGGCTCTTGGTGAGATGCTGGATCTCATCCACTATTTCCTTCCTTTTTATTAGTTCAACATATTGCAGCACAGATCTTTAACATTTAAAAATAATAATAGCGCTATCTAGAACCGTAGGAATTCAAGCTAAATCAAAAGACAATATCGGCATCACTGCATTACTCTGCCCCAGCAAACAGATCTATACATTATGTATTAGATTTTCCACAGAATATTCTCCAATTTCTATATTGGCATCTTAACATGGCTGAATACAATTATCGGGGGGAGGGGAATGACTTGCCAAACGTTCTGGTTATTTCTATGCCGTTTGGCACCCATTTGTTTTGATGTGACAGATCAGCATCAGGTGTGATATCATCGCGGATGCCTAAATAAAAAGTCACGAGGATCGCCGCAGCCAATCCAATTGAATAGCAGTGAGGGCAAATGAGGCCGAGGACAGTGAAAGCAAAGGAGGAGGCAGAGCAGAAAGGAACACAGAAGAAGTGAGGGGAACAAAAGGGACTGAGCGGCTCCGAAAAATACAAGTGTCTGCATGAGTATTAGTTGCTGAAAGGAGCAAGATACAAAACTAGGTCAGTCGTTTTAGCAGAGCCCGTAAAATATATTAGAATATATTTATATACCCACGTGCAAACACACACACAAATTTTATTTTTCAAAACTTGTATGCCGCTTAACTGTAAATGAAACCTCTAAGCCAGGGGTAGGCAACCCAAGGCCCGTGGGTCGTTTAACCGGCCCACGAGCTGCCCCTGAACTGAGCCGCCCACTTGGCAAGTCCCTGCGTGCTGCGCTAAACCAGCGTGGTGCAGGGACTCGCTTCCACAGCACCGGAAATTGCATCTGCGCATGCGCAGAAAATGAAAATTGTGTCTGCGCAGATGCAGACGCAGGAAATCGCAGGCGCTTTTACGCACCTGCGCAATCCAGCCCACAAAGGGATCTCTGCCCAGGAGTGAACCAGCCCAGGAGAGGTAAACCTTGCCGCCCCCTGCTCTAAGTGGTATAAAATATACATTAAAATTATTAATAAAATCAACGTTAAAAACAAGTTTATGAAAAAGCAGAATGAGTAAGATTGACATCTAGAGTTCTATACAGTAAGAGGAAAGAACATATTAAAAACACACATCTGCTTTACATGTCTGGGTGGGCTGCCCAAGGAGATAAGTTTTTGGTGGGTGTTGAAAAAAATGCAGTGTAGGTGTCTGCCTAAAGTCAATGGGCAGGGAGTTCCACAGTTGAGGAGCTGGCACACCAAGAGATAAGTTCCTCACAAATGCCAAATGGATGTTATGTGACACTTGTAATACATATGTGGGTATGTACACCATAGGTCAACTCAGAACTAATTAAATATATGTTGACCTCTTAGTGCAACTATACAGTCTTCAAAATATCAGCTTTAGCAATGGCTGAAGATGGAGCAACACAGATGTTGGAAGAGGCTTGTTCTCTGTTGCTCCAGAAGGCAGGGCTAGAAGCAATGGTTAGAAATGGCAAAGAAGCAGATTTCAGCTAAACACGGGGAGAAAATTCCTAACAGCAAGAGCTGTTGGGCAGAGAGAGGAACAGAGACTGCCTCCGGAGGTGGGCGGCCAGTCCTTCACTACAGGCTAGACACAGCCATCTGCCAAGGATACTCTAGTTGCAACAGTAAGGTCCCCCAATTTCCCTCCCAATGAAACACTTGAACATTACTGATGGTACTGGCAGACCACATAATGATTTTCCTGCCTGCTACAGTAGTTGTGCTGTGAACAATGCTGCGAGATATTCAACTGCATGTTTATTGCTTCTCTAATTTCTCACATTCCATTTTATTGCATTACAACTTGCATTTTAAATGACAGAAGCAATAAAAAAATACAGTTACAATCAATGTGAATATTTAATACAGGCATGCCGCAGAGCCCCTGAAGGAAGCTCTCAGACCACTGGTGGTCCATGGTGGATCCCAGTTTGGGAAGCCTAGATCCAGGTCACCTCCCAAGATCCTTTCCAACTCCAGAATTCTTGGTTTGTTTCTATTTGCCTCTCTTTCACCCTCTTCTAAATATGTGCAGTGCAGTGGGAACTAAGCAGTGATAAGATCCATGCTGCTCCTATCAAAAGTTAAAATGTGAGCTACTTCGCCCTGTTTAGTTTATCCACGTTGCACCAAAGAACCTGCAGCTCCACAGAATATTGTAGGAACGAAAGACAGCTTGCTCCAAGGAACTTACAATATGAATTTTGTCAGTGTGAAAAACAGCAATGTGGGGAGGGGGTAAGGGAAGGAACTGCCAAGGGTATCAGCAGTGGCTGTGGAAGCTGCTTGGGCGCCCAGGGGCGGGACGAACCCTCCATAGGGGTGGGGCGCACTGCAGGGCCTCTGGAGTCTGCCTGCCTCCTCCCACTCAGCTGCCCTACAGCTGGGGGGGGGGGGAGGCAGTGGGCGGACCGTTTGGGCAGCGCGGAGCCTATGCGTGCTCAAACCACTGTCTCTCTACCAGGAGAGACACATGGCTTGGATGTGCTGCAGGCCTCACGGTAACTGCCGCCCGGAATTTTGGCACCCCCCTAAGCAGTGATACCCAGGATGACCCACACCCACCGCACCCCCCTTCCTCCGCCCATGGGTAGCAACGTTAGAGAATCTGCCTTGCATGCAAAAGGTCCCAGGTTCATGTTAGGCTATAGTTCCATTCCACCTTAAAAGGGTCAGGCATGACTGTTGTGTATCACATGCCTGTTTACTTCCAGCACAGTCTGCTGGGAACTTCCGCTGTATGTTGCTTTTGCTATACTGCTGTTTTGCTGGACACAAAGGGAAGCAGACATATTTTCCTGAACTACGCTGAATAAAATGCTGTATATACTGCTTGCACATTTCTCTGTCCGCCTCTTCTGCTATGAGAAGATTTACACACTCTGCTGACAGAGCGAGCACGGGTCTCTAAATGTATCTGAGGCTCATGTCACTAATTGATGTTGTTCCAAAGCAGACCAGCTGTTGAATGGTGGCTGGAGACAGCTGGGGGCCTGCCTGATGCCCCCATCTCCCCAGCAGTATCCCAACAGTTCAATCCCGGGCATCTCCACATAGAGCTGACAGGAACCCCTGTCTGGAACCTGCAAGTCAGTGTAGACAATGCTAAGCTAACAGACCAATGTTTTGACTCAGCTGCCTAAGCAAGCCTGCAACGTTCCAAGGGTTAGTCGTTGCTGATATGGCAACCTAGACAGGCTAATTCATCCTAGTTGGCTGTGAAAAATATTCCTACAAGCTGATGCACGCAATACATGTTACCCACTTCATTTCACTATTGAGAGATAACTGCTACAGATCTCTCTCATAACTCACAGTCTTCCCACGGTAGTCAGGTGGAATCCAAATCTCTAGTGCAAGAGATGGAAACTATCCTTGTTAACAACCAGTACCCAAACATCGCTCATCATATGCTGGTTCCCAAATGTGAAGTGTCCTAGGGTCGTATTTCAGATTTTTCCTACAGTCATATTTATGCATCATTTCCTGGGGGAAAGGACCTTCTATACCCCAGCCTGAAATTGCTGTGGCGGTCACATGCTTGTAGCAATGCTCGCTTGCTTGCCTTATGAATTGAGAAACAAAAAGGTTTATCAAAAAGATCCATCAGATATACACACAATATACAACAGATTTCTATGCACATTCGTATGTGGGTTCTGACCAGTGGGAATGGGCGAGCCTGCCAATTTTGGTTTCTCTCCATTCCTCATTTTTCCTATCTTAAAGTTCAGTTCGCCATGTCCCCACATCAGTGTCTGATTTTCAGTCCTCATGAAAATCCAACAGCACATGAGTAAAATATGCATTTTTATGAACATTGCGCCCTGGTATATGTCCTTTGGTACACATTAATTGGCTGGAAAACTGAATTGCAAAATTCAGAGAAATGTGGCATTTGAAGGATACCCGTGCTTCAGTTTGAACATTGTTTTAGAAAGGTCTAATTAGGTAAGCATGTCTTTAAATGCAAACACAATCAAATTTCTTTCCCATCATTAGCCCTACCTAAATATGAGGTCCTCCCCCTGCTACTCAATCAGCATGTTACTGTTTTGTGGGGAAATCCCTATATATACAAAACTAGCAGACTAAGAAGAAGTCTAAGCTCTTCTCCTCTAACACCAGGTTAATTTCATATATGCTACAGATATTTAAGGGACATGGGTAGCGCTGTGGGTTAAACTACAGAGCCTAGGACTTGCCGATCAGAAGGTTGGCGGTTCAAATCTCCACAACGGGGTGAGCTCCCATTGCTCGGTCCCTGCTCCTGCCAACCTAGCAGTTCGAAAGCACATCAAAGTACAAGTAGATAAACAGGTACCACTCTGGCGGGAAGGTAAATGGCATTTCCGTGTGCTGCTCTGGTTCGCCAGAAGTGGCTTAGTCATACTGACCACATGACCCGGAAGCTGTACGCCGGCTCCCTCGGCCAATAAAGCGAGATGAGCGCCACAACCCCAGAGTCGGTCACGACTGGACCGAACGGTCAGGGGTCCCTTTACCTTTACAGATATTTATATGGAGGAACAGCCAATTGTGTATTGCCCCAGCTTATTCATTTCACGTTTCACATTATTTTAGAGAAGGTGAGGAACCTGTGTCTATCTAACACAGGCACAGGCAAACTAGGCCCTCCAGATGTTTTGGGACTACAACTCCCATCATCCCTAGCTAACAGGACCAGTGGTCAGGGATGATGGGAGTTGTAGTCCCAAAACATATGGAGGGCTGAGTTTGCCTATGCCTGATCTAACAGTTGTTGAAGTCCCACTCCCATCAGCCGCAGCCAGCATGACCAATGGTCAGAGGGTTGATGGGAGTTGTAGTCCAACAACATCAAAAGATTCTGCACCCATGATTTATAAGTCTGCAAGGAAGTCGTTTCCTTGGTCTTACGTCTTTATGACTAATATTCTTTCAACACAATCTCATGCATATTTTCTCAGGAGCAAGCACCACCTGGTTCAATGGGTCTTACTGCCATCGAAAGTTGAGTGTGGTTAGGACTGATGTCCTAGCCTATGCAGACTTACAAGGGAGTAAACCTCACTGAATCCAGTGGCTAATTTAGCAGCACTCTATTTTGCCTTGGTCAGACCACAGCTGGAAGTACTGTGTCCAGTTCTGGGCACCTCATTCTAAGAAGGGAAACTGATAATCTGAAACATGTGCAGAGGAGGGCGATCAAGATGATCCAGGGTCTGGAAATGAAGACTTATGAGGAACCGGAGGGAGTTGGGTATGTTTAGCCTAGATAAGAGACTAAGAGGACCATCTTAAAACATCTAAGGGGCTGTCACGTGGAAGATGGTGCACACTTGTTATAGGACCCAAACCAATGACTTCAAGTGACAAGAATGGAGATTCTGACAACACATCAGGAGGAACTTTTGGGCAGCAAGAAATGTTCAACAGTGGAACGGACTCCAACAAGAGGTGGTAGACTCTCCTTCGTTGGCGGCATTTAAGCAGAGACTGGAAGGCCACCTGGTTCACCTGGTTCTGCCAAGGATGCTTTAGTTGAGATTCATGCATTTCAGTGGCTTGGACTAGATGACCCTCAGGGTCCCTTCCAACTCTACAATTCTACTCTTCCAGGTAAACATACATAGGGCTCTGCTGTTAGAATAACTTCTTCTTACAGATATAAGAATGAAGAATCCTAATTCATACACAGTGCCTCTTTCAAATGAAGCATTCTTGGTGTGCTCACCCAAAACGTACAGTTCTCTTTCTCTTGGCAAATACACCTTTTGTTATGAAAAAAAAAACGAACAATCAAGCTATCTTTCTGCATATTTTCAGCACTCCATGGTATATCTAGTTCCCAAAAAGTGTTAAATTAACCCAGCATATGCAGTATGGGCATAAAATGAAGTTAAAACCTAGTGAAGAAAAATCCAGCATATGCTACAAAGGGTCACTCAATTTTGTACCAGAACAAGGCAGCTACTATCCTTCCATGCCTAGAGGAAATGCCGCAATACAGCTGCATTAAACCCAGTGCATGCCCTCCAACATTTGTCAGATGTGATTAGGTCTACTTTTGTTCTATTTTATGTGAATAGAGTAGCAGTTCCTTTTAGTTGGAGGGGGAGAGGAGATTGCAGAACGAGCTGTTCCCTCGAGAATCTCGTTACTGGATTTCTATTTGCTTAGAATCTCCTTCCCTTTTGCTTACTGCAAAACGCCTGCAAAAGCGGCTTAGAAATCAAATAAAGAATGTATTACACACACAGCACATGCAATCATGAAGATCAATCAGCAGAAATTGAATAAAACAGCAGTAACCTCATTTTTAAAAATGGCAAAAATACTGCTGAGTGGAAACCATGGAAGGCAACTGCCCATGTCTGTAGGAGCAAGGTCATGGGTAGGCAAACTAAGGTCCAGGGGTCGGATCTGGCCCAATCGCCTTCTAAATCTGGCCTGCCGACAGTCCGGGAATCAGTGTGTTTTTACATGAGTAGACTGTGTGCTTTTATATAAATGCATCTCTGGGTTATTTGTGGGGCATAGGAATTCATTCACCCCTCCCCCCAAAAATATAGTCCGCCCCCCAAAAGGTCTGAGGGACAGTGGACCGGCCCCCTGCTGAAAAAGTTTGCTGACCCCTGAGCTAGATGGACTACTGGGTTGATTCCTATGTCTGCAGAGCAGTAGAGGGCATGTTTTGTACACACAAGATCCCAAGCTCAATCCGTTCCAACTCCAGATTCCTGTCTGAACACTGGGAGAACCTCTGGCAGTCAGTGCTGACCAACTACACCAGCTGAACTGCCATCTTCTTCACAACTATGGAAGGTGCTGTCCTGTCCTCCTTTTGCATCTTGCTACCCTGTTTGAGATTTTACTTTCTTGGGCTCCATGATCACTGCAGATGGTGACAGCAGTCACGAAATTAAAAGACGCCTGCTTCTTGGGAGAAAAGCAATGACAAACCTAGACAGCATCTTAAAAAGCAGAGACATCACCTTGCCAACAAAGGTCCGTATAGTTAAGGCCATGGTTTTCCCAGTAGTGATGTATGGAAGTGAGGGCTGGACCATAAAGAAGGCTGATCGCCAAAGAATTGATGCTTTTGAATTATGGTGCTGGAGGAGACTCTTGAGAGTCCCATGGACTGCAAGAAGATCAAACCTATCCATTCTGAAGGAAATCAGCCCTGAGTGCTCACTGGAAGGACAGATCCTGAAGCTGAGGCTCCAATACTTGGCTACCTCATGAGAAGAGAAGACTCCCTGGAAAAGACCCTGATGTTGGGAAAGATGGAGGGCACAAGGAGAAGGGGACGACAGAGGATGAGACGGTTGGACAGTGTTCTTGAAGCTACCAGCATGAGTCTGACCAAACTGTGGGAGGCAGTGGAAGACAGGAGTGCCTGGCATGCTCTGGTTCAGGGGGTCACGAAGAGTCAGACATGACTAAACGGCTAAACAACAACAACAACCCTGTTTGACCCTCCAACTGCACCCCGTTTCCTCCCCACACCCTCAGTACAGATATTACAGCAAACCAAGTGGCACATATTAGATATACAGCAGCAGCTGGTATGGTCAGTGTAACTATATCTTGTAATCCAGAGAAGTGGGAAACTAGACCCAAACACCAAAGAGGCTTCTGATTCTCAAATTATGTGGCAAGCCGCTTTTGAAACCAAGCTGAGTTTCAGAAGCTGCTTTCTTTACGACACACAAGTCTGCTGCTTAGAGACAAAGGGAGGAATTCAAGACAGAACACTTCTGAATGCCATTGTGCCTGATTTAAACATTTCAGCAAAGCTATTTCCCCCTAGTATAATGCATTTTTGTATGCTATTTTCATACAAAATATACATACTTCATTCCAGTATGCACTGTTGTACACACTCCTCGGGGTGGAGAACTGCATTGCAAAATTTGGGGAAATGCACAGTACAATGGATTGCTATGTTTTGGTCCATGGGTGCTTTCAAGAAGTGCAAATTAGGTAGGTTCACCTTTAAATCTCCTTCCCCATCCCAAGGTTTAGCAAGCCGTCATCCCAGCTTCACTGACACTTCTTGGTTTGTTTCTTCCACCTATGCCCGAGGAGGAGCAACTGAACCCATGTTCTGCTTGTGCACAATAAACCATGGTTGGCGAGGAACTCAAAAAGCACAAGAGCATCTCCTTGCTGGATCAGAATGAAGGTGCATCTTGTCTAGCAGCCCCATGTTCAATAGGACTCGCAATACAGCCTTGAAGTTACCAGCGCACGAACTGCGAAGCCTGCCTGCCCGTGTCCAAGAACAGATGTAGCTGGGGGTGAACCAGTCAATGCTAGCAGAAGGCAATCCAAGCCACAGAAGACACTTAAACCTTTAGTAATCAATAGGTGCCCAGGAGCACTCCCAAGCCTACCGTGGTTTATTGTGCAAGGAAAGCACAAGCTGCCTGCTGCCTGATCCTGGTGTGTTTATTTTAATGACATGAAAAAATATGTGGGTGGGTGGGGGGAAACCCTCGTAAGTAGGCATAGTTTGAAGGCACATAAGGGTGGTCATGGAAGATTCCAGAAAAACCCTTTAACACTAATCTCTTGGCATTTGGTTTCTTTATCTCAGCGCACCCACCAAAGTATCTTGGAACAAATTTTGCAGGAGCATGAGGGGAAGGGAATGTAGCAGGAGGGGGAGGGAAAAGTCATTACAACTTTCTCCAGATGGACGCCGCCACCTGATTTGTGATCAGAGGCCTCCACGGTGGTTAATCCAGCCTAGAGTAGAGGAGGATTAACATTCAATTTTTCCCCCTCAAAAAAATCAAAAAAAAATCTTGTGACTGCAGAAAGGGCAGCTTTTAGCACTCAGCAGCTGAAGGAGACAAGAGTGCAATGGAGACGAAGGAATGAAGACATTCGTTTAAATAAGAAGCCTGCATTGTGTCATTTTAACCCTCTACAATCTTTCCATTCAGTTCCATATTTTCCTTCCTTCCTTTCTGTTTCTCTCTCTCTTTCCCCAGGAAATGGGGTGGGGGAAGGGAAAAATGATTCTGAGGCGTTTTGGTCCATTTTCCTCCCAAGGAAATAGGTCAGAAGCCTAGCTGCCTGGCCTTGTTTTCCAGAGGCCATTTCCGGGCCCAACAAAGGCCTTCTCAACTAGGGTAGGAATAAGCACGTGAACATGGCTGAAGGGGAAAACCTCCCTCCCTCCACAAACACGTAGCGGGAGAATCCCGTTGCAAATCAGCCGACGACGATTGGTGCCTTTGCTTCTTCCCCATGTGATGCAGATGCTGGAAAGACGCTTTGCATTGTTTTGTTTCAAATGTACGGCATCTTGAAATATTTATTTTCTCTTTAATTACATCTGAAAATTACCGGGAGAAGCTGTAAGGGAAGCCCTCTTACTGGCTTAAGCCTTCTGAGCAGTTTGTTAAATTCTAGCCTCAAATCCCTTGAGGGAATAGTGGATTCAAAGGAGCTTTTAATCATACTACAAGGAGGGTGAAGTAGTATGTAAGTAGGTCATAGTGAAAGCATTACAAGTGCACAGGTTATTGCTTTTAAAAACACACACACAATTAACAGTGTGGTACACTCCTCAGAACACGCCTGCTTGCGCCATTGCAAAAGAGGGAGGGGCAGACCTGGGAAAATACAGCAGGGCTCAGTTTGAAAGCAAAAGGAGAATGGCATTGCTCAGAAGAGCATGAAGATCCATTTATGGTGATGTTGCTCAGGCCTCTTGAAGCATCTGAATGACCACCATCGCCCACACGAACCAGCCTACAAGGTGGGATCTTCCTCAGAGGCCCCTCCCAGGAATTTTCTTGTCTCTGGAAATGTCAACCACAGAGAAGACCCTTTTCTGTGTGTTTATCAGAGCTTCGAAAGTTAGTTTTTAAAACGAACCAGTTCAAAATACGGGCTCAGAGTGTCTAAAAGTTGAACTAATTCCATTTCATGTCTGTTGTTTTTTTTCCCCCAGAAGAAACTAATTCACTTCATGTACTGTTCATCCAAGTGTTCCCTGGCAACTCCACCTGCCCCCCCCCCAGCATTCAGAATGTTACAAGCTGCTATCACCCAAAGGTCTCCAAGTGACTTATAACAAAGAAAAATATACAATATATAATAGCATAGGGGAGAGGGGGGGGAAGGTTGCCTCTTGAGACAAATGGATGCCAACAATGCTAATCTGCATAACAAAATCAAGTGCGTCAGTATTTTCATTCACTTCCATTGCTGGATGTGTGTGATTGTTACATCACATGTCTGTGTTTACATTCCATGCTCGGCAAGTGTGGGAAACGGAAGCCAGTCCTATCTCTTCCGTTGTGTTGTACTTTTGTACTTCTCTCTCTCTCTCTTGGAGAAGATGTGAGAGGACACCATGATTGCTTTGAGAGCCAGTGTGGTGTAGTGGTTAAGAGCCAGTGTGGTGTAGTGGTTAAGAGCGGTAGACTCATAATCTGGTGAACCGGGTTTGCTTCCCCGCTCCTCCACATGCAGCTGCTGGGTGACCTTTGGCCAGTCACACTTCTCTGGAGTCTCTCAGCCTCACTCACCTCACAGAGTGTTTGTTGTGGGGGAGGAAGGGAAAGGAGATTGAGACACCTTAGGGTAGTGATAAAGTGGGATATCAAATCCAAACTCCTCCTCCTCCTCCTCCTCCTCCTCCTCCTCCTCTTCTTCTTCTTCTTCTTCTTCTTCTTCTTCTTCTTCTTCTTCCTGTATATATTGCTTAATAAATTACTTAAATGCCACACCTCATAGCCTCACCTTCCAGCTTTACTCTGCTGTTTTGAGTGTGCACATATTTTCGGATATGTGTCGCTGCTGTGCAATGGGATTGAAGAGTTATGACCATCCCGTGCTGCATTCCAGAGGAAGACGCCTGGAGAGATTTGTCTCGATCTGGGGGCTGTGTGGTGCCCCCGGCACTTCCGACAGTGCCCTGTTTCTAAAACCTGTGGTTTGAAGTGCATAATCAGACATTCCTTAATTTAAACCTCGGACAGTTCATTGTCTACAATGAACTGGGCGGGGGGGGGGGAGCATATTGACTAAGCAGTCTATTTCTCTTCTCTTTTCGGATCAATTAATTATTTTGATTGGGTTGGCAAACATGTGCTTGCTGTGCCCCATCTGTATCTAAAAGCCTCTCCTGTTTCCAGATAAGCATAAGTTGTGGGGGGTGGGGTTGGGGGGGTGGGAGTTATATTACCAGGCAGCTCTCTGCTGCAGTTAGTTCTATGGGTAGGTGCAGGTCAAGTTAGGCCGAACTACAGTTCTCAATGAGCAATAAGATAGTGTGCAAAACACTATCAGGACATGTGCAACTGGGAAGGAACTCTCTGAATGACATGGTTTGCGGCTAGTTGACCTTTTGGGTCCCTTCCTACTGCTTAATTCTACGATTCTCAGAAAGCAGATACCCCCTTTTCCTGAATGCACACTAAGAAAGCTCCAATATACTAAGCCTATTCTGAATCGAGTCAAGTGTAGTTCAACAATCACTAAAGCCAATAAACCCTGAGCTGTCCACAGGGCAATTGTATATTCACCTGCCTTGCTTAACTCTCCCTATCCTGCTTACAGACAGGCACGGTAATACAGTTTAAGAACCCCCTGGCCTAGACAACCTGTTTCAGATGCTGATTGAAATTGCATATATACAAGAGGGTTTTATTTTATTTCCCCCCAGTTCTAGAGCTGGCTGTTATCTTAATTAATGATTGGCAGAAGTAAATGTTGCTCAAAATTAACGCAGTGAAAAGGTGACTTGAATTAAAATTTGCTGTGGCATTCTGCTTCGCAGGGGGAGGAAAAGTTACGGCAACTTGGTTGCTATAGCTTTAACCCTTCTCTCTTTTTGCTTTTGCGCAGATGAAAAGATCATTTCATCGCAGTGTTCTGCAGCTTGCTGAGTAATAGCTCAGCCTTTCCCAAAACAATTAGGCAAGATTCTGAGGCAAAATGCAAGCTTCTTTAACAGCTGACTTCACACTATAAAGATAATTTCTGGAGGTACTTGGCTATTCAACCAGACATTGGGCTTATCCAACCTTGTTCTTGTCCTACTGCTTTCCCCTGGGGGAAACCACTCTTCAGTGCTCAATTGTAGCAAACAGCAAACAATACTTGAACTGAAACACAGCTCATTTTTGAAAGTTCCACTTCTTTGAATTTTGCAATGCAGTTCTCCAGCTAAGTAATGTGTGCAGAAATTGCACATAGTAGGGTGATGTGTGCATAAAAATGCATTTATTAGTGGAAATAACATGTAAACAAGTGTATTAGAAGTAACGAGCACTAAAAATCTGATGAATTTTCATGAGGACTTTTTTTTTAAAAAAAGTCACAGACTGATTTGGGGAACTGAATTTAAGATTGGAAAAAATGAGAAATTGAGACAAACGAAAATTTAAAGATTTGCCCACCTGAAACTGAAGCCAATATGATATATAATTCACTGTTTGTTGACAATCAAACTACACAGGTAGCTGCAGAGCTCCACAGTACCCATGGCAGATGCCTCCTCAGCTCCTGTCCCCAAAGGCTTCTTCTCTACCTGAAATACAATTATTTATCATCTGGACCCAAGAGAAGAACACCTCCGAGAAGCTCCATAAGGGCTTCCAACAACTTCCATCCCACCATTGACTTGAGCTTCAATCAGGCTATGCAGTAGGTTCACTGTTAGGACACAACAATGGAAATGCAGTATATAAGCATCGCCTGATACTAGAGATGCAATGGCAGGTGCACATGCCTAAATGCATGTGAATACAGAGTACACTGCAAAAAACCTAGTCTACGGTCTTTTATCCAACCTTGTTTGGTCTATTTCCATGGACTGAGGGATTCAGTTTTGTTCCAGTACCTTGGACAGGGATGCAACTTGAACTATTTACATCAAGTATTCATAGAAAACCATAGAATTGTAGAATTGGAAGGATCATCTAGTCCAACTTCCTGCAATGCAGGAATATGCATCCTCGTACAGGGATCGGACCTGCAACCTTGGCATTATCAGCACCACACTCTAACCAACTGAGCTATCCAGGCAGCTATTCTTAAAACCAAGGAAATGAAAAATTCTGTCCAGATGGACCAATGTGAGTCTCACCAATGATCTGCCGTCCATCTCAGAGAATGACACTTATTGGGTACAGGCTTTGGGTGTTTGGTGCATTATTGCTTGCAGACAGCTTGCTAATCTACAAAGGCTTCTCAACATCAGCAGTGGACCTCCTAACAAGCCGAAGAAGACCAGACCCTACAGCAAACCCTGATTCCAGCTCTGGTCCCACATCTAGTCAGGCAACACAACTGCAGGACTTAATAGCACCAGACATACCATCAAGGTCTCATTCGTTTCTTCATCCTGCAATGTGATATCTGCAATCACCAGCCATTAGTGCTCTCTTGCTGCTTACGTAAGATAGCAGGTCAGTGACTAATTATAGGAGGGTAGATTTCAGTTGAACATTAGGAGAAGCATCTTAACGGTAAGAACAGTTTGATGATTAGGGTGACCACTTGCTCGTTGTTAAAAAGGCAGAAAAAAGGAAATGCATCACTACAAAAGCAAACAGAAGAAGGCACAAGATTTACATATGTTGATTTTCTGCATATAGCTGCAAATTTAGAAATAATTACTGCAACTGAAATAGCAAGTAGTGGAGAAGTTCAGGTTACCTGGACGACAGTTACTAGTGAACATTGTGATGGGGCACTGTGGCTCACCTGACCTCTGGTTGGTTTCCCTGTTTCAGCTTACTGAGAAGTAGAGAGTTACAGATAGGTAACCGTGTTGGTCTGCCGTAGTCGAAACAAAATAAAAAAATTCCTTCCAGTAGCACCTAAGAGACCAACTAAGTTTGCTATTGGTATGAGCTTTCGTGTGCATGCATTCTTCGTGTATCTGAAGAAGTGTGCATGCGCACAAAAGCTCATACCAATGACAAACTTAGTTGGTCTCTAAGCTGTTACAGGAAGGAACTTTTTAATTTTGTTTTGACTACGGCAGACCAACATGGCTACCTACCTGTAACTAGTGTTATAAACCAGAGTTGGATCTGATAAAAGCTATCCAGTGCAGTCAAGTATTAGTAAACCATATGGTTTTTTATTTTGAGAAGTAGAGAGGGAGAGGTGAGGCAGTGGCAAGGTTGGCACACTCTGAATGCACAGGTGAGGCAACCTGGCACACCTGCCAGTGCTTTTGCACCATGCCAACCTCTCCACTGCCTCGCCACTTACCCTCTACCTCCCAGTGAGCATCGGCAACATGACCTACTGGAGGTCAGGTGAGGAGCACTGCCCCATCACGGTTAGTGCCACCTTAATCTGTTGTCCCAGTGCCATCTGTTGATGGTTTGTCCTGCTCTCTCTTATGGTGTGTGTGTGTTAATGTTTTGATCACACTTGGATCAGATAGTGAAGGAATGTTCTCTGTACAGCAGGAAACATGGCCACCCAGCTGACAATGGAACAACTGATGTAGATGAATGGTGGGCTCTCTATTTCCAGAGGTCTTTAGGCAGGGGCATTCTAGCTGTGTTTTCCCTGCACTGAGCAGGGATTTGAACCAGGTGGCCTTCGAGCATAGCTATCAACGTTTCCCCCTTTTTAAGGGAAATTCCCTTATTCCGAATAGGATTCCTCTCAAGAAAAGGGAAAAGTTGACAGCTACGCCTTCGAGTGTTCCAACTTTATGGTTTGTTTGTTTACTCTGCATGCCACCTTTAGCGTGGTGATAGGAGAAAATATATCAAACAAACAAAGATTGTTATTGAGCGGAACAATCATAAAGACAGGATTTCCAAGCTCTAAAATGATCAGAAGCTACATACATTTCCCAGTAGCTAACGGACTATTATCAGTACATTCCCACCAGATGTTTAAGCACATTTTGAGTACATTTAAAGAGCCTTCCCTCAAAGAATGCTGGGAAATGTAGTTCTACCCCTCACAGAGCTACAATCTCCAGCACCCTTAACAAACTACACTTCACTGCATCACGAAACTACACCATTGTGTTTTAAATGCATGGCGCAGATGTGACTTATTACCACAAACATATATAAACATTTATTTATTTCGACTTATACGGCAACTTTCAGTCAAAAGGGATCCCTGAGGCAGCATCCGCTCCTGTTTAATGGAACACAAATTAAAAACCAAGCAGAAAAGAGCCAGTGCACAAGCACGAACAACATCATCAACAAAACACTAAAATGGCAGCTAAAGACAGAAACTGGAAATAAACCGCACAATAATGAACTAGTTAAGAAGCCATAATGAACTCAGCACCCCCAAAGGCACTCTGAGGCAATCTAGGGAAGGCAACTGAATGCAACAAACAAACTGACCTGGCTAGTATTTCAGCCTCTTGGCCAGCTGGTGCATTTGCTTGTATATCAAAGCTATATCAGTGAGCTGATTATGGGTGGTTTTATTTATATTTTTTTAAAAGGAAACACCAGGACAGTTGGAGTGTATGACATGCCTGTATGCACCAGCCCCAAACACAGCTTTCTAGTGTGGAGATATTGAGGGCCAGTCAGTGTGAGGCATATAGCTGCCCAAGGCAGGGTGGCAAACGACATCTAACTCTCTGCCACGCACCAAGGGGCAAAGTGCAGAGAAAGTAGGTAGAAAGACATTTTTCTCCCTCCCTTCCAACACTGGACATGATAGACATTCACTGAAGATGAATGTTGAAAGGTCCAGGAAATACAAGTGACATTTACCATTATTATTACATACTATATTTGTACCTCGCCCATCTGATAATTGTACCTCGCCACTCTGGGTGGCTTCCAGCAGGTACAAAAACACAATAAAACTTCAGCCATTAAAAAACTTCCCTATAGAGGGCTGCCTTCAGATGTCTTCTAAAGGTTGTATTGTTAGTTTTCTCCTTAACAAGTGAAGGGACAGAGTTCTACAGGACTACCGAGAAGGCCCTCTGCCTGGCTCCCTGCAACCTCACTTCTCTCAGTGAGGGAACTGCCAGAAGGCCCTCGGAGTTGGGCCTCAGTGTCCAGGCTGAGTGAAGGCTGAGTGAAGGCACTCCTTCAGGTGTACAGGGCCTGGGCCATTTAGGGCTTTAAAGGTCAGCACCAACACCTTGAATTGTGCTCTGAAATGTACTGGGAACCAATGTAGGTCTTTCAGGGCTGGTGTTATATGGACCCAACGGTCTTCTTCATACAGCTATAGAATTTGCCTCCCACCAGAGGCGGTGAGGATGTCACCAATTCTGATGGCTTGCAAAGAGGATTCATGGAGGGTAAGGCTATCAATGGCTACTAACCACAATGCCTATTTCCACTGCTGGAGGCAGCTTGCCTCCGAACGCCAGTTGCTGGCAACTGCAGGTGGGCAGAGTGCCTTTGCAGTCAAAGCTTTGCTTGAAGGTGTCCCATAGGCATTTGCCTGGCCACTGTGAGAACAGGATGCTGGAGCCAATGGGCTTTTGGCCTGATCCTGCAAAGCTCCTCCTATATTCTTATGAGTCCAAGGTCAGCTAAGTTATTCTGGGCCGTACCTGAGCCGTAAATAAATAAATAACCCCAGAAGTGCCCCCTCCTTCTCTGACAGTAACCCTCCCCGATTAAGAATAAACTAGGTAGCTAACGTGAGTGGTGCTGTGAGTTAAACCACAGAGCCTAGGACTTGCCGATCAGAAGGTCGGCGGTTCGAATCCCCGTGATGGGGTGAGCTCCCGTTGCTCGGTCCCTACTCCTGCCAACCTAGCAGTTCGAAAACACGTCAAAGTACAAGTAGATAAATAGGTACCGCTCTGGCGGGAAGGTAAATGGCATTTCTGTGAGCTGCTCTGGTTCGCCAGAAGCGGCTTAGTCATGCTGGCCACATGACCCAGAAGCTGTACACCAGCTACCTTGGCCAATAAAGCGAGATGAGCGCCACAAACCCAGAGTCGGACACGACTGGACCTAATGGTCAGGGGTCCCTTTACCTTTAAGTAGCTAACAATTTGCTGCATTTTCATAACACCTCAAATCTGCTGCCAGAGACTGCCACTCACTCTGTCTAACAGTAGGACCGGCCCTGCAGAGTGATATTCATGCATGTGTGAATAAGCGAGCTCCTAAGAGGTTGGGGTGTGGGGGCTCATTAAGCCAGCCTCCACACATCTAAAGCAGTGTTCTTTCCTCCCTGCTCCTTGTGCCCTATAGAAGTGAACAGCACCCAAAGGTTCTGCCGCAGTTCACTAGCTGTGAGCCTTTCGTAATTCTTAAAACGGGTTATGTAACACTCTCATTAAAAAGTAAATGTGGGCTGGAAAGCTGAAGACAAGTTCTTTGGCTCGAGAGGGATAAAGAGCTGGTGCTTCACTCTCTGCTGGAGGAAGAAACACATTTTGGAGGTTCTGAAGGAAGGATACAAATCTTTTGACATTTGGAACAAGGAAGAAAAAAAACCCTGTCATCATTCAGATAAGGAGGCAGTTGGAGAAAAAGAACGTAGCAAATGCAAAGATTGATTCATGCATTTTAAAATGTTGTGCTAATAGGTGCCCAGATATGTTCTTGGGAATTTCATGGAGAATGACTAACATGACAATCATATTTCCTGTTCAGAAATTTTATTGGTGAGTAGCACTTGAGAGTCCCATGGACTGCAAGAAGATCAAACCTATCCATTCTGAAGGAAATCAGCCCTGAGTGCTCACTAGAAGGACAGATCCTGAAGCTGAGGCTCCAATACTTTGGCCACCTCATGAGAAGAGAAGACTCCCTGGAAAAGACCCTGATGTTGGAAAAGATGGAGGGCACAAGGAGAAGGGGACAACAGAGGACGAGATGGTTGGACAGTGTTCTCGAAGCTACCAGCAAGAGTTTGAACAAACTGCAGGAGGCAGTGGAAGACAGGAGTGCCTGGCATGCTCTGGTCCATGGGGTCATGAAGAGTTGGACACGACTAAACAACAACAACAGCACTTCATGGTGAAGTACCAGGGGAATACATGCATGCTGCACTCTATCTAAATGGCCAGAGTGAGGAGGAGGAGGAGGAGGAGGAGGAGGAGGAGGAGGAGGAGGAGGAGAAGAAGAAGAAGAAGAAGAAGAAGAAGAAGAAGAAGAAGAAGAAGAAGAAGAAGAAGAAGATTCCCTGCCCATCTGGCTGGCAGTCACTCTGGCTGGCTTCCAACACCAGAATAAATCGATTCAATTCCTTCAGGTGAACCTAGGAAGCTTTCTTATACTGAATATAACCATGGGTTCAGCTAGCTCAGTATTGTCTACAGTGATTGGCCGCGGCTCTCCAAAAGATCTCTGGCTCAATGTCTGGGTAATTATGAAATGAAATAATAATAATAAACTTTACAAAACAACAACAACAACAGCACCCCACACAAGTAGAGCTGATGATGAAACCCTGGCCACCAATTGCCAAAATCCCATCTAGTTTAGTCTCCTGCTTCCCACAAAGTGGCCAGCCAGGGGCTTCAACGACAGAGCATCAGTTTCATAGGCACATGATCTCAGGATCAATCCATGGCTGGGAATGCGTGCTCCCTGAAGCCTGGAGAACTGGGTGCCGGTCAGTGAAGACAATGCTGAACTTGAGGAGCCTCTGGTTGGAGTCAGTGTAGACCAGGCTGCTCTAGGCCAATGCTACTGTGTGAAATGAGGACGTGAAACTCATGTTAAGCATGCCCACACTGGGGGCTGTCACAGATGGATTTGGTTACATTTTACAAGCACTTAGCACTTGTTAATTTTTCTCTTTATTTACTCTTTCCCTCTTAACGAGGCACATGTTCAGCGATGGAAAATGACTGGCAGAGAAATAGCCTAGCAGAAGATGAAACTAATGCATGCGATCCGCTGCATTTGTGCAGTAGCGTCGTTTTCTTTCAGAACCGTCTCGGAATTGTTTCAATATGTTAATAATAATAATATATATATATATTTACTTATATCCTGCCCTCCTCAGCCGAAGCCAGGCTCACAGTGGCTAACAACAGCAAAAGTAATACAGCATTCTAAACTCAATTCATTTTAAAATCAATTCAGAATCAAATTAATGGCAACTATTGGACTAGAGTTCTATGAGGATTACCAAAGGACCCCCCATCAGGCTGTGCCTTGGCCAAAGGCCTGGTGGAACAGCTCTGTCTTGCAGGCCCTGCAGAAAGATGTTAAGTCCCGCAGGACCCTAGTCTCTTGTGACAGAGCGTTCCACCATTTCGGGGCCACAGCCGAAAAAGCCCTGGCTCTGGTTCATAGAATCATAGAATCATAGAGTTGGAAGAGACCACAAGGGCCATCGAGTCCAACCCCCTGCCAAGCAGGAAACACCATCAGAGCACTCCTGACATATGGTTGTCAAGCCTCTGCTTAAAGACCTCCAAAGAAGGAGACTCCACCACACTCCTTGGCAGCAAATTCCACTGTCGAACAGCTCTTACTGTCAGGAAGTTCTTCCTAATGTTTAGGTGGAATCTTCTTTCTTGTAGTTTGGATCCATTGCTCCGTGTCCGCTTCTCTGGTTGAGGCCAGCCTAACCTCCCTGTGGCCTGGGACTGCCAATATGTTTTTGTTTGAAGACCGTAAGGTCCTCCGTGGGACATACCAGGAGAGGCGGTCCCGTAGGTATGAGGGTCCTAGGCCATATAGGGCTTTAAAGGTTAAAACCAGTACCTTAAACGTGATCCTGTACTCCACCGGGAGCCAGTGCAGCTGATATAGCACTGGGTCAATGTGATCCCATGGTGAGGACCCTGTAAGGAGTCTCACCGCAGCATTCTGCACCTGCTGGAGTTTCTGGGCCAGTCTCAAGGGCAGCCCCAGTTAAGTTAGGGATGTTCATACCCCTTGCCTTTTGATGCAACCAATGTGCAAAAAATGGGATATTTTGGCATTGCATTGGCATGGTTGGGTCCAATGCCACATGACAATTTCTCATGCTACTCCCTGGGAGAGGGCAACACTGGCATGAGAAGCTACTGTCACCTCCCCGTACCAGTGTAGCTTCCCAGTTCAAATGTGAGCAATGCAAAGGGAGACCTGACCTTGCAGAAAATGGCACCAAAGCACATTGACAATGTACTTAGCCCAGTCGTTTCCAAAAGTTGTACCCACAGGGAAGACCAGCAGTCCCTGAAGCATTGCAGATGGAGTCTGGGACATAGACAAGCTTAGAGAAGGAAGTTCACATTCTAAGGCAAGCTGACCCAATCTGCTCTGTCTGAAACGATAACAGTTACAGTGGTACCTTGGTTTAAGAACAGCTTAGTTTATGAACAACTTGGGTTAAGAACGCTGCAAACCCGAAGTAGGTGTTTTGGTTTGTGAACTCTGCCTTGGAATAAGAACATGTTTCACTTCCTGTTGAGTACGTTCCATTTGTAAATTGTGTCCTCCCGCTGCTATGGGAAAGCATGCCTTGGTTTAAGAATGCTTTGGTTTAAGAAAGGACTTCCAAAACGGATTAAGTTCTTACACCAAGGTACCACTGTAGTAAATTGATGTGATAAATGAATACATGAATGAATGAATAAAGTTGGTGGTTACTATGGAGAGAGAGAGACAGCACCTTCATGGTGGTGGCACCTAGTTTATTGAAGAGCCTCCCCAGAGAAGCTCACCTAGCACCATCCTTGTGGTCTTTCCAGTGAAGACCTTTCACCCAGGCCCTTTCAACAACTTGCATTTTTAAATATAACCAAGCTTCTCAATTTTATGATTCATGATGGATAGCTCAGTTGGTAAAGCGTGAGATTCTTAATCTCAGGGTCGTGAGTTTGAGCCCCACGTGAGTCCTGCCATACATGGGGTTGAACCAGCTGATCCTTGTGGTCACTTCCAACTCTACAATTCTATGATTCTATGCTTTATTCTAAGGGACACGGGTGGTGCTGTGGTCTAAACCACAGAGCCTAGGGCTTGCTGATCAGAAGGTCGGCGGTTCGAGTCCCCACAACGGGGTGAGCTCCCATTGATCGGTCCCTGCTCCTGCCAACCTAGCAGTTCGAAAGCACGTCAAAGTGCAAGTAGATAAATAGGTACCACTCTGGCGGGAAGTTAAACGGTGTTTCCGTGCGCTGCTCTGGTTCGCCAGAAGCGGCTTAGTCATGCTGGCCACATGACCCGGAAGCTGTACGCTGGCTCCCTCGGCCAGTAAAGCGAGATGAGCGCCGCAACCCCAGAGTCGTCCATGACTGGACCTAACAGTCAGGGGTCCCTTTACCTTTATGCTTTATTCTGCTACAAAGAACAAATGGAGAAAAGGCTATAGCTCAGTGGGTGTGTACTTACTTTGAATGCAGAAGGGTCACAAGTTCAATCCCGGGCATCTCCAGGTTGAGCTGGGAATGTGTTCAGTCTGAAACCTTGAACAGTGTCTCCTAGGCAGTACCAAGCTAGATGCATCCGTGATCTAACATGGCATGCAGCTTCCTGGTTTCTCAATTCTTTTATTTTGTATTTTTAATATTTTATTTTATCTCTTTATTTGTGAGCCTCCCAGTGAACATATGTTATTGGGTGACCATACAAATATAAATGGTTGATAAAGTAATAGTCAGCAGCATAAACATGGTTCACAGGCCAGGACTGCTGGGTCTCACAATCTTCTGGTCAGAACCGAGAGGGAGCCCCTAAAATAAAAATCTGCAGTTACCCATTCTAGGCTGCCCCCCATAACTCATCTCCTGGGAGATCTTATAAACCGAACCAAGGGTTGCTTTAAGGCAGTTTGTAAACCATGGGATTACTCAAGTCATTGATGTAGCTGTGGACAACTTTACATCTTCACCTGCCCACTGTGCTGAATTCCTCTTATTGCAAGGGGCTCTGAAATACTAATATCATATGTTCATCCCTCAAATACAGTTGGCATGATTCAGCCAAATTTCCACCAATTTTGGTCAGAATGTTAAGCAAGAGATTGTGTCTCCTTCACCAAAATATATAGGCACACGTGGCACAGTGGAAAACAGGTGGGGCTTAGGTTCCCTAGTGCACCCACTAATTATTGGGATGTGTGTATGAATCATCAAACATTATTAGCCAATCAAACTTGGCCTCCCCCAATTCCCCTTGGCTGTTTTCTCCCTTCTTCCTGCTTCTCTTTAATTCCATCAGCTCCAAATTAATCATCATAAACATTTTCATTAACTATAATGGCCACAAGTTGTTTAGCATATTATACTGCAATAATGTAACCGAATGTATTGTACAATTTTAATTTTTTTTTTATGGGAAGAGCATAAAAATGTACCATTAGATAAAAACCCCAACCATTAAAAGGTAATTTTCTGTGAAAGCATCGAGTGGTTGTGGTTAAAAATCATCATCACCAGCACAATGTCAAACTGGCGATGTAACATATGGGATTGGGGGGGCAACTCCCATCTCTTGCGGGGGCAATTAGTGCCAGCATCGTCCATTAAGAGTTTGGGTGTAATCTTCGATACCTCCTTCTCCATGGAGGCGCAGATTGCAGCTATAACAAAGGCAGCATTTTCCCATCTCCGCCAAGCTAAGCAGTTGGCTCCTTACCTCTCTCGCCCTGACCTAGCCACTGTGATCCACGCGACGGTCACCTCCAGACTGGATTATTGTAACTCGCTCTACGTGGGGCTGCCCTTGAGACTGACCCAGAAACTCCTGCGGGTGCAGAATGCCGCAGCAAGACTCCTTACAGGGTCTTCGCTGCGAGATCACATTCATCTGGTGCTATACCAGCTGCACTGGCTCCCGGTGAAGTACAGGATCAGGTTTAAGGTGCTGG
This sequence comes from Podarcis erhardii, assembly GCF_964252035.2. Lineage (NCBI taxonomy): Eukaryota > Metazoa > Chordata > Lepidosauria > Squamata > Lacertidae > Podarcis > Podarcis erhardii. The sequence continues at coordinate 11,449,328 of NC_138500.1, read as the reverse complement.
TTTTAACCTTTAAAGCCCTATACGGCCTAGGACCCTTGTACCTACGGGACCACCTCTCCTGGTATGTCCCACAGAGGAACTTACGGTCTGCAAATAAAAACATCTTGAAGATCCCAGGCCACAGAGAGGTTAGGCTGGCCTCAACTAGAGCAAGGGCCTTTTCGGCCGCGGCTCCAATCTGGTGGAATGCTCTGTCACAAGAGACAAGGGCCCTGCAGGACTTGACATCTTTCCGCAGGGCCTGCAAGACAGAGCTATTCCACCAGGCCTTTGGTCAGGGCGCAGCCTGACCCCCCTCCTCTGGCAATCTGCACAGAATTTTGCTTATTGGTTGCCATCAATTTGATTTTAATTAATTTTTATAATGAAATGTTTTTAGAATCATTGGATTATTTTGATTGTTGTTAGCCGCCCTGAGCCCAGCTCCGGCTGGGGAGGGCGGGATATAAATAAAATTTATTATTATTATTATTATTATTATTATTATTATTATTATTATTAACAGCCTACTGGCATTATCAAAATTGGTAGAGATGTCTGCAACCCTACTGAGAATTTTGGCCAGTCTATGCAAGGCTCCTTTGGATTAGGTGTTTCTCCTGAGCAAGAATCTCCAAAATATATCCTAAACATGTATATAGCTTGTTTTCCAGACAATGTGCAAAATTGTTACAATGACTGAAACCAGTGCCTTTATTTATTTGACATATTTCCTAATCATCTACCATCATGCTGCAAAAAAAACCCCCAACAGTCTGGAAGATATGCAGTCACCACGGGCATTCTAGAAGCAACAGGAACGTACCAGAGTGTAGGGGAAAACTCTGGACATCAATTCACCCTCCTCCTGTTACTTTTGGAACCTTTAAGAACTGTCCCAGAATGAGAGAGAAATAGAGATTGGCATGTGTGAAACTGTCTGCCGCAGGCTCTAAGAAATCTGGTTGCCATTTGCTGTTCTTGGCACTATTGAGGAACTGGTCACTGACTATATGGTTTACTAATATCTGACTGCACTGGATAGCTTTAATCAGATCCAACTCCAATTATAACACTAGTTACAGGTAGGTAGCCATGTAGGTCTGCCGTAGTCGAAACAAAATAAATAAATTCCTTCCAGTAGCACCTTAGAGACCAACTAAGTTTGTTATTGGTATGAGCTTTTGTGTGCACGCATTCTTTGTGTATCTGAAGAAGTGTGCATGCACACGAAAGCTCATACCAATAACATACTTAGTTGGTCTCTGATTTGCTACTGGAAGGATTTTTTTTATTTGTTTTATAACAGTTCCAGTCCCAGATCTTACTGAGTTTGACTACAGCATGGAGGCTTCTTAGAATACCAAGAAACAATGCCATGTGTACAAAATAAACTTAGATATGTGTATTTAGTGTGTAAAATACATTCAAAAATAATCGTTAAATAAGGGTTTTATGAATTTTTATAAATCATATACAGTCGTGCCTTGAATCCCGAGCACCTTGCGAGTTGAATGTTTTGGCTCCCGAACGCCGCAAACTCAGAAGTGACTGTTCCAGTTTGCAAACGTTCTTTGGAACCCGAATGTCCGACACGGCTTACACGGCTTCTGATTGGCTGCAGGAACTTCCTGCAGCCAATCAGAAGCCGTGCCTTGGTTTCCAAATGTTTCGGAAGTCAAAAGGACTTCCAGAACAGATTCCGTTTGACTTCTGAGGTACCACTGTGATGCAGAAATGGGATAGGGCAGACTTGTGAATGAAAGTATGCAGAATCACGAAACTGTAGAGTTGGCAGGGGCCACAAGGGTTATCGATTCCCACCCCCTGCAAGAATATTTTTGCCCAACATTGGGCATGAACCCATACTATTCTCTCTCATGGTCAGGAGCTTAACTGCTCCTATTCCTCTTCAATTTGCTTCCCTTCCTTTCTATTGCCACTGCCTTGTTTAGTCCGTTCTTACAAAAATGCTTGCCAGTGATAAACCTGATCTGCTTTCCTCCTCAAAGTGTCATCGACGATTGCCCATTGCCTTGATGCTGCCTTTGGGTCAGCACTCACGTTGCTCATTCATTGCGCGAGGGAAGCTCTCCCTGCCACCCCCCTCTGAGATGGCAATTTATGAGCCTCACAAGAAGGGTTGCCATCGCATACCCAGATAAGACTAGGCAATTAGGCGGAAGGGGTTGGCACTTTCAGAAAGTGCTCACAGCTCAGTGGTAGACCACATGCCTTGCATGCATAAAGTGTCACATTCAGTCCCTGGCATTTCCAGCTGAGAGGACCTCCTCCAGGGAGCAAAGTTCAGAAGGGCCTTTTGCCCAAGATCGTCTCTGCTCATCAAAGCAGCTACTGCAAAGGCCTTAAACAGTCCAACCTTACTTATTTTTCTCCCAAGCATCTGCCCGAAGCCACCTCTCATATTTCACTCAAAATCCCCTCAATGCCCACCTTTTCCATAAAGTCTTTAGCGTTTGTTCCAAGTCATCTTGCAACTGATCAGCACGGTTTCACGTGGGATCCTCCTGTGTCAGTTTGTAAACCAAGTTTCTTTGGATTTCTGATCTGCGCCTTGCTGCTTTGGGTTATTTGTGGAATTCTATTTTTCCTTGGATTTCCAAGTTCCTTTGCATTTCTGATCTGCGCCTTGCTGTTTTGGGTTAGAAGAAGAGTTTGGATTTGATATCCCGCTTTATCGCTACCCTAAGGAGTCTCAAAGCGGTTAACAACTTCCTTTTCCCTTCCTCCCCCACAACAAACACTCTGTGAGGTGAGTGGGGCTGAGAGACTTCAGAGAAGTGTGACTGGCCCAAGGTCACCCAGCAGCTGCATGTGGAGGAGCGGGGAATCGAACCCGGTTCACCAGATTACGAGTCCACCGCTCTTAACCACTGCACAACACTGTGGTGCTTTCTGGGTAATTGTTTTTGAGCAGAACGAAGTCGAATACATTTGCACAAATAGCAAAATATGTCAGAATCAACACAGCTGAGTAGAATAGCACAACGTGAAAAAGCAAAACTGACCGTCCTCCTATTTCTTCACAGACAACAGTTTGCAGCAGTATACAGGGTTTCCCTTATTGTTCAACACACCTCTCCTTTTCCACTTTGTCTGTTAATATGCTGTTCAGAGTCTTTCAAAATGGCTTTGTACATATGTCCCTCTGTCCCTGTATGCTGTACCCTTGACTGCTGGCACGGCAGTTCTCTGAAGACCAAGGAAGAAATTATCCAAAATTCTGTGGTCAGAGGGCCTTCAGATGAGAGTGGTTGGCCACTGGGATAAATCCAAAGCATGAGCCTAGCCAATGGGAACCTTCCAAAAGCCACTGCCCTCTTTGTTTCCCTAGGATCTCTATCCCACCCAGCCACAAGAGAGAATCATATCATATGCAGTTTGTTAGCCACACATGGCAGGCTTTATTTACTTATTGCATCTATATACCTGCCATTCTTCCATTTTTAATTTTTTTTTAATGACACTTATGTGGCATCCCGCAACATAAAGGAATCTAGAAGGCTTTAATAAGAATAAAAATAAGAATAAAAATGACAGGGAAGGGAAGACTTCCTAGGATTAGGAACTGGGAGAAGAGAAGAAAAGCTCCCAGGTCCACCAATTTCTGGGTGAGATAAGGGTTAAGAGTTGCCTTTGAGAGAGGAATCTGTGTTTTCTTTTTTTATCTCATTGCCTGCTTTTGTTTTTATTTGGATTAGTTTCTTTTATCTCATGGTATTATGAAAAAGCTTTAATAAAATCTTAGCAAATAACTATGAAAACAGGCAGAAACCCACCCTAGTACTGAAAGATCTAAGCCAGAACTGAAAGATCTAAGCCAGAATCTAAGCTACAGTAAGGTTGCTTGTTGTATAACTGGCCATCAGTTCAAGCCCTAGGATTTGTCCCCCCCCCCCAAAAAAGTGGTGCTTTCTAGATATTGCCAGACTACAACTCCCATCATCCGTGGCCATTGGCAAAGCTGGCTGGGGATTATGAGAACTGGGAGTCCAATAACTTCCGAAGGGAACTATGTTGGCTAGTGCTGCTCCAGGACCTATTATCTTCTCATGAATATACATGTGGTACTACTTTTAAAAAATGCGGCCCCCAAAATTTAGGATGGGTTGGTCTATTTCTGGTCCATATTGACGTGGTATGTGTCCATTCTTGAGTCCATTCCATCCTCTTTCCACATTTAAATGAAAAACCGTGTGAAGATTCATATTTAAATACATATTTTATTTCAAAGTGTGCATTTCTAAATATAGAAAAAGAGAATTTGATCTTAAAATATGCACTTTTGACACCTTTCGTTAGTTATTTTTTTAGATGAGAACTTTAATGCAAAATTCAGAGAACTTTGAAATCTGAATAATTATTAAGTTCTGATTAGTCCAGAAGGTGCAAATTATATCAGCTTGCTTGAATGGGCTTAAAAAAAAAATCTTCTCCACCCCCGAGGGCTAGGATTAGGGATGGGCAAATCTGCCAATATCATTTTTCTCTACATTTCTCATTTTCCCCAATCATCAGTTCCCTTCTCCACATTTCCACATCAGCCTGTATTTTTTTAAGACCTCATGAAAATTCATAAGCATTTAAGTGCAAATTTCTCCTAACGTACACATTTTCGCAAAGCAATTTTGTCTAATATAATGCCATTTTTGTATCTTATTTTCACTCATGTGTGCATTTTTAGGCACACTTTACTCCGGTGCATGCTGGGCAATTGCATTGCAACATTCAAAGAAATGTGAATTTAGAAGGAAGGTTGTGTTTGAAGTTTTTGCGCTGTGTGATAAAAGTGTGACTTAACTAGGTTCACCTCTAAATGCAAACTGAATTAATTTCTCCTCCATTCCCAGTCAAGAGGGATGCCCAACCCTGTAACCTGTTTTGAAAATTGTGAAGGAAGCTAGATTCTCATCGTTGGTGGATAACCTGCTCTAAGTCCAGTATTACATCTGACTTCGCCCTAATAGTGTTGTGCATTTAGCGGCAGAAAATTCCTTAAGCGTTGCTGTTGAAATGGAATACGCAGGATGAAATGGTTAAATCAGCTATGATTAAGTGGCCACAAGACATTGGCCACAAGACATATTATGTTTGCTGACTGGGAACAGTTATGGACCACCGGTATAAAGTTTACGGCATGTAATGCCTTAAGAGAGAATATTATGAAAATGATTTACAGGTGGTACATGACCCCAGTCAAGCTTGCTAAAATTTATCATTTGCCCAATAACAAATGCTGGAAATGTAATGTAACAGAAGGTACTTTCTATCACCTTTGGTGGACATGCCCGAGGATTAAGGCCTTCTGGGAAATGATCTATAATGAAATGAAGAAGGTATTTAAATGTACCTTTCATAAGAAACCAGAGGCTTTTCTCCTGGGCATGGTCGGCCAATTGGTGTCAAAGAGAGACAGGACTTTTTTTATGTACGCTACTACAGCAGCAAGGGTACTTATAGCAAAGTATTGGAAGACACAAGAACTACCCACTCTGGAAGAATGGCAGACGAAGGTGATCGACTACATGGGACTGGCCGAGATGACTGGCAGAATCCGTGACCAAGGAAAAGAGACGGTGGAGGAAGATTGGAAGAAATTTAAAGTGTATCTTAAGAATGATTATAAAATTAATGAGTGCTAAAATGTCGAGGTTAGAGAAAAAAAGAGGATTACAGCTGTAAATGATTAGGTAAGAGAGAAGGGGGGGGAAGAGTAATTAGTTAAATTAAGTGAGGATTTGCTGAAAGAAATTTGGAAATAGGGATACAGAAAGGAGAGGTATGCGGAAGTCGGAGAAGTAATGTTTATGAAAAGAAGGTTTTGAAACTATATTTGTGTGTGTTTATGTGTTTGTTTGTCTTTGTATAATGTATTGTATTGTGTTTAATATGTGTTGGAAAATCAATAAAAATATTTTTTTAAAAAAGAAAATTCCTTAATTGAATAATGAATCGTGAAGAGAGAGATGATGTAATCAGGAGAAAGGGAGGAAAGAAGAGGAAACAGCAAACACGACCCTTTAAGTTTTACCACTCTGGCAGTTTTTAGGAGGGGGAAATCCTAGTTTTTATTTCCCCTGTGGAGAAGCCAGCGACTGCATTTCGTGAACTCTTAATGATTCATCACTCTCTCCAGCAGCCAAACATTGGGCAGGTCAAGTAGATTTGGGCCGCGGTGCCAGCAACTCCTGCTGCCCTGATAATCCAAGCCATTCCAGGCATGGCGACACTTTCTCTCACCAGCTGCCATTTCTAGTTACCTTTCGTACAGCTGACATAACGCGTTGATGTGTGGGAAGCAGTAAAACAGTCATAAGGAAGCCATCGCGAAGATAAATAAGAAGTGGCACTCAGCCGTCTTTAATGATACCAAGAGAACGAGGAATGCCATTATTATTATTATTTGCTTCTGGAAACGATGGTTCAATCACCTGAAAACCGAGCGCTCGATTAAAACCAGGAAGTGCCTTTCTGCTCTGTAATCTTCACTGGTGTGACTGTCAGAAACAACCCCTCTCATCAGCCACGTGGCATTAAAAGCTTTTCCGCTGCTGTGGTCCTCCTGAGCTTTTGGGAAACCATACAGAGTTCATCCATAATCAATTCAGAGGCACCATTTAGAAAGAGAGGCAGCCACCGCCCATTGGACATGGGCCTTCCTCTCGGGAACACGTACATCTCGAGTTATTTCATATGTTCAGAGTGCTGACCAGCCATGCCCTTTTCCGATATATTCTATTCCATTCTCCTCCCTGCTCAGCGTCATGAGTCCTCATTAAATTTCTCTTTCCTTAGGTTTCCCCACCACCACCCCAAACCGGGGCTGTTGTTTTTTGTACTTCTGCAAACTTTGCAGGTCTTAATCTGAGGGTTGTGGGTTCGATCCCCATGTTTGGCAAGAGATTCCTGCATTGCATGGGGTTGGCCTAGATGACCCTCGTGGTCCCTTCCAACTCTACAAGCCTGTCTCTCTAGCTATCTAGCTAGCTATGTTCTTCTACACAGATAATAATAATAATAATAATAATAATAATAATAATAATAATAAATTTTATTTATATCCCGCCCTCCCCAGCCAAGACTGGGCTCAGGGCGGCTAACAACCAATAATAAAAACAAGTTGATTGAAATGCAACTTAAAAAACAAAATTAAAATGAAACATTAAAACATTAAAATGTAGCCTCATCACAGGAGGAGAAAGGAAAAAAGAAAGAGGGGGAGGGAATCAAATTGATTCCAAGCCAAAGGCCAGGCAGAACAACTCTGTCTTACAGGCCCTGCAGAAAGAAATCAGATCCTGCAGGGCCCTGGTCTCATGAGATAGAGCTGGAGCCAGTGTTGAAAAGGCCCTGGCTCTGGTTGAAGCTAATCTAACTTCCTTTGGGCCCGGGACCACTAGGGTGTTGCTATTTATGAACCTTAAGGTCTTCCATGGGGCATACCGGGAGAGGCGGACCCGTAGGTACGAGGGTCCTAAGCCATGAAGGGCTTTAAAGGTCCTTTAAGGGTGGCAACTATGTAGCAACTTCAAGGTCTTTTCTCAGATGAAGGATAGGAGGAATTTCTAGGAATTTAAAACAACAACAACAACCTTTCCATCAAAACTGTTTGAGTTCAGATTTTGCCTACAAATAAATTTGGAGGTCCTTCCACAAATGGAATAGTTAAGCCAAGGGCTGTTAAAGGACGGGTGTAATATCTTGGGGTGGATGAACAGTATCCGAAGCCAGCTTCAAATTGGCAGCACCATCACCCAAAGTGTTTGCTATTGTTATTTCCTCAGTACAGACAGAGTGACACTCCCTCCACAAAACACCATAGTTATAACTACTGCCAAGAATGTCCGTGCCCAGGAGTACAAACCAAAACTGCTGGTGTACCACTGGTAAGATCTCTGCTGTCAGAAATGTGTCGCGTGAACGAAAGTGGAGTCCGTAGCCCAAGCCCAGGATTGTTTCAATTAAAAGAGCAGCAGATTAGAATCCAAGCCTCTCCATTTACAGCACCCTCCTTGCCTCCAGGCTTCATCAAGTTAGGTGTTTTTAAGGGCTGTAAAGCAATGAACTTTCCATCAGCGGCATCGTCAGCTAATTAGCCCTCCTGATTACAGTAATTACTATTGATTCACTCCTGAATGACTTCTTAAGTAGCCAAGTGCAAGTTATGCTTGAAAGTAGAAGACCCACATATGAATATTAAACCAGCCACTTCCTTCTGTGTTTTGTTTTTTTAAAATTTTCCCTCCACCCCATTCCTCATTCAGCTCTCAAGGTACAGCTTGCAAGCTTATATATTTAAAATTGAGAATGGGGGTGTCAAGAGGAGGAACCAAACCTTGCTTAGAAAAGGCATTCTAATCTCACAACAGGAACTTTTTAAAAACATGCTGAGATATAGAAAATGCCGTGTATGCATCTGTGGGAGAGAAACTTTCAGAGCAAGTAGAACATAGATCACTTCACCAGTCCAGAGCTAAGACTGTTTTGGGGCTCTTTCTCCATCTGAATCTGATTGGCTTTGCCTGCTGTACATGACTGGATTAACTCTTATTCTAATTAAATTACAGGGTAGGAACTCAGGAAAATTGTATCTCTGGTGGTTGGGCTGAGAAAGATTTGTTCCTGAGAACCTGGATAGCTGCTGCCAGTTAGAGTAGACAATATTAGAATTGATGGTTTAATGGTCATTCTTGTTGAAAGTGCAACAGCAAAGATTATTCATTCGGGGGTTAATTATATTATCACTGAAGCAGATAACCAAGATGGCAGTAGTGGCTTTGCTTAGCAAACAGGCATAGTGGCATGATGTCTGCTGAGGGAGAACATACTCTGATTGGCTTTGTTATTCTGAGGGAGTTTTCCTGTGTATGTTTGGTTGAATGTCTCCCTGCTATGTACAAGGCCTGACGTAAGAAAGGCAAAAGTTCTCTGTCTCTTTCTTCTTAAACCATACACTGTTTTGTGGGGTGTCCTCAGCAAAAGGTTATCTTGGTTTCTTTTCTCCTTGGAGTCTCCCTGTATTATTTAAGTTACATTGTGAATGTATCTAAGGCACCTTTCTAGGAGAGGGGGCACCATGGTTAAATGCAGCCTTAACACGGGCATAAAATAGACTTCAAAGATCATGTAATATATTGAAATATGGCAAATTATCTACTGTTTCTCAATGTGGATTGATTTGGTGTGTGTTCAGAGTATCAGAGGCTCGGTGAGGTTAGCAGAGTAGGTGTTTTGCCGTGGATCCTATGCCTGCAGCCTAACACAGTAAAGCACATTCAACAATTACACATTCTGCTGGGGAAGGAGAGAGTAAGAAGACTCTGAATAGATAGATAGATAATTTATTACGGTCGGAGACCAGCTTATAAAACACCCTTGGGGGTACAGTCACAGAAGAAAAACAGACAATTAAAACAATCTACAACAATAAATTTAAAAACAATGTACATCAATAAACTATCGCAGGGAGTTGACCCAGAGTCACCCATGGAACCGAGTTTGGGGATTTATATGACGGACTAGTTTGAGTTGGGAGATGGTCTGTGCCTACAGATCTGTACACAGAATCTGGCGACCATCCGGGTCGTCTTCTGATCTTTGCCTAACAGGGGTCAAATTTTTGCTTTTCTGGGAGGTCAGCGAGCCTCACCAGTAGGGGATCAATGGTCTTACCATGTGCCTCTTCATAAAAGGGACATCTAAAGAAATAAGTGTTCTGGACTTCCTATCTCTCCTAATAGACAGGTGCAAAGTCTCTGAGCATACAGGACTTTTCTAAAGGGTCCTTCTAGGACCGGCGAGGGCAGAGCTGAGCTTCTGGCGAGTGTAAAGGCCCTTCTTGCATTTCTAGATACGAGAAAGAAGAGATATGCTGCCAGTGCGGCTATATCTCTCTCGATTTCTCCAATTTTATAGTCGGGGCACCTTGAGCAGTCTTGTTGTCTCTTGGTGTTCTTTGCCTGACTGTAGCTTTTGCCTGGCCCAACCCCAGACTTAGAAGGTCTTGAGGGGCAACAACTCTGGATATCTGCAGCCAGCAATTTTTCTAAGCACCAATCCTGAGCAAGAAGAACCTTTATGAGCAACAGGAACTTAGGAGGTCAACAGGGACGTCCTTAAAATAGACACCCATTCTTAACTCACCTTGTGCTGGTTCCTGGGGAAGGAAGTGACACTGAAATGAAAGCCTGCCCTGAGCAGATGATTGAAGAGTTATGGGGCTCAGCAGAGCTGCAATGGGATATTCCTGTTTAAGGTTTTGTATAGCCGATGCCTATCACGAAACAACAATCTCTAAAGTTGTTCTGAACTTCCTTACAGAAGCCATTCTGGGTGTCAGCTCAATGCAGGGACCAACTCAGAAAGAAGAGAAAGATCTCTCCTCAACATGTTGATCATCCTGGTATGAGAGAAGGCACAAGTGACAAATACACTTGGAGAACTGGTTAATGGCTCAGTGTTTTAAATGAGGGAACTGATCAGCAATAGCCTGGCAAAATAGCAAGCCAGGAATGTGGTTTAAATGGAGAACAATGATGAACACAAGGAAGGGTGGACAGATGCACAACAGCTGGGTGGTTTCTGTTTTGAATGGATAAGTGTTAGCTGAACAACAGCTAGCCAGTCTCCACTATGAATGGGGAACAATGCATTTAAAAGAAGATTTTAAAAAACTCTATAAAGTTCCCTGCAGATTGTTTAGCAGTTGAGAAATTTGCAAACCAGCATTGCACAGAGTCTAAGAACGCAAGACAGGAACTGCCTGCTTCAAATCTTACCTTCTCTATCAAGTCACAAGGTGGCCTTAGTCAAGTTGCGCTCTTTGAATTTAGGCTCTCCACCCCACTGCCTCCATGCCCATCTGCCATGTAGGAACCATTGTTTCTGCCTATCTTCAGTTTCCCCAGTGCTATGGATGTGAAGTGCTTTGAATACTTGTAAAATGCACTAATTGATGCTTTTGAATTATGGTGCTGGAGGAGACTCTTGAGAGTCACATGGACTGCAAGAAGATCAAACCTATCCATTCTGAAGGAAATCAGCCCTGAGTGCTCACTGGAAGGACAGATCCTGAAGCTGAGGCTCCAATACTTTGGCCACCTCATGAGAAGATAAGACTCCCTGGAAAAGACCCTGATGTTGGGGAAGATGGAGGGCACAAGGAGAAGGGAATGACAGAGGACGAGATGGTTGGACAGTGTTCTCGAAGCTACCAGCAAGAGTTTGACCAAACTGCAGGAGGCAGTGGAAGACAGGAGTGCCTGGCTTGCTCTGGTCCATGGGGTCACAAAGAGTCGGACACGACTAAACAACAACAAGAAGAAATGCACTAAATGTATGATTAAGTGGACCAAAGTCTGGGGTAAGTGGTAATGGCTCCGTACATTTTGGACCACTTTATCACAGGACGATATAAACAGATCAGTGGTGCAACTTGGTGGGTTTCTATTCCTGCAGCAGGGTCCCTGTCTTCCGCATCCTAGAGATACCCAATGAGCATGAAAGGGGAGTGTTTGTGGCCACTGCATGCTACAAAGCAAAGCGTTCAGGAACGTGGAAAACACAATGTCCTTCTGTTTCAAGGGAATGGTGTGCAAGCTTCGTTATACCCAACAGAGCTTGCAGGAAAACAAAACATTCGTCACTCCCAAAGAAGATATTGGAGCACTCCAAATCACTTGCACATAAAAAGGTAAAAGATCCCTGGATGGGTATGTCCAGTCAAAGGTGACTATAGGGTGCGGTGCTCATTTCGCTTTTTAGGCTGAGGGAGCTGATGTTTGTCCACAGACAGCTTTCTGGGTCATGTGGCCAGCATGACTAAACCGCTACTGGTGCAGGGAGGATCGTGATGAGTGTCAGAGCTCACTGAAATGCCATTTACCTTCCCACCACAGCGGTACCTATTTATCTACTTGCACTGGTATGTTTTGAACTGCTAGGTTCGCAGAAGCTGGGAAAGAGCAATGGGAGCTCACCTTGTCGCATGGATTCAAACTGCCGACCTTCTGATCAGTAAGCCCAAGAGACCCAGTGGTTCAAACCACAGCACCACCCGCGTCCCTTGATTTGCACATGTAAATGCACGGAAAATAGTGTGCCGAAAAGTAGGACATGGAGATCTGCATTGATCAACGGCAATGAATCCCTAATTGTTATTATTGTACAGTTATAAGGTCTTAGAAGCAACATCAGATATATTCCAGCCAGGTAAAAACATTCAAAGAGGGTGTGAAGTAGGGCAAGTGAGGGGGTGTGACTGGTAGGAGAGGTGAGAGTCCCAAGGGTCAGACAGAGAGGAATTTGGCTCCTGGGCAGAAGTTCTCCTTCCCTACCATAGTTAAACCTCCCTCCATTAATTCATCTTAATCAAGGGCAACTAATCTAGTGAGCCTTCACTACGGTAGAGAGTCCCACAGGCAAACTTTGGCCACATTCACACCAGATACAGTGGTGCCCTGCAAGACGAATGCCTCGCAAGACGGAAAACCCGCTAGACGAAAGGGTTTTCCGTTTTGGAGGCGCTTCGCAAAACAAATTTCCCTATAGGCTTGCTTTGCAAGACAAAAATGTCTTGCAAGTTCCTGCGGGGTTTTTCCCCCCTTCCCCCCTTTTTCTAAGCCGCTAAGCCGCTTATCAGCTGATCCGCTAAGCCACTAAGCCGCTAAAAGCCGCTAAGCCGCTAATAGCGCTAATCCGCTAAGCCGTCAATGGGCTTGCTTCGCAAGACGAAAAAACCGCTAGACGAAGAGACTCGCGGAATGGATTAATTTCGTCTTGCGAGGCACCACTGTATTTAAAGCACCATGATACCATTTCAAACAGCTATGCCTTCCCTCAAAGAATTCTAGTTTGTTAAAGGTACTGTGAGTTGTTAGGAGACCCCAGTTCCCTTCACAGAGCTACAACTTACAGAGCGGTTTAACAACCAATCCCTCTTCACAGGGAGCTCTTGAGCACTGTAGCAGTGTGAGGGGAATAGGGGCCTCCCAGCAACTCTCAGCACCCTTAACAAACGGCAGTTGCCAAAAAATATTTCGAGGGGGGAAGTTGTGAACATTTAAAGTGGTGTAAAGTTGAAAGGAATGGTGTGATTTTGGACTATGTGCCATGAGAAGCAATGCTTTCTTTTGTCAGTCCCAAAGCTATACCCATCTGATTCATTAGACAACTGTGAGTTATAGCACACAAGGGAGAAACATCAGCACCTATTTTCCTTTGCACGGGTAAGAATGTAAGGTTTCTGAATAAATCTTTCACTTTGTCTCAACAAAGGAACTGGGCGGCGGCAGCAGTGGTTGTTGTTAGAGACATATTACTCTCTGGGCATCACTTGGCTAAGCAACACTAGAATGGAAAGAGATCATCCATAAGAGTAAAGGAGCTGGCGTAGGAAACATTCACATTAGATTATCATTATTAATGTAATCAGCATACATATGCACACAGGTACTCCTGGAATAACACAGTTACTATTGAAAACCGCCAACAACAACCAATTAAAATCTGATTCGAAACCCACATTAGTAACCAGTAGATGATAGCTTCCATAGATTATTGTCAAGTGATTCGTTAATGGCTTTGAGGGAAAACTAAAAGGTCTGTTGAAGCACAATGGGGTACATTTCAATGTTCGAATCGACAGGGCGCTTCAATGGCTGCAAAGACTGTGAACAATTTGCAGTTTTGCTTTTAGTATAAAAAGGGTAAGTGATGGGCTGCTTAGTTTTAATGAATGCCAAGGAACAATATTCCGCAGCACAGATAGCGTCAAGAGAACCCTTGAAGAAGCTAACTTGGCTGAATAAGATGAATCAAACAAAGGCTGGCCCTAATATGCACGGGCACAACCTGAAATTTCCACACAGTGCACACAAACTACTTGGTGTGAGAGTTTGTGCGCACACACCCACAACCAGGCAGCTCAGCAGAAATACACCTGTCAGGAATGAATGTGGGGATCACTCAGTGCTTCAGCACCAAGGGGAGCTGGACTGGACTTCACAGCACAAATGTCACATTGACCTGAGCATCATCTACCCAGAGAAGGTTGTTTCTTCTTTAAATTATGTTGACATGCACTCTCGATACTCACAATACTCCAAATTGTCATAGGGGACAAGAAGAGAACAGCAGCCAGAAGCAGAGCACACCTTAGAAACTGTGAAATCTGCTCAACTGCATTTCATGTTATTTGCAGATTTCAGTAATTGCACTGTGTGTGTGTGTGTGTGTGTGTGTGTGTGTGTGTGTTAAAATAAATAAATAACAAAGGGTGAAAAAACCTGAAGAAACTGGCTTTGACGGGTCCAGGATAGAATGGAACTACCCAAGATTTAAGTTACCCTAAAGCACCAATGTTCTGTGCATGTAGTTCAGCTGGTGAAATGCAACTTTCTATCCTCTCTCCCTATGCCCTTCAAAATTGACCCCCAACCTGATTTTGGGAGTGTGCAGGGAGTTGGGGGGGGGGGATGGGAGAGGAAGAAGCTGCTCTGTACAGAATTGTACAGAATTGTACAGAATTGTACAGAATTGCCACAATGGGAGAGATCTTCTGGGATACTCAGTCGGCAAAGCATGAAACTCTTAATCTCTGGGTTGTGGGTTCAAGCCTCACATTGGGCAAAAGATTCCTGCATTGCAGGCAGTCTCTTCCAACTCTGCCATGATTCTATGACCCAGTGACTTTCCTCCCATTTACACCAGACAGGTAACCAGACTGGTGTGCAGAGTAGGGGCAGACCCTGCATCCTCCCTCCCCTACATGGGAGAGAGACAGGATGGTGATGTGTAGTGATCCGCAAGACATGAGCATGCCAGCCATGTGTGGGGCTGGTGCTTGAACAGGCTTATAAACCCACCTTGCCCCTTGGGTGAATGAAGTATAAGTTTCATGTGTTAACTGAAGGTGCACTGCTTTTTGAAAACACTGTTTTAGCATTGTGATGTTTGCCACCCTAAGATCCTTCAGGGGGGAAGAGTTGGTCACAAATGCAATAAATAAATTAGCAAAGCAAGATGGCGGGAGAGATGGAGCCAGCTGCAAATGGAACAAGTGTCTATGAAAGGATGCCTTGCCTGATCCTCAGTAACCTGTCAGGTTTGATGCAGATCTCACTTTCTGAATTCAATAAAGTTGGGAGCCGGTTGTATGTCTGCTTGGGGTGCAAATGGAAAGGCAGCTATTGGGAGCCTTAAAGTGAAAATCCACTTTTCTTGAAGCCAATACAGTGGTACCTCGGGCTAAGAACTTAATTTGTTCTGGAGGTCCGTTCTTAACCTGAAACTGTTCTTAAACTGAGGTACCACTTTAGCTAATGGGGCCTCCCGCTGCCACCGCCACGTGCTTCCTGTTCTCATCCTGAAGCAAAGTTCTTAACCCGAGGTACTATTTCTGGGTTAGCGGAGTCTGTAACCTGAAGCGTCTGTAACCTGAGGTACCACTGTACCAACATGTCCATTAAGACTCCCAAGCAAGCTGAAGTTAGCTGTGTCAGAGTTATATCCAAATCAATCAACGAAGCTTAAGATAGCTATGATTAACTTGGCCCATTAACTTTTAACTCGATTGGAGCCATTGATTGCCAATTATGGTATCTCCATATTTAAACACGACCCTTCCTCTTTTATTACAATAAAGTTTGGGTAGAACACCACACCTCAGTGGCATCCATCAATTGCTTCATAACATAAACAAGTATCTACTGCTTTTATGTCACACCCACGTTGCCAGATGCATTTAGACAGCAAGCAGGTTTCCAGTGGCTACCTCACATAGGTGACACAAAACTGTAACACCCATCTTTACATTATTCCTGAAACGAACAGTGCCAATTCCCACTCGCAGTGATCATAATCTTGAGCTGAAATCCTGAATGCACTTCCTGACGCAGTAAATAAAATATAAACAACTGACTCCCCTTAACCCTACAATGTTTGTGTGTCGGATTTGGAAGATTTGCTTGAGAGCTGCCACAAATTATTCCCATTCACCTCCCACGAATGTACTGATCGAAACAGACAATTTAACCCAGTTCAAAGTCAGTATCACGCTACTGTGAACATAAACAAACCTTTGGAAGAAGCTCCTTACCGTGAAGGTTAAAAATGGAAAGCAAAACCATTCCTCCAACTGCCATGAAATGAGCTAACTTTTTATTATTTCAAAATAGCGTTATTCACACGTGGATCTCATGGTTAATAACACCGCCACCCAGTCCCATTTTGCAGATATGAGAACGTTTTAATTTTTAGAAATCATCTTTTACAACCTTGCAACCCTGAGTGGGGTTTTTTCTCTCTTCAAGACAGGCACTAGAGGAAGTGGAGTGTTTGCTATTTGTTATGTCTTCAGAAATTCTGACATATGTTAGAACAGCTGGATTTTTTTATTGTTATTCCCAAGACTAAAATTTAAGTAGCATCTCTGTGAAACTGTGGAGCAAGTGGAAATGATCCAAAATAAGATAAGAGTTTGAGGAAGCCTAACAAGAAGCCAGTTGTCCAACCAGAACATTTCCCTATTAAGCATTCAGGATCTGTAAGTTTCCTTCCTGAAATTAAAGAAGCCGGTATATAGCTTTGCAACTTTGTTCTGGTAGACAAAGTCATAATATGCAAGGGGTTGGAGGAAAATAGTGGATCTTTCTCTCTCTCTCTTTCTCACTCGCTCTCCTTAAAGAGATAAACAATGGGAGTGTACTTCATTTCACAGTCTATACAAATAAGATTAGTGGAAATTAAATGGGACAGGGTTGTTGCTGTTTTTTGGTGTGTGTTTTTTTAAAGAGATAGCATTTTTTATATATAACAAAACACACACAACTATAACCCCAGACATACATTAAGCTAGCTTGACAGCTCTATTGTTCTATCGTCCCATTGTCATCCAAAAAGATGTATTCACATGCTCGGATGTCTGCTAGGGAAAATAGACAAAAGACTACACCCCCCCCCCCGCCCCAGAAGCAGGGTGCCAGTCTGAGCAGAAATTCTGTCGCTCTCTCTCTCCCCTTCCCCGCCCCCCTTCCTTGCTCTGAAAAGCTTCTGCTAACGGCTGGCTCTTCATGACACCCAAGAACGCTAAGAATCCATTCATCTATGCAATATGAGTTTCTTCCAATTATAAATATATATGTATTTATCTATTTGTCCCCCTCTCCCGAGAAAAGCGCCAAGCGGTCAGTGTGAGCTGTAGGAGGGGAGTGATTAGAAGAGGTTATTTATATAACCCAAGCACCAATTTAAGTGGCATTTAGGGAATCGACTCTAATATGGAGTCTCCCTATTGCTCTTCCCTCATGCCTTTCCCACCCCCCAATCCCTATTAATGAAGGATGCAATAGAAGAGGCATCATAAAGAAACTGTTGGGTTTGGGACGTGTGGGGGTGGCGAAATTGCTTTTTTTAAAAAATGAAAAAATGAAATTGCTTCCTGTTGGCTTTTGCATTTCAAGCCGTTTGTAACTGGAGGTTCATGATACAGAAACACCACTTGCAGAAAAGCAAGGTGTATATGAATATATCCTCCCCCTTCCCCCCCCCCAAAAAAAATAATTGGAGTGGGAGAAGAGTACTTGATACCTAGCCACAATGGGCCCTGGCGACTGGGAAAAAGCCCCCGCCTCAAACAGCCCCCGCCTGTACAAAGGAGGCATCAACCTACCTTAAAAGAAGCTCCTCACTTCTCATAGTAACAGCGGATTTCGGACAGCGCATGCTTTCTGCACCGATATTTGCAACAAAAGCCGGTTCAGAAGTGCGCTCAAACATCAATGCCACAGTAGCTACCCACTAATGGCTACTCTCTCTCTCTCTCTTTCTGTCTCTCGCCAGACGCTGAGTGGCGGAGCAAAGGGGGCCCCTGTAGATTCACTGAACAGAAATAATCCTCTCTGACAAGTTATGTTCTCTGGGCATATTTTACATTAATGCACTAGGCTGCCTATAGGGGTCTTGTTTGCGCTCGCTCTTCCTTGGCTGGTGTTAGCTTCTTGTTCTAATTACCATGAAAAAGGGAGAAAGAAATGTAGGACCCTTCCCCAAAATGAGAGAAAGGACGGGGGGCGGGGAGGGAGGAAACACAGATGCAGGAGATCAGGTTTGTGTGTGTGTGTGTGTCTGTGTGTGTGTGTTTAAAGGGACATCTCTCCTCTTTCGGCGGAAGGGAGAACATACAAAAGTCTCATTTGCATACTCCCAACAAACCATCAGTTGTTTCACAAGCATTTTAAGGATGCCAGGCAGACAGAACTTTTGCACACTCAGAGGGGCTGGAAGCTGGAAGTTCTTTTTGAGACTCACAGCATGAGGTCCTCTTCCCCCTCATTCCCAACACATTCCAAGCTGAGTGGTTTTATGGAATCTATGAGCCCCAGAATAAGGGAGGGAGGGGCAGGGGACCAGAAGAAAGTTTTCATTTAGGGGCTTAGTGGTTTTTTGTGTGTGTTTTTTTAAAAAAAGCTTGCCATTTTTTTGTCTTTTAACCCCTAGTGAGCCACTCCCTCTGTATTCCTCTGCCTCAGTTCAATACAACGTGATGCTATACAGTGGTACCTTGGGTTACAGACGCTTCAGGTTACAGACTCTGCTAACCCAGAAATAGTACCTCTGGTTAAGAACCTTGCTTCAGGAAGAGAACAGAAATAGTGCGGCGGCGGCAGTGGGAGGCCCCATTAGCTAAAGTGGTACTTCAGGTTGAGAACAGTTTCAGGTTAAGAACGGACCTCCAGAACAAATTAAGTACTTAACCCGAGGTACCACTGTATTGCGATTTGGGTAAATACTTACTCTCTCTCTCTTTTAACTGACAATAAAGATTGTAGCAAGAACTCCCTCCTAGCAGAGATGAGCCAGCCCTAGCTATTATTTTGCTTTTCCTGGAAAATGCTCTCCTTGCCCACCTTAGGCAATCTTTCACTTCTCTTTGCTAACATGTTAATTTCCATGGCTTGCCCTCAACAACGCAACAGTCACAGGCCAGATTAAACAAACCCAAGCGCACTAACGGAAGCCAGTGCAAGAACTCCTAGTTGCACAGTACAGTGGTGCCTCAGGTTACATACGCTTCAGGTTACAGACACTGCTAACCCAGAAATATTCCTTCAGGTTAAGAACTTTGCTTCAGGGTGAGAACAGAAATCGTGCTCTGGTGGCGTGGCAGCAGCAGCAGGAGACCCCATTACCTAAAGTGATGCTTCAGGTTAAGAACAGTTTCAGGTTAAGTATGGACCTCTGGAACGAATTAAGTACTTAACCCGAGGTACCACTGTTTTTCCCAACTTTTCCTCCCCTATGCGCTACCCTCGCTTGCTGTGTATCATAGGCACCAGTGATATGGGGCCCAAGGCCCTTTGCCCCCACAATAATTTTTTTTGAAGGGGCAGGCCCTCACAGAAACTTCCTGCATGGGGTCAAGAGGTGAGCGGGCTTTGGAAGGCAAGGTCTGCACCCAGTTGTGTGCAGCAGAAGCAAGTGCACTTTTGCGACCTACTTTGAGGTTTTTCACAATCAAGTAGTGTATAAATTTTATGAAATAAATAAATAAAAAATAGAGGAGGCCGAACTTTGTTTTTGATTCAGCAGCACGGTATTTATGCTGGATTTGCATGGATCATGCACATTCAAATCCATACCTCTGCATAGTGCACACATGCCACAAGCAGTGTGCAATACAGAAATGCCTCTATTCCGTCCAACTTGCAAATGCTGATCTAAATTTTGCTTACCATGGACAAATCCTGATTAGTATATTTGACGAGGCTTCGTGGAGCCAGGGGGAAAAGGCCATCTGGTTGGGCCAGTCCCATCTCCATACAATCTCAGGGATCAGGTCTGGACTCTCCCCACTCAAGAACCTGTTAGAACATCTAAAGAAAAGCATTGCCAAGCCTTGGCAATGGTACAGCTTCCATAGTTCAAAAACAGGGCAAAAGCCCATCAGCATTGCCAGCAATCGGCACAATGGTTCTCTTTCAGAAAAGAGGGAAAAAATTGCTTCACTAAAGACCCTTTGGGTTTCACTAGGAAAATCAATGGAACTTCTGTTGGGAGAGTTCAGTGAACCCAACAGTGGAAAATCCTCCGTCAGCTTTGTTCTTACTTGGGGAACGTGGCAGAGGTTTACTAGTCTGGGGGGCCCCTCCAGGCGTCCTTTTCAGTGTGAATTCATGACAATTTGTGCTCCAGAGGGTATTGGTAAGCCAGATAAAATGGTGAATTCAGACTTTCAAAAAGCTTTCAACAAAGTATCTCGCCAAAGACTCCTTTGGCAGTCTTGGAACAGGAGGAGAGATCATCTTGTGGATCAGGAATTGTGGCAAGAAGCAAAGAGGGGGTGGAATGGACAGTTCTCTGAATGAAGAAGTGTAGACACTGGAGTCCCCCAAGGATTGGTATTGAGACCTGTGCTTTTTAAGGTGTTCATAAATAATCTAGAGTTAGGGGTGAACAGGGGTGTAGCCAAGTTTGATGATCATACTAAACTGCTCAGGGTCATTTTAAAAAATGGATTAAGAAGAGTTCCAAAAGGGCATCTCCAAACCGAGTGACTGGGCAGTAAAATGGCAAATGCAATTAAACACAAACAAGAGTAAAGTGATGCTCATAAAGGTAAAGGGACCCCTGACCATTAGGTCCAGTCGTGGCCGACTCTGGGGTTGCGGCACTCATCTCGCTTTACTGGGTAAGGGAGCCGGCGTACAGCTTCTGGGTCATGGGGCCAGCATGACTAAGCCGCTTCTGGTAAACCAGAGCAGCGCATGGGAATGCCATTTACCTTCCCGCCGGAGCGGTACCTATTTATCTACTTGCACTTTGACGTGCTTTCAAACTGCTAGGTTGGCAGGAGCAGGGACTGAGCAATAGGCGCTCACCCCGTCGCGGGGATTTGAACTGCCGACCTTCTGATCGGCAAGTCCTAGGCTCTGTGGTTTAACCCACAGCAACAGGGGCCAATAAATTATGAATTTCACATTAATGCTCCAGGGGTCTGAAGTGGTGGTGAGTGACCAGGAATGAGACCTTGGGGCTGTAGCAGAATAGCTTGATGAAGATGTCCCTCCACTGTGACCACAAAATAGCTCAAATTCCATGCTAGGAAAGGAATTGAAAATAAAACTGCTGATCTCATAATGTCGTTACGCAAATCTACAGTGTAACTACATTTGGAGTACATTTCTGGCCACCTCACCTCAAAAAGGATATTGCAGAATTCGAAAAGGTTCCAAAAGGAGCAAAAAAAATGATCAGGGGAAGAAAGGTTACCGCATTTTGGAATTTATAGTTTACAGCAAAAAAAAGAATAAGAGGTGACATAAGAGATGTGTAAAAAATCACACATGGCATGAATTAAGAGGATAGAGAAAAGTCTCCCATACATTAGAAATTGTGGATTTCCCACAAGGATCATTGGTGTCAGGCAGCAGAGGAACCAACCCCCATGGCAGGTTGCCAGGAATGGACAAGGCAAGGGAAAGTTCTCACCAACTGCATTTTATTCAATATTTATTCAATATTTACAGAGAGAGGCTTAGAAAGACTCTCCTCCCTGAAAGAGAGGGGAGTGGTTGTGGGCGGGAGCCCGAGCACCACCCAGCAGGGGGCATTTGCCCCCTGCCTCCAGCTCACCTGGCTGGCGCTCATGCCCCCCCTGTGGCCATCCAACCAGGTGCCATGGAGGGGGCGTGTTCAGCCTTTTGCTGCAGTGCCAGCCTCTCCCTGGCCTCATTCCTCATCGTCCCGTTGCGAGTCACCCACCCTCCACTCCCTTTTAGTTAGGGCCTAGGTCATTGGCCTTGCTATGGACCTTAGGTTGGTCGCCCTGGTTGTCCGGGGGGCCTGGTAGGAGTTTTCCATTTGGCATTAGGCTTTTGGGTTTTTTCGCCTACCTCATAGCAATCGTCACAACTTTTGTGGTATTGGTGGGTAGGTTAGGCATTGGAATAATGTGTTGTGGTGTGTCGAAGTGCTAGGTGTGGCCATCGCCTATGCCTTCAATGTTTAGGGGTATTCCGTTAAAGGAATCTGGCGGTCGTGTATTCTGTCCGATGCCTGCTTGGCGGGAGGCCATGGCACGACCCTCGGTGACAGCAGGAGGTGAGCCTATAGTTGGATCAGCATCAACAGGCTCCACCTACTGGTGAATAAACCCACTTGTTTCGATCCAATGCCTAAGCCAATACCTTTTCATTGCTGTAATCAATAAAGTTGTGGCCTTTTCTAGCCCATTAACCTTATATCACGTGTCCTTGTGTCTTCATTTCACTTTGCGGGGTCGGGTCCTCGAACCACAAATGAAGCCTCTTGGAATAATGGCGCTGCTCTGAGTAAATCTCCCCTCCCCTTCTCTCCCACTTTCTCATTCATCATCCCTTCTATGGGTGGCACTGAGGTCCCTTTGCTCTCCTACTTTCAAGGCTTGCCGGGTTCCGGGAGATGGTGGGTCTGGAATGCTTTATAGTGATAACATGCCAGCCAACTGCTCCAGCTCTGCCTGCTCCTTCTCTCCCATTATTTCCCAACTTCTCCCCTCATCTTCCTCCGAGCTGTGACCTCCCTCAAAACCCTGTTGCTACTCTGAGCTATCTTCTTCTTCTCTGGAAGAGAAAGGTCAGGCTGGTGAGGCGGTCTCCACCATTCTTCCTCTGCCCAGTCCCTGACAATTGGTGGCCGCTAGCTTGGAGGATTAGACAAATTTATGGAGCATGTGGCTCTCAATGGCTGCTGGCCACAATGGCTATGGTCTCCCCCCACTGCTGGGGAAAATATGTCCCTGAATATCAGCTGCTGCAAACCTCAGGAGTACTTTTGTGCTCTGTTCCACTTTCCTAGGTTCTCTTTTTTAAATAAATAATATTTATTAAAGTTTTAATAAAAAGAGAAAGAGATAATTCCAAGTTAAACAAAAACTTAACAACACATCCCAATAATAAAAAAGAGAGAATAGAATTTTTTTTTTGTAAAAAACAGAAAAAATAGAAACAATTAAAAAACACAACAAACCTTCCCATAACTTATCTTTCATTTACTTGTTTCCTTGACCTCCTCGCACCTCCCTTTTTTTGTATTCTAGTTCGGTTAGCTATTTCAGCAAATCCTTTCCATCTTTCCCAATTTTTCCCTATAATTTATCTTAATATAGAAGAAGAAACCAAGAAGCAAGACACCTTCCTAGGTTCTCACAGGCTTCAGGTTGGCTCGATCCAGCGGGCTGGAAGTTCTTAATGGGGACAGAACACATGTGAGTCCCTCAACAAACAGATCTGCCCCCAGTGC
Organism: Podarcis erhardii; assembly: GCF_964252035.2. Classification (NCBI taxonomy): domain Eukaryota; kingdom Metazoa; phylum Chordata; class Lepidosauria; order Squamata; family Lacertidae; genus Podarcis; species Podarcis erhardii. The sequence continues at coordinate 11,426,051 of NC_138500.1, read as the reverse complement.
GTTTACAGCATCTCTGTGAAATCCACACACACCTCAAGTTAATTTCTTGCTGACCTCATGGTGATTAATGCAAATTAAATTTCACGCTAATTGGCCTGAGCAGCTTTGCATGCAAACCCGAAATTGGTTATTTTCGCTAACGGTGTTAAAAAGATACTTCTGCTGTTTGCTCAATAAGTTGGATATAAATCGTTATTAGTTTTAGGGCACGCTTGTAAAAACCCACCCAGCACCTGATATCAAGATAGAGAGGACAAAGGGTAAGAGGACGGCATTCAGAGTCCCACAGTTTTCTCTGTTGCCCAGATTTAGTACAGTGGTACTTCGGGTTAAGTACTTAATTTGTTCCGGAGGTCCGTTCTTAACCAGAAACTGTTCTTATCCTGAAGCACCACTTTAGATAATGGGGCCTCCAGCTGCGCTGCGCCGCTGCTGCACAATTTCTGTTCTCATCCTGAAGCAAAGTTCTTAACCCGAGGTACTATTTCTGGGTTAGCAGAGTCTATAACCTAAAGCGTATGTAACCCGAGGTACCACTGTAAATGATGTTGATGTTGATGATGAAGGTAAGAGTAATCCACCTGCACCACTGGTTTCTTTAGATTCCCAGTTGCCTGTTAACAAACCTTGTACCATATTGGCCCAAATATAAGCCACCTTTTTTTCCCCCAAATTCCAACTCTGAAAAGTTACAGTGCGGCTTAAATTTGTGACCTTACAAAAATGGGCTTTTACAATATCACTGCTGAAATAGACATATGGCAAAACATAACGGGTGTGAGTGCCTGAGGAATTTTAAGGAAGCGGCTTATATTTGGGTATTGTCACTCCCCCCCCCCCGAATTTTAAAGGTGCAGCTTATATTCGGGTGTGACTTATATTCGGGCCAATACGGTACATTGCTGTGAGTAAAATTTCCCCTCCCAATATTGTCACCCTGTTTGTTCAAAACTACAAATCTATCACCCAGTCTTCTAATCACTTTTTAACTTTAACACAGATAGGGGTGGGCAAATACGTTAATTTTGGGGTTTCCCCCAAAAAATTCAGCTCTCCACATTTTTACAAATTTGTGATTTTTTTTTTAAAAAGAAGTCCTTATGATAATTCTTCAGATTTTCTCTGCAAATTTCTTGAATATATACATTTTGCACGCAGTTGTCTCTAAAGTGCACGTTTTTGCAAAGCAATTTCCCCATATTTCCTCTGTGGTTAAACCACAGAGCCTAGGACTTGCAGATCAGAAAGTCAGCAATTCGAATCCCCACAACGGGGTGAGCTCCCGTTGCTCGGTCTCAGCTCCTGCCAACCTAGCTGCTCAAAAGCACATCAAAGTGCAAGTAGATAAATAGGGAAGGTAAACGGGAAGGTAAAAGGTGTTTCTGTGCGCTGCTCTGGTTTGCCAGAAGTGGCTTAGTCATGCTGGCCACATGACCCAGAAGCTGTACGCCGGCTCCCTTGGCCAATAAAGCGAGATGAGTGCCGCAACCCCAGAGTTGGTCACAACTGGACCTAATGGTCAGGGGTCCCTTTACCTTTTCTTTTTTATGCAGCTGGAGAACTACATTGCAAAATTCAGAGAAGTCTGGATTTTGGAAGGTGACTGTGTTTCGGTTCATGGTGTTGTTGTTTTTAAAGTGTGAATTAGGTTAAGTTTCACTTTAAATGTTAACTGATTATAATTTCTTCCACCATCCCTAGAGGCAGCTGAAATCAGCTGAAATCAAACCTGGGCTGATCTTGCTTTGCTGGGAAGGATAAGACAATTCAGGCCCTTGAATAGGAGGCAAATTTAGGATCAGGTCCCACTCCAGTTCCCATGGTTTGTGGTGGCCATGTTTTCCCCCACCAACTGCAACCTAAGTGGTCTCAGCAAAATAAGTATTCTTCTATGTACCTCCCCACATCTCTGATGTTCACTGTTCTTGAAAATCACACCTTGACGGTTCAGCCGCAGGCGGCCATCATTCATCGATCCCTTCACTTCCTGGTATATTTCGTTGAATTCCAATGTATCCACCATGTTAACAGCACCTCCCCCTCACACCACTATGACGGGGTTGAGGCCACACCAGGAAAACGTGCCGAGCTGTTCTTGGGGAAAAGTTTTGCAAACGGAACTAGGCAGGGAGAAGACAAGATGCCTTAGTCCTTCCTGGAACGTGGGATCTTCTCCATCTAGTTCTAACAGGAGCAAAGGGAACACGAAGACACAGAGGACTAGAAAACACTTGGGGGGGAACCTCACTTCCTCCTTCCAGGGCCGTTGGCTTTCGGTCACACAGTTGCTTAGTGCTCTCTTGCCTCTCTGGTTTGAATCTGATGTTGTGTCTAACAGCAGACAAGGACTAAGAAGCTGGGCTCTGAATATCCATATCAAGCCAATCCAGAGGCTTCTTATTGTGTGCCACTCAAAGGGGCCAAGGCACACACCCCTATGCCATTCTGTGCTGCACAAAGGCTGAGGCTACGTTGCACCGCACCCATGGTTCCAAACTTGGCTAGCATCCACCCCTCATCCGATGCCATTTTTGTCCCTGACATAATGATCATCACAACTAGACGCATTGTTTAAGGGCTAAACTAAGTCATCTGAAAGACTGTGCTCTGTAACTCCCCGACATCAGCCAGAATAATATGCAAGGCCCTCATTGTCTCTCTCTCTCTCACTTGATAAAGAAGCAGAGCTATAGCAGAGCTCAAATCCTAAATCATGGAAGCCAAAGAGCTAGAACAAAGAATCATTTCAGCCACACGTATTTGGGGAAGACAAGTCTGGCAGGAAGCCAAATATACACAAAAAATAAAAAAAATTCACACTCAAGATGTTATTTCAGCATCATATACAGTATACACCATTAAGTTGGAACGTCAATCATCAGGCCAGACTCTAATGGCTCACTGGGGCTCCGTTTGGCTATCAGTTTGGTATCAAATAGAACGGCAGGCATTGCTCAGCCTTTTGGGATCCTCTGGAGTGGCTGACGTTTCAAGTGAAAATGCATTTTTGCACCAGCACTCGGTGTTGGGGATGTGGTTGTTGGGAAGAACATTTCATCCCTTTTCAGAAGATGCTGAAAATGTGAGCTGCTAAAGTATCTGGGTCCCTCTACCTTGGCCTCTTCGTTGAAAGGGTGTTTATGAATATTGAGCTCCCATAGCAAACACCTGCCTGCACGTGCTGTAACCTCAGTTTAAGAAATGTGCAGACCCTAAACCAGTGGTTCTCTTTGAAAATATGACCAAAAATAGCTAGAAATCCCACTTTCAAAGCCTACAAACTGGGGTGGGTGAGAGAGATGCCTTTTGGTGCTGCTGCTGCTGCAGATACCTCTGGAAAGTCTGCATACAGGAACTGAGCGCAGCACCTCTCTTCCAACCTGCAGTTCCCAGCACCTGGTACTTAGAGGCATATTGCCTCTGACAACAGAGGTAGAACGCAGCCATTGATAGTAATATCCTCCATGAATTTATCTCATCCTCATTTAAAGCCATCCATTTTGGTGGCCATCTCTACCTCTTGTGGGAACAAAATTCCACAGATTAGTTATTATTCACCATGTGAAGAAGTCCTTTCTTTCGTCTGGCCTGAATCCACCAACACTTTTGGAAGGATAAAAACTACCAAATTTTGGCAGCGTGATGCTGGAAACTTCAGAGGCATTTCTGGCAGTGGAACCAGTATGTCTCTGAGCACAATTCAAAGTGTTGGTGCTGACCTTAAAGCCCTAAATGGCCTCGGCCCAGTATACCTGAAGGAGCATCTCCACCCCCATTGTTCTGGTGGTTCCCTCACTGTGAGAAGCCAAGTTAAAGGGAACCAGGGCCTTCTCGGTAGTGGCGCCCGCCCTGTGGAATGCCCACCCATAAGATGTCAAAGAGAAGAAGAACTACCAGACTTTTAGAAGACATCTGAAGGCAGCTCTGTTTAGGGAAGCTTTTAATGTTTAACAGACCACTGTATTTTAATACTTTGTTGGAAGCCGCCCAGAGTGGCTGGGGAAACCCAGCCAGATGGGAGGGGTATAAATTGTTGTTGTTGTTGTTGTTGTTGTTGTTGTTGTTGTTGTTGTTGTTGTTGTTGTTATTTCTTCCCTCCCTTTTTTTTTCTTTTTGAGATCTCTGGCCACCACAACCACGTAAAGGAAGCCAGGCTGTACATCCAGCAAATGGGTCCATTAGGAGTACATCCTCCATGTCTCTGCAGCATGTTGAATGAGGAGCATTTTAGTATAAGAAGACACAAAAAGGATGTAGGGTTGTGACTGGCAGAGCTGCTGCATGGATGAGTAGGTTTTTAGTGCTAAGCCTAATAATAATAATAATAATAATAATAATAATAATAATAATAATATCATCATCATCTGGGCTAAACAGGGCTGCCTTCAGATGTCTTCTAAAAGTCAGATAGTAGTTTATCTCCTTGACATCCAACGGGAGGGCGTTCCACAGGGCAGGCGCCACTATCGAGAAGGCCCTCTGCCTGGTTCCCTGTAGCTTTGCTTCTCACAGTGAGGAACTGCCAGAAGGCCCTCAGCGCTGACCTCAGTGTGTGGTCTGAGTGACAGGAGTGGAGATGCTCCTTCAGGTATACAGGACTGAGGCCGTTTAGGGCTTTAAAGGTTGGCACCAACACTTTGAATTGTGCTCGGAAACATACTGGGAGCCAATGTAGGTCTTTCAGGACCAGTGTTATGTGGTCTTGGCGGCCACTCCCAGTCACCAGTCTAGCTGCTGCATTCTGGATTAGTTGTAGTTTCCGGGTCACCTTCAAAGGTTGGGTAGCATGTGTCCCTCTAGATATTGTTGGACTACAACTCCCATCCCTGACCACTGCTAGGTTATCTTCTCTGAGACTGATGGGAGTTGAGAGTCCAACACTATCTGGAGGGCCACAGGTTAACCACCCTTGCCTTATCAGTTCCACTCACATTCAAACAGAACCAAACACATAGGGGAGGAATGAGTAGAAGTCAACCTGCTTTGTGAATTTAAAGTCACCCAGCAGGCAGTGAGATCACCATCACTATTAGGCACCCTCAGTGGAGTTTTGCATATCAATGCCAAGCGACACATGGATGTTTCTGCTGCTTGGGTGTCAAGAGATTTCAAAAGGTATGAACAGGATACTGCGATTTTTGACTTCTCATTATCCATGCCATCCATGTTTTTCTAGTTCACAAAATATATTCAATGGGATAATAGATAGCCGGCACAAGGTGAATGCAAATGAAGTTGAGGAGACCTGCAGGAATATACAGGACAAACTTAACAGGCAAATGATTCAAAAAATGTCACCCGTACTGAAATCAAAACAAGCGGCAAGGAAAGAATAAATCTGCTACTCTTTAAGGTGCCCCAAACCTCTGTTCTTTTTTCTGCTGCAGCCTGGATACCCCTAAAGAAATAAGAAAAGTGTGGTTGTGCCCTCCATTATACCAACACATTGCCTATAACTACAGAAGGAAAATTTTTGGTACTCTCCATTTCTCATTTCCCCTCCCAATCTTATATTCAGTTCCCTGCATTTCCATGTCTGTTTGTGAATTGTTACAGATAGGTAGCCGTGTTGGTCTGCCATAGTCAAAACAAAATAAAAAAAATTCCTTCCAGTAGCACCTTAAAGACCAACTAAGTTAGTTCTTGGTATGAGCTTTCGTGTGCATGCACACTGTATCTGAAGAAGTGCACTGTATCTGAAGAAGTGTGCATGCACACACTTTTTATTTTGTTTTGTTTGTGAATTATTATTTTTTTAAAGTCCTCTTGAAATTTCATCAGTATTCTAGTGCGAATTTCTCAGAATATGCACATTTTTAAAGGAATTTATTTTCCTAATATATTCACTATTGCAAAGCAAATTCCCTGATATAATGCATTTCAATATGCTATTTTCACTTATATACACATTTTAAAGCACACTTTATCCCAATATTTGCATTTTTGTACACATTACTAGGTTGGAGAGCGACATTGCAAAATTCAAAGAGGTGCAAATGTTTGAAAGCTAGCTGCAGTTTGGTCTGCAGGATGTTTCGGAAAGGGAGGGTAAGGTAAACTTGTCTTTAAATGTGAACTGAATAGAATTTCACCCCCACCCCTATTTATTACCCACATTCATTTGTCTCTCATGAAACACACATTTACTGAAACCCTATGAAGGCTCCACCCTGAGTTTCTTGGAAGATGGGCTAGATACAGATGTGGTTAATAACTGGCAACCACATCAGTTGCCAGAGCTCATAAATTTAAACCCATCATGGTCAAAGACAAAATAAAAGCTTTTTTGGGGACATGAACTCCCTTCCTTGCTATGTGTGCCTTAAGAGTGCACAATTTTGTAGAGTAATAATGCCCCTCCTCGCTATGCCACATTGTCTCCCAAGCAGAAATTTCTCATGTCATCCTCAGTTAAATTGTACGCGATGACTCTGTCGTTGGAATTATTCCATGGAGGAGACAACTTGGTGACTGCCAACTTCATTAAAAATCTTCCCTTGGACTTCATGGGGGCACTCATTCACATTGAACAAACAAACACACACAGCCTTTATGGCCGAGAACAAAGGGAGTTTTCCTCACTTTTGTTTGATGTCAATCACACTCGAGATTAAAGCTGCTGTTTTATGCATTCATAGATTCCTCTCCCCCCTGCTCCCCATTTCTGATCTGCTTTTTTTCGAAGGCTCACTATACACTTCAAAAGGTGTACACTTAAAAATAAAAAAAAAACCCAGAAGCGGTGTTCACAATAGGCAGCCTTGTATGCCAGAGTATAAGGCACCTGAATATTTTAATTATATGCTTTCCCGTCCCAATCCAGACCTATCCTGAACTATGGGTAGGGTATATCATATCTGTATTTGCTAAGCATATCATAAGAGTATATCATATCTGCATTTGCTAAGCAGTGGGATGAATATAGAAGCAAGCTTGCTATGAATATATCATTTCCTTTCCCGGACTGAGCTCTGGAGGAGGAAAAAAAAGAATTTGCAGCAAACGACAGTGAAAAGTTTGCAGCAAACCACAGTGAACAGTACCGAATGGCTAGCAACTGTGATGCTGCATAGAAACCTTTTCCTATTGTGGCCCCCGAAGGGCTTTTTACTTCTAAAACTGTATACTTACACACGTACACACCCCATGCAATTACATCAGAATTAAATATACCTTCATAATAACTTAACTGCATTGTTATACCATAATACAGGGGTTGCTTATCTTTTTGGGTCCATGGGCACTGCAACCTATTACTGTTGGCTACAATTCAATGCTTGTTTCAAGTCTACTTTCAGCAGAGGAGGGGTGGGGAGGAGACGGTGTGGACATCAAGGAAGGTCTCTATAGCTCCATGTGCAGCCAGAGGCACTATGTTGGCACCACCTGCCATAACTACTATACTTATACATAAAGAAACAGCTGACTCAAACGCACCCAGAGTAGTTTTGAAAATGTTGCAGTTCCCCCCTCCCAAAGGCAAATGGGTAAATGCACATCTGGTTTTTATTACAGCAGGAAGCAGGTACCCCCCCCCCCCCCCGGACCCACTGCAGTAGGAGGAGCAACTGATCTAGCATTTGAGCTGATAAAACATGCATCTGCCTCATAGGTTGTGATGTTGGGAGAGAGAAGGACCATGGCTGAAGATCTGTGATATCATGTTAAGTATCACATCTGCCTTCACCCTTAAAGGTGGACTTTAAGTGTCACATTGACTTCCCGGAATTTCAAGAACATCTTGCTAGCAACAGTCACAGGTCACCTGTGTCACAACTGGGTGCTGATGATCATCCAAATGGGAAGGCTACACACAGATGAATGACAGTGATAAGTGCTAATAATCAGAGACATCAGTAACTGCTGACCATCACAAAATTTGTCTGTGATTATCAACTGTCCTGAATGAGCCAGCTCCCAGAGAGGGTTTGCAACCAGCTGAAGAAAGCAGCCAGGAACAGAGAGGGTTAACTGCCAGGCAGGATGGGCATCGGCTAGTGCCAACTCCCCCGTCCCTTGAAATGCCGGTTGATAAGGGAATGGCTGAGAGCTCGCCGGAACCCAGCCCATGTTCTCGAGAGGTACAAACTGACACGAACAGAGAAGGAAGCAGTTTGTCAAAACGGGAAGAGATTGGAGCTGAGCCAATCCCTCCTAAGAGCAGGTTAAGGGGAGAGCTGTTAGACAGGAAGCAAAACAAAAGATGTAAGAAGCAAAAGTTCAGTTGCTTCTGGTCACGCCGGAAGCAGTCTTCAGAAGGGTCATCTTGATTGATGATGGTGGAGGCTGTGTTAGAGCCATTCAGAGTTATCTCTTTGTTTTGACAATAAAGCATCCTTTTTACTTAACTACGCTCACTGTGTTATCAAGCCGGGGACTGGACTCCTGACATCAACATTCAACCACATCAACCTGCTTAGATACTAAGATCAGCAGGGAAGGCCCCATGAGGTTTGAGGGGTGGTAACACATGAGAGGGCATTCTTTGTGGTGGCCCCCTGGTTACAGATGACCTTCCTTCTGGGGCCCATTTTGAGCCACCATTGTAATATTTATTTATTTATTTATTTATTTATTTATTTATTTATTTATTACTATCAGTCAAGATACACTACTTTCCCATGACACTGGTGGAGTTGCTATTTTGTGCTGGTGTTTTCTTACTCCCTTACTGGTTGTTTTATGGTTTCATTTTCCCACTTCAGTGTAATTCACCAGATAATCGCTACCCACCCTGGGTCCATTCAATGAATGGAAGGCAAAAAGGGAAAGAAAGACTTAGTCACTGAATTTTGAACACTGAACATTACATACATGCAAATCACAGATAGAGAGCTCTCTTCCCCAACGATCTATTGCAATATCCTCAAAGTCAATTAATACTTTTAAGAAAATTTCGAAGAGGATTATGACTGTTACAGTTCTGAATATTTTTTTTAATCCCAATTTTCCTACGGAGTCTCAAAGCAGCTTACAATAAATAATGCATCATGATGCAAATACAAATGTTTTTGCCCTAAAGAAATATTCTAAACAGTCATTCGACTATATAGCATGGCATACATTTCCTTAAGATGAAAGCCAGGGAAAGAAAGATGGGAGGGCACCAAACACGAGAACCAATGAAGAAGAAACCTTAGTGGTGCACAGAGAATAATTTATTAGCCCAATGCATTTCAAGTAATGTCTTGAAACATGTTGGGCCAATGCACTATTTTCCATAAACCTTTGAGGTCATCTTCTTGAATTTCCTTGTCCTCTACTGTTGGTTCTTTGTTATTATATAATTAAGGGCACAGTCCAAACCATGGCCACCACCCCACAGAAAGGTGAGAACACCATCACACCTGTAGCCCTGCTGTCTATGCTACTTGAACTGGAGCAGAAGGTGGGGAGGGGCCAGGCAAATCATTACACCAGCCTGGCGGCTCAATCCAACACCCTCCATCTTAGGGCAAAGGGGGTTTGTATTTCACCCTAATGGCCTTGACTTTCTTTCTTTTTTTAAGGATAAAAATGTGTGATTATTTGTTTTGTTTTTAGTATTAGGGACTGCAAGTAGTAGTAGTAGTAGTAGTAGTAGTAGTAGTAGTAATAATAATAATAATAATAATAATAATAATAATAATAATAATAATATTTCCCCAGCCACTCTGTGCGGCTCCCAATCAAATGTTAAATGTTAAAAACAGTACAGCATTAAATATTAAAAACTTCCCTAAACAGGGCTGACTTCAGATGTCTTTTAAAGATAGGATAGCTGCTTATTTCCTTCACATCTAAAGGAAGGGTGTTCCACAGGGTGGGTGCCACTACCAAGAAGGCCCTCTGTCTGGTTCCCTGTAACCTCACTTCTTGCAATGAGGGAACCGCCAGAAGGCCCTCGGTGCTGGATCTCAGTGTCCGGGCAGAATGATGGGGGTGGAGATGCTCCTTCAGGTATACAGGACCGGGGCCATTTAGGGCTTTAAAGGTCAGCACCAACACTTTGAATTGTGCTTGGAAACGTACTGGGAGACAATGCAGATCAATACAGAACAATACAGCATCAGACATTTAAAACTTCCCTAAACAGGGCCGCCTTCAGTTGTCTTTTAAAAGTAAAATAGATGTTTATTGCCTTGACATCTGTTGGGAGGGCGTTCCACAGGGCAGACGCCACTACCAAGAAGGCCCTCTGCCTGGTTCTCTGTAACCTCACTTCTCGCAGCGAGGGAACCACCAGAAGGCCCTTGGCACTGGATCTCAGTGTCCGGGCAGAATGATGGGGGTGGAGATGCTCCTTCAGGTATACAGGACCGGGGCCATTTAGGGCTTTAAAGGTCAGCACCAACACTTTGAATTGTGCTTGGAAACGTACTGGGAGACAATGCAGATCTTTCAGGACTGGTGTTATGTGGTTAATACTTGCCAAGCTCAGTGGGGCTACATCCTTAGAGAATACTTTTTAGTTTAGAGAAAAGGTAAGTGGTGACATGATAGAAATTTGACATGATAGAAATTTGTAAAATCATGCATGGAATAGAGTAAGTGGCTAGAGATAAGTTCTCCATCTCTCATAACACTAGAACTCATAGACACCCAGCGCCTTTTCATCCTCTTGGAAGGAAAAGAACAATGAATTCCCTAAAATTTAGTATGTTTACCTATCAAACGTTTACATGGGGTTTCTAGAATGATCACTTCCACACCTACTTGGTTTCAGCAGTGCTAAAGCATCTGGCAACCACAGTCGATTTGATCATGTGACCTTTCTCTGTATACAACATTTTTTAATCTTGAACCAAGAATCTCCTATACAAGCCTTCCCCAACCTGAGTGGAGTCAGGATTGCAATCTACACAGGGTATGAAATAGTTGGATACAACCCTTCCCTCTGAACCTCTAGCTTATTGGCCATCTGACTTACCTCCAGGTACTCTTCTGCACATTGAACCCACACCACCCCCTGTCATGACCTCAAGCCAAGACTTCTTAAAGGCAAGAGTTCCTCAGCAATGGTAGCTTTGAGGGTGAGATAGTGCCATGCCTTGGTCTACTCAAGATCTCTGGGTACTAGATCCTGCCTTTTTCTGTCAGCCCCAAGGAGACACAACTGCTGCCAGACTTTGGCTGGTCCATGAACATCTTCAAGATCAAGACAGGACTGAGGAGAGTTCCTCATGGAAAACCCATTACCTCAAAGAAGACAACAGCTGCAGAAGGCATTAGCTCCCTAACTGATCAGAGGGGAGCACTCAGGTGGTGAGGCCACCAGCCTACCTCGCTTGACTATCTATCATATCTCTCTCTATCTATCCATCTATCTATCATCTATCTATCATCTATCATCTATCATCTATCATCTATCTATCTATCTATCTATCTATCTATCTATCTATCTATCATCTATCATCTATCTATCATCTATCTATCTATCTATCTATCTATCTATCTATCTATCTATCTATCTATCTATCTATCTCTATCATCTATCTATCTATATCTATCATCTATCTATCTATCTATCATCTATCTATCTATCTATCTATCTATCTATCTATCTATCTATCTATCTATCTATCTATCTATCTATCATCTTCTATCTATCTATCTATCTATCTATCTATCTATCTATCTATCATCTATCTATCTATCTATCATCTATCTATCTAGCATCTATCTAGCATCTATCTATCTATCTATCTATCTATCATCTATCTATCATCATCTATCTATCTATCTATCATCTATCTATCTAGCATCTATCTATCTATCATCTATCTATCTATCTATCTATCTATCTATCTATCTATCTATCTAATCTAGCATCTATCTATCTATCTAGCATCTATCTAAAACTTAACCAGTTTTTCTAAGATCTTGCTGAGACAACTTGGATGTTTGACCTCAGCTGCAGGAGCACTGTCCATGGTCCTGAGCCCACGTTTTGGTCTCCCTCCAAAGTGCTGACTATTGCCTTGCCTCTCCTTTCCATCTTTAGACTATCACCTCTTCTGGGTGGTGGGCTTGCCTGTGGATCCTGATACCCCAACTCCAAATATCACTGACCTGTTTGCAAATGGTAAAATGCATCTGGGAAATTTGCGGGGAGGAGCAAAATCCAGGGAAATGTGGCAGCACTTATCTTGGAAGGTGGTGGCCACAATTTGGCATCCAATGAAGTCCCTTCAGAACAGTGCCATGTGATGACTGTTAGTTTCTGTTTGCCACTGTGCAGTGCTTTGGAGTCACAAGACTCTGTTTACATTCCAGACACATTCCTGTTGGAAGTCTCACGGGAAACGGGAGACAGATGTGACGTTAGTGGTTTCCTGTTCCTTAGTTTGTTTGCAGTTGCTCTCTGCTCTCACAGAGAGAGGATGTCTTTTTCTTTGCTGTCTGCATAGTTAGTAATAAAACCCTTTAGCGATGTAGCCATAAATCTCATCACTTTTGTGTGCTGCTTTGATTCTCTGCTGAATGGGAATGTGCCTGAGACTTACCAGAGGCACAGCTTGTCAATCACGTCAGAGGTGATTCCGGAGGACTCGGCCGGAGGAGGATGAGCTTTATCAGCTCGGTCGAGCGGAGATTCCGACAATGACATGCAGAATAGGAATCCCTGCCTTACACTGTCAGACCAGGTTCTACTAGTTCAGTATCAACTACATTGACCAGCAGTGGCTCTCCATGGTTTCAGACAAAGAGTTTCTCATCCCTACCAGGAAATGCTGGTAACTGACCCTGGGACCTACTATATAGAAAGTAGATGGTCTTACCACTGGACTATAGTCCTTCTTCAACATTGGGGGGGGTACTTCTGGGAGTGGGGAAGATGCTAGAAAACAACCACTGATAGGAGTGAAGGCAAGAAAAATAAGAAGTTGACCTTGGAGGCAGATTAGAGTCACCCGTCATTCCCTCTCCTGCCAAATTGTAAGGTGGAACTTCTCCATAGATAACTTTTGGTTAAAGTGTTCTTGCCACCTCTTCTCCTTTCACCTTCAGTGGCTGCGGTCTCAGTGCTTGCTTTTACGAATCCAACTGATTTTCATCAACGCCTGTTATGCTAAGTGTGTAAAACTAGCTGCTTTCAGATGTTATTATAGTGTTAATGCACATAAGATTAAATAATATAAGCCTTAAAGCTTCTTCCTGGCTAGCGGCCCAAATAAATACTGCATTGTTTAGTCTTTTGATTCATAATTCTATTACAAGTCTTTGGATAGGATAAGATTTTCTGCACTAGCTGTTTGAATACCATTGTTTAACAAAGCATGGGCTTCCTCTTCAAGCTCTAAAGATCAGTGTGCTATTTGCCTAAGAGATGGCTTAAATTTCCTTTCATATCGTATGCAACACTCTGTGTGGCACATCTGCAGATCATGAAGATGTGGCAAAAGTCCTGGGTCAGAATATGTGTTCCCTGAACGAGCCTTGAAAATGAGACACCCTTGGTGCTCAGAAGAACATGTGAAGGCTGAAACTGGGTAGGGGCACAGGACAGCTCCACTCCCAACATCCCTGTGCTGGTTCCCATGATCTAACAGCTCTTCAGGGTTGCTGGCAGTGCAGAGCTCTACTGGGGATTTTCCCGTGGAGATCCCAGGTTCCACATCTGGGCCAGGGCTCAAAATTGGCACACATTCTTTTCAGTGCATGAAGTCAGCTAGAGTTTCCTATGACAAGCATCAAGAGCGAGTATCAACCGTTTGTTCAACAAATTGGTCCCACTCTTCAGACACCCTACAAGCTTAGTAATCCCAAAGAAACTAAAAGTCTGACAGCATTACCTGACATTTTCAGAAGGTAAAATTAGAATTCTTTGCTTTTCTCAGAGCAGTTTGTGTGCTTTTCAATCTAAAGTATATTTACCAAGCTAAATGTTGCCCAACCACAAAAATAATAGCAGATTTGAACTCCTCACAACCAGTGCTGGATTTACGTTTAAGCTAAACAAGTCATAGCTTAGGGCTCCACTCTCTTGGGGCCCCCCCAAAAAAGTAAAGGCAAAAAAACTGAATGTACATTTACAAAATATAAGATAAAAGAACAAATAAAATGGCTTTAGATACCTATTAGGTCCATAAATTACTATATAGCATATATTCAACACAAAAAACACTGACAATTTGTTGGTGACAAAGGACAGCTGGACATATAAAGGGCCCCATTACCTTCAGTAGCTTAGGGCCTCATCAAACCTAAATACGGCCCTGCTTACAACCAAAACCACACTTTTAAGACTGCTCACTAAAGAAATGTCCAGAAATTAAATTTCATCCCCTAAAATGACACACCCTTACGCAAGCATGCCTTCCTAGATCGGTGTCTAGGTCGCATGCTTCTGAACCCAGCCTTGACCATTCCATATTCCTCATAGTAGTCATGATGACTTTAAACCTGGTGGTGGAGCTTCACCTAATACATGCTTCTGAAAAATATAAGGTATCAATCACCTGGGCCAGAGTCCGGGCAAAGACTGGTAGCTAAAACCTGGATACAGAGAATACCAAGAAGGCAGCATAACAATGTTATTACAGGTAGCAGAAATTGTCATGCTGCTACAGACTATTTACAGTCAATGCTCTCTGGCTGCAAGATCAGTCTGCAAGAAGCTTTTCGCTTAACTGGTTTGTCTAATTTTAGCTGGCAACTGATTCCAAGCCAAACATCATAGGAGACAGAAAATCAGTGCTTTGACCCATAAGGTCCCTGGTTCTGGTTCTCTGTGCAAGATGGAATTTAAAAAATCTCTGCTGGCAGAATATTCTGAGGAAAAGGTAGAAAACAGTTAGGTCAACTTTGGGGCAGGTTCTGCAGGATGCTTCTAATCCCATTTAGAAAAGATGTGCTCTTTGTGAGAAAGAGATAACAAAGTCAATGAGATAATCTCTTAGTCAAATGAATTCACTACTACAAAAGAGGCTTATGTCCCGCTGAGCTAAGAGTTTTATTTCAAGGGACTGCTAACTCAAATGTGCTAAAATTCCTGATATTCACAACTCATATTTTCCAAAATGCATCACTGAATTGTAGAGTTGGAAGAGACCCCATTGGGCCATCAAGTCCAACCCCCTGAAATGCGGGAATCTGTGCATCCCAGTCCAGTTGTTTTAAAAAGCTCCTCAAGCCAAGCCTCAAGAATAATATAAGTGGGAAAACCTCCTGATGTGCCGAGACCTTCCGGAGGTAGAAACATGTTGGTCCGTTTCAGCAGGAACAAGGTATTTGGGTGCAGTTTAACAAACACGAACACAGGAAGCTGCCTTATAGCGAGTCAGTTTACTGGATTATCGAGCTCAGCCTTATCTATACTGACTGTTGGTTACTTTCCAGGATTTCAGAAAGGAGAGATTTCCAGCCCTCTCCGGAGAAGTCACAGACTGAAGATGGGCCTTCTGCATGCACGCGGCCGGAAAAAAAACAAGCAATGAAATGGACTAGACCAGATAAGAAACAGCTTGGGGTCTAGGCAATTTCACTCCTAGGGGAAATGTTAAAAAGAAGAAAGTATTCTTCAACAGCAAGTCATGGCTGAGAAAAGGAGCAAAGCTTCATTCACTGCTTTTTTTAAAAAAAGCACAAAAGTGTGGATAAGCAAACATCCTAAAACGCTAGAAGCAGTCCCAATTAGGAAGGAGCATGTGGAACCTCCAACGACCTGTCACAGGGTGGAGTGTTCCTGTTCAGACATCAGCCAGCCATGCCTTCTTATAGATTGCACCATGGTGTCCTTTTCATTACATGTAAGGATTTGTCCTCTGAGAATGACCTTGCTATCAGTATATAGGATTCCAAAGTTGAGGGGCTGCAACCGGAAAAGCTCCTGGTATAGATTCTCCTGGTGAATTGCACCCACAGCCTCGCTGCGACACTCCTTTCTCTTTGCATTAATGGGTTTTACGCCTACCAAGGGAGCATAAATGTTCTTTCTGGAACACAGTTTAAATTCTCTCCAAAAGGTCTTCAGACCATTTGGCCTCGGTTGACTCGGTAACAAAAGACAACTGGATAATGCCTGATTATTCAGCAACTCCCAGAAACTTCTCTCTCTCTCTCTCTCTCTCTCTCTCTCTCTCTCTCTCTGCCTCTCTCTGCAGAATGAGTAAATGAAATTACTTTCATTAAGTCTTCCAGGCTCAAAGAATAGTGACATGTAATTAGAGAGCTAAACAGCAACAGTTTCTTTCTGGTAAATTTGCTCACGCTAATTTTGCTAATAAGACTCATAATTGTTTTACGCACATTCAATACATTACATTTACCTAGGCCCTCCATACTCAATCAGAATCTTTAAACGAGTTGGTGTTTCACATCAGCGTCGCTAGTAATCAAGAGTGGAGCACGGAGCGAGTGGAGGGTAAACCTCACCTGGGTTGAATGGCTTCCAGGTCAACGGTCAGAGGAGCCACTGCGAGAATATTCACTTGTAAAGGATGGAATGGGACTCCAACACACACACAAAAGATCAGACTGTTTCCCAGCATTGAGGCCTACCCTAACCACAAGTCCAGTTGCCTCAATGGCCCCATCTGCACTGCATATTTAAAGCAGTATCATAGAGTCATGGTTTTCCCCAAATAATCCTGGGAACTGTAGTTGTAGACCCTCCAAGTCTACATAGGGACCTACATAGGGACCTACATAGGGAAATAGGGACCTATTTTCCAAGGACAGTCCCAGGTTTACAGAAATCATCCTGGTTTCTGATTTGGTCTCTGAATGCCCCACTTTTCCTTAGAACATCTTTATTTTAATCAGAGAAACATTGGAGGGTGTGGTAGGACGTCCCTATTTCCATCGGAGAAATGTTGGAGGGCATTTTTTATTTTATTTATTGAATTTATATACTGCCCTATACCTGGAGTTATGCCACCCCCCAAGCCAATAAGATAAGTAACTATACAACCTTTAGAATACATCTGAAGGCAGCCCTGTATAGGGTTTTTTAAAAAATGTATGATGTTTTATTCTAATTTTTATATATTGGAAGCTGCCCAGACTGCCTGGGGCAACCCAGCCAGATGGGCTGGGTAGGAATAATAATGATTATGTTGTTGTTGATGATGATGATGAATAGGATATCCCTATTTTCATCGGAGAATTGTTGGAGCGTATGGGGTGGTAGGAGTTGTTTGGAGACCCCACTACTCCCCTCACAGAGCTACAATTCTCAGGGTTTCCTGGGAAGAGAGACTGACTATTAAACTACCCTGGGAATTGTAGCTCTGAGTCAGACCATTGGTCCATATCTAATAGCTCCCCGACTGGTACCAGGTTGGGAACAGCCATAGCTCCCAGGCTCCTTTTCCACCATCTCCAGGTAGGGCGATGAGTGTCACGTGTGTGGAACCCTGGAGAGAGCCATTTGCCAGTCAGTGTATGCAATAATCACCTGGATGGGCCAGTGGTCTGACTTGTATAAGGCAGCTTCCAATATCAACTCTCCAGGATTTCAGACACAGGAGCATAGAACAGAGGAAGTCACGACTGTTGCTCCAACTGGCTTAAGTGTTGTCTATGCTGACTGGAGTTAGTTAGAAAGTTAAAGCTATGGTTTTCCCAGTAGTGATGTATGGAAGTGAAACCTGAACCATAAAGAAGGCTGATCACCAAAGAATCGATGCCTTTGAGTTATGGTGCTGGAGGAGACTCTTGAGAGTCCCATGGACTGCAAGAAGATCAAACCTCTCCATTCTGAAGGAAATCAGCCCTGAGTGCTCACTGGAAGGACAGATCCTGAAGCTGAGGCTCCAAGACTTTGGCCGCCTCATGAGAAGAGAAGACTCCCTGGAAAAGACCCTGATGTTGGGAAAGATGGAGGGCACAAGGAGAAGGGGACGACAGAGGACAAGATAGTTGAACAGTGGTCTCGAAGCTACCAGCATGAGTTTGACCGAACTGTGGGAGGCAGTAGAAGACAGGAGTGCCTGGCGTGCTCTGGTCCATGGGGTCACAAAGAGTCGGACACGACTAAATGATTAAACAAGAAAAACAACACGCTGACTGGAAGCAGCAGTTCTCCATGACTTCAGACAGAGTTCTCTCCCAGCCCTACCTGGTGAATTGAACTTGGCCTATCTAGTCTAGTTGAGATAGCTCAGTCGGTAGAGCATGAGGCTCTTAATCTCAAAGTGGTGGGTTCGAGCCCCAGGTTGGGCAAAGTATTCCTACATTAGATGATCCTTGTGGGCCCTTCCAACTCTACAGATCTGTGATTCTGTGATCTTGGGGTCTTCTGCACAGAAACCAAATATTCCACCACTAAGGCATGGGACTTCCCTCAAGTGTTAGATTTCTGCTATTTGTCTTCCTGCTTAACTCTGCCTTGGCCCAGCCTGCAAACCTCTTGAAAACAAAACAGCAAACCCAACTAAAGTGCCCTGGTCTGATAAGTAGAAGCCAAGTCTGATAGGACAGACAAAAACAGTTTGTTTTCATTAGGTGAAAATGAAAGGCAAGCATTTGGTATGTAGAGTGCAAACATTCATCCTGGCAAAATGATCAGATTGGTTCTTCATTTATATAGAAAAGCCTCCTTTGACTTGATGTTATCTGGTAGAACGGTTGATTCAATTTAGAGATTAACTGTAGAGCTGACATACATATACATACATATGTCTGGCTTATTTAATATTAACCTTGTTGTGATTTGAGATGAGCGTAGTATTTACATTTGGGGAAAACAATTTAAATGGCTTAATTACTTTTTCTTTAATCCTTTTGAAAGAAAACAATGTGTATTCTGATTTGTTTTTGTTCATGCTGATATTTAGAGTTGGCAGAGTACAAGGCAACTATATGCACAAAATTAGAACTTATCAATAAATTTGATTCTATTAGTTTAGGCTTGAATTAAAAAAATGGCTAGAGTGCATATTTTGCAGGCAAAGGGTCCTAAATTTGATCGCTGCCATTTCAAGTTAAGATGGATCTCATAGCAGGTTATCTGGTTCAAACCCTGGAGAACTTCTGACAATTAGAGTAGACAATACGGAGCTAGATAGAGAAATACTCTGACCTGATATAAGCTCTGTGAGTGGAATACGGTCTCCTAACAATTCTCAGCACCCTTGACAAACTACAGCTCCCAGAATCCTTTGGGGGAAGTAATGACTGTTTAAACTGGCACCATACTGTTTTAAATATATTGTGCGGATGTAACCTTAGCATGCATTTGTGGTGAATGAAGAAGCAAAACGTATGAAAACATAATAAACTGTCAAATGTTAATAATAACAATCTGACCCAATACAAAAAAGTCCCAATAACTTTAAGATAAATAATTTATATCAAATAAAGCAATATTCAGCAATGCACTGGAATCTAAGACTAAACAGTAAAATTAAATATCACCAAATAATAATCAGTTTACAACTATCAAGTACAATAAAGAATTACTAAATCAATCAGTCAGTCAACTTGCTATCTAGCATAGACTATATTGCATTATTCTTCTGTTTTCCCTCTTCCTCCTATAATAGCACTGTCCTGGCTCAGAGCACAGCTGGCTCTGTGATTGCAGGTTCTTGGAAAGATCCGTAAGTCCACCGCTATTTTAACTACAGCTCTAACAACTCAATATATGGTAATCCAATGAAATGCCTTAGATAAAACATCTCCAAGTCCCCCTTTCCCTCCCCCTCCCTGCTCTTTACAGGGCTAGGGGTGCTTGCATTGTTACTGACATGCTTTGACAGGGAAGGTCAGGTTCCATTGGCTGCATGGGAATTTGGGAGCGGGGGGGGGGGGGAGGGGAGGCAAGGAGGAGGAGAGGAAAAGCGATCATTGTCATAGTAACATTTAAATTCGGCCCGACAAGCCGGCATTCATTGGTCAGTGTGGGAAGGGAAGGCAGGAGGGAGGAGTAAAGCGCGGCTCAAGCAAGGCTCCACCGTTAACTCTTTATCTGCATTTTGAGCACACAAAGAGGTTCCGACCTCTTCAATTGCTACTATATTTTCTTACAATTCTGAGGAGTGATAATGGAGCGTTCCTTTCCCCAACGTTCTGCTTTCAAGTGGCATATTTCGCAGAGCTCTCATCACGCCTGAAATATTGGATCTACACATTCTCAAGAGTTTGGAGGGCCCTTGAAGCCTCAATTTGAAGATTTTCCCCACATTCCCTTTTATGTTTTATGGGAGAGTGGCTGTGGCCAGCTTCTGCAGTGACGCCCATCACCGCCACCTCAACAACAAGCCCTTTAAAGACACAACACATCACTCGCGCACTGATCACGCCACAATAAATCTGTGGCTCTTTACTGGTGCTAGAAGAGATAAACTAACAAAGTCAGAGGTTTAAGTTTGATCCCCCCCCTTTTTTCTTCTTCTTAAGCCTCCAGGTCCAAGGGCTTTCATCAGAACTGATGTCAAAAACTCCAAGCAGCATCAAATTCTGTTTCCATATGCAAACTTTTGCCAAGGTGTGGCGACAAAAAGCACCAACAACTGAGTAAGAAAATGTGTCAATATAAGCTTTCTACAAATATATCCTTTCCCCCTCCATTTTTTTTTTAAAGGAGAGACAAAGTCATCATGACGTTATGATAATGTATTAGCATGCTGAGTTAATTGTCAATTCCAAGTAACTTAAGTGTAATTTAATGATATGTGCAGGGATTTATTTTAAAACTTAATTGTTATTAATGGATGGAAGGGGGGGGGGGAATGAAACAAATTTTCCTGCACTTAAAGTGGATCTCAGTTAGGAGTAAGTCTGCAAAACTCTAAAAATAACCAGCCTTCTACTTATTAGAGAAGAAGAATGCTTGCAGGTTTAATATCCTGGCATTTTGCTGCACTAACTGCAAATGTTACCTGGTCAACAGATCACATGAAATTGCTTCCGTGTTTTGCATGCACTTAACACATTTCAGAGGTGGTAGTAGCAGTAGTAGTAATAATATTAGCCCACCCATCTGGCTGGGTTTCCCAAGTCACTCTGGGCAGCTTACAGCATATAACAAAACATAATCAACAAAACTTAAAAAAAACTTCCTGATACAGGGCTACCTTCAGATGTCTTCTAAAAGTTATGTGGTCTTTATCTCTTTGACATCTGAAGGGAGGGTGTTCCACAGGCCGGGTGCCACTACCGAGAAGGCCCTCTGCCTGGTTCCCTGTAACTTGGCTTCTCGAAGTTAGGGAACCATGCAGAAGACTCTTGGACAAGGACCTCGGTGTCTGGGCTGAACAATGGGGGTGGAGACGCTCCTTCAGGTATACTGGGTTGAGGCCATTTAGGGCTTTCAAGGTCAGCACCAACACTTTGAATTGTGCTCGGAAACACACTGGGAGCCAATGAAGATTCTTTAGGACCAGTGTTATATGTTAGCCGTCACCTTAGTACCACGCCCTTTTGCAGCAGCAGTTCAGAAAGAATCCTGCAAAGCTGAATATTCAAGTTTGATCAGATGATATGCACGTGCTTCGTTCTGTTATCAGGTGGCTTAAATCTTTAAGCTCTGCAGCCTATGCAGAATGGTGGGGAACCTCAGGGCTGGAGCCAAATGTGGCCCTACAGCTCTCTCTATTCTGCCCCAGGCAACATCTCTTACCTTTCCCTAGGGTTCACCCTCTCGCCAGCCCTGCTCCATATCTGCCTTGAATGTTTTTGTCTGACTGGAATGTATTCTTGAACTGTAATCACGGCTGGCCTATGACATTCTGGCACCTGAGACGACCCCCAAAAATGGCACCCTCTGCCCCACTAGGGAAGATGGGGTATGTGAAGATCTACTTCAGGAACTGTGTGTGTATGTGTGAAGATCTAGGGAAGAAAGGGGAAGAAAGATCTACGTTGGGAACAAGGTGGGAATCAAATCAACCTTTTCTGATGGTTGAAGCGGGAATCAAAGGCCATTGCAGGGGGGGGGGGACAAGCCTGTGCTGAATCATGCTGGGTGCAGAGCCCTGGAGACCCCTGAGGGCAACCCCTGTCTTCTAGGGGTGGGAGGAGTCTAGAATCACCTCCTATTTGCTTAGAGGCCACTATGGATGTGGCAGATCTGACCTCCCAAGGAGTGTGTGGCCGTGACAGCAGGCAATGCATTCCTTGGTGGCTGGATCTTCCACTCCGTGGATCCTGCCATCTGAGGCAGTCACCTCACCTTGCTTCATTCATGGGCTGGCCCTGACTGTAATAATGCCTCTGGATGGAGAGAGATATGTATAAAGATCTCTGATTTTTGTTTTCTCTTTTTCCCCATTCTTAAGTTCAGTGTTCCACATTTCCACATCAATATGTGCAAGGTTTTTTTTTAAAGTTCTTGTGAAAATGCACCAGGAGTTTACTGCAAGTTTCTCCTAACATACACATTTTTTGGGTATAGCAATTTTGCCTAAGGAATGACAAACCTAGACAGCATCTTAAAAAGAAGAGACATCACCTTGCCAACAAAGGTCCATATACTTAAAGCTATGGTTTTCCCAGTGGTGATGTATGGAAGTGAGAGCTGGACCATAAAGAAGGCTGATCACCGAAGAATTGACACTTTTGAATTATGGTGCTGGAGGAGACTCTTGAGAGTCCCATGGACTGCAAGAAGATCAAACCTCTCCATTCTTAAGGAAATCAGCTCTGGGTGCTCACTGGAAGGACAGATCCTGAAGCTGAGGCTCCAGTACTTTGGCCACCTCATGAGAAGAGAAGACTCCCTGGAAAAGACCCTGATGTTGGGAAAGATGGAGGGCACAAGGAGAAGGGAATGACAAAGGACGAGATGGTTGGATAGTGTTCTCGAAGCTACCAGCATGAGTTTGACCAAACTGTGGGAGGCAGTGGAAGACAGGAGTGCCTGGCGTGCTCCATGGGGTCATGAAGAGTCGGACACGACTAAACGACTAAACAACAACAACAATTTTGCCTAATATATACATTTATGCAAAACATTTTAATGTTATTTTCACAAATGTATACATTAGCGTGCACACTTTGTATAAGCATTTTTTGCACATGTTCCTTGCCTGGAGGAGACTGCAAAATTCAGAGAAAACACATTTTAGATTTACAAGCAAGCATGCCAACTAGTCCCTCCCAAGATGAAATCCAGGAGCAGAATGTTAGTATCATTTCTTTTTCCTTATTTAAAAACCTTTCCTCCCACCTTCCTGGATCATGTGGCTTTAGAACAGAGCCTGCACATGCCAGCAGACGGATCCATTCATAAATGTCCCTTCTGTATACGTATTTGCAAGGACAGCGGCCGAAACGTTAGCTACATCTTCTAAACACAACCAGGATTTGTGGTAAGGTGAATACATTTTTCCCACTTTGCTGAACTTTAGAGAGACATTGAGAGAGAGGGAACCTGTACACTCTGCTCAGCTCTCATGTCTTGCTGTGGGGGGAAAGTTAAGAATGAGTCATTACAAAAACCATCTCATAAACAAAGGTTAATAGTGCCTGAAGTTTTCAGGCTGGAAGCCAAACTGCAGCTGCTAAGAAGAAATTCCAGTGTAGAAGAAATGTCATGCCTTCTCTACTAACCCAGCTACTCACCTATATGGAAATCCATGTAGTCACCTGCATGGAATTCCTGGTCACCTGTGACGACCAGGCGAGTTATTGTATGCAAGGCTGATATATGTACGTGCGTGAAAAGAACAGCTTGGCTGGACCTACAGAATGCCAATTTTAATTGTTAAACTTTTCCCCTTTCCTTTGTTGAAGATTTGTGGGTTGCTCAGCATACAAAGAGATCAGAGATGAGGTTCAGGAGTGGTGAATTTTCTGCTAATGTCACAAAGATATAGATACATCCTTAAAGGCAAGGAAAGCATTGCAATTTTCTCCAGCAATCTCAGAATGGATGACTCTCCTTAAGGTGAAAAGTTGTAGCCTTCCCCAAATATAATATGCTATCTTCCACATTCTCACTCAAACTTGGACACAGAGAAACTCACAAAAGGGGAGAGCTTCGTTATAAAAAATTGTCACCACCTGTGAGCTTTGTGGAAGAGGCAGGCTACAAAGTCTTAATATATTGTTGTCACAAAAGAGCTTTGAGCCGTTACCATATTCTTTCAGCTGGTCTCCCATGTCTTTAAATTTCACCCTTTCCTGAAAACAGCCTTTAGACATTCCTGATGCTTCTTAACAGATTATTTTGTTTAAATAATAGAGGAAACCCAACTTTAGCCCTGACCAACAAGGGAAGGCTAAAGCAATGTAAATTACTGTATAAATTTCATTCCAGTAAACACCACACTATTGAATATTTAATAGGGAAATTTCTTCTGAATTAATGCTCCACATTCAGGAAAGCAACTTACCTTTTCTTCTTTTCTTTTTAAAGGAGAGAGAGAGAGAGAGAATCACAGCATTATGTTTGTTTAAACCTAAAGGCACCAAAATTAATATTTCATGGTAATGAAAACAAAGCATCACGAAAATCATGTTTTAAAAAGACTGATCCCAGTTCCCAATGCACAGAGCAGCAGGTCTACTCCCAGGCCTGCATTGTTGTTTCAAGAGAAACTAGGAGGAATGTAGAACAACTGGCATCACTCCCCCTATACTGTATTAGCGGTCCGCAAATAGGGCGACCGTTTTCCTTTGTTTGAGGGACTTAGATTGGGGAACTCAAGCTTTGCAACACACAGTGGTGCTTCCAGGTCTGGGGTCTCCCAGGCAATACAGTGGTACCTTGGGTTGAGAACTTAATTCGTTCTGGAGGTCCGTTCTTAACCTGAAACTGTTCTTAACCTGAAGCACCACTTTAGCTAATGGGGTCTCCAGCTGCCAGAGCACATTTTCTGTTCTCATCCTGAAGCAAAGTTCTTAACCCAAGGTACTATTTCTGGGTTAGAGGAGTCTGTAACCTGAAGCGTCTGTAACCCGAGGTATGACTGTATGCCTGATTGGTGGCGATGGCGGTGGCATTCCACTGAAATTGATTCCATGCAACTTGACCAGACAGGGCTCTAGCACTCTCCCGCCCCAGCCCTGCTCCCACGGTGGTGTCTACCTCCTTCCGAATATGAGCGACTATCTGCAAAAAACCTTGCAAAATCATTGCAGGAGATCTTGGGGTCTTTACAAGGCCCCGGTGTTAAAGGTGGTTCCGTTAAATTGCATACCACCTGAAAGAGTCTCCTCTTACTATTTTCTGCAGATGCAATAGAGGCGATGAAAAAAGTCTTCTTTGCCGTCACTATCGCCACTTGGTAGGCTCGACATTGCGCTCTTACCCGTGTCCGGTCCAATTCAGAATGAGTTTTCTGCCACCGACACTCTAGCCGTCTCAGCAATTGTTTCCTCACCCTCAGCCCCGAAGAAAACCACGGGGCTGTCCAGGCTGCCTGTAATTGGAGAGGGCCCTTCGGAGCCAGACAGCCGATAGCCCTGGTTAACTCCGCATTCCAGCGGGCCACCAGGGAATCAGCTGAAAGGCCATCAACTTGGGATAAAGCATCCCCTACCACTCTCTGGAAACCATTTGTATCCATTAGGTGGCGGGGGCGGACCATCCGAATTGGTTATCAGCACCATGCTCTAATAGACTGAACTATCCAGTGACAGGGGATGAGACTGAGGACTCCAGATCAAGAAGCAAAATTGCCCACAGAGCCACACCCAGAAGCATATAAATGGGGGAATCCAGAAAATGGTGGGATGGCATTTACATTGGGTTACATTGCGGTAGCTATTCTGCAGTGCCAAAGACCTCATGGAGTTTCCCCAGCCAGATTCAATTCTGGTCTCAGCCACTGATGGACCTTACTGATGAGATCTTGGTGGCACTGTTTGCAAGGCCATCTTTCTCCAGGTACCAGTTGGAGGTACAGTGGTACCTCGGGTTACATATGCTTCAAGTTACAGACTCCGCTAACCCAGAAATATTACCTCGGGTTAAGAACTTTGCTTCAGGATGAGAACAGAAATCGTGCTCCGGCGGCGCAGCAGCAGCAGGAGGCCCCATTAGCTAAAGTGGTGCTTCAGGTTAAGAACAGTTTCAGGTTAAGAATGGACCTCCAAAACGAATTAAGTACTTAACCTGAGGTACCACTGTACAAGAAAGAATCAAGGCTGTGAGCTGCAGCAGTCTTCTTGCTGTTGTGAAAGTAAAGACAAGTACTTCTGCTTCTTGTGCCGAAGTCATTTCCCTGTCATTACTGAGAGAGAAAAATACCCTGCTGACAGCTACTTGTTCATTTCAGATCCCGTGCATATTTCAGCTGCGACCTTGTGCTTAACACTTGTATTTTATGCTCTTTCCCCTCTTTTAAAAATATATCAATACAACATGTGAATGAAATGACATTTTAAGCTCTGTAGGCACATCCCAATTTGCAAAGCCCATGTCTGCTCTATGAAACACACACTGCTGCTCAGAGATCAGGGGTCAGCAACCTTTTTCAGCCGTGGGCCGGTCCACCATCCCTCAGACCATGTGGTGAGCAAGAATATTTTGAAAAACAAAATGAATGAATTCCTATGCCCCACAAATAATCCAGAGATGCATTTTAAATAAAAGCACACATTCTACTCATGTAAAAACACCAGGCAGGCCCCACAAATAACCCAGAAGTACATTTTAAATAAAAGCACACATTCTACTCATGTAAAAACACCAGGCAGGCCCCACAAATAACCCAGAAGTACATTTTAAATAAAAGGACACATTCTACTCATGTAAGAACACACTGATTCCTGGACCATCCGCGGGCCAGATTGAGAAGGCGATTGGGCTGCATCCAGCCCCCGGGCCTTAGGTTGTCTACCCCTGTCATATATGCTAGCAGGATACTCTGTGTAAATGACATATCATCTGTGGATAAGCGAGGCATGAAGATCATGGGTGGTTGGGATCATACTTGCTGGACCCCCTCCGAACCTGATTGTGGACTTCTGCACAGCAGGCCCTGTTTAGAAAATACAACCAACCTGTTCAGGTTGGAAGCAGGGCTAACACATGCATCCCTTCTCCTCCCTCTAGGCACTTCTCATCCCTGCAATGGTATCTTCCAGAGGTCCACTGATATGTTCCACCACCCCAATCTGCCTAACATGTACAGTGGCTCAAAGCCAGCTTAGATGACTGCCCCCCCCCCCCCGAATCCAGGCGGACAGAGGACCCATGCCACTGGGAATAAGAAGCCAGGTTGTCTGAATGTGGTTCTGAAAAATGAGGTGTGCGGGCAGGAGACGGAGGGGAAGTTCCTTTGCATGAACAGAAGTCTGCCCACAAGAGTAATGATTCTGATTTAAGAGCATAATTAACACTGTTTGTATTTTTCTGCATTTCACTTCAACACTGTTTGCAATCTCCCCCTCCCAACCATTTGTGTGTGTGTGCGTGTTTGTGTAAAACTGTTATATTTATAACCTGCAACATTTCACACATCTGATGAAATGGACTGAAGTCCACAAAAGCCTCCACCCTAATGAATGAGTTAATGTGTCACAGAACTCGTCTTTGCTACAGCAGACTCTACGCCGCTACCTCTCTGCAAACTGAACATTTATGTTCCCAGATATACAGTCCACCATAGTGGCAAAGGAAGAAGAAACAAAAGGCTGAAAGTACTATATCGAGATCACGGATATCTGCAGAATTTTTTTCCCCTGGTGGGGAGCTGCAAAGCAAATCACTGAAAAGGGAGAGCAGGCTAATTTCTCTCGCATGCAAATGAGAAGAACCATGCCTGTACATTTTGTCTCGTATCTCAAGTTCTATAAATGCTAGGAACTTGCTCTTTCAAGAATAATAATAATGAAAGCTAGGATTTGTGGTTTATTGGCGGGGGTGACTCTGCCCCCATCCCCATGGACTCCACAGATCAAGAGCTTTCACTGTGTGACTTTTGTAGTTGGAGTCAGTCCGGGCCCCACCGTCTCAGGCCAGAGGGGGGAAAGGCCTGCAAGGCAGGGAGCAGGACTTCCAGAACTCACAGCCATTGTAGTTCCCCCCCTGTAAAATATTTTCCTTGGTTGGCTCTAACCATTCTCTTTTATTGGACAAATTTATTGGGGTGGCTTAAAATCAAGCTATTTTGATCTAGGGCTTTGTACTACTGTAAGACACATCCTTGCTGTTTGGTACATTAAATCAGCGGGTCTTTGATTTGTGGCACTGCTAATTTGCAGGGAACAATTGCTGTCAGTAAATTTTCTCACATTTGACTTAAAACTCAAAAGAGCTGCTATGAAATTGGAGAGATAAAACTAACGCGGGAGTATTGCAAGGGAGTATTGACGCAGCCCAAAAGGAAAGAACTGCCTCCTGGTGTATGTTGAGAAAGTTGATGTTGACTTTCATCCAGTTTAAAAAAAAAACAACAACAACCACAGAAAACACATACACGAAAGATGTCCCATTAGAAACTAGCTGCTTCTATTTGTAAAATCCCTCTGTACCTTCCAAGAATGTCAATAGTTATTAGCTTCATTCACCAGCCCTTCTACTTTCTCTCCCATGCAGCAGTGGAGAACTTGAAACACCTTCCCCATGTTAAAATCTCACTCCAGCATCACATCTAATTGCAATCCAGGCTCCGAGTCCAAAATTCATCAATATCTCATTTTTATCCAAGCTCCAGACATCAGGTGGCTGAATCATTACCTGTGACTAATAGTAACCACCAATCACCGGCAATATTGTCCCCAGCTTTCAGTATACAGCAATATATTGAAAGCTGGGAACAATATTTTATTTTTAAGGGGAAATGGTGGACTATCCAGAATTCATGCTCAGATATGTACGTCCCAGATCTGACGCCCGAGAAGAAAGAACAGGCAGGGCAAATGCGTCCAATCAGATCTGCTCAAATGTAACTGGTAGATAGGGGTTCACATGCTCAACTTGAAACTGGACGAAGAGCCTTGCTGGGTCAGACCACAGACCTGTCTAGACCAGCCTACTTTTCTCACACTGGCCAACCAGATGGGGGTTGGACTAGATGATCCTCTGGGTCCCTTCCAACTCTGCAATTCTGTGATTTTTAATGAGTGCAACGGCATACTCCCCACCTGTGATTCACAGTAGCTAGTATTCAGAGGCAGACTGCCCCTTTACCTGCTTTCAGATGACCTGTTTATTGAGTAGCCATGCTGACTAGTTTGCATAGTATTTATGGCAAATAACACCCATTCTTATTTGTTTGTGGAGAGGCTTTGCAACATCGCAAGAAACAACTTTTATTTCACAGTTTACAGTGCATTTCCCCATCACTTTCCTTCCTGCAAAACAAAACCTTTTTTCTTTTTTAGGGCGGGGGGGAAATAGGTTTGCTGCACAAGAGCACCAAATCAACTTTAATTGCACAACCTGGTATAGACAGTGGTGCCCCGCAAGACGAATGCCTCGCAAGACAGAAAACCTGCTAGACGAAAGGGTTTTCCGTTTTGGAGGTGCTTCGCAAAATGAATTTCCTATGGGCTTGCTTCGCAAGACGAAAATGTCTTGCGAGTTCCTGCGGGGGTTTTTCCCTCCCCCCCCTTTCTAAGCCGCTAAGCTGCTTATCCGCTAAACTGGTAAGCCGCTAAAAGCCGCTAAGCCGCTAATAGCGCTAATCCGCTAAGCCGTCAATGGGCTTGCTTCGCAAGACAAAAAAACCGCTAGACGAAGAGACTCGCGGAACGGATTAATTTCGTCTTGCGAGGCACCACTGTAACTGAATGCCATCTGGAAATAGCTACAGTCTGGGAGTGCCTGATGGAAGCTGACTAGGCTACACCAACCCTGGTGGAATTTCCAGCTTCCTCGTGGCAACACCTTATTTCCTCCCACAAAGCATCAATATCTCCTCCACTTCCCTACCCTGGGCACTTGAGCAGCAGTTGTCTTGCAAAGACTACAAAGACAAGAGGACTAATGAAATACATCTTCTCAAGCATTCCCTACCGTAGCTACCTTGGTATTATCATTGCTGAATTTAAGAAAGCAGCCTAAAAGCTGCATACACTAATTCTCTTACACATGGCATTCCTCCCAGCCCCGGTTTTTTCAGGTTTGCCACCTTGCTTCTCCTAACCTGAAATGAGCCTCCAGAGATAACCGCGTCTTCATTTAAAACCCAACCGGAACAGCTCTCTTGCTGTGTGTCATTGGCGCTGCTTAAGAACAGCCGCCGCGATCAACAACCCAAACTTCCAAAGGCCCATTAAACTGATGAAGTTAAAAACGACAACTTTAACTGTGAAACCTCAGGAAAAATTGCTTCCCTGTTGACTAAAGCAGACAGAGTTACTTACAGAGGAAGGCTAATCCATTTCAACCTGCCAAGACTATATTTCACGTTTGATTAAAAACATAGCATTCGGTACAGACTTTGGCGGTGTGTGTGTGTGTGTGTGTGAGGGGAGCTCATGCCAAATCAGGGCCAGCTTTGGCTCTCACCAATGGCTTTTATGAGATTGAGGGGCCTGGAAGAAACATTAAT
Source organism: Podarcis erhardii (assembly GCF_964252035.2). Taxonomy (NCBI): domain Eukaryota; kingdom Metazoa; phylum Chordata; class Lepidosauria; order Squamata; family Lacertidae; genus Podarcis; species Podarcis erhardii. The sequence goes on along the minus strand of NC_138500.1, from coordinate 11,395,677 downwards.
TTCCCCTGCAATGCCTTTCCTTCCAATATTAAATCAGCCTCTAGGAAAACACTGTCTCACAAAACCTACTGGTAAGAAACAACCCCACTAAGATGTTGCCGAAGACACTTACATCACAGTAAAGGACCAACAACAACAACAACAACAACAACAATTTATTATTTATACCCCGCCCATCTGGCTGGGTTTCCCCAGCCACTCTGGGAGGCTTCCAGCAGAATATTAAAATACAATGATTCATCAAACGTTAAAAGCTTCCCTAAACAGGGCTGCCTTCAGATGTCTTCTAAAAGTCAGATAGTTGTTTATTTCTTTGACATCTGATGGGAGGGTATTCCACAGGGCAGGCGCCACTACCGAGAAGGCCCTCTGCCTGGTTCCCTGTAACTTTGCTTCTCGCAGTTAGGGAACTGCCAGAAGACCCTTGGTGCTGAACCTCAGTGTATGGGCAGAACAATGGGGGTGGAGACGCTCCTTCAGGTATACTGGGCCGAGAACATTAAGGCTTTAAAGGTCAGCTGCAACACTTTGAATTGTGCCTGGAAACATACTGGGAGCCAATGTAGGTCTTTCAGGACCGGTTTTATGTGGTTCTGGTGGCCACTCCCAGTCACCAGTCTAGCTGCCAGATTCTGAATTAGTTGTAGTTCAAAGGTAGCCCCACGTAGAGCGCATTGCAGCAATCCCAAGTGGGAGATAACCAGAGCATGCACCACTCTTGCGAGCATGCAGGCAGGTAGGGTCTCAGCCTGTGTACCAGATGGAGCTGGTAGACAGCTGCCCTGGACACAGAATTGACTAGCACCTCCATGGACAGCTGTGAGTCCAAAATGACTCCCAGGCTGCACACCTGGTCCTTTAGAGCAGCCTTTCTCAACCTGTGGGTCCCCAGATGTTGTTGGACTACAACTCCCATCACCCGTAGCTGACAAGGCCAGAGCTCAGGGATGATGGGAGTTGTAGTCCAACAACATCTGGGGACCCACAGGTTGAGAACCACTGCTTTAGAGCCACAGTTAGCCCATTCAGGACCAGGGAGTCCCCCACGTAGGTATGTCAGGGGTTCATTGCCAGAGCTAACACACATCTGTGTACTGAACATTCCCAAACCCTAAGTTTCCTGTTCTCGTCTCCTGGGACCCCCTTTTAGTACAGGGAGCACTTTCCTCTAATATTTCAATTCCTTTCTTATTCATCAAGGCCTGAAGGAAGATTACAGTAACCAAATAATAAACTCCTCCCTCTCATACAAATGTAACATGATACTATTAAAATAAATGGACACGGCACTTAAATACTATGCATGCCTACTCACTGAGTAAGAACTCTTCTCTCTATCTCATAGCAGTGGGAAACTGCTGAGCTGCCAACCCAACCATCCATTACCAGAGTCCCACCTGGATCAAGACCCATGCCCTTGCAATTTACATTTAAAAAGGAATTGCTAATTGCATGAATAGTGTCGCACCTAGTTTGACCTTAATTTTTTTGAGACTTCAAGAATTAAGGCTCTGTACCAGAAATATATGTGGATAAATTAAGCTTTTCTTCCTTTAAAAAATAAAAAATAGCTACCTTAATAAGCATTATAGATCATTTTGCCTTAACCTGGGACAATGACCCAGGCCCTTCGAAATTATTTTTGCAATTCCCCCTTGCTCAGCCACATTTAGTTTAATCTGACTGCTTTAAAAATGGCTCTCGTGGTAGCTATTTGATCGCAGAAAAATCTTTACTAATTAGCTCTATGTTAATAATGAGAAACTGATTATACCTGCAGGCTACAGCAACGCAGTTAACTCTTCCATCTATCATCGATGCTGTATTTCATGCCTTGTACAGCATGCAACAACAATAACACAAAACGGCAATGACATTTTCATGGAATCCTTTGTATGATAAAGCTGTCAGTGCCAGCTATCAATTTTCAGGATTTCTTCAGCATCTGCTTCTAATAACTCTCCCCGCCTCCCCATGACCAAACTCCCCTTTTGGGAACTGGTAGTGAAATTCAGCTGCTTGTAACAAATAAGGGAGGATTCCGCAAGCCCGGCATGTGAAAATGACAAACAGCCGCAATATGATGAGCATTAGCTGACGACGCTGATTTGTCTATGTTCCAGGAAGTTGATGAGACTTGTTAAAAAGTCTCTGTGCAGAGAACGACAAGCAGGGTGGGAAGGAAAAAGGGAAAGAGGAGCAGGGTCACAGTGGCTGGCTCTGCCCCCCCCCCCACAATGCGCCTCCCCTTAACAAAGGGCAGTATATATGTTTAATAAATAATAATAATAATAATAATAATAATAATAACAATAATTATTTCAACGCCACCTAAAGTAATGCTGGGACACGGGTGGCACTGTGGGTTATACCACAGAGCCTAGGACTTGCCAATCAGAAGGTCGGCGGTTCGAATCCCCACGACGGGGTGAGCTCCTGTTGCTCAGTCCCTGCTCCTGCCAACCTAGCAGTTTGAAAGCACGCTAGTGCAAGTAGATAAATAGGTACCGCTCCGGGAAGGATGGTAAACGGTGTTTCTGTGCGCTGCTCTGGTTTCGGTGTTCCGTTGCACCAGAAGCGGCTTAGTCAAGCTGGACACATGACCCGGAAAAACTGTCTGCGGACAAACGCAGGCTCCCTCGGCCTGTAAAGCGAGATGAGCGCCGCAACCCCAGAGTCATCTGCGACTGGACTTAACTGGCAGGGGTCCTTTACGTTTACCTTTTTAAAGTAATGCTAATCTCCGCACACTAGGGCAGCCAACATGTGAAGTTGCACTTTTGTTTCCCTGCCCTGACTTGACAGGCAATCAATTCCACATGACGACCCCAGTTCTCATACAGAGAGAGGGAGAGACATCTTATCTTATCCACTTTCTCTGTGTTATGCATAATTTTTTAAAAAATCCTGTATCATGTTCCCTTTCAAAGCAGGTGGCAGGAAGATAAGCAACAGGCAATCGGTCAACATAGAAGGATGGCTTGCGGCTTCCCTCAATTGCCCAGACTGATGAAAGTACAAAATATCTTGGAGCAAGATAGCAGGAAAGGTCAAGGGATTTGCTCTCAGAGGTCAGATGATTTCCAAGACTAGATTTTCCTCGGTAGTCTTAATTGAAATGTCTATAGTTCCCACAAGAGGGCGTGGAAGACACCCCCCTCCCCAATTCCGCTCCTCTATTCCTTTTCATAGCCAATATTTGTTTCATTATTCATTTGCGCAAATCACATTAATTTTGCCATCCATTCGTTGCACCAGGATTTGTGTTGGGGCCTGGGATTTTCAACTTGTTCACAAAGTATCGGGAGTTAGCAGTGAGCAGAATGGCGGTCATGTTTGAAGACGAAAGTGATTTATTTTTTTTCCAGGGTAGTAAAAACAAATTGTGAAGAAAGACCTCTCCAAACTGGGTGAATGGGCACTTCAGACATTGGCTGGCTGTTCCTGTCTGCCCTGAGATCACTGGATGAAATACGCTTTTTGGATGTGACTGCTTTTAGAATGTTTTTGACAGAAGCTGTTTTCAGAATGTTTCGGCCGCTTTAGAATTATTATTATTTTAAAGAAAATACTGGGGATGCGTTCGCCACCCTGGGCTCCTTCGGGAGGTGGGGAAGAATGGTTATTCAATAAACAAACAAACAAATAATATGGGAAATGCAGTGCGATGTAAGGAAGGGTAAAGTGGTGAACATTTGCATCAGTTTGGGTTGCTTCCTAACTTCACATATACATTAAAGTCACCCGAACCGGCAGTGATTGGGCTAGGAAAGACATCAAGGACATTATATAGCTAAATAAGATGGCAGCTAACAGGAAGCACCACCAGAACACATCCCCTGCCATGCCCTCATTCCCAAGTGACTCAAGTAAGGACCTATGCATACCGCAACTGAAAGACCTACATTGGCTCCCAGTACGTTTCCGGGCACAAATCAAAGTGTTGGTGTTGACCTTTAAAGCCCTAAACGGCCATGGTCCAGTATACCTGAAGGAGCATCTCCACCCACATCGTTCTGCCCGGACACTGAGGTCCAGCTCCGAGGGCCTTCTGGCAGTTCCCTCCTTGCGAGAAGTGAGGTTACAGGGAACCAGGCAGAGGGTCTTCTTGGTGGTGGCACCCGCCCTGTGGAACGCCCTCCTATTAGATGTCAAAGAAAGAAACAACTATCTGACGTTTAGAAGACATCTGAAGGCAGCCCTGTTTAGGGAAGTTTTGAATGACTGATGTTTTAATGTATTTATAATTTCTTGTTGGAAGCCGCCCAGAGTGGCTGGGGAAACCCAGCCAGACGGACGGGGTGTAAGATAATAATAATAATAATAATAATAATAATAATAATGGTAATAATAATTTTCATTACTATTTTTTAGACTGAGCCAAATAGACCCAACTGGGCTCAGAAATATTTTTTCCAGTTCCAAGATGAACACATACACATACACACACACAATTTATGTCTGACCACTGGCACAGTGGTGCAGGTAGTGATGACTTAGAAGAAGCAGACTTCCCTGAACACCAGAACAGAACAGAATTGTAGAGTTGGAAGGGACCATGAGGATCATCTAGCTCAACCCCCCTGCAATACAGGATCAAGCCCACGACCCTGAGATTAAGAGTCTCTTGCTCCATCAAGTGCTGCAGACAAACACCCTGCCCCGAAGCAAAACAATGTTTTCTGCCTTCTTTCAGTGCCTTCCCCTCTTATTCCATCATGTCAGGCTAAAGCTACAACGTAAATTCGTTCCTCCTGCTGATCTCAAGTCCATCCGGCTCATTCCACAGCCCATGGCAGTCTTGAGGTTCCTCAAAAGGAGCAGGAGTATCCCAAACAGAACAATGTTGATATTCCTTCAAGGAAACCCACAAGGAACAGCTTGGAGCACCTTGAATTTGTTAGTCAAACTCACCTTTCCTGTTTTCTTCTTGGGAGGAAAAACCTTTCATGCAACCTAGAAATCAACTAATACATCACATAAATATTTATAACTCCTACTAAGTTACTTGTCTGACACTTGTTAAATGGTGTGATTCAGGAATGTGAGACTGTGACCTGACTTTGCCTATTATGTTCCTAGTTCAAGCCTGAGGTCCCCAACAATGTACGACAGAATAATCTTGAAGTTTCTTCCAAGATGCATGCAGAAGCTTTAGCTGAAAACTACATTCAGAGGAGCAAAATACCAATGTTTGGCATGTAATAATAAGATTTGAACTCAATTTCCCAAACTGATCCAATGCCAGGCTTCTCATTGTGGGCAACAGAAACCTGGAGAAGGAAGATTCACCCGCAATGACATGAGAGAGAGAGAAATAAAAATTCACAGATTTGGTGTGCAAGTAATCATAAAGTGTGAAAAATGTAATAATAATAATAATAATTCTATTATTTGTACCCCACCCATATTAATGGGTTGCCCCAGCCACTCTGGGTGGCACTGCAGCAAAAAATAGTCAAAATCTTCTCAACTATACCAAGGTTTAGCATATAATAATCAGATTTCAACTCAGTTTCCCCATTAAGCCAAACACCCATATTAAAAGGCTTGTTGAATTATGCTGAAAGATGAAGAGAAGCAGACATGACAAATGGGTTCAATGCAAAGCATCACCAGCGCCCAATTTTTAGGGAAAATGTATAATTGGTATGACAGGAAATGGAAGGGAACAGTTAGTCTGTTCCAACTACAGGGCCAGAAGAGATCTGTTCAAACTGATCCGATGCCAGGTTTCTCATTGCAGGCAGCCGAAAGCCTGGAGAAGGAAAGATTCACCCACAACAACATGCTAGATTATTTTTTAAAAAGAGATATATCATTCACAGATTTGGTGTGCAAGCAGGATAAATCACAAAAAAGTGGGCAAGGTCTACATTGTAGCAAAATATAGTAAAAACCTCGGGAAAGTTCAGTTGGTAGAGCATGAGATTCCTAATCTCAAGGTAATGGGTTTGACACCCACATTGGGCAAGAGATTTGGACTAGACCAGGGGTCAGCAAACTTTTTCAGCAGGGGGCCGGCCCACTGTCCCACAGACCTTGTGGGAGGCCAGACTATATTCTGGGGAAAAAAATAATGAATGAATTCCTATGCCCCACAAATAACCCAGAGATGCATTTTTAAATAAAAGCACACATTCTACTCATGTAAAAAACTACAGGCAGACCCCACAAATAACCCAGAGATGCATTTTAAATAAAAGGACACATTCTACTCATGTAAAAACATGCTGATTCCCGGACCGTCCGCGGGACGGATTTAGAAGGCGATTGGGCCTTAGTTTGCCTACCCATGAACTAGATGGTCATCGTGTTTCCTTCCAACTCTACAGTTGATTCCCAACGATACTATGTGTTGAATCACGGGCAAACAGCACTTGTGAGTTTGTCCTCATTTTGCCTCCAGGTCCAAAAGGACCTGTATATCGGTGACCTTGCATCAATTGGATGCACCTAAAATGGTCACTGCCTGCAGGGAAGGTGCCTGCTTGATCTCAGTAGGTGGTGGATTAACAGTCAATCCCTCTTCCCAGAGAATAATAATAATAACAGTAATAATAATATATTATTTATACCCCGCCCATCTGGCTGGGTTTCCCCAGCCACTCTGGGCGGCTTCCAACAGAATATTAAAATACAATAGTCTATTATACATTAAAAGCTTCCCTAAACAGGGCTGCCTTCAGATGTCTTCTAAAGGGATCTCTGGGAGTTGAAACTCTGTGAGGGAAGTCAGGGTCTCCTAGCAGCTCTTTGCACACTTAACAAACTACAGCTCCCAGAATTCTTTGGGGAAGCCGTGGCTGTTTAACGTGGCACGATACTGCTTTGAATGTACAGTGCCTTTCTTCTATCAGAGTGAATGCTGTATTTTGGAAACAATTACAGCAGCCTGAGGAAGGCACATGAAACTCGAAATGCTCAGAGCCAATGGAGGACTCTCTGCCCATCTTAGAGGTCTCCTCCATTTTGTGCCACCAACCTCAGCTTCCTTTTCCCTATTTGTTGTGGATGTGCAGAGCAGCGCTGGGCACACTGAGGAGTGTCTCAGTTCAGGGCAATGATCTTGGAGGTTTCTGCCCCCTCTTAGCCCCACAATTCCAGCATTATCGAGGAATTAGCCTCAGGTTCTTTTGATCACTAAGGCAAGCTTTTCCAGCTTGCACCAAATTATCCATTTTTCTCTTTGATCTCAATTTTCCTTTACAAGCAACGGTTCCTTTTCTCTCTCTGAACTACGCTGAAGCGGTGAGAACAGTTGGGGATGTGTCAATGGCAACACTTCAAATAGAAGATGAGGAAAGGGAAAATAAGAAGAACCATCATAGGTCATTGGTAACCTTTAAAAAGAAGAAGTGGGGAATGTGAATCACTGTCATTTAAGGAGGGGGGGTCACAGTCTCAGTGGCTGAGCAGAGTCTTTGAATGCAGAAGGTCCTAGGTTCAGATCTCAGAGATTCATCTGGAACATTAGGAACTTGTGTAGTGTAGACAAGAGTTTTTCAGTTGAATCAAGGTCACACCTTGTACAGATTAAAATAGGGAGAGAACCACGTATGCAACCCTGAGCTTTCTGGAGAAGGGTGAGATGATAATAATAATAAAAAACCCCCGATAAAAATTCAAAGTGTGTAAAAGGAGAAAAGTGCACGAATGTGAAAATGCAGTGAACTGAATTTAAGATTGCCAGAAAACGAGCAGCTGCAGTTGACAGATCATTCAATCCCTAGGGCACAATGTAGAGCCTAAAAAAGGGGGACGTGGGTGGCGCTGTGGGTTAAATCACTGAGCCTAGGACTTGCCGATCAGAAGGTCGGTGGTTTGAATCCCCGCGATGGGGTGAGCTCCCTTTGCTCGGTCCCTGCTCCTGCCAACCTAGCAGTTCAAAGCACATCAAAGTGCAAGTAGATAAATAGGTACCACTCCGGCGGGAAGGTAAACGGCGTTTCCGTGCGCTGCTCTGGTTCGCCAGAAGCGGCTTAGTCATGCTGGCCACATGACCCGGAAGCTGTACGCCAGCTCCCTTGGCCAATAAAGCGAGATGAGCGCCGCAACCCCAGAGTCGGCCACGACTGGACCTAATGGTCAGGGGTCCCTTTACCTTTACCCTACTTCCTACCCCACCTATGGCATGGTTGGACTTAGAAGAAAAGCATCATATCCATATTATGGAATGCATTGACCATAAAGACTTATTTAGCCCTCTTGCTTAAAACCTAAGAATAGCCCTACTGGATCAGGCAAAAGTTCAATACAGTGGTACCTCGGGTTAAGAACTTAATTCATTCTGGACGTCTGTTCTTTTTTTTTTTTCTTTTTCTTTTTTGGCCTTCTTTCAATTCGCATGGTGTGTTTTTTTAAAAAAAAATAATTTTTATTCAATTTTTAAAACACATAATTAAAAGACAAACACATCACAAAACACAAACAAACATAAACAAATCAAACATAAATAAATTCATAGTCTTATTTTCTTGTAACTTCTTTCAATCGACTTCCCCATACCTCCCTTTCGCTGCATCCTTATTTTAGAAAGAATTTTTTTAGCAACCCTTTAGTCAATTTATCCATTTAGTTCCCTTCATTAAATTCCCATAAATTTGTTGGTTACAGCTGTAATTCTCTGCTTCTTACCCCTTGACATCTTAACACTCATCAATTTTACAACAGTTTTTAAGATATATTTTAAATTTCTTCCAGTCTTCTTCCACTGCCTCTTTCCCCTGGTCACGAATTCTGCCGGTCATCTCTGCCAGTCCCATGAAGTCAATCACCTTTGTCTGCCATTCTTCCATGGGCGTCTGTTCTTAACCTGAAACTGTTCTTAACCTGAAGCACCACTTTAGCTATTGGGGCCTCCTGCTGCTGCTGCACCACCGGAGCACAATTTCTATTCTCATCCTGAAGCAAAGTTCTTAACCCGAGGTACTACTTCTGGGTTAGCGGAGTCTGTAACCTGAAGCATCTGTAAACTGATGTGTATATAACCCGAGGTACCACTGTATGGCCAAGAATCCTGTTCTCACAATAGCCAAGCAGGTGCCTATGGGATGCTTGCAAGCAGGGTGCCAGCTCTGGGGATCCAAGCCCCTTCTGGGGCCCTATATTTTGGGCGTCAGGGCGGAAAGTGCAGAGGCTCCTTCTGCCATCATGGAAGGGAAGGAGGGTGAAAGCAGCCTCCCGCTGGTGTTGGCGCCATGAGGAGAAACCACCAGCCATTGAATCTGCACGGCCACCGCGTTCAGCTCCTGCCAACATCCTGATGTCACACACACAAAGTTGCCCCTTCCAATTGGCCTTGTAAGCTGGAGCCTCTGCCTGAAAGCTGGAGCTCATGTTAATATCCCAAACAACCAAAGAAATAAAAAATAAATCATCAACACTGTCATCGTCAAACCAGCTCCTCTAGCCTGGTGCTCAATTTACTACTAAATGCATTAGGAGAGTCATCTAGTGGGGTGCTATGAATGCAAGGCATGATTTTGCCTTTAAAACAAAAATCCTTGGAAAAAGACTTCTTTTATAATGGCCTTGCAAGCTGCAGCTGCAGCAGGCCCGGAAAAAAACACTGACAACTGCGAAGATATGAGGGTCAAGCCCTATAATCTCTTTGTTTCCTGGTTTTCTGAAGATAACATTTGCTGAAGTCCTTTGCTCATAAATTTTCCCACTGAAGCCAAGGCAAAGGGGGAGGGGTGGAGTTTCTGGTTCATAGACTGATGGCTTTTGAATAATTGGGGGATCTGTATTAAAACTTCTAGATGCCATCGTTCTTAAATATTTCAGATTTTCAAGGAGCCAAAATTGAGTTTCTCTGCACCCAGATGAACAGTCATCCAGAATATCTTATCCCAATCAATATCTTGTTCCTAGGTAAAGGTAAAGGGACCCCAGACCATTAGGTCCAGTTGTGGCCGACTCTGGGGTTGCGGCGCTCATCTCGCTTTATTGGCCGAGGGAGCCAGCGTACAGCTTCCGGGTCATGTGGCCAGCATGACTAAGCCGCTTCTGGCGAACCAAAGCAGCGCACGGAAATGCTGTTTACTTTCCCGCTGGAGCGGTACCTATTTATCTACTTGCACTCTGATGTGCTTTCGAACTGCTAGGTTGGCAGGAGCTGGGACCAAGCAACGGGAGCTCACTCCGTCGCAGGGATTCGAACCACCGACCTTCTGATCGGCAAGTCCTAGGTTCTGCGGTTTAACCTACAGCGCCACCCGTGTAAAGTTACCATCAAATTTTGCTTCAAGTGAAATGTTGAGGTGAATTTAATTATTATCTTTTTGTTCTCGGGCAAATTGCCCAAGGAATTTTAAGGATTCATCTCCGTGCTTTCCTTGAAATGGGCCAAGGATTTGACTCAAATGTTCTCAGCAGCACCATTTCTGTTCCCTCTCACATTTCTGTTCCCTTTCACAGAGGCCCAGAAAATACCTTGGAGCAATGGAACCTGAAACTGGGTGTTCCCAGATCCTAGGAGATACTATTTTCCTACAAAGGGCTGCGAATAAAAGCCCCAGAACCCCTGATAGGAAACTGACAAAACCTTATCTCAAGGAGGAGGCTTTCTCCACAGCAGAAATGATGTGCTTAGCATTAGTTCCCCACCATCAATTCTGGGGCTTGTAGTCCCAGTCTTCAGTGGTGCATATGAATGTCCTCTTGAAATTCTCCATCTTATTTCAGGGAAGAGAAATTTTTGGAGAAAAGGAACGGGTCATTAGGTGTGGGGCTCCACCTTAGAAGTAATAATAATATTGTACAGTGGTACCTCGGGTTAAGTACTTAATTCGTTCCAGAGGTCCGTTCTTAACCTGAAACTGTTCTTAACCTGAAGCACCACTTTAACTAATGGGGCCTCCTGCTGCTGATGCACTTCTGTTCTCATCCTGAAGCAAAGTTCTTAACCTGAAGCACTATTTCTGGGTTAGCAGAGTCTGTAACCTGAAGTGTATGTAACCTGAAGCATATGTAACCTGAGGTACCACTGTATAAGATAAGAAGTTATGTTAAATGAATATTGGAAATGATATGTAAAAAAACCAATAAAAATGTATATGTGTGTGTGTGTGTGTGCGTGTGCGTGTATGTATGTGTGTATGTATGTGTGTGTGTGTGTGTGTGTGTGTATATATATATATATATATGAACAGGGCTGGCAGGTTGCACTTATAGAAATATTGACTTATGAGATGGATAAGCAGCACAACCAACAACTTTTATTTTGCATTGGCCTGCTTTTTATTTCATACACAATATCACATTGGTATAAGAATAGTTATGGGTATATTTATTGTCTGCGGGGAGGGGGAGGGAAGGAGGATGGGAGGTATACAAAGGTTTGCTGCTGTTGTTCATATATGTGCAACATTAATAAAAACTTTTTTTAAAATATCCCATTCAGGGAAAAATACTTTTTTTAAAAAAGGAGTAATACTAGCACACTACTTTTTTACAACTATGCTCTGGCTCCCATTCTGCATCCTCCACAATGCCCTCCCTCTCGGCTCCTCATGTGACAAGAAAAGGTTGAGAAGGAAAACAACATGGGGGGAAAACATGCACATAGCACGCGAAATTAAACTGTCCAGGCTGACAGGACAGAATGACCCAGCCCTACCTGTGATTGCCAAGTACAGTGGTGCCTTGGTTCTCAAACGCCTTGGTACTTGAACAACTTGGAACCAGAACGCTGCAAACCCAGAAGTAAGTGTTCCGATTTGTGAACTATTTTTGGAAGCCAAACACGCTCTGCTTTGAGTGTTTCCACTTTGAGTGTTACGCTGAGGTTTGTCTGTTTTTGGTTTTTTTTGCTTTTGCGGCTCTTTTTGTTGTTGTTTTTGTGACTGTGTGGAACCCAGTTCAGCTACTGATTGATTGACTGTGCGACTTCAGTATGTTGTTTATTGGTTTCATTTTATGGATCAATGGTCTCGTTAGAGAGTAAAATCCATGTTAATTTGCTGTTTTAAGGTTGTTTTTAAAAGTCTGGAACAGATTAATCCGTTTTGCATTACTTTCTATGGGAAAGCACACCTTGGTTTTGGAACGCTTTGGTTTTGGAACAGACTTCCGGAACAGATTAAATTTGAGAACCAAGGTACCACTGTATTGAACCTGGGACCTCAGGTGTCCTATGCCCCTTCTCCAGTTCCAAGGCAACTCTCCACACATTCCCTTAGTCACCACCATATTCACCCAAAGAGAAATGTCAAAGCAAATTTAGAGATACCTGGGGCGAAACAGTTCTTGATAAAATAAAAAGAAATTACTGAGAGAGTTTCTGCATATCCCTGTGTCATAGCATTTTTCCGGTGGCGGTTTGAAATATTCCATTTTGCGAAGTATTCAGTACACATCCCATGATTACGGAAACTTGATAAGCTAAGATATGATTTTATAATGAAAACTCCCCAAGGGGAGCATGCAGATGTACTGTAAAAACATACTGACATATTGTGCTTTGTCCCCAGGTAGCATATTAACACTTTCTTCCTTTCAAGAGAAAACAACGTTAAATTTTTGACAATAATAGCAAAAGAGTCCCCCGGGCCAGATACTTGGGTCCTGAAGATAACTCTCAAAGTTAAAAATTGAAAAGATGAAAGGGAGGTGTGAATGCTCAGGAAAGAGAGGTTTAAAGTTTATGGATGGGATCCAAAGAACCGTGGAATTAATCCCATAAACCTGGCGGAGGGGAGAGGCGCTTTGCGATTACTAAATTGTACGATTCCTTCCCTGTGGCAGTGCAGCTAAGAACAAAAGAGGCTGCTGCTGGATAAGGCCATGGGCCCATCAAGGCCCTAAATGGCCTCGGTCCAGTATACCTGAAGGAGCATCTCCAACCCCATTGTCCAGCTGAGGTCCAGCGCCGAGGGCCTTCTGGCGGTTCCCTCACTGCGAGAAGCCAAGTTACAGGGAATCAGGCAGAGGGCCTTCTCGGTAGTGGCACCCGCCCTGTGGAATGCCCTCCCACCAGATGTCAAAGAGAAAACCTACCACCAGACTTTTAGAAGACATCTGAAGGCAGCCCTGTTTAGCGAAGCTTTTAATGTGTAATAGACTATTGTAGACTATTGTATTTTAGTGTTCTGTTGGAAGCCGCCCAGAGTGGCTGGGGAAACCCAGCCAGATGAGCGGGGTATAAATAGATTATTATTATTATTATTATTATTATTATTATTATTATTATTATTATTATTCAGTTCCCACAGTGACCTGTGGGAAACAGGCAAGCAGAACAGCAATATCCCCTCCTGTGGCTTCTAGAAACTGGTATTCAAAAGTATCACTGCCTCCAACCGTGGAGGCATAACCATGTAGCACTGAATAATAATAATAATAATAATAATAATTTCTACCCCACCCATCTGGCTGGGTTTCCCTAGCCACTATGGGCGGCTTCCAACAAAAGATTAAAAACACATTAAAACATCAGTCATTAAAAACTTCCCTAAACAGGGCTGCCTTCAAATGTCTTCTAAAAGTCAGATAGTAGTTTGACATCTGATGAGAGGGCGTTTCACAGGGTGGGCTCCACCACCGAGAAGGCCCTCTGCCTGGTTCCCTGTAACTTTGCTTCTCGGAGTGAGGGAACCGCCAGAAGGCCCTCGGCGCTGGACCTCAGCTGAACAATGGGGGTGGAGATGCTCCTTCCGGTATACCTGCTAAGGCTGTTTAGGGCTTTAAAGGTCAGCACTGAAAGCCTTCTCCCCCATTCATTTTGTCCAGTCCTCTTTTAAAACCACCCAGGTTGGTCTACATCAGCTAGCATCCTTACTGTATGCCTTCTGTTCTGTTCTTAACTCAGGCCTGGGACCCCAGAGTTACATTTTTTTCAGAACCCGCCTCACTGATTTTACTGTGAATTATTTTAACTGATTTTAACATTGCATTATACATTGTCGTGACCCTGCCCTTATGGCAAAGGGTGGGTAAGAAATTCAATTATCAATAAGTAAAATCATCTAAAAATCTCTCAAACACCAATGACACATTCAGTGCAAACCTATTTTTGAAATGGAAGGTAGTTTCAAAAGCGGTGCACCTTGATGGTGCTGGGACTTGAACCCAAGTCCAGATCCCAGGACCCAATCCACTGAAGCTTGCTTGCTAGAATATGCATGCATATATATATATATATATATATATATATATATATATACCGTATTTTTCGCCCTATAGGACGCACCGTCCCATAAGGCGCACCTAGTTTTTTGGGGGGAAAATAAAGGGGGGGAAATTATTCCCCCCCAGGCGCGGGGCTGGGGCGGGGGAGGCCCAAGCTTCCCCCGACCCCAGTCCCCAAACAGGCAGCTCTCTGCAAGCCGTGGGAGCCCAGAGCTGGCTCCCGCTGCTTGCGGAGTGGTCTGTGAAGCCTGGACGCGCTGAGTTCAGCGCGCGCAGGCTTCAGCATGCAAGCAACTCTCCGCAAGCAGCGGGAGCGCTCCGCTGCTTGCGGAGAGGTCCGCAAAGCCTGGAGAGCGAGAGGGGTCGGTGCGCACCGACCCCTCTCGCTCTCCAGGCTTCAGCGAAAGCCTGCATTCGCCCCATAGGACGCACACACATTTCCCCTTCATTTTTTGGGGGGAAAAAGTGCGTCCTATAGGGCGAAAAATACGGTGTATATATATGTGTGTGTGTGTGTGTGTGTGTGTGTATGATAAAGAGCCAGAATATGCTGCAGTCTCTGCCCACCCAGATAGCTGTGCATAAAACAATTTGCAACATTTACCTATACCAGTACACTGCATGTTCCCTTGCTACTGCCAACGGTGACAGGAAACGGGAAGAATGACCTTAGCAACAGTGTCATGCGCTCAAATGCTTAAGTATGCAGAAGAAAGTGACATGATCCTGTGGTTTGATTTATGCGCATGAGTGTACAGAAGCAGGTTGCTTTTTTAAAAGAAGGGAGAGCACTTTAATGCTCATTAGCATGCACGTTATCACACAGCATCTTTTGTAAAAGTCTCAGTTCTGCAATTGCTTTTAAGGGAGGCGTTCATGTGTATCAGCGCCAGGCAAGTGAGTTTGAACATGGGTCTTTGTAAAGGCCTGGGCATGTGAATCAGCTCGTAGCAACAGCGCTGGGGTGGTGGGGATTGTGTGCGAAGGCACTTTCCTTGTAAGTAAAACAGAAACGATGCTGATACAAAGCAACGCAGAAAATAGTTGCCGAAGAAAAAAGAGTGGGGTGCTTTTCATACCCTGCAAAGGGGCTTGCTTTTGCTCCAAAAACCAAATACCGTATTTTTCGCTCTATAAGACGCACCAGACCACAAAGCACACCTAGTTTTTGGAGGAGGAAAACAAGAAAAAAAATATTCTGAATTTCAGAAGCCAGAACAGCAAGAGGGATCGCTGCGCAGTGAAAGCAGCGATCCCTCTTGCTGTTCTGGCTTCTGGGATAGCTGCGCAGCCTGCATTCGCTCCATAAGATGCACATACATTTCCCCTTACTTTTTAGGAGGGAAAAGTGAGTCTTATAGAGCAAAAAATACGGTAATCCCCCAAATTTAGCACAACACAAGTGAGAACTAAACCTCAAATGAAGACAAAATTACGCATTATGTTAAGAGTGAATTCTAATGCATAGATTTTCTTAACCAAAGTTTGATGTTAAAATATCTTTTCAGTAATGGTTAGAAAGGAATGTGGGCTGTCTAGATATTTCAGCAAGAAGAGACTTGAATACAAAACACACACACACACACACACACACACACACGGATTAAAGCCGGCTGGCAAATTTAGACAATTTTCTGATGTCTACATGCTTACTGTTTAACAGGGTTGTTATTCTGATAGCTTGGACGATAATGCTGCATTTTTCTCCTTAAAAAAAATCACTTAATAAAATTCACCGGGTTGTTCGTGTGAATTTCTCCTCTAATATACACATTTTTTGCAACTTTCTCTAATTCATATTGCATGTTCTTTTCATTAACATATGCCCACGTCATCCTAATATATGCTCTTTTGTAGAAGAAGAAGAGTTTGAAGAAGAGTTTGGATTTGATATCCCGCCTTTCACTCCCTTTAAGGAGTCTCAAAGCGGCTAACATTCTCCTTTCCCTTCCTCCCCCACAACAAACACTCTGTGAGGTGAGTGGGGCTGAGAGACTCCAGAGAAGTGTGACTGGCCCAAGGTCACCCAGCAGCTGCATGTGGAGGAGCGGAGACGCGAACCCGGTTCCCCAGATTACGAGACTACCGCTCTTAACCACTACACCACACTGGCTCTCAGAAGAGACTGTCTCATTTCTGAGCTTTGCTAAGTCATTAGGGAAACCTGTTTTTTGTTGTTGTTTTTTGCTGAAAAACAGAGTATAATGCTTTTGTAGACAACAAATATTAGAGGCTAGCTACAACCCACCTCTAATGCTATGAACCCCCATGAGATCTACAGATGAAGAGCAGTATCCAAATTTAACAAATGATGCAGCAACTCTCTTGGGGGCCCCCAAAACATTTAAAGGAAAAAAAATGGATGACTGGAGAACTGCATCACGAAAATCAGAAAATTCAAATGTCATACAACAACTGTGTATACTTGCAGAAAGTGTGTGAAAATGCATATATTAGTGAAAACAACACAGCAGAATGCATTATAGTAGGGGAAATTTCTTGCAAAAATTTATACTCAGCACTGCAAACGAAAATGTGTTGCTTGGGGGAAAACTGCACTAAAAGGCTTCTGAATTTTCATGAAGGTATTTTTGGAGGTGGGGATCACAAATTGCAGCAGAAATGGGGAGAATTGGATTTAAGATGGAGGGGGGGAGAAGCTGAGATAACCAACATAGACTCTTAATCGTAGGGTCTTAGGTTCGAGACACATTCAGCAAAAGTTTCCAGCATTGCAAGAGGTTGGACTAGACGATACAATTCCATGATTCTATGAAGATTGACTGATCTTTCCTCCCTAGGTAAAGTATAACGTAAAGGACCTCTGGACGATTAAGCCCAGTCAAAGGCGACTATGGGGTTGTGGCGCTCATCTCGCTTTCAGGCCAAGGGAGCTGGCGTTTGTCCACAGACAGCTTTCCAGGTCATGTGGCCAGCATGACTAAACCGCTTCTGGTGCAACGGGACACTGTGACGGAAACCAGAGCACACAGAAATGCCATTTACCATCCCACCACAGCAGTACCTATTTATCTACTTGCACTGGTGAGCTTTCAAACTGCTAGGTTGGCAGGAGCTGGGACAGAGCAATGGGAGCTCACCATTATACCTGAAGGAGAGTCTCCACCCCCATCATTCTGCCCGGACACTGAGGTCCAGTGCTGAGGGCCTTCTGGCAGTTCCCTCACTGTGAGAAGCGAAGTTACAGGGAACCAGGCAGAGGGCCTTCTCGGTAGTGGCACCCACTCTGTGGAACACCCTCCCACCAGATGTCAAAGAGAAAAACACTACCAGACTTTTAGAAGACATCTGAAGACAGCCCTGTTTATGGAAGCTTTTAATGTTTAATAGGTTATTGCATTTTAGTATTCTGTTGGAAGCCACCCAGAGTGGCTGGGGAAACCCAGCTAGATGGGCGGGGTATAAATAATAAATTATTGTTATTATTATTATTATTACTCCATCGAAGGGATTCGAACCGCCAACCTTCTGATCTGCAAGCCCAAGAGACTCAGTGGTTTAGACCACAGCACCACCCTTCAACCAGAGGATGAATACCCACCTATCTATTAGAGATGCTCTAGAACTCTGAATCTCCTGTATCAAGCAAGGGACTTAGATCAGGTGGCCTTCAAGACTTCTCTCCAACTCTATGATTCTAAGCATTTCCTTGCAACCAGTGTGCACCCTGAGTTGCATCCACAGATTGACAACATATTCAAATTCATATCTTTTGGGAATCGGGCTTTAGAAAAAAACAGCCTTCCTTTACAGAACACTCCCTCCCACACCTCCCACTACAATGTTTCTGAGCAGCAGGACTTCCTACATGTCATCCGAGACAGCTTGAACCCAGCCCGGTTGGAAACAGGATACTAGAAAGCAGCGATGCACCCCTGGAATGATCCGGTCTAACAGTCCTAGCAGATACCTGCCGCTTGTGCCATATACTTCACACTGTGAAACATCTGTCGCAAAAGGCCTGGCAAGCTTGGCGATTTGTGCAACAAATTAATAAAATGTCATTTTATTTAAGGCTAAAATTAGAACACATGTAAGCATAAGTGCACCAAATTGTTTTTGCTGTAATAAGATCGTCTGCTCAAGATTTATTACCTCCAATTATTATTTTGGAAGGCTGTACGTATTAGAAAGCGACAGAGGCACTCTGCCCCTAATCTGCTAGTCAAATAAACAACCAATGCACCAATTGTTAACCGCCTGGTTTTGCAAATACAGGGATAAGCAACTGGTGGTTCTTCTGCTTTAAGTTGCTTCACTAATGAGGCAACATCTACCACATCATTTATTTATTTTTTGCCTTTGCCTTTTAAAATAAATTTTCTTTTTCGTTTTTTCAAAGAAATTTGCAATACATTTCTAATACTTCCCTCCCCCCTGACCATTAGGTCCAGTCGTAGCCGACTCTGGGGTTGCGGCGCTCATCTCGCTTTATTGGCCAAGGGAGCCTGTGTACAGCTTCTGGGTCATGTGGCCAGCATGACTAAGCTGCTTCTGACAAAACCAGAGCAGCACACAGAAATGCCGTTTACCTTCTCGCCACAGCGGTACCTATTTATCTACTTGCACTTTGACGTGCTTTCGAACTGCTAGGTTGGCAGGAGCTGGGACCGAGCCACGGGAGCTCACACCGTCACGGGGATTCAAACCGCCAACCTTCTGATTGGCAAGTCCTAGGCTCTGTGGTTTAACCCACAGCGCCATCTGTGTCCCTGTTTGACACTTTACAGAGGAACACAAGACGATGAGAGAGAAGCCCCAGTCTAAATAGCAACAGCAAGGAAGCTGACAAAGGAGTAAGGATGGATGAGTTATCCAGAGATCTCCATGGTTATCCAGAGATCTCCATGGAAGGGCTGGCCCATGCCTGAAACCCTGGAAAGCCACTGCCAGTCAGTGCAGACAATACTGAGGGAAATGGACCACTGAGTCTGACTCCATATAAGTCTGCTTCCTATGTCCCTATAAAAGTATTTAAGGAATTTCATTTTGGTGAATATGAACTAGCTTGGTTTAGAACTTTCATATCCCACTGGCTTTTGCAATGTTCTGACCCATGACATAATAAACAATAATAATAAATGTTATTTATGCCCCGTCCTCCCCGGCTAACACCAGTAAAATTACAGTAAAAACATAATGGGGGGGGACCAATTTAAAATATGGGTTAAAATGCAATTTAAAATGCAGCCTCATTTTAAAAGTAGCCCATAGATCAAAACCATAAGGGGAGGGGAAAAGAAGGGTCAGACAGAATCCAAACCAAAGGCCAGGCGGAACAGCTCTGTCTTGCAGGCCCTGCGGAAAGATGTCAAGTCCCGCAGGGCCCTAGTCTCTTGTGACAGAGCATTCCACCAAGTTGGGGCGAGTACTGAAAAGGCCTTGGCCCTAGTTGAGACCAATCTAACCACCTTGCGACTTGGGACCTCCAAAATGTTGTCATTTGTGGACCTTAAGGTCATCCGCAGGGCATACCAGGAGAGGTGGTCCCGTAGGTACGTGGGTCCTAGGCATGAAGAACAGATCAAAATGATTTTTAAATTTCGTTTAAAAAAATGTATGTTAATATGCAGGATACAAATACACATTTCTCTGCACAAGCCCTGAGATCTTCAGATGAAGGGCACTATCTAAATTCAACTACTACTACTAATAATAATAATATTAAAAAAAATCTTTAAAAGACTAACCCTGAACTCTGTAGATGAATGCAGGAAAGGGATAGGGTGCTAAGCAATTTCACATTTGTACAGCTTGGTTGTTGGCATAACTGAAAATGTGCCTTTTGGTGTGTGTGTGTGCGTGTGTGTGTGTGTGTGTGTTGGTTTTACCACACAGCTGTTCTTGAAGGAAGTTCCAAGCACCAGGGGCAGTCAGAGAGAGCACTCAAAGACATTAACAGCTGGCTGTTCGCTAAAATATATTATTATTTTTTATCATTGCATTCAGCATCTTCAGTGATAACAGGAAAAAAAGAAAAAACACCTCTCTGGAGGGATAGCCTTCCCAAATGTGATTGTTCTCTATTTTCCAAGACATATCTGCTTGGTTTTTTGGGCAGCTGCAGGAGGAAAAGCAATATACTATTTGTGTAGGATTTTATGCATTCAGGGAGGAAAATGAAAAAGGTACTTTTTAGAGCTGCATAACTTGTAATGTCAGTTTCTAGTAAATCGGCTTTCTAAAGAAAGATAGAAATACACACACACACACACACACACACACACACCCCTCAAATGCACAATCCACTACCCAGGTTGGGAGAGAACATGCATATAAAATCAATTCATGTTGTTGCTCACCGTCAAGTCACACTGTTCACAGTCATTGATACTGAATGGGGACATCTGGGGATTCGATTGTTCATAGCTTTAATAATAATTCATTTTTGCTGAATAAAACTATCTCGCTAAGAAACTTTTTACTTTTTGCCTAGCTTGGTATGCAAGCCCTAGACGTAAAGTGAAAACAAACATCTTGGACTGGTGGAAGTGGCATTAAAATAAAATAATAAAAAAGGGAAGGTTGCTGGGTTCCGATTTCCAAATCTGTGGTACCTGGGGGAACGAGGAGAGCAGTCAGGAGTGCATTATAGAAGGAGCCTAGTGGACTCCACTGAGAGATGAGCTAACAGGAAATGGTTTGCGTTTGTTCCTTCTAGGAACTGCTGGGATCTGAGAACAGCTGCCCATGAGGTGAATCACTGAACTGCATGTGGCAGCTCCTTAATGAAATCCTTCCAGGATCTCGACCAGCCCCACTTTCCCAAGCTATCTCCTTTTGGACAGGAAGAAGTATAAAAAGGCTTCCTGGGTTACCTGGACCTTCCTTGAGCAATTGCGTCTTTTCTGTGTTAATAATAATAATAATACTTTTTTATTTATACCCCACCCATCTGGCTGGGTTTTCCCAGCCACTCTGGACGGCTTCCCACAGAATATTAAAATACAATAATTTATTAAACATTAAAAGCTTCCCTAAACAGGGCTGCGTTCTGCTGTGTTTCCATATACAGTCATACCTCATGTTACGTTTGCTTCAGGTTGCGCATTTTCAGGTTGCATCCCGTGGCGACCCGGAAGTACCGGAAAGGGTTACAGGTTTTGCTGCTCGCACATGCGCAGACGCACAAAATGGCATCACATGCATGCGCAGAAGCAGCGAATCGTGACCCGCTGACCCGCAGACACGGGTTCTATTCTGCTCATGTTGCGAACAGGCCTCTGGAATGGATCCCGTTCACAACCAGAGGTACCACTGTATATTGAACAGTTCGGATAGTTCTGCTAAATTATCTGTTTCTTTACAATTCATTTTTTTTTAATTGTATGTTATCAGTTGCTCAACAGGCCATGGAAGCTCATAAACTTTGCTGGGGGAAATGGTGAAGAATGTCCAAATAACTCTTTCACTTAACTAAGAGCCAATGCACCTTTGACAGATGTCCCCCCTTAGATGTCTCAAAATATGTTTGGTGTGCTTTAGGGATGATGGCGAATTCTGATGACAACGGAAACAAAACTGGAAATTGCCTCTGGTCACTCATTTGTCGCATGTCTGGAAGAGAAATTAATTTAGTTGGCATTCCTCTTCTTGTAGTTTTTCAGTCTGCAAACATTACATACTCGGTGACATTTCCCCCTTCATTTAAATTGTGTTTCCTTTGCACTGATATGAATGGTTATAGTAGCCAACTCAGAGGGGCTGAGGGGGCTTTGCCCCCCAATAAAATATTTGAGGCAGCAGTCCCCCCCCCAGTTGATGGGCACCACCAGTTGTTGTTGTTTAGTCGTGTCCGACTCTTTGTGACCCCATGGACCAGAGCACACCAGGTACTCCTGTCTTCCATTGCCTCCCGCAGTTTGGTCAAACTCATGCTGGTAGCTTCAAGAACACTGCCCAACCATCTCGTCCTCTGTGGTCCCCTTTTACTTGTGCCCTCCATCTTTCCCAACATCAGGGTCTTTTCCAGGGAGTCTTCTCTTCTCATGAGGTGGCCAAAGTATTGGAGCCTCAGCTGTCCTTCCAGTGAGCACTCAGGGCTGATTTCCTTCAGAATGGATAGGTTTGATCTTCTTGCAGTCCATGGGACTCTCAAGAGTCTCCTCCAGCACCATAATTCAAAAGCATCAATTCTTCGGCATTCAGCCTTCTTTATGGTCCAGCTCTCACTTCCATACATCACTACTGGGAAAACCATAGCTTTAACTATACAGGCACTGCCATATAGATATTCAAATGGTGTGCACACATCATGTCATATGATCGCTTATGCGAGGCAGGGCTTACATCGCCCCCTGTGATATTTTATTCAAGTTGGCACCCCTGGAATGGTGGATTCTGTTATTTCATTAACTCTGCAACTTACGTAAATTGCATTAAGCAGCTGATGGTGAGGTGAATACTGTAGTATTTGATGGAAACTGGAGTATTTGGCAGAACTGAACCACAGCAGAATGGAAACATCTCCGAATGAGATGAGTTGCAACAGAAATTATTGCTTGCTTACATCTCTAGTGCGCATACATGCATTTTTCAAGAAACATACCTTAGATATTGATATATTGCTTTTCAGAGGATCACAAAGAAACTTCCATACAACTTCCAAAATAATATGCACCAATTAAAAATGATATAAATCAGACAAGATGAGCTACATGGGGTTGGTTGTAAGCTACAACTCTCCTCTTCTCAGGGAAAGATGGTTCCTCAATACTTCTGTAGTGGCAGCTCAGCACTTGAGGGACAGAGAGGTCAACTTAGCTGAAACACCAGGAGCTGAATTGTAAGCAGTTTTCCAGGTTGTCTGGCCTTCTTTTTCTCTCACATCTCCACAGGCCAAGGTGGTTTCTGAATCATTCTGTAATGGCAGGCACAGGAGGGAATAGCCACCTCAGCTGGAACACCAGGAACAAGATGGTGGGCAGCTTTCCTGGCTGTGCTCATGCACAGACACGCAGAAATTAAATCAACATGCCTTTTGAATCTCCAACTGTAGAATAAGAACTAAACTTTCTGGCTTCATGTCGATGGCGTGAGGCTAAATTCATTAGTGTTTGTAAAGTGTTCTAATAGTCACCAGCAGGTGGTAAAAATGGCTGCCAATTTGAATGCCAGGTAATTTGATAGGATAATTATACAGCTTACTAAAATTAGAGGCTCTTTGCCAGGAGACTTCTGAAGACTGAGGAACAATCACTAAGGATATAGTTAGGTTTCTCCAGATGTTTTAAATTCTAATGGGCAACTCTCTCTCTCTCTCTCTCTCTCTCTCTCTCTCTCTCTCTCTCTCTCTCTCTGTCTCTTGTTGCTTAAGTATTCTAAATAGAATTTCAGGCGGTGATTGGCTAAGGGGCGAATTTTAACCATTATGGAAATGTGCTCTTTCTCCGGAAGATCAGGGATGACTTCTCATTGCGCATAGACGGATGCAACTTTGCAAGCTTCAGCTCCACTGGTGCCAAAAACCTGCCAAATAAAATCCAAGCAAGGTATGCTAGATGATTCCTTTTACTCTGCCATGTGTTGAAGGAGAAAGCAGCAAACATTTGAAGAGGAGGCTGGCCAGATTAAAAAGGGAGCAGGGTTCCTGCACCTTCGCTAGTTTGTAGATCTGTGTGAGGTGAAGATGGCGTCCCCTCTGTCCCATGTAAACAAGCCAACTAGACCAGCAGCTGAATCTTCTTTCTATACTAGTAGTGAGACGGTGATTTCCATGGCACCTGTGGGCAACAGAATGGCTAAGGTGTGGCATGGAGGAGGCCATTTGGCACACATACCTCTGTCCTCTGACACCTTGGTATCCCTTCGCAAGCATCTGCTGCCCGAAACAGCTGTCTCACTCTGCCTAATGGCAGGGACGTCTCTGGGTGTCATGCAAACTCCACCTGCCAACATTCTGACGTCTACAGAACAATTAAACATGCAGGAGCCCTGGTGGGAATGTAGAGAAGTTAAAAAAAAATTGGGAAATGATATATAAAGAATTGAATAAAATGTTTAAAATGACCTTTGTAAAAAACCCAGAAGCATTTCTGTTAGGGATTGTAGGACAAGACCTGCCAAGAAAAGTGAAGTGCTTATTTATGTATGCTACAACAGCGGCAAGAGTCTTGATAGCACAAGGATGGAAGAATGAGGAAATCCCAATGAAAGAACAGCAGCAAGAAAAAATGATGAGCTACGCAGAACTGGCTAAATTGACATACAAATTGCAGGACAAGGACAACTGTGACTTTAAGGAAGAATGGGAGCTTTTCACAATTTATCTAAAAAGACAACAAAATGAATTGGACTCCTTGGCAGGTTTTGAATAAACATACACAAATTTATTGGTTGATAACATGGTAGATAGATAATGTAAGGATATGTATAATTTTATAACATGGAGAGAATAATATGTGCTGAGAAATCAGAGAGAGGAGCTAGCTGAGGGAAGTATGGGGGGGGAGGGTTTGAAGGGGGGAAGGGGGAAAATAACAAATGCGATATGTTTTGATAATTTGTTATGTTGAAATTGTTAATAAAAACATTTTTTAAAAAATCCGTGCAGGAGCCCTGTCCTGTTTTGCATTTGAGTAGCCTGTCCCGAAACATGTAGTAAAACTGTTTCTCATATATACCATGCTTACATCCACACAATACATTTATAGCACTATCATACCGCTTTAAACAGTCATAGCTTCATCCAAATAAGCTGTAGTTAGTTAAGGGTGCTGCTGGTTGTTAGGAGATACCTGCCCCCCAAGAGCTAAAATTTGGTGTGATTTAACAACCAATCCTTCTTCAAAGTGACTTCTTGGAATTGGGAGTTCTGTGAGGGGAATGTTGGTCTCCTAACAACTCTCAGCACCCTTAGCAAACTACAGCTCAGTTAACGTCAGGCCCTCCCAATTTGCAGTTCTGAAACAATGCAAGGACCAAAACATAGCTGGTTTTCTGAAAATTGCATTGCTCTGAATTTTCAGTGCAGTTCTCCAGTCAAGCAATGTGTACAAATATAAAGATATGCTGTGGTGAAGTGTGCATGAAAATGCACCTCAGTGAAAACGCCGTGCAAAAATATGTTATATTAAGGCGGTGTTTTTCCAACTGGGTCTCCAGCTGGTGTTGGACAACAACTCCTATCATCCCTGACCACCGATCCTGCTAGCTAGGGATGATGGAAGTTGTAGTCCAACAGCATGGTACCCAACTTGGAGAAACACTGGTTTAGGGGCAACTGCGGGGGGGGGGAATGCATTGGTCAAAACTGCATAGAAAAATGGTTTAGTTAAAAGAAATGTTCACTAAAATGCCAGCAAACTTTCAACAGGATTTATTTTTTAAGAATTCACAAATTGCTGAGGGAAAGTGGAAAGCTGAATATAAGGTCAGAAAAAGAGAGAAACGGAAATCAACAGACTCGTCTATTCCTAACAAGTACTGGGTTTTCCAAATGGAGATGATGTCAGCTTTTGCTTTGCCAAATTATTTCACACTGAACCCCAACCTGCCAGTTCCTGACCTTTCTGATCTCCACCCCTTGGCCCTGGCCACAGCAGGTAGAGCCAATCCAAAGTCAGCCACTTTATGACCATATAAGCTGCGCTAGACCTTTGTTTCAAGTGCAATGCATTCAAAGGCTAAAATTCCCCATTTGGTCCCATGAGAACATGGGACATTTCCCCTAGCACCATGCAAGCTAAGCATTCCACAGTGCAAAGTCAAAAGTTTCCTTGGACTTTCTTTATAGGATGATGATGGGGAGGAAAAATATTTTTTTGTTTCGATGCTGAACTGCAGAGCTGAATTTTCAATGATGGAACAAATAAGCAAGATGGTTGTATTTTTGTTTGAAGGATTTTACTCTGACCTGTAAATTCTGCTAATGAAGATGGTTCAGAACCACAATAATAAAAAATGGGTTTAGAACAGAAATGAAACAGTCATTGAAAAGGTAGGGGGGGAATTAGGCCAGATCTGTATGAAATTTTAAAGTATGCCTTTGTTACACACTTGCAAAGAGCCAAATGGAGTATACAAATCTCTAGAGATCACCAGTATAATTTCTTTATCATGTTCCATTTAAAATTTAATTATGTCATCTACAACGAGAGGAGTCTGAGTACTCTAAATAGGTCAGGCAATGAACAGCTTCACAATATTATAAAGGTTTGCTGCATGGAGATATTTTCCTTGATGCCCCGGTATGTGAAGAAACCTTGTTTGCCATGAGGGGGGAAGGAAAAAGGCAGACAAAAAACAGGACCGAATGCACAGGTGAATAGAACAAAGGATTAGAAGCTGAAATCCTTCTTTCAAATGATTATCGACCCTCTCTGCATTGTATATCAGGAGAAATGACAAGAAAATGTAGTGTCATGGAAAGGGAAGAAACACATGATATTGGCAATAATGAGTGAGAAGGTGATAGCTAGCATCCCTGTGTCAAATTCTCCCCTATATTATTGGGTGAATTTCCAGTTCCATGCAGTTAAATTTGCTACCTCAAAATGTATGGAACTGCTAGTGGCCATAGGTACAGCATCCCAATGCACGTTTGTGTGCTTAAACATTGGGGGGAGAGGTCATTGTTTATGGCAGCCGAACCTTAAGGATGAATGTGATGGTGGTGGCAAGGCCAAGGCTTTTATCTGCTCCCAATTCAGCTTAGCAACCCTGCAGCTCAGTGAGTTTGCTATTGTGATGGGAGAGGATGGGAAGAACATGACCCAGATCAGATAATTTATTCCAGGAGTCAGCAAACTTTTCCAGCAGGGGGCCGGTCCACTGTCCCTCAGACCTTGTGAGGGGCCGGACTATATTTTGGAGGAAAAAAAATTGAACCAATTCCTATGCCCCACAAATAACCCAGAGATTCATTTTAAATAAAAGCAAACATTCTACTCGTGTAAAAACATGCTGATTCCTGGACCGTCCGAGGGCTGGATTTAGAAGGCGACTGGGCCGGATCCGGCCCCCAGGCCTTCGTTTGCCTACCCATGATAGTCCACACTAGAATCCGCAGTCCTAGGGACCCCCTTACAAGTCCAAGGCCTCCCCAAGCCCCTGCTTCTGCCTTTTAAATCTCCTTTTAAAACTTTTCTATCTTCAAAAGCTAATTTACTCATTTTACTTACAAGCATTTATATACCGCTTAAACTCTGCATCATGAAAGCAAAAAACGCAGCCTAAAACCAGTAAAACAGCAATGCAAAAAGTATACCAATGCAAATAAAGCAGCAATTCAAACATGTGAAACTGGGCCCAATCTTAGGGTTCAGGAAAAGCCTGGGCAAAAAGACATCTGAAGCAACTGATGATTGATGCTTTACATACGGCAGAGGTAAGGACACTCCACAGAACAGGGGCAACAGCAGAAGACGCCTTTTGTGTGGTCATTGCCCTATGATAGCGTGTGATTTCCCTCAGGTAAGCCATCTTTCAGGTCTACATTGAAGCAGGCAGCATTTCAGATAACCTGGTCTCTTTTGGGAAAAATACCGTATTTTTCACTCTATAAGACGCACCCGACCATAAGATGCACCTAGTTTTTAGAGGAGGAAAACAAGAAAAAAAATATTCTGAATCAAATGTTGTTGAAGAAGCTTAGTGCGGCTAAGAGCGATCCCTCTTGCTGTTCTGGCTTCTGGGATAGCTGCACAGCCTGCATTCGCTCTGTAAGACACACACACACATTTCCCCTTACTTTTTAGGAGGGGAAAAGTGCGTCTTATAGAGCGAAAAATACAGTAATCTTCCAGATGCTCAGATATTGGAGCAGATAGGACACTGTCAAATGTCTCAAAGCATCTGTCTGAAAGTGACAGGCCTTGATGACATTCTGTTGCACAGGAGGGGGGGGGACCCACTTTGCCAGCCTTAGCACCAATGGAACATGCACAACCAGACATGCACACACCCTGTATCAATGGCAAGTATAAAGTCCTAAGTCACCATAGTTGTGCCCCACACCAAAGAGAGCTTCTGAGTGCCCATGTCCTTTCTTTAACCTGGGACAAGTAGAACAGAGGAGTGGGGGTCAAGTACTTGTTAGAATTCCTGCTCCGTGGTTGCAGTCATGGGACTGTTGTCATCACATGGCGGTATATGTTTTGACTCCACAAAGTGGGAAGTGACGGAGACAGGATGTTTGTATTGCTGTGTTCCATGAAGTGGGACTATTGTCCTTTGTTCTTTTCCTCTTGGCTGTCTGATGCTAGAGAGAGAGGGAGCCATGTTCCAGTGCTTCGTGTGTGTTTATATGTAAATAAAGTAGATTAGCCAAAATGCTGAGTTGCTGAGGTCTGTTATGCAATTGCACAAACTCTGCGGATCCCTAAGTGTGCCGATGTCTGTTGGCATCGGTCGCTGTGATGTTCAGGCAGAAGAGAGCTTTTGAAGCTACCAAACAAAAGACCAGGAGGGAGAGAACATGCCAGTTGGGCATGTGTCTCTGCCAGGGTCCTACTCGAGTGTAGGCTGAGCTCCTGACACTCTTTTAGTCTTTCAACTTTAGCTATATCTGAGATTGCTGAAGCAGTCATTTTTTTCATGATTAAGGACACTTACTGAGAATACATGTTTATCAGGACAGCGCTAGGTAGGCTGGCGACACAAATCACACACAGCTCTCTCTGTTTCCCCTCTAGCAGGCTAGATTGTCCACCCAGCAATCTCCATAGTGCTGCTCTTTGTTGTAGTAGCAACATTGGTTTGCCTGCACCCTTATATATACGATATACGATATACGATATCTTTATTGTCATTGTCCCTTGCGGAACAATGAAATTGAAAAACTACATAAAACTACATAAAAACTACATAATCCTTTTAGGTTTTAATTATTGTTGTTCTGTGACAGCCAGTAAGCAACAGGCTTTTAACCATCAGAAAGCAACTATGATATCTTTTCAAACAGAAAACAAATGACCAATTGGTCAGAAGAGCATGCAGACAGAGAAAGCTATGTCACCTAATGAAAATCAGCTTCCAAAAAAGGGGGGGGGAGGCTTTTAAGACACTGCGGATTTCCAACAGGTACAAGTGTGAGAAACAATTGTATTAATCTCAGGTGTTTCTTTGTTCTCATTTCAATAAGTCACATATTACTTATACAAATCTATTTTTTCCCTAGTGACATGCCACTATATTTTAATTTTAACACAAGGCAAGCATTCAAAGTGAGATTAAATTTATTAAAAGGGGAGAAAAGGAAGCATTTGAAGGCATCTATTAAAAATAAATAAATCAAGGCTTTAATTTTCTTTTACTCCTAATTGATTTCTACTGGAAAAAAAGACCATGTCCATTGCCAGTTAAATGCCAGCCAAAATTAGATTAACAATATCCTGTGTAATTACATATCATCATGTACAGATCTCAAAACCTTTATCCCACGACACAGTGGATGAACCTATGTGCCGTTAAATGATTAGGAAGAGATTCCAGCAGCACAGCTAGAGATTGCTACTGCTTTGAATCGTTTTCTTGAAACAGTAGCAACCGTACCTTTGTAGCTCCGAAGAATAAAAATAAATCACAAAAGTGTCATGCTCCGACAATCATTAACTGGTAAATAAACAAAATAACTTCAGTTGCCTTGCTTCAAATTGCACCAGAGTGTTCCACAACACAGATGAAGCTATCAGAAGTCTAAAAACCAGGGCAAGAGAGAGAGGAAACAGACAATTTATATGCAACAAGACTGTGCTCGCCAGACTGCTATCTAGGGAGGGAGGGCAAAATTGCCCAGAACTCACAAAAATAAGACAAGACATCTTATCAATATGATCAAAATCTTTAGCAAAACAAGGCCCAGCACTATGCAGAAAGCAAGGTTCTGCCACACTTGCACACATTCCAGCAGGAAAACAGAAGCCCGGTTATAATAAATAGCGTTGTGAAAATGGTTGTTAACAAGCTGTAGTATAATTGCAACGAGGGTATCTCTGTTTCCATGCTGCACGTTTTTCATTATGAATAAACAACAAATTGCAATGCAATATTCACCGAAGAACCCCTTTTCTCTCACTCCGTCTCCCTGCCACATCTTGAAGCTCATTAAAAAAAAAAGCCATTTGATGGAATAATAAGGAACAGGCAACAGTGGAATGAGAAGCAAAGCAGAAAGCAAGCTTCTGTACACATGTGAGTTTCAAGCGTTTGGTTGCTTTGCAAACGGGGCAACTTCTGAATTTACCTCCAAAAAACCCCGCAGGTCTGTGATAATTCAATGGGTGAGAGGGATGAACAGCAGGCTACATTAGCACAACTTTGGGACATGCTGGGGATTATACGCTACAAAATGCAACACCAATGCTATTTCATAACCAAAACACAGATATCAACAGAGTTCAGGAAGCAACATCATCTGATCCTAGGAGAGGGGTAAGGAAGCTTTTGAAACCCAAGGGCCACATTGTTTCCTGAACAGCCTTCCAGGGGCCATATGAGAGTGGAAGGTGGACGGAGAGGGAGAAGTGAGTGGAACAACAGATTTGACTTAATCTTTGTACAGCAGGCCGATATATTCTGTGTTCACAAACACATACCGTATTTTTCCATCTATAAGATGCCCCCATGCATAAGACGCCCCCTATTTTTGGGGACTCAGATTTTAGAAAATGGGGGGAGATGGCCCAGGGTATAAGACACCCCCTAATTTTTGACATTATTTTTTAGGGGGGAAACCTAGTCTTATACACAGAAAAATACGGTATATAGAAATAAATGCTTCATAAAGAAATAAACAACTCTCTGACTTTTAGAAGACATCTGAAGGCTGCACAGAGAAGTTTTTAATGTTTGATGTCTTACTGTGTTTTAATTTTCTGGAAGCCACCCAGAGTGGCTGGGGCAACCCAGTCAGAGGGCTGCATATGGAATCACAGAATGGCAGAGTTGGGAGGGACCATGAGGGTCATCTAGTCCAACCCCCCCCCCGCCATGCAGGAACCTTTTGCCCAACGTGGGGCTCAAACTCACAACCCTGAGATTGAGTCTCATGGTCTATCTAGCTCAGTAGTGTCTACACATGCTGGCAGCAGCTCTCCATGGTTGCAGGCAGGGGAATCTCTCCCAGTCCTACGTGGGACTGAACCTGGGACCTTGCGTAGGCAAGGCAGGTGGAAGCATGACAGAGGCTTCATCGACATGGTGAATAAACCTTATTCCAGTGTCTGCAATTTGTTTTAACCCTGAATTATACATTGTTGTTACCCGCTTCGCAACCTGTTAGTAAAGGCCACGTAATACCATATTTAATCAAACATTAATGCACACTTTTTTTTTGCCAAATTACGTTGTGAAAATTAGGGTGCATGTTAGATTCGGTGGCACATTACATTCAAGTAAATATGGTTATTATTTATTTATTATTATTATTATTATTATTATTATTATTATTATTATTATTATTACAGTGGTACCTCTGGATGTGAACGGAATCCGTTCCGGAGCCCCGTTCACATCCAGAAGCGAACACAACCCATGTCTGCACGTCTGCGCATGCGCAGGTCGCAATTTGCCATTTCCGCCCATGCGTGTGATGTCATTTTGACCGTCTGAGCATGCACAAGTGGCAAAACCCGGAAGTAACGCACTCCGCTACTTCCAGGTCGCCACAGCGCACAGCCCAAAAATACTTATCCCGAAGCTACTTCAACCCGGGGTATGACTGTATTATTATTCCTGTCAACTCTGGCTAATGAGGCTTTGCAACTTTCTGAAGCACTAGAAAACCCCTTCCTCTTTGCACAGCTAGCAAACGGAGGTGAATCGAGGATAAGCACACACAGGCTTGTGTGGAAAGCGGTGGGCTCTCCTTCATTAGAGGTGTCTAAACATACCGTATTTTTCTTTCTACAAGACACACTTTTTTCCTCCTAAAAAGTAAGGGGAAATGTCTATGCGTCTTATGAAGCGAATGCTGCGCTCGCTTTAAAGCAGCAAAGCGGGACAGGAGCCACTTATACGGGTGTAAAGCAAGTACAGTGGGAGCCGTGTAATCCCTCCGACCCCATGCTCAGCTGCCCCATTGGGATGGGCGCACGTAAGCGCACACGCCCTTGGGACGACGCTCGTGTGGGCGACGTCCCACGTCCCCACAGGTGATGTGTCACCATGCCAGACTCTTCTTCCACCACTGGTCTTGCCAGGACAGTAGTGCCTTCCTTTGCAGAAGTGTGAAATTTGAAGGGGGGCTGTGGTTTGGTCCTTGTGTTGTGTACAAAGGTGTGAATTAGGTAGATTGGACTTTAAATGGGAATTGAATCAGATTTCTCCCTCATTCCTCCCACATATGAAAGCCCCCAGAGCTCTCTGCAATGAAGAAAAAGGAAGAAAGTCCCACTTCTCTTAGCTTCATTAAAATAATGGTGTAGGTCCAAACCATACAATCCTTAGATCTAAGGGACTCAATGTGGGAAGCTCATATATTTCTATTGCCTGCCCCCCTTACTAGGGGATAAAGTCTCTCTTCATTTGTTAATGACTGTGATGATGGTTCTTAATGCCACTGTTGATTGCTGTTCACTTTACATAGTTGAAATATTATTCTGATATACCGGTAGTTTATTAAATAGTTTAGTATTTTATCAGAATATTTTTTTCTTGTTTTCCTCCTCTAAAAACTAGGTGCGTCTTATGGTCATGTGCGTCTTATGGCATGGAAAATACGGCAGTTTGGATGGCTATTTTTCACGGATTCTTTAGCTGCGATTCCTGCACTGCAGAGGGTTGAAGATGGCCCTCGGAATCATATCCAACTCTACATTTCAATGATTCTACAATACCTAAGGGCAACTATGCTGAATCTGTTCCTTGTCGGGAAATAATTCTCCCTCTTTAGTCTCTTAAAGGATTCACAGGGCCTTTGGAAAAATCCTGGTTCTTCTTAAATGTCAACCATACAGACAAAAATCCAAAAAGCAAACTGAAGTTACCAGTTAAGTATTCCAAGCCTTAACCTAGCAGTTCATCCAAGATTTACTTTCTCAGGGCAGTAGGTAGCCTATCAATTAGAGAGATGCACACACTTACTCACGCAAAATCTACCATTCCACAGAGCTGTTCTGCAACTGCGTCTGCCTGCCAAATGGTCTCCCCTCCCCCCTGGAAAAAAAAAATCCCCCGCATATTTTGTAACTATTGTTTCACATACAAATGTTCTCTTTTTTCCTTAAACCCTTGACAGGCTGTCTTGGATGCTTCAGTTAGAGGGTTTGCATGTTCCCTTCAGCAGCTCCCCAAAGCCAACACACAGATCTGGTTTAGCAGAACAGCTTGCTTACCTTGGT
The DNA here is from genome assembly GCF_964252035.2 of Podarcis erhardii. NCBI lineage: Eukaryota > Metazoa > Chordata > Lepidosauria > Squamata > Lacertidae > Podarcis > Podarcis erhardii. Next base: position 11,362,243 of record NC_138500.1, on the reverse strand, counting down.
AGTGTTCCAGACAACTCTGTAGCGGTCTCTCTGCAAAAAAAAAGAAAAAAGAGAAGATACACAGAAGGGAAACTTCGTTAGTATTTAAAAGAGCTTATTCCTAATGACTTTGGGAAGGGCAACAAGAACTTAAGACATACGTTGAAAGCAGCCAGCTTTAATTAGGGATGTTTCCAAAATTCACACTCAAATGTCTCCCCAGATTTTGATGCTCCGAAGTGGAACGGATGCATCAGGAATTAGCCTGTTTCTTATTTCCGAATTTTGTACAGGGTGTTGTGCACGGGCAGTTTGCAGCAGCTTCCTGCCTTTATTTACAGCAGCGAGATCAGGGCAGGACTTTGGGGCAGATGTCTATGACTTTACTGAGCACCATGAGCTGAGGAGTCTGCAAAGGCCTCAGGGTGGGCTTATTATATTACAAAGTAAGCAATATGCATTGCCCTCTAAGGAGGGAGGCCGCCGTATAATCAATACACATTTACAACACAGAGGCACATTATTTCAGTTCATCATTTGGGCACCCTCTCTTGGGATGGGGAAGACATCCGATTCACTTTGCATGTCAATGAGAACTACCTAATTGGTGCTTTTCAGAAATGAATCCAAACACGGACACCCTTCGAAATTTGCAATGCAAATTTTGCAACGCATCTTTCCTTCTCCAAATTTGGCAATGCAGATTTCCAGCTAGGTAATGCGCACAAAGAACGCATATACTGGGGTAAAGCATGCACAAAGATGCATAGATTAGTGGGAAAGCATGCAAAAAATGCATTGTATTAGGGAAAATTCCATCACTAGGAGAAATCCAATGGTGAATTTTCATGAGGACTTTGAGAAGCAACATTTTGCGAACTGCTGTGAAAATGTGGAGAACTAAAGACTGGGGGGGGAATGAGACACCAAAAGAAACCAAAATTGTCAGCTTCACCCTTTCCAAGTCTTCTCCCGTCTCTGCATTATCAATGTAAACAGGAACAATGACAAAACTCTCAAGAAATGCAATCTTGGTTTGATTGTAGACATGACCACATCAATAATATTTTGTATGGTGAATGCAAGGATGGAGCATCAGAAGTTGTCTTATACAATCTCTGACTATTTCTCCATCTAACTTACACTGACTGACAGCAACCCTCCAGGGGTTCAGGCAGGGGTCTTTCAAATTACCTCCTAACTGATTATTTTAATTAGAGCTACCTGTGATTCAGCCTGGGATCTTCTGCATGAAAAACATATGTTCTGTCACTGAGCTATTCTTCCTCCCATTAACATACCAGAGAAGATAATATGGAATCTGGTTTTTTAAATTTTAATTTACTCCACTTAAAAAAACAAAAACAAAAAATTCTGTACCTCTGCAATCCAAATCCTGCACCAGGAAAAGATGAATTATGTATATAACAAGGATAAAGAAACTGGATAATCTCCCTTATTTGAGAATTGGACTAGGTCTGGAGAAAGGCTAAAAGGAAGATGGAGAAAGAACCATGAGCCAGTTGGGGGATCCTATCAACATTAGTGCAGACCTGGTCAATTCTAGGCCCAGGCACACATATTAATTGAGTCCTCCAATCAGGATTAAAATTTGTTCATTAGCAACCCAGTGAGACCAAGCCAATGATTATTTTCATGGTGGCAGGGGGTGTCCTTTCCCAAGAAGACAATTATAGAATGATATCTTGTATTAGTGCTTGTACTAGTTCCTGGGCGGATGCTAAAGGAACATGCTGCAGGGATTGGGTCCATGGAATTTTTAACTTATTGTCCTCTTCAATGAGTGGCTGCCATATTACTTATTAGATTTATTCTTCATCCATTACTATATGGTTCCAAGTGAGGTTACAGTAATGGGGAGAATACCTCATTCATGGATTACGGTTTGTGTGCGAGTGACTTTTGTTGTTGTTGTTGTTGTTGTTGTTGTTGTTGTTGTTGTTGTTGTTATTCAGCAAAATTCTCTAGTTTCTGGGATTACAGCAGGTGAGACAAAGTGGCTGCTTGCTGGGGGCAGGGTAGGGGAATTAGGTGAGATAGTGAGCTTGGGGGAGTCCCAGGTTGCCAGCCACTGCTGATGAGGGCTAGAAAGCCTATCTTTAAAATTAAAACATTAAAAATACCAAATTGCATTTAATGCCACACCTTGTACTCCAGCAGAACTACAGTATACACACAGTTAGGCTGATGGCATCTTAAAAGTCAAAAGCATTTGGATCTTATATAGCCACAGATGAGTTGTACCATATGATGCCATTGCCTGATAACAGCTCTATAAACTCTGCTCCATTAGACAAATGAAAATCTAAGCTACAAAGACAAGCTGGGACGACATCAAACAGCATGATTACGGGCCACTATTCCCCAAGCTTCGGAAGTTTCCCAGTTAGTTGGTGCAGCAAATACCTGCACGGACACAACTTCTTAACCAGGAGGCATGGATGATCAACAGGGAATGTGATTGCCATCCTATTCTGCTTGCAAGATTTGCAGGGATAGTAATCTGGTCAACAATGGAGAAGGCATGTTGCATCAGGTGGGAGTTTTCATTTGTTCCATCCTGGAATTTCCCTAACATTTTCCCATAACAAAGCAGTGCCAGCTTCTGCTGCAGCCTTTCTGCCTCAGTGCATCCTATCTAGATTTAACTTTCATAAAGGGGTGTAGGAGTGTGTGTGTGTATTAGGACCGGGCCAAAATGGAAACATTCTTCCACTGGGTTATGTGCCCCCACCACTGTCAGAGGCAATATACCACTGAGCCTCTTGGGCTTGCCGATCGGAAGGTCGGCGGTTCGAATCCCCAAAATGAAGTGTGCTCTCGTTGCTCTGTCCCAGCTCCTGCTAACCTAGCAGTTCAAAAGCACACCAGTGCAAGTAAATAAATAGGTACCACTGCGGCGGGAAGGTAAACGGCGTTTCTGTGTGCTCTGGTTTCCGTCACAGTGTTCCATTGCACCAGAAGCAGTTTAGACATGCTGGCCACATGACCCGGAAAGCTGTCTGCAGACAAACACTGGCTCCCTCGGCCTGAAAGCAAGATGAGCGCCACAACCCCACAGTCACCTTTGACTGGACTTAACCATCCAGGGGTCCTTTACCTTTTTACCTTTACTTCTGAATGCTGTTTGCTGGGAACTGCAGGAGGGGAGAGTGCTGTTGTAGTCTGGTCCTCCATTCAGGGCACCATCGTGGGAACTAGACGCTGGACTAGATGGGCCTTTGGCCTGAGATCCAGCAGGGGTTGTCTTATGCTCCCTAAAGAAATATGTCTGAGATTCTTTCTCTCACATCTCCTTGGAGGGAAAAGAAGCTACTCTGCAGAATCATCTTGGAATATCCTCCATTGCTTTTCATGGCAGCCACCATCTCTCCCCTTACCAACGTATTCATATAATACCCCAGAATGATGCTAGAATTGGGGCACCGGATGATACTTCTTCCACTTGTAATGCAAGTAAACACAAGCCTTGAGGGAGGAGGGAGAAGAAAGAAGCTTTGAGATGTGCGTAACCCCCTTTGCAATGAATAAAGTGAGCTGCTGACTCACATATTTCAGCAGCAATCTTTCATGTGCTTAATTGCGCTCAAATAAAAATGTCACCCTTTCGGCAGATCAAATTCTCACTTTAGCATTATACATGGCAGCAGAAGGGTAATGACTTAGGACGTCATGCTCGAATCCAAGAATGCAGGTCATAAGTCAGGAGAGCGCGGCACAAAAAAGAAGAGAGAAAGAAACAAAGGTAAAAGAGCAATAGATGAAAAGGCCAGGTGTATTATTGTAGCTTGGGACCTTTTGCATACTAGACAGATGCTCTGCCACTGAGCTACAGTGCTATATCCCTGAGTTGTTCAGATTAATGGACCCTTGCTCATCCGGCTTGCCAGTGGCAGCAGTTCTAGGAGTACTTGAAATAAGGTCCCAGGTTCAGTCCCCAGCACCTCCAAGTAGGGCTATGAAAGATTCCTTCTTTTAAAACCCTAGAGAGTTGCTGCTAATCAATGTAGACCAATATACAATACTGTATATTGTATATTGTCTCCCTGCTTATTTAACTGATATACAGAATTCATCATGCGAAAGGCTGGGCTGGATGAATCCCAAGCCGGAATTAAGATTGCCGGAAGAAATATCAACAACCTCACATATGCAGATGATGCAACCTTGATGGCAGAAAGTGAGGAGGAATTAAAGAACCTTTAAATGAGGGTCAAAGAGGAGAGCGGAAAATATGGTCTGAAGCTCAACATCAAAAAAACGAAGATCATGGCCACTGGGCCCATCACCTCCTGACAAATAGAAGGGGAAGAAATGGAGGCAGCGAGAGATTTTACTTTCTTGGGCTCCATGATCCCTGCAGATGGTGACAGCAGTCACGAAATTAAAAGACACCTGCTTCTTGGGGAAAAAGCAATGACAAACCTAGACCATAGCTGTCAACTTACAGATTTGAAAATAAGGGACCAGCAGCCTCGAAAATAAGGGATCAGCAGCCAAAATCAGGGATCAACAATTACTTTGATAAAATACATATTTGGTGCATGCAAATGGCTTCAGATACCTATTAGGTCCATAAATTACCATATAGCATATATTAACACAAAAAAACAGCAACAAGTTGCTGTTGACAAAGGACAGCTGGACATAGAAAGGGCCCCATTACCTTCAGTAGCTTATTTAAGGGACATCATCAATAAGGGACAGCAGCGGGACATGGCGCTGGGATAAGGGACTGTCCTGCCAAATAAGGGACGCTTGACAGCTATGACCTAGACAGCATCTTAAAAAGCAGAGACATCACCTTGTCAACAAAGGTCCGTATAGTGAAAGCTATGGTTTTCCCAGTAGTGATATATGGAAGTGAGAGCTGGACCATAAAGAAGGCTGATCACTGAAGAATTGATGCTTTTGAATTATGGTGCTGGAGGAGACTCTTGAGAGTCCCATGGACTGCAAGAAGATCAAACCTATCGATTCTTAAGGAAATCAGCCCTGAGTGCTCACTGGAAGGACAGATCATGAAGCTGAGGCTCCAGTACTTTGGCCACCTCATGAGAAGACTCCTTGGAAAAGACCCTGATGTTGGGAAAGATGGAGGGCACAAGGAGAAGGGGACAACAGAGGACGAGATGGTTGGATAGTGTTCTCAAAGCTACTAACATGAGTCTGACCAAACTGCGGGAGGCAGTGGAAGACAGGAGTGCCTGGCATGCTCTAGTCCATGGGGTCATGAAGAGCTGGACATGAGTAAACGACAACAAATGTAGACCAAGGGTCACCAACCTGGTGCCCATGGGCACCATGGTGCCTGTGAAGGCTTCCAGTAGTGCCCCAGATTCTGATCTTTTACTATTAAAAAACCCCAACAAATCTCAAACCCAACCAGAAAGTTATGGGGCATAATGTGCCATAATCTTCCAAGCGATTTCTGTGAAACCATATCTGTGCATACAACTTTCTTGCGTTATGAGACTAATCAGGAGAAGCAATAATGTGAACCATGCCATTTGTACACATGCACACCGAAATTAGACAGTCCATCCTCTTATGGTGGGGATGAAATTCTTGGTGGGTAGGGAAGAGTTGGATTTGCGCAATGCCATGGCCCAACCCCCTGTGCATTGGGCTGACTGCAGGAGGAAGTTACACAAGGACCAGCCCAGTGTGTTGCAGTTCTCAGCCTCAGATCAATCTCTGGCTCAGTTCAAATCAGGCACCATCTCCACTCTTGAGTCGCTGGTTCTGACCCACCCAACAGCTGCCAATAGCTCTGATAACAAGAAAAGAACTCCTTGCTGCGATCAAGGAGATAAAAACGAAAAGCCATTTTACGCAGTCTTCAGGCTCAAATAGTCTGCTAAAAAATACCGGAAACCACAAGAAAATCTCCATTTGTGTGTGTGTGTGTTATCCAGGTTGCAAATACTATAATTTTCAGAACTGCAAATCTTAGAGCAGAATAGCAGGGATGTTACACCTGCTTTCAAAAGAAATAGTGGTTGGCCTGCCTAGAAAATAAGTACAACCAGCAGTTAGGAGGTAATCTTGCATATAAACTCAGTACATAGAATGAGAAGCCATCAGCCTGACACTAATCCAATGTTTCTTTAGCTGCAGAGGTAAAGCCGTATGCTTTACAAATTTTACAGCTTTGTAAGTACAAGGAGCTACGCTGACAAGTAGTCAACACATTCACACAGCCTATGCTTTTATACGTAACAGGTGCTGCCTTGGCATTGGCTGCCCTGCCGTGATGTCACAGCACAGGGGGAAGGCTAATCAGTCACAGTGCAGTTGTTGGTGAGAGAAAGGCCCACAAATGGGAATAGGGAGGAATAGAGAAGTTTGGAGGCTAGAGGGATTCTTTGGGGAGGAGGAGGTGTCAGCAGCAGGCCACAATAAAACAGACCAGCCCAAAGATGAGAGCAGCGAGTGATGTTGGAGGAAAGAGAGTTGAGGAGGCAGCACGTTATGTATTTGGAAGCAGGTATCTAATATAATCGACATCCCTCCCTCCCCAGTGGCTGACTGAAATTGGTATATCCGGAGGGTAATAATCTGAAAACGAGATAAATGTTGACATGAATGGTAACTGTGAAAATATTAAGTGCCCTACAGGCCATTGAATGTGCAATTTAGTTATACATTTGTCCTCCACACTGAGGCAGCTGCAAAGTTAAAAGCGCTCAACTTTTAAATTCATGTGGCTGTACCATCTCTCTGCTCCTTCAGTATTCTCCCACCTCTGCACTTGCAAGGTTTTTCTCCTGCAGAATATTATCCCTCTTGGAAAGGAGATGGATTCCGCACGAGACTCCCTACAGATTTGGCAAATCTGATTCCACAGAGTCGTATTGCTTTCCACACCCAACATCTACTCATATTTTCTTAAAACCATCTGTTCTGCAGCTCTGGCAGCTATTCACTTTATTTTTACTCATGTACCAAAAGTAAAGGGTCCTCCTAGAATGTTTCCCTCCCTTCCCCCACCCTCCTCATATCCTTTTCCCTCTCCCACACGAAACAAGGCATGTCCCAGAAGAAACTATAGGAGGGGTATGGTCTGAAGATACATGGAGTTTTGCTGAAGACACACAAGCCTTACCAAAGGTATGCAGGTCTGGACCAAGTCAACACAGAGAAGTGTGACCACCTGGGAGCCACATGGAAACCTATCAGCTTTTAAAGTGTAAAGGTAAAGGGACCCCTGACCATTAGGTCCAGTCGTGACCGACTCTGAGGTTGCGGCGCTCATTTCGCTTTATTGGCCGAGGGAGCCGGCGTACAGCTTCCGGGTCATGTGGCCAGCATGACTAAGCTGCTTTGGTGAACCAGAGAAGCACACAGAAACGCCGTTTACCTTCCTGCCGGAGCAGTACCTATTTATCTACTTGCACTTTGATGTGCTTTCGAACTGCTAGGTTGGCAGGAGCAGGGACTGAGCAACGGGAGCTCACCCAGTCACAGGGATTTGAACCGCCGACCTTCTGATCAGCAAGTCCTAGGCTCCGTGCTTTAACCCACAGCGCCACCCGTATCTCTAGAGACTACCTTACACTGCGTTTAAAACCAAAATCGCATTTGGATAGAAACTGTTTCTCGGGCGGCTAGTCCTAGTCTTTATAACCCTGTACCTTCTTCCAGAAGGCAGAAGCTGAAAGAGATCATTTCCAGGGTGCGTATTATCCTGCACTATCTCTGCAGCTTTCTTATGACATCTGGAAGCGTAGATTTGATCCAAGGTGGGAAGAGTGCACCTAATTATTCCCTCCGCAGTCTTTACAACCCTGGACAGCATTGTTTTTCCCCTGACCATGCATATATCCATGTTAAGAGCCAGGTGCCAACTTTCCAAAATCCAGATGAGCTCCCCGCACCCTGGACAAAGCTTGCAAATACTGGGTCTCAATTCAGCTGAAAGGCACCAACGCTCACTAAAATCCAGCACTATTATTTTGGAGCAGTGATTAACTTCAGCAACAATGCATCACCACTCAACTAGACATCTGCCCCCTCCCCACTCTCTCTCCCCAAACAATAATAAATTCTTAAGGCAGTTTGCACCATTAAGGAACTGTTAGACTTCACTATGTACAGGTAGGTCTATTAATCACCCCACCCTTCATGTCCTATAATTCTGCCACTGTTAAATAAGAGGAACTACTAAGTACCCGAACCAACTATTAAATGAGCCTTCACGCTCATTAAAAGCTCACTTATTTGGGCTTCAGAAACGGCAAGTGTAACCAGCCTGGGAGGAGTGTCATCGAAGTTGGGAAGATGACACAGAAATCTTCATTTATCCAGCAATGTTGTCAGAGACAGAGAAAGGAAAGAGGAGAGGAGATGTGCGAGAGAGGAGAGAGACACAGAGAAGGCAACCAGCAAAGCTTAGGAACAGAAACAGGGGAAGGAATTCGGTTTGTTTCGATTAGTACTTCCTGACATGATGTGGAAACTGAAACACTTTGGGGAAAATTCAGAGAAGTGATGGTTTCAATATATATAAAAAAGTGTGAAATAATGTACATTTTTTGGTGGGGAGGACATGCATTAAAATGCATATCCTTGTTGACAATAGAACCAAATTACAAATCACAAACCGACTTCCAGGAAATGTGTGTATTAGGCAAAATTGCACAGAAAAATTCGCATATGGGGATAAAGCTGCACTAAAATGCTGATGTATTTGTGAGAGAGTCCCCCCCCCCCCCCGGCAGCAAACTGATGTGAAAATGTGATGAGCCAAACTTAAGGAGAAAAACCGAAACTGGCAGTTTCCTCCATGCCCACTTAGGAACCATTTTCTGCAGTTGAATTAAGAAAATGGCAAATCTTATAACAAGAACTATGCAGCTTTTTCAATTGTTATCAAAGGCCAATTTATCAGTTTGGTGCTGCTGTTGTTTTTTAATGGTGGGAGTATCCCACTCACCCCCAAAAATCAGATTGTGAGAACTTATTATTAAATGTAATTATAGATGTCACCAAGGCCCCCCCCATAGAAAAAAATTATACTTTATCGCTGAAAATGAGCAGTGCTGGGAGCGTTGAGGAAGAACAGCCGCAAGCAAGGTTTTGAATTGAGAATGATGCCATTTATTTTCACCATAGCACATGCCGCTGTGCATGTATGTGGCAAGAAATAAATCCTGATTTTTATATTTTATTTTTCTAAAGAGCTGCTGCCAATTAGCAATCCTATTCAAGATGTTCAGTTCAAGGTCAAATGCCTTTGTCTGCATGTAACAATAGACTGAGACTACAGCAGTCGTGCCGGATCCTCTGTGGATTATTAATTTCTACCCCATCCTCTTCTAGCACTCGAAACAGCTTAATAAAAATGAAAAATCATTAAAACCATCAATAGGATTCCAACCCCCCAACCCCCCCCCCCCATTTATATATACGGCTCTTATATTGTCCCACCTTCTGGCACCAATGGAGCCCTTAAAAGTAGTTTGCAAATCACTTTAATTAATGTTAAGGTCATCATAACGAACCACCTCTTTCAATATCCAAGTCCTGAGATGCTGCACTTCCATTTCACGGAACAGCAGCGGCAACAACACACACAGACTAGTTGGCATTTATACTCTAGACTCTTTGGCCTGAGCCCAAACTCTTTATACAGTGGTACCTCGGGTTACAGATGCTTCAGGTTACAGACTCCGCTAACCCAGAAATAGGCTTCGAGTTAAGAACTTTGCTTCAGGATGAGAACAGAAATTGCACGGTGGTGGCACAGCAGCAGTGGGAGGTCCCATTAGCTAAAGTGGTACTTCAGGTTAAGAACAGTTTCAGGTTAAGAAGAGACCTCCAGAACGAATTAAGTTCTTAACCCGAGGTACCATTGTACTACTTTTCATCCAGTTTGTTCTGGTAGCAGTGCCGTGAGTGCTTACAGAATCGTAGAACTGTAGCGTTGGAAGGGACCATGAGGATCATCTAGTCCAATTATTATTATTATTAATATGCCACCGATCTGGCTGGGTTTCCCCAGCCACTCTGGGCGGCTCCCAACAGAATATTATAAACACAATAAAACATCAAACATTAAAAACTTCCCTAAACTGGGCTGCCTTCAGATGTCTTCTAAAAGTCAGATAGTTGTTTATTTCTTTGATATCTGACGGCAGGGCGTTCCACAGGATGGGCGCCACCACCGAGAAGGTCCTCTGACAGGTTCCCTATAACTTCACTTTTCACAGCAAGGGAAGTGCTCCTTCAGGTATACAGGGCCAAGGCTGTTTAGGGCTTTAAAGATCAGCACCAACACTTTGCCATTAGTGGTGTGGGGCTCAAACCCACAATCCTGAGATTAAGAGTCTCACACTATACCAACAGAGCCAAACAGCATCCACATATATGAGGGAAAACAGGAGCCAGCTCCTAGGGGCTGAGATCCCTTCCCTCAATAAAATATTTGAGGGGGCTGCACCCCAAGGCAATAGCCATTGCCATTCAAACACTGAGCATGCAGCCACTATTGTGATTATGTGGGGTAGGGTTTACCTGCCCCCCCCCCGTTAAGTTGTGGGTGAACATATCAGATGACACAGCAATTCTTCAAACAGCTCTTGTTTATTCACAGGCCAGAACAGAACTGAACTGAAGGGTTCAGCCAGCCTGCTTATATAGAGCTCCAGTACAACACAACTGTAACAACTTTCTGCAACTATCCAATCACTGAAGGTCACTTTCAATCCCTTATTTGCATAGGTGGACCTGAGTGAAAACTATCTACAGTATCCCCCTGCTGGCCCAGGGTGAGAACTTCAGTATATAACACCCCCAATTTTTATTCAAGTTGGCACCCCTGCGAGGGTGGGATTAGCAGACTTGAAAAAACCTTGCAATTTGCAGAAGTGCCCAAAATAAATTAACCTAGGCAAAGAGACTTAAGTGGGGGGTGGGGGTGGCAAGCAGCCCAATGAGGACCCGGGTATGCTAAATGTCAACAGAATGCTGACTGCCTCGGGAGGTGCAGGGACAGAAAAGCAGGCAGAACAGGGAATGCAATGGAGTATTGTAGAGATGGGCATGTTTACTGCTTAAAGCACTGAACAGGAACACAACAGACTGCAACCTTTTGGTTGCAGGTACCTCTTGCGAATTCCTGTTTTCGGTTTTTCCATAAAACAACAAACCCGCTGAATATCAGCCAGCCCATCTGCACCTCTTCACACATGTGTGTTTGTTCCAAACAAGACATTTCGGTTTATTTTGCCAGTTTATATTGCCAGCTTAAATTACAAACAGGAACCCTGCACTGAATCACTCCCCCCCGCCTTCCCCCCCCTTTTCGTATATCACTAAAGAAAATGGACGGCCTGCAATAAATATAACCCAATTTTCATTTCCGCCTGCTCCAGTGATCTCAACCATTTGTGTCTCTGCTCAAATCCATATGACATAATAGATGTTAAACCTGTTATACCTCCCAGGACCAAATATTGCTTCTACAAAATAAATGTAATCTGGGGAGAGGTGGGGAGGCAAATAACACCCCCCCCCAAACCAGCAGATTGTTTTAAATAATGGCAGCTGTTTGAGGCCGATTCAGAAAGTTTGGAATCTGTAAAACTATTCCCAGCACAGAAGTTGAGTGGGAAAAGGGCAGAGATGAAGATGCCACATTGTGCAAATCTGCATTGCATATTTAGACACATAGTTGGTCCTATCTTGTGGTCTCACGTTGAAATGCACATAGGCAAGAACACAAGAAGAAGAAGAGTTTGGATTTGATATCCCGCTTTATCACTACCTGAAGGAGTCTCAAAGCAGCTAACAATCTCCTTTTCCTTCCTCCCCCACAACAAACACTCTGTGAGGTGAGTGGGGCTGAGAGACTCCAGAGAAGTGTGACTGGCCCAAGGTCACCCAGCAGCTGCATGTGGAGGAGTGGAGACACGAACCCGGTTCCCCAGATTACTGGTGACTACCGCTCTTAACCACTACACCACACCGGTTCTAAGCACCCCATTCTCCTGAGCTGCTGGGTCCATTTTGATTCACTCAACACATGCCATACTTTCCGTTTTCATGCTAAACTTCCAAAAAAGAAAAAGAAAGACCTGAAGTTGTTTCTGGGAAAACATCTGCAATGATGCAACTTTCATCAGCCAGGAAGGGAATCATAGGAAGCTGTCTTATAAGGAGTAAGACTATTGGTCCATCTGGCGCAGAATTGTCTACACTGATTGGCTGCAGCTCTGCATGATTTTGGGCAGGGGTCTCTCCCAGCCCTCCCCAGAGATGCCAGGGATTTAACCTGGGGTCTTCTAACAAACAGGTATCTCAAATCAAGAGCTACCAAAAGAAAAAATGGACATTATTTATGTGTGCTACAACAGCGGCAAGAATCTTGATTGCACAATATTGGAAGATGGAAGAAATACCATCAAAGGAACAATGGCAAGAAAAGCTGATGAACTATGCAGAATTGGCTGAGCTAACAGGCAAACTACAAGAAAAGGACAAATAGGACTTCAAAAGAGTCCGGGAACCATTTACAGTTTATCTGCAGAAACAACAGAATGGACTGGATTCACTGGCAGGATTTGAACAAACTTTCACAATTTGATTTGAGTAACAGATATTTCAGAGAAATGATAAGGGATTTTATTTTTGTGTAGGAAAAGCAGGACACGATAAATAAAACTAAATAACTCAGCAGAGGGGGAGTTGAGGGAGGTCCAGAGGAGGGGAGGGAGAGTAATTTTAAAAAACATGATGAATGAGATTTGTATCATTAATTGTTATAAAATTCAATAAATATTTTTTAAAATAATAATAACCTGGGGTCTTCTGCTTGCAAGGCAGATGGTCGTCCACCGAGCATTGGCCCTCCCAAGCAAAGGTTGAGGGTGCATATTCCCACTGCCCAGAACAGGAGAGGTAATACATTTCGTATTTCTCATTTCATGTTTCTCCACCCAACCCTTACTTCCTAGCCTATAGGAAGCTGCCTTCATGTGGTGTAATCTGTAACTATGCAGATTAGCAGCAGCTCTCCCGTGATTTGGACCTGACTCTATCCCAGACCTGCCCAGAGTTGGCAGGAACTGACATCTTTCACATTCAAAACATGTGTTCCACCACAGCTCATCCATGGGGAATATACAGTCATACCTAGGGATGAACACCCTTCAGGTTGAGCGTTTTTGGGCTGTGCTCTGTGGCGACCCGGAAGTAACGGAACGTGTTACTTCCGGGTTTCGCTGCTCGCACATGCGCAGACCCCTGTCCTCCAAAAACTGAAGAGTAAGAACTGAATAGGAAAGAGGAGGCATGTCAGTCACCTCTAGTTTGCAATCATCTGGCAACCACACATTTTACAATGTTGGGCTTTGCATAGCTGACTGGCTACTTTTAACCAAACACGACTCCTCAGACACTCTAATATAGCCAACTGCCTTTGTATTTTTGGGTTGTGAAATAAAAACAACGGGCTGTATCCGAGGTTAACTATACTTTGAGTAGACTCATTGAAATGGATTCAAGTTAGCATGGATTTCAATGGGTTTACTTGAAGTATGGCCAATGATGGATGCAACCTGTCAATTTGCTACCAGACTGGATTGAAAAATATGGGTAAGCACAAAGTCAAAACTGAGTTGGGATGCATTCAAGGCAGTGGAGATTGGCGTCCATGGGGAGTAGGAGGGAGGCGAATGGCAGGGGGAGCTAGAGACCATGAAAGGCTGGATTAGTTTCCATCCTCCTCCCGGCTGACTTCTACAAGAGTGACACTGAGATTAAGAAGGAGGGAGCAGAGAGGCAGTGCCACTCTCTGAGCTGGGTGTAAGAAGGCAGGGCAGGTGAGAGCTGGCACACTGAGGTTTATGGGGCAGTGCCCCATTCAACCCAACAAACCAACCTCCACTGATTCTAGGGGACTGCCAGGAGTTTGTTTTTCTTTTACATAAAGCACAAAGGGAATCTTTTGGTACAATGAATATACAGTGGTACCTCGGGTTACAGACGCTTCAGGTTACAGACTCCGCTAACCCAGAAATAGTACCTCAGGTTAAGAACTTTGCTTCAGGATAAGAACAGAAATCATGCGGCGCCGGCACAGCGGCAGCAGGAGGCCCCATTAGCTTAAGTGGTACCTCAGGTTAAGAACAGTTTCAGGTTAAGAACGGACCTCCAGAATGAATTAAGTTCTTAACCTGTAGTACCACTGTATCTGATGAAATAAGCTCCAGAATACAGATCCACAAGCAACAGTAAAAATTACTTAAGTCTTTAAGATGCCACAAGACAATCGCCTGATGCAGATGTTACACTGGCTAAACCATTATTTAGCACGACAATCACAAGCCACAGTCAGCCATGAGCTCATGTGCTCCCTGCTCCCTCTATTTTTCTCTGGTACATCTCCAAAGCAGAGTTCGGGAGTTTTCATTTCCGCTTTAGATTAACTAGGGAAGCGGGTGGCACTGTGGGTTAAACCACAGAGCCTAGGACTTGCCGATCAGAAGGTCGGCGGTTCAAATCCCCGCGACGGGGTGAGCTCCCGTTGCTCGGTCCCTGCTCCTGCCCACCTAGCAGTTCAAAAGCACGTCAAAGTGCAAGTAGATAAATAGGTACCGCTCCGGCGGAAAGGTAAACGGCATTTCCATGTGTTGCTCTGGTTCGCCAGAAGCGGCTTAGTCATGCTGGCCACATGACCCGGAAACTGTATGTCGGCTCCCTCGGCCAATAAAGCGAGATGAGCGCTGCAACCCCAGAGTCGTCCGTGACTGGACCTAATGGTCAGGGGTCCCTTTACCTTTACCTTAGATTAACTGCAATTTGCCATGTTGTCTAAAGCCCAACAGACTGCGGTTAATTTTAACTATGGTTTGTTCAAAACATGACAACTTCAAACTGTTGGGACATGAAAACAAATTGTTTAAACAACCCATGGGGGTTTGCACAACACACTAAACTGTGGCTGATCAAAACCGAAAATGAAATTTTTCGATCTCCTCCTGGCAGTTTTGCTGGGGGGTCAGCTAAGGAGGCGTATGTGAACCTGAAGCTTATGAGAGACCATTTTTGTCACAGTAAACTGTGAGTTAGCATTTTTAGTAATCAGATGGAAATGTTCAACACCACAATCACTATGAAGGAAGCATTTTAGGGACCGTCAAGGACATATCCCAAAGACTGCGCATTTAATATAATGATCATTTGGTAATTGAAGCTGGTTAGAAATCCACTTCAAAAGGAGTTGTATATTCTGTCAAACATGTAAGAGGTGACAACATCTGTCTGAAAAATATATATTTCAAAAGATCTTCCCCATGGAAAATTACTTTTGTGAAAGAACAATAAAGGCCAAAATCAAAAAGATTTTTTTAAAAAATGCAAAGGAGCTAAATTATAGATAATATCCATAGAACTCTACCTCTTTTTAAAAAATACACTGAATCCTGGCATGCATTATGCACCAGCATTTCTTAATCCAGTCCCGATGTGTGGCATATTGCAATTGTGTGCAATTACAGTTAGCTATAATTAAGAACAATTATAGCTTTTATTTCTCTGCTTGTTCTTTAAAAAGCACATTTGTAATAAAACTCACCACTTCCCCCTCCCTCCCTCCCTTCTACATTCTGTTTTTTAAAAAGGTGGATGTAATTATACATCCCTATAACATTGCCAATAATTAGTTTGACTCTAGTATCTCCAGAAACCATTTTCATTTTATCTGTCAACTGCACCATCCACCTTCAACGGAACACACCATAAAATTCTCATCATTAACCTTTGTCACCTCGTAAATCTGCAAAGAAACCTGAGCAAAATGAAGGTTCCATCACGTTAAAAGGGGATTTTAAGGCCAAACGAAGGTTTATAACGAACTGGGCAGATTGTGGTGTTCTCTCTCACTCTTCCCCACTGCCCCACACTAAAAAGGTACAAAACGTTGTTTTGTGTATTGCTGTGAAAATGGCTTTATTGTTCCAGACTCTGGAACTCGCTCCCTGAAGAAGCCAGACTGACTCCCTCCTTGCTGTCTTCTGAACTTACTGCTTTTAATGAAAGGTCATGGTGCTGTACTGCTTTTACTGTAATTATTTCTATATTTATGACAGATTTTATATAAGCACAGTGGTGCCCCGCAAGACGAATGCCTCGCAAGACAGAAAACCCGCTAGACGAAAGGGTTTTCCATTTTTCGAGGCGCTTCGCAAGACAAATTTCCCTATGGGCTTGCTTCGCAAGACGAAAATGTCTTGCGAGTTCCTGCGGGGTTTTTTCCCCTTTCCCCCCGCCTTTTCTAAGCCGCTAAGCCGCTTATCTGCTTATCCGCTAAGCCAATAAGCCGCTAAAAGCTGCTAAAAGCCGCTAATAGCACTAATCGGCTAAGCCGTCAATGTGCTTGCTTCGCAAGACGAAAAAACCGCTAGACGCAGAGACTTGTGGAACGGATTAATTTCGTCTTGCGAGGCACCACTGTATAGTTTTAATTATATTAATGTTTAATGGGGTTTTAATGATCCCCACCCTACATTTTTAAGCAGTTCTTGTTTTTATTTGTAAGCCATCTTGAGTTCCTATCCGGAAATAGACAGGGTATAAATAAAAAAAATATTCAAACCCTGCATGGCATCATTGTGGAGAAGCTGGTAAAATGTGAGCTGGACTGTCTGGTGGACTTGTAGCTGTTTGACTGACCAGACCCAAAGAGTACTCATTGATGGTTCCTCACCATCCTGGAAAAAAGTGACAAGTGGGGTGCCACAGGGTTCTGTCCTGGACCCATTGTTGTTCAACAACTTTATATGACTTGGGTGAAGGAACTGAGCGGATGCTCATCAAATTTGTAGATGACATCAAACTGGGAGGGGTTGTACAAGTGAAAGGGATCTAGGGGTGTTAGTAGACCACAGGTAAAAAGGCAAAGACCCCCTGAACGGTTAAGTCCAGTCAAAGGTGATTATGCGGTTTTGGCACTCATCTCGCTTTCCGGCCGAGGGAGCCGGCATTTGTCCACAGACAGCTTTCCGGATCATGTGGCCAGCATGACTAAACTGCTTCTGGCAGCACAACGGAACAACATGATGGAAATCAGAGCGCACGGAAATGCCGTTTACCCTTCCGCCACAGCAGTACCTATTTATCTACTTGCGCTGGTGTGCTTTCGAACTGCTAGCTTGGCAGGAGCAGGGACAGAGCAACGGGAGCTCACCCCGTTGTGGGGATTCGAACCACTGACCTTCCAATCAGCAAGCCCAAGAGGCTCAGTGGTTTAGACCACAGCGCCATCCGTGTCCCTAGTAGACCACAAGATGAACATGGGTCAACAGTGTGGTGCAGCAGCAAAAAAAGCTAATGCTATTCTAGGTTGTGTCAACAGAAGTATAGTGTCCAGATCAACGAAAGTAATACTACTGCCCTATTCTGCCTCGGTCAGACGCCACCTTTAGGATTGCTGGAGACAAACTGCAAGTGTGCAGAGGAGGGCAACCAAGATGATCAAGGATCTGGAAAGCAAGCCTTGTGAGGAATGGCTGAGGAAGTTGGGTATTTTTGGCCGCGGTTAAAAAGAGACTTAGAAGAGATGTGATAACCATCTTCAAATATCTCAAGAGATGTCATATGGAAGATGGAGCAAGCTTATTTTCTCCTGCTTTGGAGGTTAGGATCCAAAACAATGGTTTAAAGTTACGAAAAAGGAGATTCCTGTATTGCAGGGGATTGAACTAGATGACCCTCAATGTCCCTTTCAAATCTACATTTCATAGAATCATAGAGTTGGAAGAGACCACAAGGGCCATCGAGTCCAACCCCCTGCCAAGCAGGAAACACCATCAGAGCACTCCTGACATATGGTTATCAAGCCTCTGCTTAAAGACCTCCAAAGAAGGAGACTCCACTACACTCCTTGGCAGCAAATTCCACTGTCAAACAGCTCTTACTGTCAGGAAGTTCTTCCTAATGTTTAGGTGGAATCTTCTTTCTTGTAGTTTGGAACCATTGCTCCGTGTCCGCTTCTCTGGAGCAGCAGAAAACAACCTTTCTCCCTCCTCTATGTGACATCCTTTTATATATTTGAACATGGCTATCATATCACCCCTTAACCTCCTCTTCTCCAGGCTAAACATGCCCAGCTCCCTTAGCCGTTCCTCATAAGGCATCGTTTCCAGGCCTATGACCATTTTGGTTGCCCTCCTCTGGACACGTTCCAGTTTGTCAGTGTCCTTCTTGAACTGTGGTGCCCAGAACTGGACACAGTACTCCAGGTGAGGTCTGACCAGAGCAGAATACAGTAGCACTATTACTTCCTTGATCTAGATGCTATACTCCTATTGATGCAGCCCAGAATTGCATTGGCTTTTTTAGCTGCAGCGTCACTGTTGGCTCATGTCAAGTTTGTGGTCAACCAAGACTCCTAGATCCTTTTCACATGTACTGCTCTCAAGCCAGGTGTCACCCATCTTGTATTTGTGCCTCTAATTCTCTGATTAATAATAATAATATCATTATTAATAATAATAATAATAAAAGGTATTTTAAATGAGTCGCCTTTCCTGAGCACATCCCTAATACAATGGTATCTCTACTTACGGGCACCTCTGGTTACGTATCCTTTGGGATACGCACGTGGCAAGGCCGGAAGTATTTTTCCGGGTTTCACCGTGCATGCATGCGCAGAATGCTCTACTGCACCACGCGCATGCGCAGAACAGGCACCTCCAGTTGCGAAAACCTTGGGATCTGACCGGATCCTGTTCGCAACCGGAGGTACCACTGTAATAATTATAATTATAATTATACAGTGGTACCTCTGGATATGAACAGGATCTGTTCCGGAGGCCCTTTCACATCCTGAAGCGAACGCAACCCGAGTCTGCGTGTGCACGGGTCGTGATTCACCGCTTCTGCGCATGACGTCATTTTGACCGTCTGCACATGCATGAGCGGCAAAACCCGGAAGTAACGTGTTCCCCGTTACTTCCGGGTCGCTGCAGAGCGCAACCCGAAAACGCTCAACCTGAAGCAACTTCAACCTGAGGTATGACTGTAATATCTTACATGAATGAACTGGAAGTGATTGGACCATATCAATTTCCAAGTTTATGGAAGCAAATTGTCAAGAGATACAGAACCCTTCTTTAGGCATTATCAATTAAAGGTAGCATGATATGGGGGTCATTTGTTTATTACCTCACCTCTCCTCTAAAAAGCTTAAGGTGTGTGGGAATACGTGTCTGGTTGTGGTGTCTGTGTACAGATTTGCAGTGTGTGTTTGTGGTGGTGTGCATCATGTCCACAACTATTTCCCGAGTTTGTAAATTGGCCCATGGTTCCCAAATGTTTGGTGACCTGTGTTAAGCCAGGGTGGGGGTAGATCCTGAGATCTTTGTGCTATGTGGTTTTGCCCAGAAGTATCCTGAATGATAGAATTTGGGTTTAATAATAAAATTTCTCCACTCTCATTTTATACTACAGATTCTCCCCAACACACACAAACACAGAAACTGCTGGCAGCCCCCAATGTCCATGCACTTGTTTAGCCAATAGGCCATTGTTGTAAATATCAGAGAGAAAGCAATTTCCTTGATGTTTTTCAAACAGGTTGCATTAGAAATTCACACCTTTTCTGAGAGCCTCTTGAGGAAGGTAAATGTTGCAGCTTTTAGAAGTGCAAATTAAAGGCAATTATAACCCGTCCAGCCTGCCTTATCATTAAAATGCCTGGCAGAATTCAGTCTTTCGAAAGGTGGAGACTCTGCTTCTTTCAAGGCCTCCAACTGCGCGAGTTCACTTTTTCAAAAGGCTCCAGAGAAGCTGCTTTTCACCGATAAAAGCAGGAGGAACTGGGAAAGTCCTTCAAAAATATCCTCCTTTGGTAGATGCGTGCGATAGAAACACACATACTACTAAATCATCAGACAAGGGAGCTTTTCCTCCTCCTTTTCACCCTTTCTATCAAAGTCAAAAGAAAAACTGACCAAGATTAATTTTCCGAGAGCCACTTTTTTCCCAAGGATATTTAATAAAACAGGAAGCTGTCAATCACCTGCACAGGGATATCCACGGAATTCAAAAGTAAAGCCTTTGCAGCAAAAAGACTATGGGAGACCTCCCCCTGTGAAGACCAGTTGGCGGTCTCCAACCACTGTTTTTTATTCTGACAGGATTTTACATAAGACGACTCCTGTTGGATCAGGCCAAAGTCCCATCTAGTCCAGCTTTCCCTCAGTGGTTCCCCCCCTTCTCATTTTATCCCCACAACCCCCCTAAGAGGTAGGTGAGGCCGAGAGGCATTGACTGGCCCAAGGTCACCCAGTGAGCTGTGCAGGAGAGTAGGGATTCGAACCCTGGTCACCCAGGTCTACCGTCCAGCACTCTAACCACTACACCATATTGGCTCTCCCAGCAACTGCTATTCAGAGGCCTATTGCCTCCAACAATGGAGGTAGTAAGTAGCCATTGTGGCTAGTAGCCACCATTGATAAGACTTGCCCTCCATGAAAGTATCTAATCCTCTTTGAAAAGCTATCCAAATTGGTGCCTGTCTCTACCCTGTTCTGGGAGCAAACTCCATGCGTCAAATAGCATCTTCATCGGATGAGCCTGTGTTTTGATATTATGAGAGAATAGATATACAGTGGTACCTCGGGTTGCAGACGCTTCAGGTTACAGACTCCGCTAACCCAGAAATAGCACCTCCGGTTAATAACTTTGCTTCAGGATGAGAACAGAAATTGTGCAGCGGCAGTGGGAGGCCCCATTAGCTAAAGTGGTACCTCAGGTTAAGAACAGTTTCAGGTTAAGAACGGACCTCCAGAACAAATTAAGTTCTTAAGAAGAAGAAGAGTTTGGATTTGAGGAGTCTCAAAGCGGCTAACATTCTCCTTTCCCTTCCTCCCCCACAACAAAGACTCTGTGAGGTGAAACAAAACAAATTCCTTCCAGTAGCACCTTAAAGACCAACTAAGTCAGTTCTTGGTATGAGCTTTCGTGTGCATGCACACTTCTTCAGATACCTTCACACTTCTTCAGATACCTTCTTCAGGTATCTGAAGAAGTGTGCATGCACACGAAAGCTCATACCAAGAACTGACTTAGTTGGTCTTTAAGGTGCTACTGGAAGGAATTTGTTTTGTTTTGACTATGGCAGACCAACACGGCTACCTATCTGTAACTGGATCTGTGAGGTGAGTGGGGCTGAGAGACTTCAAAGAAGTGTGACTGGCCCAAGGTCGCCCAGCAGCTGCATGTGGAGGAGCAGAGACGCGAACCCGGTTCCCCAGATTACGAGTCTACCGCTCTTAACCACTACACCACACTGGCTCTCGAGGTACCACTGTATACTCGTCTCTGTCCACATTGAATAATTGTATACACCAGGCATAGGCAAACTTGGCCCTCCAGATGTTTTGGAACTACAACTCTTATCATCCCTGACCACTGGTCTTGTTAGCTAGGGATGATGGGAGTTGTAGTCCCAAAGCGGCCTACACTGAGTCCCCATATGATGTGTCTTGTGCGTAACACATCATATGGGGACTTCCAGCAAGGCAAAATGGCGGGCGCCACAGCAGCGGGCAGCTCCTGAAGCCAGCCAGAGCCAACTGCGCTACCAGGCTGGCTCCAGGCTACTGAGACTGCCACTGCCACGTTTCCCAGGGAAATTAGATAAAATCTGGGGACATTCTGGGGATGGAATTTGTCTGGGGACAAATTTGCAAATCCGGGGACTGCCCCCGGGAAACAGGGACATCTGGTAACCCTAATCTGGAGGGCCGAGTTCGCCTATGACTGGTTGGTATACACCTCTATCATAAGTCCTCTTCCTCTCCTTTTCTCTAAACTAAAAAGGCACAAATGTAACTTTTCGCTTTTGGAGTGTTGCTCCAATCCAGGGATCGTTTTGGTTGTTTTTTCCTTCAGCAGACGATGTTATGATTAAAGAAAAAACAAAAACATTGCTGACCCCATCTCTCTTTTATGAAATCGCAATGTTTTATGTCGTAAACTACTCAGATATAAATGCTTGAATAAAACAATGGAGGTTTCTTATCAAGCAAAGACAGCATATCCCAGTTGGGGGAGATGGACTTGGCTTTGAAAGGGTTCAAGACTTCCCTGGGCTATGGGGCATAGCCTGCAATTCCGTCCTTCCAATACATAAAATGGGAAAGGGAATGCAGATTTTGCAACATGTGAAAGTAATGCTGCAAACAAAGTTTCATATCAAGTGCGATTTGGGGGGGAAATTGGAGATCCCTCCACAGATGGAAGAATCTGAGGAATTTCAAGTAGCAGCCAAAAACGGGAGAAAGATTAGTGAAATGTCTTGGGCAAGATATGCAGAGAACATGAGAAGCACAAGGCTATTGTCTGTCACAGGCAGGAAGGGAGCCTTGGATAGGTGCATGTTAAGTTTTGCTTTCAGGTTGAGAGCTACATTCCCTTCTGGACAACCTTAAAGAGATCACGTGTCAGTGGTCAAAAGTGGGTGAAGCCAGGGATGCAAATGTTACTTTTCTACAGTCAGCCTTTGTGCAGTGGGCTAGTTCCTAAACACACCCCTCTCTAGTCTCCATCTAGGCAAGAATCAAGTATTACCAGAGTTCAAGGACACATTCAGGCCAGGCAAAAACTCTCAAAGGGGATGCAAAGCAGAGGCAAAAAGGGGTGTGATCTGGGAAGAGTTTTAAGATCCAGACAGCATACCCTCCAACATTTACCTGATGAAATTAGGGACATAGGGGTGACTTAAGGACCACATTAGAGGGACGCGGGTGGCGCTGTGAGTTAAACCACAGAGCCTAGGACTTGCCGATCAGAAGGTCGGCAGTTCGAATCCCGTGACAGGGTGAGCTCCCATTGCTCGGTCCCTGCTCCTGCCAACCTAGCAGCTCAAAAGCACATCAAAGTGCAAGTAGATAAATAGGTACTGCTCCGGTGGGAAGGTAAACGGCGTTTTCGTGCACTGCTCTGGTTCGCCAGAAGCGGCTTAGTCATGCTGGCCACATGACCCAGAAGCTGTACACCGGCTCCCTCGGCCGATAAAGCGAGATGAGTGCCGCAACCCCAGAGTCGGCTACAACTGGACCTAATGGTCAGGGGTCCCTTTACCTTTACCTTTAAGGACCACATTCGGGCCTGGACCTGAAGTTCTCCACTGCTGACCTAGGAGACCAACCTATACAGAACCCTTACCATTCACATTTTCCAAAATTCTGCCCTTTTTCTAGTAATGGGCAATGATAACATTAAACATTGTCTCCAGGTTGCAGCTAAGACTCTACCCTTTAGCCTATTCTTGTTGCTACAGTAAGCCTGAAACTTACATACATTTAACTTGTGCACATTCATGTGTGTGGCAGAAATAAAGAAAAGAAAATGGGGCAGAAAGCGGACAGGCGGGGTTGCAGGAAAAATGATTGGCAATCCCACCCGCCACTGAGTCCAGTGGGTTTTGATTATATAAGGTTTTAGCTTTGGGCGCGATCTGTACTTTCGTTTTCCTATCCAGCTGCGTGTTAACCTGTTCATCAATTAACAGCCTCTTGTTTTGGGGCCTACAAAGTGAGGAACTCTGTTTTATATTAAATAAAAAAAAGAATAGTGATGACAAGCAATAGGTCATCATATGGGGAAAGTGAAGAATTCAGATACAGAAGAATTGCAGCAATATGTGGAAAAGGCTGGGACATTATTTCCTTGCTAATGAAATCACCGAGGGCGACAAACCAAAGGCAACATTTCTCTGTGTTTGGGGAACTTTTGTCACAAGCACAAAAGTCAGGGGGCAAAGGTTTGGCAAGAGTTGCAAAATATAATGTCTGACCACCGTCTTCCAAGGACAAGCATGCTTGTGAAACATTTCAAATTTGCCAGAAAGCAGGGTGGATAAAAATCAATGATTTTTTAAAATAATAATAATAATAATAATAATAATAATAATAAGATTTTTAAAATTTAAATTGGATTTTTATTTATTTATATTGGATTTTAAAATAAAATGCTTTTGGAGGAAAAACTTTTCTAAAAATAGTTTTCTATTTAAGTTACATTATAGCCCAAGGGCTATTCATCAGGAAATAAGGATTTGTTTTAAGTTTTTCATGTGTGCTAAAACTCAGTCTAAGTTGTTTTTTTTAAAAAAAAAAAATGTTTAGCCACATCACTTAACAAGCATGGACACATATGCTATAATGGTATTATTTTAGTTAAATAAATTGTTGTATATTGTTATTAAGGAAATTATTATTTTTCTCTTTCCAATAAAGTACAGCAGAAGAGTTGTCCAAATATAAACAGTTAACTTATTAAACCTCACAATAATTTCATAATTATCTGCCTATGTATTTCTAATAGTATAACCAAATCAGTAATTTTTGATATAACTGTAAAAACTACTCTGAAAATTTATTATTCCAAAAATGAAACCTTCATCTGCTTGTAAATGTTAAGATTATACCAGCAAGAATGTGTCTTTCTGTAAAAAAAGAGATTTAAATCAAGTCTTACTGACTAATGATTTAAATCAAGTCTTACTGACTAGTGATTTAAATCATGATTTAAATCGATTCGATTTAAATTAAATCCACCCTGCCAGTATGTAAGGTGAACTGGTATATGAGTATACAATGTTAAAAACCTTACTGAACACTGTTATTTGGGCTAAGTTCTGGGAGAGATGATGAGAGACCGATTTAAGAGCTGGTGTTGTTAAAATCCACAAAGCAATTACTGGCTGATGGGGAGATGACCTGGGACAAAAGCTGTAAAGGTGGTAACTGCCATGGAAGCAGCGCCGAAAATTTTACAGGATTTGCATCTTGACAATAAAGACACTGAAAAATGAGTCTATAAACCAAGAGCACAGCCCACAAGAGAAGTTCAGAGATCTGGAGAGGGGCTTTCCTTGTAGAGGAAGGCATTCAGCCTCTGTTTGTAAGCAGAAAATGTCCCAATGCTGTAAAGGCAGAAGCAAAACTTGGACGTTTTAGCAAGAAATTGCAAAGGGGTTGCACAACCAAGTCAGGACAAGATGCAGACAAGAAAACAAAAAAATTGCACATTGTTTACAGGAGGGGAAGACGCAGATAATGAGGACCACACAGTTTACTAAATAATGGGGGAGGTGTGGAAGGAGTGGAGCCTTAGTAAGTACAGTTCAGTAATGTAATGGTTATAAGGGGTTGCTCGTGCGTAAGTTGCCACCACTCCTGGCTGGGTAGCCTAGTTAAACCTTTCCTGGCTGGACAGCCCTTCACTTTGTGGCTGTTCAGTCGCTAGCAGAATCCGTCAGTGGGCGTTTCTTAAACTTCTTCCAGCAAAGAAGCTCTTTGACGCCAAGTCTATGCCTACTTTCCCTGCGCGGAAGTCTTCTGCGCAGGGAGGGTGTGGGCAGCGGAGGACCTGTGCTCTCCCTGCTGGTCTCCAGCGAAGAGTCCTGGAGCCCCCTCTCCGATTCCCCCATCCGCCCCCCTTTATCCCTGGTGTTACGCTGATTTCCTTCCCCAGCCGATGAGTTCCCTCTCTCCCTGCTTGGCCCTTCTCCGGCATCGCTTGGGAGCCCTGCCTCCACTTCTGGCTCCGATGTCAGTTCCCTGACAAGTAATCATCCACTAAGCAGAAAAATAGGTACAGAGACTTTTGTTACGTCAGTGAAGATACTTGCCAGCCAAGAATTTGGTAAAGTTGTGTGGAAGTCAGTTAGAGGGAGGGAAGGAGGTCAATGCTTTATGTAAGCAATGTCTTAAGTTATGGATTTATGATATGAAAATGTAATGAAACATGAAAAACTTAATAAAAAGATACTCGCCAGCCATGCAAATGAAGCCCAAGTACAATGACTAAGACATGGGCCAAATTAAGGACAGGGGAAAATATCCCCATCTTAGCATCAACAAGTCTTCTAGTCCCATACAAAGCACAACTTGAAGTCTTAAAGGCTTCCCCTCCTTTAATAAAATTATTAAACCTCACAATAATTTAATAATTATCTGTCTATGTATTTCTAAAAGTATAACCAAATCAGTAATTTTTGATATAACTGTAAAAACTACTCTGAAAATTTATTATTCCAAAAATGAAACCTTCATCTGCTTGTAAATGTTAAGATTATACCAGCAGGAATGCCTTTCTGTAAAGAAAGAAAGAAAAAAGATTTAAATCAAGTCTTACTCACTAGTGATTTAAATCAATTTGATTTAAATAAAAATCACCCTGTACTATTACATGAAAATATGTTTTACTTTTTCCTCTCCTTCAGTTAAGTATTTATCATAAAATTTTATACAGCTATCAAATCAGTGTTTGCCATGAACCTGCATAAAGTGTATACCTGCACAGGTAGAACAAGCTACTGAATCATTTTTTTTAAAAAAAATCATCTCTGTCCAAATCTGAGCTAAGCCATTGAGTTTAGAATTACACATCGCATTCACTTTAGCAAAATATTTAGAAGCAAATGCAATGTGGTGAAATGGAGGGGGGAAACCCCAACATATTGGACTGGACCAAAGTTGTTAACGGTTCAACTCCTTGGTTGCATGAAGCAGCCCTTCCTTTTGTTTGTCCTGAACCAAAGGCCAATCAACTCCATTGGATCTCCCCAAGTTCTAATATTACAAGATATTTGTTTCATCCATTTTGTCTGTTGAGTGCCTGTAAAACCAAAGACCTCTGAAGTACACCTATATATGATCTGGTTGCGTAACATCTGCTACAATCCTTTATCTTTTCCCCAAGAGCCTGAAGATTGATCCATACAATGAAGCAACATTTATTTTTTGTTGAGAACACTGAGACAAGTCAGCTGAATGCATAGCTCAAAAGCCTTCTTCCCCTTATGTATCCCTTCTTCCCTTCCTTCCTTGGGATGGAAGAGAATTTCATTTAGTCCCAGTTTAAGCAACCTAATCTGATTCACCCCTCTGAGACCAATACATAGATCTGAACACCCTCATCCTTCATATTTCACATTTCTCTGAATTTTGAGATACCATTCTCAGCTCAGAAAAACATACCAAAATGCATTTTTTTTTATTCTGAGACATATTACATATTTAACTAACTTTGAATCAGACCAACTGAAATTAATGGTCACAACTAATGCAGGTATATTAATTTCAATGGGTTTACAGTGGTACCTCGCAAGACGAAATTAATTCGTTCTGTGAGTTTTTTCGTCTTGAGATTTTTTTTCGTCTTGCGAAGCACGGATTTTGGAAAAGCTTCAAAAATCACCAAAGTCTTCAAAAACCTCAAAAAAGGCTACCACACCGCGTGCTATGAGTTGCTCCTTGAAGTCAAGTCGCAACTGCACCCCCTGAATGCACGGTTTCAAGAAAAAGGAAACAAACTTGCAAAACAAAGGAAACAAACTTGTAAGACGTTTCCGTCTTGCGAAGCAAGCCCATAGGGAAATCCGTCTTGCGAAGCAACTAAAAAAACGAAAAACTCTTTCGTCTTGCGAGTTTTTCGTCTTGCGAGGCATTCGTCTTGCGAGGTACCACTGTATATTAGTTTAGTTGAATACAACCCAAGTTTTTTTACAGATGCATGTGCTAAATTGATTCAGGCCAGAAAGATACTGATCCATCTATTCCTCACGCCCTTCTTGCTTACTTTTTCTTTCTTTCCAATTTAATGAAAAGGGCAAGCTGGTCAAATTCTCTAGGGAGTGACATTTATCATCCCATTAGCCTTGGCAAAAGATTTAGAAGCCATGCAGTCTAGTGGAAAAAGAAAACAATGTCACACATCCAGTAATATCACAGATACCTGGACCATCATAAGAAGGATCATGAGACAATCTCCAGAATCACAGAGTTGGAAAAGACCCCAAGGGTAATCTAGTCCAACTCTCTGCAAGGCAGGAATCTTAACTAAAGTAGCCATGACAGATGGCCATCCAACCTCTGCTTAAAAACCTCCAAGGAAGGAGAGCCCACAACCTCCTGAGGGAGTGTGTTCCACTATTGAATAGCTCTTACTATCAGAAATTTCTTCCTGATGTTTTTTTGTAATTGTGGGATGTAAGAATCAGGTGCAGTCAAACACAACATTGCTAGAGTAGACATGAAGGTTGTCTCAGTTCTGCAGTCGGAACTTCCTGCTTTCCAGGACTGAGACGAAACTTCCTATGTGTAACTTGAGATGGGCGTGGCCTCTCCTGAAGTAGAAAGAACCAGAATCACAGGCTGGTGACCATCTTGTTTCTCTTGTCTCTATCGACGCCATCTTAACAACAGCACTACTAAGATGCACCCTTGGCTCCAGGCCAAGAGAATAAAAGGGGGGCTTTCTCCCATAAGGAGATAGTCACCACATTTAAACTATGTTCTAACCTTTTAAGTCTGCCTTCTGGGAACCTTTGTGTGAACAGATGATTACTTGGGAGTAAACGTTTTATACTTTACAGAAGACTCTGTAGCTTCTTATTTTAGGAGGGATTAAACGGGGAAAATACCAGGAAATATTTACAGAGGCTCTAATGAGTCTGAGCAAGCTGTCTGCTATGCGTGTGTTTAAAAAGGGGAATGTTAACTCTGCTGATTTTGTTGAACTTGTAAAGAGAAGTTGGGATAGGATATCTTAGACAATATATCCTCCCCCGTATCCCTAAACATTCCCACAGTAATTTCCATTTTTGCAAGTTGAATCCATTGGTCCTCCAGAACAGGAGAAAACTTCCTCCATCTTGTGTGTGACAGCCGTTTAGATATTATGGCTATCATATCTCCTCCCAGTCTCGTCTTTTCCAGGCTAAACATACTCAACTCCTTCAACCATTATTCATATGGCTTGGTTTTCCAGACCCTTGATCATCTTGGTTGCCCTCCTCTGCACACGTTTCAGCTTATCAATGTCATTCTTAAATTCTGGTGTCCAGAACTGGACACAGTATTCCAGGTGGTGACTAACCAAGGCAAAATGGAGCAAGACTGTTACTTCCCTTGATCAGGACACTGTACATCTGTTCATGCAGCCTAGAATAGCATTGGCTCTTCTTGCTGCTGCCTTTACACTGTTGACAGAAGTTAATAAAAAGTCCTAGCAGATTAGATAGGAAGATCACTCTTCCATGTTGGGCATTTACATCCTAGGATAAGTTTGGGAACCAACACTAGCAACTGCAAAGCTCAAAAGATGACAAGAACATATATACTACCCATGATGATAATTAGTACTTGACCTTTGAGTTTCTGGAAATGCAAGTCAGCTCTAATATCATCAGCATGACCTCAATCTGTCCCCTTCCATGCATGTGTGGAGCTCTCCACAGCAGCCACAAAACCTCAGGCTATGGGATCGTCAGCTCTCATAAGCTAAATAAGAGCAAGTCTTGGTTGGTACTTGGAAGGAAACCTTCACAGAAAGGCTTCCTACTCAAAGCAACTGATGGTTGGAAGTTGTGTCAGCATCTCTTGCTTTGACCCTAAACCTCTCTCATTTTGGAGATAGGGACAGCATCACTGTGTTCACACCAAACATTTAAAGCATGTGCAAAGCACATGACTTCCTATAAGAATACTGGGAACTGTAGTTTTTTTTAAAAAAGGTGCAGGGAATTGTAGCTCTGCGAAGCGTAAACTACAGCTCCCGGGATTATCCCAGGATTTAAATATATGTTCAGGTAGGTAGCCATGTTCGTCTGATGCAGTCGAAATAATAATAATAAAAAAATACCCAGAACAAACTTAGTTGGTCTATACAGGGGGTCAGCAAACTTTTTCAGCAGGGGGCCAGTCCACTGTCCCTCAGACCTTGTGGGGGGCCGGACTATATTTAAAAAAAAAATTATGAATGAATTCCTATGTCCCACAAATAACCCAGAGATGCATTTTAAATAAAAAGACAAATTCCACTCTTGTAAAAACAAACTGAATCCCAAACCACCCACGGGCCGGATTTAGAAGGTGATTGGGCCGGATCTGGCCCCTGGGCCTTAGTTTGCCTACCCATGGTCTATAAGGTGCTGCTGGACAATTTTTAAATATATGGTGTGCATGCAACTGAAGTGAGATGCGGATCTGAGGACAGTGATGTGTGACACACTATTAATCCATGCAAATTTTGGGGCAGACTCTCACTTGTATTATCAGAAGAGCCAAATACATTATTTTACAGTATAATTGCATATAAACTATAATCAAACACATATTTCCCATGGTGGTGCCATCTCTGTGGAGATCCAGATGAGATCAAGCAGCCCAACTCCTTGCCTATTATTGCAGCTGCTACGGTCAAGTGCATAAATGACTTGACCAGGAATTACCAGCAGAAAGAGCCAGCAAGGAAAATTTGCACCAACTTCTTCAGAGCAATGCTGCCACAAGAAGAACAGTCCCCATTGTTCGCTCCCAGGACATGCTAAATAAGGTGCCATCAAAATTATCACCACCACATCTGGTGCAAAAGGTATGCAAACAAACAAAAAACCCCACCAAAAAATATTCCAATATCGGGAATTAAAGAAAACTGGAATTCAGGGTGCAATAGAGGATTCCAATACAAGGAATGGAATCTGTTCATTTGTTGACATATTTGCAATGCTGTTTTAGCTGCACATTGAATTTGTGAAATGGAAGACAGGAGGGAAACACAGAATAAGAACACAGGAAGAGTCCTGCTGGGTCCTGCCCATCTAGTCCAATATCCTGTTCTCACAGTGGCCAACCAGACACCTGTAGGAAGCCTGCAAGCTGGGCATGCAAACAGAACCTAGACTGAGTGCTGCTCCCAGCAACAGGTATTCAGAGGCATGATGCCTCTGAGGGTGGAGGCAGAACATAGCCATCACTGCTAGTAACTGCTGATAGCGTTGTCCTCCATGAGTCTGACTCGGGGCAGTGGTTTGTGGGGACTTGTACCAGCCAGGAGGCAAGAATCAGAGGCAGGGGAAGCTTCAGAGCTGAAGGGTGGAGCACAGGGTGGGTTGGAAGTAGAGGAGAGAGAGGCAGGTCAGGCAAGTGAAGAACTAGGGGCTTCCCCAACCTCTCCTGCATCACTGTCTCCCAGAACCAGGAGAGGAATTCAAAGGGAGGAGCAGAGGATGTTTCCATGCAGGCGTAGTCTCCAACAGGTGGAGAGGGAGTGGTCCCATTGCTACAGCTGCTCCATAGAGCACAGACCTGGGAATAGCTGCCTAGGATCAGGCATAGGCAAGCTCGGCCCTCCAGATGTTTTGGGACTACAATTCCCATCATTCCTAGCTAACGGGACCAGCGGTCAGGGATGACGTGAATTGTAGTCCCAAAACATTTGGAGGGCCGAGCTTGCCTACGCCTGGCCTAGATGTTAGATTGGTGTGTGTAGATATCTAGAGCTGTAGAAGTGGCTGTAAGTGTTTGACAATAAAGGTAAAGGTACCCCTGACCATTAGGTCCAGTTGCGGACAACTCTGGGGTTGCGTGTTCATCTCGCTCTATAGGCTGAGGGAGCCGGCGTTTGTCCACAGACAGCTTCCGGGTCATGTGGCCAGCATGACTAAGCTGCTTCTGGCAAACCAGAACAGCACACGGAAACACCGTTTACCTTCCTGCCGGAGTGGTACCTATTTATCTACTTGCACTTTGACGTGCTTTCGAACTGCTAGGTGGGCAGGAGCTGGGACCGAACAACGGGAGCTCACTCCGTCGCAGGGATTCGAACCGCCGACCTTCCGATCGGCAAGCCCTAGGCTCAGTGGTTTACACCAGTGTTCCCCAACCTTGGGCCTCCAGCTGTTTTTGGACTACAACTCCCATCATCCTTGACCACTGGTCTTACTAGCGAGGGATGATGGGAGTTGTAGTCCAAAAACAGCTGGAGGCCCAAGGTTGGGGAACACTGGTTTACACCACAGCGCCACCATTGCGTGTTTGACAATAGTTATCTGCTATTCCTTTGGCTGGGGAGCACCTTGACACTAAGGCTCCTCTTCCACTCTTATCTGCTTACAGCTCTTTTTATGTTCTTAACTACCCCTTATCTGGGTTGCGGGGTAAATAAGGGAGGTGAGGGCTGCACCTGCCACAAGTGCTACCTCCATCATTGGAGGTGGGATGCCCCAATTGGGAATCACAGGGAGGAGAGTTGCTGCTGCGCTCAGCTGCTGCCTGCAAGCCTCCCATAGGAATTGTGCTTGAAAACTGTGAGGACGGAATGCCAAACCAGATGGGCCATTGGCTAGATCCAGCAATGCTCTTCTGGTGCTTTTATGGAAGATTTGGATCCTCTGCCTTCCATTTCCCCTGCCTTTCCAGGCTAGTCTGCCTTTCCAGCCAAAATCCAGGAGAGAGAAAAATTACCCCAAATTCATCTTGGAACCAAACGTGGCTGAAACTCAAAACTCAATGCATGCACTTAGCACATCCAGAGCACCTGGATCCAAACCTTAATTAGGTCCCATCATCGACTTGTAATTAGTACTCTGCATTATGTGGAAAGTGCTTTCAGGTACTTCATTGTCCCATAATTCCCTCCCCTCCGTTCTGCAAACTGGAAATCAGTCAAAATAAGAAGTGACAACTCCACCTCCACCTTGAAGAGGAGGATAAAGACAAAGAGTGCAGTTTGGGACCATATTGTGTGCCGTTTCCCTCCCACACACATGCTGTCAATCAGAAACTGCTAGCAGCTCCATAAAGATTGAGATGGGAAAGGGAGAAGAAGAGAGAAGAAGAGGGTGGGGGGGGAGAGAGAAACTTCCCTCAAGAAGTAGACCTGTATATTGAGGAGGAGGGAGACTGTCGGTTAGGAGCAGAGAAAGAACTAGAAGGTACAAAAATCATTTGGTAGCTTTCTCCTTGCACAAACTAATTTTAAACAAGGGCACAAACAAGGTTGGCATGTCAGTCATTCCAGACCAGTGAAATATCGAGACAATTGATTGTCTATTTGCTGCTGTCAGATGCTGTCAAACACTCGGCGAAACCGAGAACACCCTTGGGTAAGTGAAGCCTATATTTTTGGATGCATCATGAGGTTATCTGATGGCAATGGCAGGAGCGATGGCCCATCATTCTGCCACTCTGCAAGCTTCAGAATCACCCGAGTGCTGTTAGCTTAACACCCACACCCAGTGCTTCGCCCTCCCCAAGAAAAATAGGTGCCGAAACTCACCATGAAGTTGTTAAAGTAAGTCACCTGGTGACTTGGGGCAGCCGTGAACAGGTGCCAGTTTGGCAGCAGCTGTGTTTCACCACCTGCAGAGGTGCTAAAGATACGGCAAGCTGTCTCCTGAGCTGTTTTGGGGGGTCGCCCCTACTTCTGGTGCAGGTCAAATAAATGCATCCTTGCCTCCCTCATTCTCAGATTCAGGCAGATGGCTAGGGCGGCTCGGAAGGGCCCTCGCACAAACCGCTGCATGGAAGATAGAGTGAAGGAAAGGAAATATGAATTGGCCCCGCCCTGTAGCCTGACCAATCATGGCTAGGAGCAGCTACGAGCTAGGTGTAGTCATAGTGTTGTGTACAGAGTTGAATAGGATCCAAAAGGCAGCAGTCTGATTGGTCCTAGAACAATATGATTCAGAATGCAGCAGTCTGATTGGTCCTAGAACAATAGGATCCAGAATGCAGCAGTCTGATTGGTCCACAGGAGCCACCCAATCCAGCTCCAGGTGGAAGGGAATCCGCAACCTGATTGGCCTACAGGAGAATCCCAGAATTAGCCAATCACGTGGGGCCCATTGTGTAAATAATGTATATAAAGCAGACATTCTGGGGGAACTTCCATTCCTCCTCACCACTATGAGCTGAATAAAGAGCATGAAATCCACTCTCGACTCCGAGTATATTTCACATATATTCTTTTAAAAAAGGGTGTAGACTTGCACACACTGGCCAGCTTACGTTGTGACTTGAAATGTTCGCTTTGGGCCTCTTAAAAGTGTATAAAAGCCAGAAGAGGTCAGGGACAGCACTGTCCTGCAATGGTGCCCACCTGAGAGGTGCCGGAACTGTGTACCAGCTGAAAAGAAAGCACTGCCCACATAAGACAATTGACTGCCCTGATTGTGGGTGATGATGAGTATGAACTTGGCGGTGCCAGCTCTACTGTTAGGCAGAGTGAGGTGGCAGCCTCAGGCAGCTACTTTGGGGTGTCGAGAAAGAACAGCAGTTTTTGGTTCCTGCAAGTGGAAGTGAGGTCCACCAGCTTGGATAGCTTTAAAAGTGGATATGGCTATTGGTGGCGGCTAAACATGGTGGCTGTGTTCTGCCTGTGAGCATCAGTTGCTGGGAATCAGACATGGGCAGAGCCCTGTTCCACTCGGGTCCTCCTTGCAAGTTGCCCATAAGCACTTGGGCTGGCCATTGTGATCTGGCAGGGCTATTCTAACATTCTTAGGCAGGTTTAAAATTCATTATAATTGTACTTCTTTTCTGCCAAGGAGGGGGGAGAGGTACTTGTGAGAGTCTCCTTCTCGATTGCCAAAGAAACTTTGTGGACCTTGACTTGCCTCAAGCAGCCAAATCTCTTGAGCTGGCCCCAGAACTAAAGGTGAGAGAGGAGTGTTTTGGTTATCTTTTTATCTCCCCAGGGAACAAAATTTTAGAATTGTAGAGTTGTAAGGGATCCCGGGAATCATCTAGTCCCACCCCCTACAATGCAGAAATCTCAACATTTGCCCAACAAATGTAGAGGGTTCTTTGACGCGGGTGGCGCTGTGGGTTAAACCACAGAGCCTAGGACTTGCTGATCAGAAGGTCGGCGGTTTGAATCCCTGCGACGGGGTGAGCTCCCGTTGCTCGGTCCCTGCTCCTGCCAACCTAGCAGTTCGAAAGCACGTCAAAGTGCAAGTAGATAAATAGGTACCACTCCGGCAGGAAGGTAAAGGGTGTTTCCGTGCGCTGCTCTGGTTCACCAGAAGCGGCTTAGTCATGCTGGCCACATGACCCAGAAGCTGTACGCTGGCTCCCTTGGCCAATAAAGCGAGATGAGCGCCGCAGCCCCAGAGTCGGTCACGACTGGACCTAATGGTCAGGGGTCCCTTTACCTTTGCCTTTGCCTTTGCTAGCAGATGCTGCCAACTTTCTTAAGTTCCTTTGTTATCCCCTTTCTCTACCTGGACTTCTCTGATGTGCTGAGAGGAACATGCACATTGGAACACAGCCTGCTTGGTCACATGATCACACCGCAATTCCTTTTCTACCACTGTGCTTTCTCAATGTGTAAAAGACCCTCTTGTGCCTTGGCAGGGTGGAGCAGGGTAAGAGGAAAGCAGTTACGTTTAAGCTGGCAAAATCTTCCTGTTCCTGCCGACAGGTAACTCCTCTCATCCCCCCCCCACTTTGCCGCTGTCCTCTTTTGTTGCTTGTCTACAACAAACTGTTGCCCTGTTCAGATGCAGGTTAAAAACAGAGCCACAATCTAGACCTTAAAAAAATAAAATAAAAATAAAAATTCTATCTTGTACAGCAAGACAATTGGGTAGTGCAGACCTTTTTAATGATGTCCCTGTGGACCGTCCAGGTGAGGACCGCATTCTGTGTGAGGCTGCTGTATCACAGTATAACGGCAGCACAATTTATGATCTTTCTTTAAAAAAAGAGAGGGAGAGAGAGGAGCACCTCCCTCCTCTAGCTATGTCTGTACAGAATATAAATGAGGCACACAGGGCAGCCTAAAAGCTTGAAGACACAAAGAAAGAGATGATCTCTGTTCAGCTTAGTGCAAGAAGAGGCATTTTCAGGAGATAACGGGATAGGGCTTAATGGGCTGCATTGTAAGGGAAATCGCTAGGCAAATTAGCATGTGGGTGAGATGAGCCTCCTGTACAACATGTTCAGGGAGGTTCTCCCCACAATGAGGGGGACATCCTGGCACCAAAATCTGCACCTGTGCAGCCCAATTTGGTTAAAGTTCTAGGAACATGCTATGTACTGAGTTAAATAGGATTCAAAATGCAGAAGTCTGATTGGTCCTAGAACAATAGGATTCAGAATGCAGCAGTCTGATTGGTCTGCAGGAGCCACCCAATTCAGCTCCAGATGGAAGTGAATCCACAACCTGATTGGCCTACAGGAGAATTCTGGAATTAGCCAATCACGTGCAGCCCATTGTGTAAATAATGTATATAAAGCAGATACTTTGGGGAAACTTCCATTCCTCCTCACCACTATGAGCTGAATAAAGAGCATGAAATCCACTCTCGACTCTGAGTATATTTCAGAACAAAAACCTTTCTGCTTGATTCAGCCAGTTCTTGCTGTAAACTCAGATGTAAGTCAGAAGTGAGAAACAGCACCCTCTGCTAACATGGAAATGGCACCCTAAGGAGCACCCTCACCATAGTATTTCAGGGAGGTGTGTTGATGCTCCTTAACATCATCTTCCCATGCATTTCTTGTTCTAAAGAGAGTGGGGAGAATGCAATGCTCCCATTTTCTGTGGCAGCACTGCGTCGAGCACCATTATGCTTGATCTTAGCCAAAAGGCTGAGAAACTATGTTCTGGAGAGTAGCAATTGCAAATGGCAGAGATGGGGAACCTGGCTGGATTCTAAGTTCCATCAGTTCCGTTCAGCCTGCCTACTGGTCAAGAATGATGGGAACTGTAGTACAACTGCACCTCAAAAACCACAGGCACTCCCATTCAAGGTTTATGCACTTTGTAGGAAATACAAGTACAGCTGTGTGGGAAATGCAGATGGGGCCAATCTCGTATGTTTGAGAATTCCTAGTGTATCATGATCTTAGGAAGGTCTACCTAGAGTTCAACATTCACTGTATAAAAGGTGAAGGTAAAGGGACCCCTGACCATTAGGTCCAGTCGTGGCCGACTCTGGGATTGTGGCGCTCATCTCGCTTTATTGGCCGAGGGAGCCGGCATACAGCTTCTGTGTCATGTGGCCAGCATGACTAAGCCGCTTCTGGCAAACCAGAGCAGCGCACAGAAACGCTGTTTACCTTCCCGCCGGAGCGGTACCTATTTATCTACTTGCACTTTGATGTGCTTTTGAACTGCTAGGTTGACAGGAGCAGATATTTTGACAGAAGCACCTTTGAAAACCAGGTGATGGTAACACATTACTGAAGTTGAAAATCAAACACCAGAAAACTGCTTTCACAACAAAAGATAGGCATCTGACTTCACACTATGATGCATGTGGAGGATCATTTCAAGATTCCTAACCATAATTCATGAAGATGGGAAAGAGTGTTGGGGTCAAGCATTCCCCTCTTCCAGTTTCAGAATGGTGATTCTAGTTTGCATTAAAACTAGGAATATTCACACCACCCTTTTTCCATTCCTTACCAGTTTTGCACGTATTGAACCATATATCAGTTTCATCACCTTTTCTGCAATTTCTTTTAAATGCATGGAAAAGTTGCATTTAAAGTCTGTACATTTTTGTGTTCACTTTCCTCCTATATATACATTTTTACAGATTTCTGCACAAACAATCTGGTATGCACCCTAAAATCTGATTTTAAAAAAAATGTGTTCAAAAAGACATAACCAGCTTTGTGAACTTCAGAGAAGTGTGTAATTCAATTGTAAACTGCATACTTATCCACAGACATTTGGGAACTGGTTCACTTTAAAATGTAGACTGAACAAAACTATTCTCTCTCACCAAGAAATGAGTTCCCTATTATATTCAAACCAGAGGATTCTGTTGAATATCATTTAACCAACCAGGAATATAGGCCAGTGGATGAGGGGAGAGAGGAAGGTTAAGGGAGGCAGCACTCAGCCTCCTTGTTGCTTATTTCCAACTTCACCAGCTCTGGTTTTTGAAGCTGAAAATGATCATCTGAGAAAGGCCAATCCTAGAACTGCAAACAAGCATCCAAAAAGGACAATGGTTCCTTTTTTCACACACTGCCGCTAAAAGTTTGGACACCATTCTGAAGCCTAAATGGCTTGTTTATCTTATGACCATCACAAATGCATCTGATGCTTTTGTTTCAGATAACAGCTCCTTGCAAAGAGACAGCACTGGAGCTAAACTAGGGCCTCCATAAAACTTAACTCTTTCTATATGAGATATGATGCCAAGGCAGGGGTGGAACAAGTCAGGAATAACTCACAAGGTGTCAGTGAAGTTGCCGTATTTTTCGCTCTATAGGACGCACCTGACCATAGGACGCACCTTGTTTTAGAGGGGGAGAACAAGAAAAAAAAAATCTCCCCCTCTCTGCTCAGCGCCCCTTCAGCGAAGCGGCAGGAGAAACGGAGCCCCTTCCATTTCTCCTCCTGCTTGGCTGAAGGAGCACTGCGTAGCTCTCCCTCTCTGCTGAAGCCAGGAGAGTCTTCTATCAGTGAAAGCAACGCGAAGCCTCCAGAGCGCGGAGGGAACGCTCCCTCTGCACTTTGGAGGCTTCGCGTTGCTATCGGTGAAGCCAAGGAGCCTGCATTCGCTCCATAGATGCACACACATTTCCCCTTAATTTTTGGAGGAGAAAAAGTGTGCCCTATAGAGCGAAAAATACGGTAACTCTTTAGTTCAAAGAAATAAAATAGCTCTGGCCTAGTGAGCATGGCAGCTCTTCCCAGTAGGTCTTGCCACAATGAGGCAGTGGCAACGACTGAAGGCCCCCGCCTTCCCCCAACTCCCTATGTCTCCTCACCCCCAGGGTCCTTCCCCAAAAGCTGAGACTTCTTCACTTTGTCTATCTCTCCTCTGCCCTTTTCATACCTCTGTGGATGCTGGGAGACAGAGCGGGAGGGGATCTAGTCACCGCAGGAAGGGGAGGCCCCTTTGCCCAAAACTGGAAAGTGCAAGAAGTCCCTACTATTGCGGAGTGGCAGACGAAAATGATGAGTTATGCAGAGTTAGCCAAACTGACGGGAAGAATTCGGGACCAGGACGACCAGAGGTTTCAAGAAAGTAGGAGTAAATTTATGGTGTATATAAAAGACAATTGTAAAACTTTAAAAACACTGGCAGGATTGAAATAGCTCCTACAATGTATGGCAGATATAAGATTAAATAAATAGAATACGCGATATAAGAAAATAAGGGACACTCGCTGAAGGAAGGGAGGGAAGTTGCGAGCTCGGCAGAGCTAAAGTACGTATGTGATTTACTGTATTGCATTGTAAAATTATGAATAAGGAAAATAATAATTAAAAAAAATGAAGAAAAAAGAAGGAAGGGGAGACCCCTTGGCTTCTTCAGCAGACTTCCTCATCTCTGCCTCTTGGCCCCTTTCCTCTCCTGCCTCCGAGTCTGGACTGCTCTCTGCCACAGCCTCTTCCTGCCCACTGTATCCTGTTGCTTCTTCAGCTTCCAACACCTCCTCCTCCTCCCAGTCTTCTCCATCTGAGTCAGCATCATCCCACCACCAATCTCTGAGCTCTGAGCCTTCTTCCTTTAGGGCAGGCACCCCCAAACCTGGCCCTCCAGATGTTTTGGGACTACAGTTCCTATCATCCCTGACCACTGGCCTGTTAGCTAGGGGTATGGGAGTTGTAGTCCCAAAACATCTGGAGGGCCAAGTTTGGCCATGCCTGCCTTAGGGGTTCCCCAGGTGGTTCCTCCTGCAACTCTTCTGCATCCATGACATATGCCCTCTCACCAGGAAAGTCTCACTGGGAAATACCTATAGGGTATTTCAAATAGTTCTGTTCTACCTTTCCATTTAAAAGAAAACACTCAGTGTGGATTACAAGACCTTTAGAATGAGGATGGTGAACTTTTTTTCATCACTGAGGGCCACATTACAATGGTGGGTGGAGACAATGGCAAAAGTAGGTGGGGCAAAGGGTGTGATGCTTTCATACAATAGATTACATGCAAGGCTAGAGATTTCTACACCCCCATTTCTGCATCCTCCATTCAAGGAAGCATTTTAGCTGGACTCAGGCAGCTCTTGGTTATCTGCTGGGTCCCAATGCACACCTCATCCTTTTCTGGCTTTCCCCTCCTCCTTAGGAGACACGCAACAACGAAGCCCTCTGGCTGCCCAAGGAACACTCTTCCACCAGCCCTGGACTTCTTGCTGGGCTCACCACCACCTCAGCCCCTGGGGACTCTAGAAGTCTGAAGTAAAGGCTGGAGTTCCACTAGCAACAAATGTGGGTGGGCAAAGGTAGATGATTAAAAGCTGAAGGCGGCTTTCTGGTTCCCAAATGTTTGACAATAGCAAGAGCAACTATTACAACAAAGGCAAGGCACTTTCCATCTTCTGAATTAGGCTATTTGAATCCATGGACTACAGTGGTACCTCGGGTTAAGAACTTAATTCGTTCTGGAGGTCCGTTCTTAACCTCAAACTGTTCTTAACCTGAGGTACCACTTTAGCTAATGGGGCCTCCTGCTGCCAGGGTGCAATTTCTGTTCTCATCCTGAAGCAAAGTTCTTAACCTGAGGTACTATTTCTGGGTTAGTGGAGTCTGTAACCTGAAGCGTCAGTAACCCGAGGTACCACTGTATAGTAAACCGGCACTTATATTTTGTAATCCTGGCCTAGGTCTTGTGGTGTGTGCATCAGGTGATGGACACTTTGCCCTAAGTTGCCATTTCAGATCTGGCTCCTGAGGATTCGATTAGAGGACCCTGGGGATTCTAGTGAAAAGAAAAAGGAAGGAAGGGGTAAACCAGGAAAGTCTGAAGTCCATCCATGCCTGGCCAAACAATGTGTTTAAATCAAGCAATATGCACTTGCTAAGCTTTGTAATGTGACAGTTATGGTACCAGGACGTGTACCATTCCCCCCAGCCCTAATAATTAAAAAAATATTCCCGTGGTAACAGGCTAAGGCATTCCATAAATAGTTACACTGGAACATGAGTTTTTATCCAACCTCATCCACTGGCAAAACCTGGTTTTAAACCCACCACAGCAGCTGGCTTCAAAAAAGCACTTCTCTCTTGGGCAACAGTTTAAATCTGTAAAATGAGAGGTGATTTGCCTCGTAGGACCTCTTCTTCATATAAAATAAAATTTGTTCTTATTCTGTCTGCAGTCCCCAAGGCCCTGGGTAGATAATGTTATATAGAGCAATAAAAATTATTAAATTTAAAACAAATGGGGGAGGGGGGATAAACACTGTTGCTTAAAGTTATAATTCATCCTTCTGCGAGAAACTCGTGGTCACAGCAATGTAACACAATGAAAAAGTTTCACCATCTAAAAGTACCAAGTAACAAACATGAGTGCCAGACAAATTAACACAAAGCGATGTTAATACATACCCACCCTTCCTCAACTCATCCACTTCTATTGAAAATGGCCCCAAACATTACATAATCTTCCCTGCCACTAAACAAAATATCAACGTTCAGTGCCCTACTTTTGTCTTCAGGTTACACAACACTCCCCGTGTTTTTGTTTATCTGTCCTCTAGGCTAGGAGCTGGGCAGCCCAACAAGACAAAGTCCAGCATGGCAAAGTCCAACAGAGGTTGCTGCCTTATGCCAAGTCAGACCATTAGTCCATCAAGCTCAGTGCTGCCTCTACCCTGATAGCAGTTCTCCAGGGTTTCAGAGAGAGGACATTCCCAACTCTACCTGTAGATGCCAGGTACTGAACCTTGGACCTTCTTTATGAAAACCATCTGCTCTGTCACGGAGCTATGGTCAGTCCTCAAAATTTCAAAGACAGGAGCTCAATAAGTCAAAATCCAGTCAGTGACAGGCATCCAACATGGACCAGCCCAAGATGATGAAGACCAACATAGAAGAAGAAGAGGAGTTTGTATTTGATATCTCGCTTTATCACTACCCGAAGGAGTCTCAAGGCGGCTAACATTCTCCTTTCTCTTCCTCCCCCACAACAAACCCCACTCTGTGAGGTGAGTGGGGCTGAGAGACTTCAGAGAAGTGTGACTAGCCCAAGGTCACCCAGCAGCTGCATGTGGAGGAGCGGAGATGCGAACCCGGTTCCCCAGATTACGAGTCTACCGCTCTTAACCACTACACCACACTTGCTCGCATGGAATCATGGAATTGTTGAGTTGGAATTGACTCCAATGTCTAGTCCAACCTCCTGCAATGAAGGAATCGCATCCAACCTCTGCTTAAAAATATGCAATGAAGGAGAGTCCACTATCTTCTGAAGTAGTCCATGCCAATGTTGGACACTCTTACTATCAGACAGTTATTCCTGATGTTTAGTTGGAATCTCCTTTCTTGTTATTCGAATCCATTGGTTCAGGTCCTTGTGCTGATTCACCGGCCCAAAGGAGGGCTCAGGGGAGTGGTTGGGTTCAGGGATACCAGAGAATGAGGTCAAAAACACGAGAGTAATCAGTTCTGGTGCATTATTAAAGAAAGGTGTAGACTTACAGCAAATCAGCCTGCCAGCTATCCCTGCCTTTACAGACATGGAATGGGCACCGCAGCAAGGAGGCGGCTTGTATACACCCAAACAAAATTTCATCCAGCCTTGATGTACAAAGCAGTGTGTGTCACTTTGGCCAGGACTTCCCATCACTTCACCTGCCCAGATGAGGGCATAGGTGGCAAGTCCCCAAAGGGGAGCAGATAGTTCCCCTTTCTGGGTACAGAGCAGAGCATTTCAAGTCCACAGTTAAGATAACGTCAAAGTAAGCCAATTAACTTATATCAGAAAAAGTGAATATAAACATATATGAGCTCATGGTTGCAACAGAAACCAATTAATTGTGGGGTTATCTTGACTACCAAGATGGCATTTGTGAAGCTCCCAGAACTGTCTGCCATTGGTTCAACAAAACCATACCCTTTGCAGCAGAAGAAAACAGCTTCCATGTGTCTGAAGATAGCTATCATTGGATTTCTCTTCTCCAGGCTAAACATGTCTCACTCCCTCAACCATTCCTCATAAGGCTTGGTTTCCAGATCCTTGATCATTTTAATCACTCTGAAATTTAGCTGGAATCTTCTTTCTTGTAACTTGAATCCTTTGGCTCGGGTCCTACCCTCTAGAGCAGGAGGAAACAAGCTTCCTCCATCATCCATGTGACATATCTCCTCTCAGATATATCTCCTCTCAGTCTCCTCTTTTTTAGGCTAAACATACCCAGATCCTTCAACCGTTCCTCATATGGCTTGGTTTCCAGATCCTTGATCATCTGGGTCGCCCTCCTCTGCACACATTCCAGCTTGTCAATATCCTTTCTAAACTGTGTTGTCCAGAACTGGACATGACAAAGTCCAGCAAATGACAAACAAGATGCCAACATGACTTGAGCCAAGGAGCTCAGATGGATATTGCCCAACAGGAGAAAGACAGAAGTCTACCATGACAAAGGCCAGCTGAACATCAGAGCAACAGCTCCTCAGGTTTACAGCATAAGAGAAATCCTGGGATGTGAAATCAAGCAGTGGTTATGGGTCACATTCATCTGTTTTACTTGGAGAAAGCCCACAGCAATTGAAGTAGCCATCTTCATTGATTTCAACAGGCCTGAGTAAACTTAATCAAATGCCACCCTATACAGCTTATTCATAGCTTTCCTAGAAAATGAGGACCAGCATATTTCTTCACGTTTTCCCTCCACTTTAGATGCACAGAGATAACTGCCCAAGAAAAAGAGAGCGAGGGAAGCCTATAAACACACTCTGCAAATACGATTACACATAAAAACCGTATGAACTGCACAAAGTGATAGATGAACCCAAACTCAACAGCTGTATTTTTTTTCATTTATTTTGGAACCAAGCAGAGAAATTATGGATAGAGAACAATAGTAAAGCTGCTGCTTGTTTCTTTCTTTTTGGTTTCTTTAAAAAAGAAAATATTCTAAGCTTAATTGAATTATATATCTTCTGGGAATTTAAAATTTCAGGAGGAATATCACATTTCAGGTAAATTGAATTCCATATTGCTGAAATAAAGAACTGTCTGAAATATTAGAGGTAAGGTTGATATATTGCAATAAAAGCCTTTTTTTAAGAAAAAAAGAAGCACAACAATGTAAAATGGAGTATATTTATTTTCTAAAAGTTATTAAAACTCAAATCCAGAGCAATCATAAGTCATTTCAGACTCAAAACGCGGAGTAAGTGTCGAGACTCCTGAATGTTTCATTTGCGAATGATCTTTAAATAAGATTTATTATAATTGCTTTACTAATATTAGCTACCACAGAGTGCTATTTTCCTCTACAAGACCCACATTTTGCTAAAGAGGAGATGGGAAAGAGAACATTCCACCTTGCCAATGGCTCCAG
Source organism: Podarcis erhardii (assembly GCF_964252035.2). Lineage (NCBI taxonomy): Eukaryota > Metazoa > Chordata > Lepidosauria > Squamata > Lacertidae > Podarcis > Podarcis erhardii. The sequence goes on along the minus strand of NC_138500.1, from coordinate 11,318,177 downwards.
GACAAAGTCCAGTAGATGTTTTATTTGCCATGCTGTCAAGTCACCAAGGCCCAAGCTACCCGCCCTATGGTGACCGTAAAGGCTTTAAGCAGAAAAATGATACAGCTAGCACAATATCTAGTTGTCTGTAGGAAACCTGTGGCCCTCTAAATGTTGCTGGACTACATCTCCCATGTTCCCTGAGCACTAGTCATGCAGCCTGGGGGCTGATGGGAGTTGGAGTCCAACAGCATCCGGTGAGCCAGAGGCTCCTTTCCCCAGCTTTAAACCATGCCGACTCTCTGATGCTTTCATCTGCCCAAAGAAGTGTCTTGTGTGCATAGTTTCCCCTTTTCCCAAGTTCAACTCCTTCCTCATCACATGCATTCCTGATTTTCCTCCTCCTCCCTGTTAGAATTCCTGCTCCATGATTGCAGTCATGGGATTTTTGTCTTTCACGTGACGGTGTATGTTTTGACTCCACAGAGTGGGAAGTGACGGAAACAGGATGTTTGTGTTACTGTGTTCCGTGAAGTGGGACTATTGTCCTTTGTTATTTTTCTCTTTGCTGTCTGATGCTAGAGAGAGCGAGGGAGCCATGTTGCAGTGCTCCGTGTGTGTTTATATGTAAATAAAGTAGATTAGCCAAAATGCTGAGTTGCTGAGGTCTGTCATGAAAAGCTGCCAAGACTCTGCAGATCCCCAGGTGTGCTGATGTCTGTTGGCATCAGTCACTGTGATGTTCAGGCTGAAGAAAGCTTTTGAAGCTCCCAAACGATTGACCAGGAGGGAGAAAAGGTGCCAGTTGGGCATGTGTCTCTGCCAGGGTCCTACTCGAGTGTAGGCTGAACTCCTGACACTCCCATCCCAATGTATCTACGCACCAGCACTTTCCTCTTGACTTCAGCTGTGAGCTCTGTCCCAGGATTAGCTAAATTAGTAGACGGAGAGAAAGGCTACCTCTTCGTCAACACAACCCATGGTATTCTCAGGGAAGCTATTGGAGGGTGATGCTGTGAGAGATGCTTAAGGTCAGAGGTGGCTAACCTGTGGCCCTCCAGATCTTGTTGCACCCCAATTCCCATCATCCCTGAGCATGGGCCATGCTGGTTTGGGCTGGTACGTGTTGAAATTCAACGTCTGGAGAACCACAAATCCCCTGCCCCGAGTAATAACTTTAATGACATTTGTATTATTTATACCTCACCCACCTGACTGGGTGGCTGGTGCGTAATTTCTGCTCTTAGCCAAGCATCTTATAACTGGGCAGCCTTATCATGTTTCATGTACCTCTGATTTTAACAGAGCCAGGACAGACCTAGAATCACAGAATCATAGAATCATAGAGTTGGAAGAGACCACAAGGGCCATCGAGTCCAACCCCCTGCCAAGCAGGAAACACCATCAGAGCACTCCTGACATATGGTTGTCAAGCCTCTGCTTAAAGACCTCCAAAGGAGGAGACTCCACCACACTTCTTGGCAGCAAATTCCACTGTCAAATAGCTCTTACTGTCAGGAAGTTCTTCCTAATGTTTAGGTGGAATCTTCTTTCTTGTAGTTTGGATCCATTGCTCCGTGTCCGCTTCTCTGGAGCAGCAGAAAACAACCTTTCTCCCTCCTCTATGTGACATCCTTTTATATATTTGAACATGGCTATCATATCACCCCTTAACCTCCTCTTCTCCAGGCTAAACATGCCCAGCTCCCTTAGCCATTCCTCATAAGGCATCGTTTCCAGGCCTTTGACCATTTTGGTTGCCCTCCTCTGGACACGCTTCTCTGGACCTGGGTGATTGTATGGTGCAATTCTGACCTGCACTTTGCAACCCCAAAAGTGCAACTGCTCCCCCTCAGCCACCCATTCTTTATTTCCAGATTTACATGATTCAGAACACCAGCAAAAACAAAGAACTCAGATTTAACTTCAGCCAGAGGGGGAGGGGAACACCCTCCCAATTAATTCAAAAAGCAATCAATATAATTGCTTTATGCATCATAATTTTTTCTTAAGCATAAGCTGCTTTCTGCTATTCTGATACAAAGCACTTTTAGAGAAGGGGATTGCAGCTCCTATTACACTAGAACAGCTTAATTAATAAACATTGATTGTGCTCATTGACGGCTGCAAATTTTATTAAATATTAATAACATTTTGTATATTTTATGTGTCTCATGAAAGTTTCATACCTCTTGCCCTGCAGCTGTGGTAGATTTTATGTAAGCCAGCAAACATGGGCTCCTGTGACTGTTAACACACCACAGAGTGTATCCATAAATAAAATCAAACTCATTTAGGGCTATGCAATCAAATGTACACAAATTTGTACATGCGTTGGCAATATCACAGCAAACACATCTCGTACACAACCATTCCAGGGAGTAGCAATCCCAACTGGGAATTCAATTTTTTTTATAAAAAAAGAGTGAGAGAAAGAAAAATCAATCTTGGTTGAGATTATAAAGGCTCCATATATCTAGTGGCACATTTTTACCCTTTGTAAACCCATAAGCTGCCAAAGCAAGATGTTATTCATTCAGGAAGCCACAAGGAAGTTGTTAAAGGCCATCAAATTGCATTGTGTTAGCCCTGTGTTGCTTTCTCTGTGAAAGAGGCTTTCATTAGAACTTTGGTAGGTATAGAGCAGGCATCCCCAAACTCGGCCCTCCAGATGTTTTGGGACTACAACTCCCATCATCGCTAGCTAAAAGGACCAGTGGTCAGGGATGATAGGAATTGTAGTCCCAAAACATCTGGAGGGCTGAGTTTGAGGGTGCCTGGTATACAGTTATCTTATCACAGTATGGTGGCCAAGAACAGTGCATGTGTTTTTATTTCCTGCAAACATTTCTGCAGTACCCTGCAGCCTCCCCAGCTGCCCTCTGCTGATCCTTTGATTAAAACATGGGCACCCAGGAAGGCTGCAGAACACAGATCACCAGCGGGATGATCTGTAAAATTAAGGAAAGGATATTCACAGACCACCTCAAAAGTAAAATAGGTGCAGCTGAAAACCCTCCACTTCACCCTGAGAATGAAAGTTATGTCTCCCCTTTGGCAATGTTCACCTTCAATTTCTTTTCTCATGAATTGATGGGAAATGGTCAAGAGCGGGGGCGGCGGGGGGAATCATAGCACTAAAAGGCCTGTGTGATCTACTGCTGGTCAGTGGGTGCGAGTGTGCACTGTTCACATCACATGTTGTGAATAACTGTGTGTTCTACGACCTGGTTTTGTCATGGGGCAGCTAACCTCAACCACAGTTCATTGGGTTCAGACAACACAACAAACTGTGGTTATTCTAAACTGGAAGCGGAAGTTTCTAAACTCCTCCTTCCAGGCATGAAGAGGAGGGGGAGAGTGCAAGTCCGAAGTTCAGTGTGATCATTCTTGTTATGCTGTGCTATGGGCGTAGCTGTCAACTTTTCCCTTTTCTTGCGAGGAATCCTATTCTGAATAAGGGAATTTCCCTTTAAAAAAGGGAAACGTTGACAGCTATGGGGCATGCAACAATGCTGTGGACTTCCAACTCATATTAACCCCAGCCAGTGCTTTTTTTGGGGGGGGGACGCAGGGGTACGCATACCCCTAAGCATTTTGTGAATCTAACTAGCATGGTGAATCGTCAGTTCTGTTGCTACCCCCGATGGTGGTCTCATTTACTGTCACGGTGTTTGAGACTCAGGAATGAGAGTTTGAGACGGAATAAGAGTACCCCTAAACATTTTTTTAGAAAACAACAACACTGGCACCAGCCATCATGTCCGATGGTCAGGGATGTTGAGAGCTGTAGTCCAACAACATCTTGAGGATGTTGGCTACCCATTGTTTAATGTGATTATGTGTAGTCCCATGGACTGCAAGAAGATCAAACCTATCCATTCTTAAGGAAAGAAGTGCTCACTGGAAGGACAGATTGTGAAGCTGAGGCTCCAATACTTTGGCCACCTCATGAGAAGAGAAGACTCCCTGGAAAAGACCCTGATGTTGGGAAAGATGGAGGGCACAAGGAGAAGGGGACGACAGAGGACGAGATGGTTGGATAGTGTTCATGAAGCTACCAGCATGAGTTTGACCAAACTGTGGGAGGCAGTGGAAGACAGGAGTTCCTGGCGTGCTCTAGTCCATGGGGTCACAAAGAGTCGGACATGACTAAACGGCTAAACAACAACAACAAGGCATGTTCTAATGCTCCTATGATCCTGCCCACATACTGAGGTCATCGGTGGAGGTTCTTTTCCAAACTGTGTCACCTCATCTCTGAGTATCAGTTTCTGGGAATCACAAGTACACAAAGTGGTGGCACACTCAGGTCCTGTTTCTGGGCTTCCAGTAGGCATCTAGCAGGCCATGGTGAAAACATGATGCATAACTAGATGGGCCCAATCCAGCAAGCTCTGCTTATGTTGGTGCTCTTTCGCCTTTTCAGCACCAGGCAAAAGCCTTATTCTCCAAGGCTTAAGAGTAATCATTTTAATTGCTTTTATTTCATTGCTCTTACATTATTTCCCTAATTTTTATGCTTTAATTTCATTGCCCAGTGGTTGCTTTTAGTGTGCGTGTTTTTATTTTAAAAAGTGATGTGTTGTTTTTAAATGATTGGCGTGTTGCCCTGGAGACAGAATTACTTCTGCCGAAGGATGGGCTAACAATCTCTAAATAAATAAACGAAGGGAGAAAACGAGGACAGGTGATTTACAAGGGAGGCGTGCCAAGATATTGGGACTGTCTCTGATAAATAGGGGTAACTGGAGCGTATGGGGAAAAAAATTGTCTGTTTTATTTGGGGGGAGGGATCTTTTCGCTACTAGATACGATTCATTATGCCACCTCTCCTGTTTCTACAGAAATATGGAGAAAATATATTGCTTCCTACTGCTTGAGAGCTGGAGGGGAACCATTTTTATATAACAAGCAATGGACCACACAGTCGGAGCATATTCCCAGCTTAAGCCCCAGCTAGCAGCTTCAGAAAACATTTTCGTCCAGCGAACCCAGGCTTCCAACTCTGGAGAGCAGAAAGGGGACCTTTAAGCCTTGGCCAGTGAGTAAATTAAACCGGCATCTCAGCCATGTTGCCTGGAAGGGCTTACTCAATTATTTACAGGGCAATAACAGGGCTGCTGCACTTTTGGGGGCGACTACTATACAACTTTCTAAAGAGAGGAAAAGATGTACTGAGGCAACCAAGATATATTAAAAAACACAGACTGGTCACTGTCTGTGCGAATGTAGCCCTTCAGGGCTTCCCGCGTCCCCCTATTAACGGAGGTACAGGATAATGCATCTTTGCTTCTCTTCCCTGACAACTTTGAAAGTTCATCCCCATCCTCTGAAAAACAATGCCCATACATAGAAGTCAATAGCCTCTAGGAACTCGGAAATGTTGCAACCAATTATGTCATTCTAGTCACTGGTTCATCCATCTAGGGCCATTCCCAGTTCCCAACGAAAAAAACATCAGGGCCAGCAAATGTAATGAATATAATGGCACCATAGAGATGGGAGGATGGAAGAGAACTGGCATTTCACATTAGGCATTAACTATTATTGTTGTTGCCATTATTATTATTATTATTATTATTATTATTATTATTATTATGCCACCCTTAATCTAAAGATCTCAGGGTGGTTCACAAAATAAAAACACAAGATAAAAGCACAAATAAATAGTCAAAACAGAAACAACACAACAATACCCCACCCCCCACAAACATATTTAAAAGGCTGTAGTGATGGTTTTCCCAGTAGTGATGTATGGAAGTGAGAGCTGGACCATAAAGAAGGCTGATCGCCAAAGAATGGATGCTTTTGAATCATGGTGCTGGAGGAGACTCTTGAGAGTCCCATGGACTGCAAGAAGATCAAACCTATCCATTCTTGAGGAAATCAGCCCTGAGTGCTCACTGGAAGGACAGGTCCTGAAGCTGAGGCTCGAATACTTTGGCCGCCCCATGAGAAGAGAAGACTCCCTGGAAAAGACCCTGATGTTGGGAAAGATGGAGGGCACAAGGAGAAGGGGACGTCAGAGGATGAGATGGTTGGAGAGTGTTCTCAAAGCTACAAACATGAGTCTGACCAAACTGCGGGAGGCAGTGGAAGACAGGAGGGCCTGGCATGCTTTGGTCCATGGGGTCACGAAGAGTCGGACACGACTAAACAACTAAACAACAACAACAACATTAATCAGCCAAAGGCTAATTCAAGTGGAATGGGTTAATTTGTCCATATATTCCTTCTCCTTAAACCAGGTGGTAGGCAACATGTTTTTCTCCAGATGTTGTGGAGTACAACTCTCATCATCCCTGACCGTTAGCCTCATTGGATGGGGCTGATGGGAGTTTGACTCCAGCAACATCTGGAGAGACCCACACTGGCTACGCCAACTACTTTTAACAGTTTTTCACTTAAACTGACATCTCACTGCCTTCATAGAGGAGATTCCAAATCACTTCATTCATTCATTTTTAGGGCTGCCATACGTCCCATATCGGAAGTGTTGAATCTGGCGAATTTCCAAAAAAACATTGCCCAGAAAAGCTCAACAACCTTTGTGTCTAGATTTTCACTTTCATTCTATCCTTATCTATTAAATTTGTTCATTGCTTTTTCTTGCCCAAGGCAACCCAAACAAACAAAAGAAACAAAAGAAACAAAACAAACCTCTGCATAGATACATTGGCTCAGGGGAAGGATACATCAAAACATACCCCAACAACATCTAAAAGGCTAAAAAATAGCTATAGGCCAAAGGCCTGGTTATAGAGGAATTTTTTTTCCTTGGAGCTAGAGATTTTGCCTAGAGAGCAACATAAATTAATCCCCAAATACTAAAGACTTGCTTAACACATTTATAAGTGTGTATTGGAGGAATAGGCTAAACAAGAAATGCTTCTCAAATGATCAAAACATATATATACTATACAGTGGTATCATATGCACTAGCTAATAATTAGTTTCCGGGACCCAATTCAAAGTGCTGCTTTTGACCTATAAAGCCTTAAACGGCTCAGGACTGCAATACCTTAAGGACCGCTTCTTCCCATATGAACCTACCCGGACCCTGAGATCATCTTCTGAGGCCATTCTTCGTGTGCCTCCTCCTCGAGAGGTCCAGAGCGTGACAATACAAGAACGGGGCCTTCTCTGCAGTGGCTCCCCGTCTGTGGAATGCTCTCCCCAGGGAAGTTCACCTGGCGCCTTCACTATACATCTTTAGGCGCCAGGTGAAAACATTCCTCTTCAACTAGGCCTTTGCCTGACCTGACACCCTATACCCTTTTTAAAATGCTGGCCCTTTTGGTGGGAGTGATTGGGTTTTTGTTTAGATTTTATGTAACTGATTTTTAATGTGAACCACCCTGAGACCTTTGAGTATAGGGCGGTATAAAAATAAAATAAATAATAATAATACAGTGGTACCTCTGGTTGCGAATGAGAACCATTCTGGAGGCTCGTTCGCAACCTGAAAAGAACGTAACCCATGTCTGCGCATGCGCGGGTCATGATCCGCCACTTCTGTGCATGTGTGTGACGTCATTTTGCGCATCTGCGCATGCGCGAGTGGTGAAACCCAGAAGTAACCCATTCCGGTACTTCCAGGTGACCCCGGGACACAACCTGAAAACGCTCAACCTGAAGCAAACGTAACATGAGGTATGACTGTAATAATAATAATACTTCAGTCTACGAACAGCCCTGTTAACGAACTATTCAGTATACGAACTCCACAAACCCGGAAGTAGGTGTTCTGGTTTGCGAACTTTACCTCGGTCTACAAACAGAAGCTAAATCGTGGAAGGGCACCGGCAGCGGGAGGCCTCATTAGGGAAAGTGTGCCTCAGTTTAAGAATGGCTTTGGTTTAAGGAAGGACTTCCGGAATAGATTAAGTTCATAAACCGAGGTACCACAGTATATATATCATATACAACGTTGAAAGAATCCAAATTTTTCAGAGAAGAACATACCACTGGTTCTCCAGCTCATGTTTAATTATGTTTGATCCGAGATCCAGCAAATGTTCCAAACAAATCATTTTATCAGCCTGTCCAAGCAATGTTCCCCCTGTGTTAGAGTGAAATTTTTCTCTTTGGGGAACGATAGAAGATATTTTGTGTTGGAAAACACAATAATGGATTCGACATGGAAGATAAGAAGAATTCACGCGCACCCAGACACAACTGTTCAGCTTGAATTTAGCATCTTTAAAACAGCACTGCTTTATCTACTAGACTACACAGTACTTGGCTAACAGCCAGGCAGGTTTACAGGTGCTAAAGCTAGCCACTGGCAGACTCTCGTTCTTCTCCCTTCCTGGAACTCTCCAGTTCACAGCATGAGCTTGCATGCATGAATTCCCACATGCAAATCCAATTTAGGTCCCTATGCACTCTCGCTTCTTGAATGAACACATGGAAAGGAGATGATTAAGAGAGAGAGAGAGAGAGAGAGAGAGAGAGAAATCCCCAGCCCCTTTAAGCGATGCTTTGAAAAAACCAAAGGCATTGATATAACCATCGAGGACCAACTCTCCACCGCAAAACAGTTGCCCCACAGCACCCCACAGTACCTCAAAGGAAGAGAGCAAAAGTAAACAGGACGTCCTGTTTGTAATATTTGCAGCCACCTTGTGCTGAGTTAGGCTGCAGGCCCTTTTGAAGTAGCCTAGGGTCTTCTAAAACCGTGAGTCTCATAGGAACAGCTGTGAAGGGAGAGAGACTTCATCAAGCAATGGATTTCCCCACCTGCCTTGCCCCACCTTCCAGCCCCAGGTGCCTTCATAAGGGAGCTGTTTCCAGGGGAACAACTGTGAGGGGAGAGAGACTCTGTTTGCCATGGTGGGTGGGTCTTGGATTCACCTGTGCCGCCCCCACCTCCTGCCTAAGGAACCTTCAGAAGGGAGTGGCTGCCGTGGGCATTAGGTATATGTGTCTTTTAATGAGCTGGAGTAAAAGGTTACGAGGGGTTGGAGAGTGTGCATGAACTTAACAGTGTTTGGTTTATTTTTTTGGCTGCTATGTTGTTAATGTTAATATTGTTGTCAAGATTATAAATGCTGCATTGATTTGAGACCTTTGGGTATAGGGCGGTATAGAAATTAATTAATTAAATAATCATCATCATATGGTAAAGGTACCCCTGCCCGTACGGGCCAGTCGTGTCCGACTCTAGGGTTGTGCGCCCATCTCACTTAAGAGGCCAGGGGCCAGCACTGTCCGGAGACACTTCCGGGTCACGTGGCCAGCGTGACGAAGCTGCTCTGGCGAGCCGGCACCAGCGCACCACATGGAAACGCCGTTTACCTTCCCACTAGAAAGCGGTACCTATTTATCTACTTGCACTTAGGGGTGCTTTCGAACTGCTAGGTGGGCAGGAGCTGGGACCGAAGACGGGAGCTCACCCCGCTGCGGGGATTCGAACCCCTGACCATGCGATCGGCAAGCCCTAGGCACTGAGGTTTTACCCACAGCGCCACCCGCGTCCCATATGACTTTTGCTTTAATTGTGATGCTTGGTTTATTTTGTGGTTGTTGCTTTAACAGTGTTGTATAGATTGCAATTGTTTCCCAGGTGGCCTGTTAATTATCCTATATCATTAATGCTGTATTTGTGATGTTCTATCATGTTATTGTTATTTGCTATTTGTAAGATGCTTACAAATTGTTATTGTTATTTACAATTTGTAAGACGCTTCGGGATTCGTTTGACTGAAGCGGCTTAGAAATATAATAAACCAGTTCAAATAATAAAATCTCTCGGAACCTCTCCCTCTACTGGAACTGGCGGGAACTGAATCTATACCATTGAGCTATAACAGGCATGTCTAACAGGTAGATCGCAATCTACTTGTAGATCTCAGGGTGCTCCTGGTAGATCCTGGTCGATCTCTGGCCCCTCAGTGATCTTTTTTTTTTTTTAATGCATTTTTTTATTAAAGAAAAAGCTCACCAACTTCGAGTTCCAGAAAAAATCTCAACTCTGGCTTCCTTTAAAAAGCTCAACAACTTTGGGTTCCAAAAAAAGAGGGTAGATCACTGCCAGTTTTTTTTTATACTGTGAGTAGATCGCAGTCTATTGGGATTTGGACGTCCCTGAGCTGTAATAAGTCCCTGATGAATGTGGAAGGCCCACTCCGATTCATTAAGTAACTAATCTTGACACATGGACTACTCAGACAGCAAACTGTTCTAGATGACCCAAGAAATTGTCATGTAATGCACAGAACACAAGCCCCCAGGTATTAATGCAGAGGGTCCACTTAAGACCCCTCATCCCACAAAAATCCCAGCAACTTGAAAACCATCTGATTCCTTATGCTCCACCTTGATCCCTGGGATCCTCTGATGGTGCACTTCAAATGGCTTCCTCGTGCCCCTTAGGTTCAGTTGTCCTTTGCTAGAAGCTGAGGCTTAAGGGTGACAGGTCTTGTGAGAAGAGGCTCAACATGAATAACTGCAGCAATTTTAAAGAAATCTTTTGGAAACTCTTCTATTCAGAAAAGCCTTTGAATTAGGAACCTCCTGCTCTCACTCAGTAGTCATCAGTGTTTTTATTTATTTCTCTCCTTCGGGGTTTCCCAAACTTGGGTCTCCAGCGGTTTTTGGACTACAATTCCCATCATCACTGACCACTGTTCCTGCTAGCTAGGGATGATGGGAGTTGTAGTCCAAAAACTGCTGGAGACCCAAGTTTGGGAAACCCTGATCTACTTTCACACGTAGTATATCACCTTGCTGCATTTTTATAAAAAGTGCAGTATATAAAATATTAAAATAAATAAGTTGATTGGCAACTTCAAGGCCTTTCCAGTCCCCCCTTTCTTACAGTTCTTTATCTTTAAACTGGATTTGGACCCTACAAATAAATAGACCAAACAAACAAAGGAGTATCTTCTGATGGCCATCAAAATACAGGGGCATTACGGCTGTCCAATTTAAGGGCCTCCTATTAACCTTGAAGGGCACAGGAGTGGGAGCAATTAGATTACTCCTTATTCGCAAGAAGAATTAAATCCCAACACTTGATTTTGTCAGAACAACTCAAATTCCACATCACACACCCCTCCTGCCTGCTTATAGTAATAGCACGCCCTCCTCCTTTTACTTTCCTTTTGGCAGAAGTTGCAATTTTCACACATTGTAACTCACACAGACATTAAATGAACTTTAACTACTTTAGCTTTAAATGTGGCACATACAGGACATTAGTGGGGCAAAGCTGAAAAATAAAGCATGGTTGCATTTCCTACTTCACCCAGAAAAGCAAAACACTAATAAATAATAATAATAATAATAATAATAATAATAATAATAATAATAATAAAAAATACATTTTTATTTATACCCTGCCCTTCCCGGTTCACAGGAAACCGGCTCAGGGCGGCTAACAACAAATTTAAAACACTTAATTGATGCTACAAAAAAACAGCATAAAATACAGTATAAAGTGTAAATAACATTAAAATCAAGAATCAAAAATCCATTTAGGGGGGAAATCCATCCAATAAACATTAGATGATCACCAGGGCTAGCTGGCTAAATTAGTCCCACTTGGGTCAGCGAGGAGACCAGGGAAGAACCAGCTGTGGGATCCCAGAGTGGGCAATCTTCACAAAAAGGGGAGGGGGGGGGAAAGAAGGGGAACAAAAGATCAGGCCAGGCTCAAATTGAAAGCCAGGCGGAATAGCTCTGTCTTACCGGCCCTGAGGAAGGAAGTTAAATCATGAGCCCTGGTCTCATGGGACAGAGAATTCCACCAGGTCGGAGCTATCACTGAGAAGGCCCTGGCCCTGGTGGAGGATAATCTAACTTCCTTAGGGCCTGGGACCTAAGCAGTACATGTGAAAAGGATCTAGGAGGTCTTGGTTGACCACAAACTTGACATGAGCCAAGAGTGTGACGCGGCAGCTAAAAAAGCCAATGCAATTCTGGGCTGCATCAATAGGAGTATAGCATCTAGATCAAGGGAAGTAATAGTGCCACTGTATTCTGCTCTGGTCAGACCTCACCTGGAGTACTGTGTCCAGTTCTGGGCACCACAGTTCAAGAAGGACACTGACAAACTGGAACGTGTCCAGAGGAGGGCAACCAAAATGGTCAAAGGCCTGGAAACGATGCCTTATGAGGAACGGCTAAGGGAGATGGGCATGTTTAGCCTGGAGAAGAGGAGGTTAAGGGGTGATATGATAGCCATGTTCAAATATATAAAAGGATGTCACATAGAGGAGGGAGAAAGGTTGTTTTCTGCTGCTCCAGAGAAGCGGACACGGAGCAATGGATCCAAACTACAAGAAAGAAGATTCCACCTAAACATTAGGAAGAACTTCCTGACAGTAAGAGCTGTTCGACAGTGGAATTTGCTGCCAAGGAGTGTGGTGGAGTCTCCTTCTTTGGAGGTCTTTAAGCAGAGGCTTGACAACCATATGTCAGGAGTGCGCTGATGGTGTTTCCTGCTTGGCAGGGGGTTGGACTCGATGGCCCTTGTGGTCTCTTCCAAACCTATGATTCTATGACCTCTAAACTATGATTATTCATGGACCTTAAGGTCCTCTGCGGGGCATACCAGGATAGGCGGTCCCGTAAGTACAAGGACCCTAAGCCACAAAGGGCTTTAAAGGTCAAAACCAGCACCTTAAACCTGACCCGATACCCCACCGGGAGCCAGTGTGACTGGTAAAGCACTGGGTGAATATGCTCCCATATGCATTGCAAAGTATTCAAGGTCTCTGCATGGAGGTAAAAATTATTTATATACTACTCAGGAGGTTTAACAGGAAAATAGGGAAGATGACAGGCTGTGTAGAATTTCTAAACTAGGGGTGCTAGTTAGTTGTATCTCTGCCGGGTTGCTCCCTGACTTTTGACGTTCCACTTTATCAAATATGCTAACAAAGTGTAAATCAGGATAGCAGAATCCATTGCTCTTATGGAGGTATATTTCCAGAACTTTGCAACGTATTAAAAGGACACACCACTTTTGATATTTCTCTGTTTATAAACTGCGATCAGAAATGGTGACATTCTTCAGGTTTATGTAAATATTTTCCTCAGAATGCAGCATTTTTTTAAAGTAGCTTATGAATTCCACTTTCCCCATTTTTATTCTCTCTCTCTCTCTCCCTCTGCTTGCAGGACCACAAATGAAGTGTGTGGATGTATTTTGCTTTCCAAGCTATTATCATAAAGCCACGTGCATATATAATCCAGTGCCAACGTTCTGAAACCTGCAATTCCTACTGGAATTCCAAGGGAACCAAAGTGCAGAGATATCAGGAAGTCAGGACAACAATGGAAGTGGAACGGTGGGAATCTGCTCTTCCCTACTGGTGGACCGTCGTGGGAGAACCAAGTACTGGTGGCGTCCTCCCAATTACCATCAACTGAGGGAGAAAAGCACAGATTGTACTTCTCTTTCAAGGGAATGTTTAGGGAGGAGATGGAAACAATGGCTCATGTTTGCAGAGTGATTTTATGTAGCAGTTTCTGTGCCCCAGAGGATTCCTCACTTGCCACCCAATAAATTATGTTTCTGGCAAGAACTAGTTCCATCTCTCCTACACCCTGGGCCCAGTCATGGCCTTGGCTGGCAGCCATGATGCTTACTATGTCACACCATGGGAAACGACCTGTGCTTTAACCAAGAAATCCCAGGGACACCAGCATGGAGGAAGACAAGGAAACAGTGGTTGTCTCTGCAGACATCCCATGGACCTGACACATGGTCTTGCTTCCGCCTGTCTCAAGGCAAATAAAAAAAAATGTAGTATAAACACCGACAACTGGGAAACACTGGCCTGTGAGCGCTCCAGTTGGAGAACAGCCTTTACCAAAGGTGTCATGGACTTTGAAGACTCTCAAACTCAAGGTGAAAGGGAGAAACGTGCTAAGAGGAAGGCAGGCTTGGCAAATCTACACCGTGATCAACTCCCGCCCTGGGTCCAGAATTGGCCTCCACAGTCACTCATGGACTCATTGTTAAAACCATGTTTATGGAAGACAATCTTACTTGGCTATGAGTGATCGCCAAAGAAGAAAAAGACATTGCAACCAGTGCTGGATTTAAGTATAAGCTAAACAAACTATAGATTTGGGCCCCACTCTCTTGGGCCCCCCCAAAAAATTTAAAGGGGAAAAAACTGGATGTACATTTCCAAAATATAAGATAAAAGACCAAAGTATTTCAGTTCAGTTTACTTTGATAAAATGCATATTTTGTTATGTGCAAATGGCTCGAGATACCTATTAGGTCCATAAATTACCATATAGCATATATTCAACACAAAAAACAGCGCCAATTTGTTGTTTACAAAGGACAGCTGGACATATAAAGGGCCCCCATTACCTTCAGTAGCTGAGGGCCTCATCAAGTCTAAATCTGGCCCTGATTGCAACCCCTTACAAATGACACAGGGGAAGTGAAGGTCTGGGGTGGTAGGGTCTTGAGGGCAGATAGAAAGGCTTGGGAGGCTACATTTGGTCCAAGACCTAAGGCTATCCAACCCTGCAACACTTTATTCCAGTATTCGAAGTTCTGGCAAACAGCTAAATATCTGCTGCACCAATAATCTCCAATGGAGGCTTCAAAGGGGCCTTTTAATTTACGACGCTATATGCATTTCTAAATGCATTTCCAAAACAAGTTCAAAAATATGCATTTAGATGTGACTTTTTATGTATGGAATAGAGATAAAATGTGGAAATGGGACAGGACAGAGGTGTGAAGGAACACACAGAGACTGATGGGAAAGAGGCGATTCGTATCTCTGCTAACATATCCCTTTTCTCTCATGGAACGACCGAAATTAAATACGAAGGATGACCCAAAATTGCTCTGCTGCTTATAGCAGACCCAGTTGCCAGCGCTTATCCCAGAAGCAATCTTAATTTGAACCATGTTCCCCGTGGGAAAATAACTAGAGAATCTTTGGTCAATAAAAAAAAAGACAGTAAGTTGACTGCAGTTTACTCAAACAAACCTTTAACCAGCTTGGCACTGTGTGATAAAACTGTACATGGAGTAATCCTTAATTTTCGCTCACCATTCTCATAACTGTGCTGCCGATATTAAATAAATCGGAGCAGAGGCATCAGATATACAAACAGATTGACTTAAAATATATCCCAACCCCCCCAAAAGAAAAAGAGTAAACCGGCTTTACAGTTTTCGGAACTATAAAAGTATATTTTTTAAAAAAAAATTGCATAAAAAGCTATTATCGACAATGCGCTTGTTTAAAAGGGCAATTTTCCACAGAGGGAAGGAAATGAAATTTGCTCAGAAGGGATTTAATCTGTATAGATATGCACAATACGGGACAGGAAATTGCAATCCTCACTTATCAGATGGACCTCTACACCTCAAGGCTGTGGGGCAAATAAACTGATAAAAGTTTGGGCTGTGGTTTTTGGAACAATTCTGCGCAAGATCCACCACAATGTTTACTTTAGTCTAGAAAGCTCAGAATTGTCCAAAAGGCTGCATGCTAAAGGGAATAGACTAGGAACATGTTCCTCCCTTAACAGGCGATTGTACAATGGTACCTTGTTTCTCAAACTTAATCCGTTCCAGAAGTCCGTTCCAAAACCAAAGCGTTCCAAAACCAAGGCACGTTTTCCCATAGAAAGCAATGCAAAATGGATTAATCTGTTCCAGACTTTTAAAAACAACCCCTAAAACAGCAAATTACCATGCATTTTACTATCTAACGAGACCACTGATCCATAAAATGAAAGCAATAAACAATGCGCTGCAGTCACACAATCAATCAGTCCATCTGTAGCTGAACTGGGTTGCATGCAGTCACAAAAACAAAACAAAAAAACAGCCACAAATACACAAAATAAATAGCAAAAACAGACAGACCTCAGTGTGGCACTCAAATCAGAAGCGCAACACTCAAAACAGAGCATGTTCAGCTTCCAAAAAAAGTTCACAAGCCAGAACACTTACTTCCGGGTTTGCAGTGTTTGGGTTCCAAGTTGTTTGAGTATCAAGGTGTTTGAGAACCAAGGTACCACTGTAGGTTCCTTGGGACAGGGAACGCCAACGCAGCCCTCTCCACCAGAGCAACCCCACCCCCACCCCCCCACCAGAGCAATGTTGGGCTGTTATGAGTCACCTGTCCGCCTGTGCAGGAGAGAGCCTGGATACAGCCCCTGAAGGGCACAGAGGAGAACTGGACTGGGCTGTGATCGTCTGTACTGGGTCACCTGCCTTAAAAATTGTGCATCCAGGCCCATGGACGCCCTGGCATTCCCCCCACTACAGTTTGGAAGGGACCCATGGGTCATCTAGTCCAATGCAGGAATTGCAGCTAGAGCATCCGTGATAGGTGGTCATGCAACCTCTGCTTAAAAACCTCCAAGGAAGGAAAGTTCGCAACCTTCTAAGGTGCTGATGGTTGCTAACTTCTGTTTGCTCACATTCATACAGATGTTTTCCAGGTCAGGCTTATTGCTACTCCATCCTGGGCTACAGAATCAGATTCCTCCTACTGGCAAAATAGGTGAGTGGTGGCACTTGCAAACCCCTGGTGGATTACAAGCTGGATCTGGGCCACGGCTCCAAACACTGCAAGAGCAATAAATCTTAGCAGCTGGCTGAAGCCCAGGGCAGCTCTCAACAACTGCCACCAACATCAGTGAGGGAGGAGGCCAACATCATTAGACCCCTCTTATGAGGATTCTAACTGGCATCAAGTCAGCTGTCTGATAGACGAACCTAGTGGCAGAAGCTGCCTTGTCTTCTTGGCTGTTGCCACTGTTACCAACTCTGCTCCTGGATCTGATCTATGTGATCAGAGGGAGCCGTTGTTCTCAGGGCCGGGTGGGGAGAGTAAAACAGCCAGAACTGACACTGGTGGTAGCTCTAGGAAAGGTAAAGGGACCCCTGACCATTAGGTCCAGTCGTGACCGACTCTGGGGTTGCGGCGCTCATCTTGCTTTATTGGCCAAGGGAGCCGGAGTACAGCTTCCGGGTCATGTTGCCAGCATGACTAAGCCACTTCTGGTGAACCAGAGCAGTGCATGGAAACAACGTTTACCTTCCTTCCGGAGTGGTACCTATTTATCTACTTGCACTTTTGATATACTTTCGAACTGCTAGGTTGGCAGGAGCAAGGACCGAGCAACGGGAGCTCACCCCGTCGCAGGGATTCGAACTGCCGACCTTCTGATCGGCAAGCCCTAGGCTATGTGGTTTAACCAACAGTGCCATCCACATCCCTTAGCGGTAGCTCTAGAAACTGCAAATTCAAGAATGTGCAATTGAGCTTTTATTCCCCTCTCCCCTCCCCCTCTTCTTTCCTCGTATGTCGTGTTCTTTCAGGTCGCAATCCTGAGAGCAGCGACCATCTCAGTAATGGTTTTTGTAAGCTGCTTTGAGAGCCTTTCTGGCTAAAGGGCAGCGTATAAAAGCTGCAAATAGCCTAAATAAGCAGGGCAAACGAAGGGGTGTGTGTGTGTGTTTCCTGGTCGCTAAGCATGTCAATAGCCTGGAATGAGAGGAGAGGGGATTGGAGTAGTGAAATCACTTCTGGTAGTTCCCTAAAGCAAGGAGAGCAGTTGTATCTCATTTGGAGGAAAGCCCACAGGTTCTCAAAATGCAGTCTTTGAGCCACCCCAGCCCAAGTCTTAACTTTTCGATGTGTTCGGCGCTTGCACGTGCAACCAAAATGCTCTGGGAGGAGGAAGAAGCAGACGGATTCAAGAGACCCAAGTCATATACTAGAAGACGAATTATCTCTGCCTAATCAAGTCTGTGGTTGCTCTTGCAAGATGCTTGTGCATTAACGGGCTCAGTCAGCTGTGGATTCTTCTGTGTCAAAGGCTGCAAACACCAGAACCGAGATCCAGGATTATTGTTCCCCTCCACCTCCATCCCAGTTCTTCCACAGAATATAGTGAACATGTTTTTTACATTTGTGTGTGCACGTGTGTGTGCCTGCACACACACACACTTCAGATACCTGTGTGCATAGTATGAATTTTTCTTTAAAAATTCACAGTAAAATTATATCTAGAAGAAATGAAATGAAAAATATCTGGAACTTTTAAAATTATCATTCTAGATACAATTCTTGATTCTTTTCTCTTTTTTGATTCCATTTGTTCTATATTTAATTTTATTGTACAGTCGTACCTCGGAAGTCGAATGCCTTGCGGCTCGAATGTTTTGGTTCTTGCAAACCTGGAAGTGAGTGTTCCGGTTTGCAAATGTTTTTTGGAACCCAAACGTCCGATGCAGGTTCTGCAGCTTCCCATTGGCTTCAGGAGCTTCCTGCAGCCAATGGGAAGCCGTGCCTTGGTTTCTGAACATTTTGGAAGTCAATGGACTTCCGGAATGGATTCCATTCGACTTCTGAGGTGCAACTGTATTGTGAGAATTTTAATAAAACTTCCTACTATGATTCCTGTGTGAATATGTGTGTATGGGTTATTAAATCAATTACCTGCTCTTCACTAGTAGCTTTCAGGGTGGGTTACAACAACATTAAAATCCAGTGTTAAAAACAGCTAAAACAAATCAGTGTCACAGCAATACAAGAGGGAAAGACAGAGAGAGAGAATTGAGAGAATTACAGGCAAACTATACACATGCGGAACAACTCACTTGGAAGCATGTCAGGGTTTTTCAAAATAACAACAAATATTGTACGAGGGAGGGGAAGGTAGACAAGTTGGTAATTTGTTTATTGAAAAGTTCAGCAGCTTTGTGGTATATTGGTAGGGTGATGCCCAACCCTATGTAACTGGCAGCCAGTGTAGCTGGCCCAGGATCGATGTCATAAGCTCAAACCGTTATGTCCTGCTGAGCAACCTGGCTGCCAAATTCCGCACCAGCTGAAATTTCTGACCCTCCTTCAGAGGCAGTTCTATGTAAAACGTGTTGCAATGATCTAACCTAGGACAATCCAGACTCAGAGACAGGAGAGGAGAGGGACCAGGAGTCAGAGATGAGGCAGGCTGCTGAAGAGTCCAGGGAGTCTCCCCCTCCTGCTGCTACCAGCTCCCCTCCCCATCTCTCAGAACAGGCACCCCAAATGCGGCCCTCCAGATGTTTTGGGACTACAATTCCCATTATCTATGACCACTGGTCCTGTTAGCTAGGGATGATGGGAGTTGTAGTCCCAAAACATCTGGAGGGCCGAGTTTGAGGGTTCGTGTCCCAGAACATGCAGAGAAATGAAGAGAGCAGAGGAGAGATTGGTTGTGCACAGGCACAGTCTCTGATTGCTTAGGGGGGGGGAACCCTAGAGAGGGTGAGACTTTGGGAACTGTGGGAAAGTGGGAACCTTCAGTCCTTGCAACTGCTTCACTGGGGGAGACCTGCTGGGATTACTGGCCTGCACTGTTTTGGTTTCTTTGAAGTAAGAGTTAACTTCACTGACACCATTGGGGTTTTTTTTTTTATTGCTGAACATCACCTGACTCCAGCTCCTGACACCCTGGAATGAGAGAATCCTGGTCCTGGAAGCTTATCTGTGTTCTTTTCTTGGCAGCTCACCAAAGCCCTTTATTTGGTTGAGTTTGGCAGAGTAGCCATTTTGATGCAGGAACTTTCCACCTATCCCTGTAAGTTAACAAAAGCCTGTACAGTGTTACCTCGGGTTAAGAACTTCATTCGTTCTGGAGGTCCGTTCTTAACCTGAAACTGTTCTTCTACACCTCTTGGCAAAAATTTGACCGCTACCTGTCAGCAGCTGCACTTAACCTCAGTCTACTTTCAGCAATAATAACGTAAAAGGAATCAAGACATGTGAGCAAGATTTTAGCTTTCAAAAAGAAAGCGAAGGTGTGTGGACGGGGAGCACTTCAGTCATCCAAGGGTCCTGAGCGTCTCCCATGCACATACATGAAGCTCCAAGCAAGGTTCCCTCTTCCATTAAAGGAGCCTCAGTTTGCTTGGCTCATTCAAAACAGAATGCTGGGCCTTGGGTCCAGCTGAGCTGTGGATTCACTGGATCAGAGAGACTGGAGACGAATAGAGCTGAAGGAATTGGTGACAAGGGGCACTACCAACCCTTCTGCAAGACGTTACTCAGAATGCTATTTCACAGCTGGAAGCATCGTCCTTTGTAATCCTATTACAATTCACAGGTTGTTTATTTTGAAGTCTCTGCACAGTCCTGCACAACCCACTGACACACTTTAAAAGCATTTCACCACCCCTGAGAGAGATTCTGAACCCCTGCGTCAAATGATGAGTCACCAAAAAGCATATGCAAACTCTCCAGTCCTCCTTCGCAATTGGGTCTGGCACATTATTTGCGGGAAATATAATTCCATGAAATGAGTGGGGGTTTTTTTGTTGTTGTTGTTTTACATTTAGGCAGATAAAGTGATTTTTTGGAATGCTCAAGGCGCTATGACAAAGAAATCACAGCTTGCACAGATTAAGACAAGAGCAATAAAAAGTGATTTTCGAGATACATCCCAGTATCAGATTCTCTGAAACAAAGATTCCATAAAAGAGTTTTTAAGAAAGGGAGGGGCACACACACACACAAAATGTTGTGCAAGCAAAATATATACACAGCTGGGGACAAAGAAACTCTGCATAACTTAGAGGCTCTTTCTTTTGACTGCAACATCTCCCTTCCCTGCAAGTTTCCACACCAGTTTGGAATGGGGAAATGTGTCATTTTTGGTTTCTTGATTTTTGCAATCTTCAGTCCTCCATAACAGTTTCAATATTATTATTATTATTATTATTATTATTATTATTATTATTATTATTAATTTATTTATTTTAAAAAGAATTTTATTAGTACTTTGCACACAACAACAGCACCTAGTTTACAGCTCTGGGTTTGGAGGAGACAAATCATGAGCCCAAATAATAACCCACTATAAGGCAAAAAATGGCTTATCACAGCTGCTCCAGAAAGGAGGAGGAGGAGGAGGAGAAGAAGAAGAGGAGGAGGAGGAGTTTGGATTTGATATCCCGCTTTATCACTACCATAAGGAGTCTCGAAGCGGCTACCATTCTCCTTTCCCTTCCTCCCCCACAACAAACACTCTGTGACTGAGTGGGGCTGAGAGACTTCAGAGAAGTGTGACTAGCCCAAGGTCACCCAGCAGCTGCATGTGGAGGAGCGGAGCCGCGAACCTGGTTCACCAGATTATGAGTCTACCACTCTTAACCACTACACCACACTGGTATCAATCTCCAGCCCCCAACAGCCTGAATATTTGGGTGTTTTTGCTCTGTTGGGTTTACTATTTCGCACAAACAGAGCCTAAAACACCTCACAAAATATTGATGTGATTATATCCAGTTTACCTGTTTTGTGTGCACATTAGAGTGCCCCCTTACACAATGCCCAGCAAAGAATGTGGTTCTCAGGTGGAGCCTGCCCCCCATCCAGGCACCACCCAGACTGAGATCTTAGCTTTAGCAAAATGGTTGCATCAGGTGTCCTCCTCCTACCATATTGCAATGCAATATATCTTACCACAGTGGGGAAGACTCTGTCTACGTGCATGTCTGCAATCCTGGTGCCCAGCTAGTCTTCCTTCTCAAGGGTTTTTATCTTTAAATGAGGTCTGAAATGAACATCTCCTTGTCAGGTGTGCGTGCAGGAGCCAGGCCCTGTGACCAATAGGACTCTGCAGGACTGGGGCCTTCCTAAGCTAGTTCTGAAGAGGCAAGGCGTGGCCTCACAGGTGAGGTTGATTGGTAACTCAAAGCACCTGGTGGCAAGAGCCGGGAAGGGATATTAGGTCAGCATTTTGCCTTCGGCTCTTTGCCACAGCAACACGCTCCCTGCCTTGCTGTGTTTGACTCCCTGCTTCTTGATCCTCGGACCCCTGACTTCATGACTCCTTGCTTCTTGATCCTCAGACTCTTGGCTTCTTAACTCCTGGCTCTCTGACCCTCAGACTCTTGGCTTCCTGACTCCTGGCTACTGGATTCCCATTCCTGCTCCCACCCTGCCATCTTGCCCCCGGTCCCAACGTCCCCAGCCGGGACTTCGATCGCCCGTAACCGGACCGCGGCATTCCTCAAATGAAGAACGGTCTTCTGACAGCCCTTAAAATTCAAGGCCATCTTTTGTTAATTCAGACCCTCCTATTTAAAATCAACCGGGGAGTGCACAGGAGTGGGAGAAACTAGGTAAGAGTTTCCCAAACACGAGTCTCCAGCTGTTTTTGCACTACAACTCCCATCATCCCTAGCTAAGAGAACCAGTGGTCAGGAATGATGGGAATTGTAGTGTAAAAACCACTGGAGACAAGTTTGGGAAACCCTGAGCTAGATGACTCTATATACACAAGACCAGGCAAACTTCAAGTAGTATTATTATTATTAAAATGTGTATGCCGCACTATACCAGCAGGTCTCAAGGCGGTTCACAGGATAAAACACAACATAAAAACACAAAATACACAATCAAAAGGAAAACAACAATAACCCCCTCCTCTGTAAAGGAGGCCATATGGCTTGCCTGATGCATTTCAGTGAAACCACAAATGCTCTAATTCCAACTACCGTACTTTTCCATGTATAAGATTAAGGTTTTTTCCCTTAAAAATAATGTTAAAAAAGGGGGGTAGTCTTATACATGGGGGCAACCTCCCCCCATTTTCTTACTTTTGAGTCCCCCCAAAATAGGGGACGCCTTATACACGGGGGAATGTTATACACAGAAAAATATGGCAAATTTTAGAAGTTCTAGTTAAACCAGAGCTAAGAAGCACCACTGAGCAAACTACTGAAACAATAAAGAAATACAACCGAGAAAATTCGGCCCTGCTGCTAGTTCTTTTGTACAAGCAAACATACTTCTGGATTCTGTCCACAGCACCTGAAACAAACACACACACACACACACACACACGTTCTTTCTTGAAGGTAGGCCATTGCATCTGGAGGAACAAGCAACGCATTAAAAAGCATCGCAGAAAGTGGCCTATTGATTGGTGTGTGTCGGGTTTTTACGCCGTTTAAAATTCAATTTGCTTGATCGCCAGTTGAGTTGCTGCTACAGTTCATTAAAAAGTCCCAGTTGGGAGCCAACATTATTCATAAGCTGGTTATTCATCCCGGCTCCTCAACATCCCTCCCCCGCCCACAAAAAAATACCAAACACATTCAATCATGCTTGTAAATATTAGCGTTAATCTTCAGTAAAAGCAGAAATCTCACTATCACTCTTGGAAAGTTTAGAAACTTTGGCAAGATTCCCGGGTAAAAACCACAGCAGTTCTGGAGAGGAACGGGGAAGGCGGCCCGTTCAGACCTGGCTGGTTCCAAAGAGCCAAGTCAGATCACTTACGAAACAAAAAGGTCATGTTTAATGTTAGCAAAACATTAGTAACAATAGAAGGGCAGATTTCTTCCTTTGCCATGAGAAATGGCCCTTGCTTTTCAGACTGAACTCCAGGAAGAGTTCAAACCCATGTCCAAATATTCATTATATTTTAAATACATCTGTCCTCCTTCCAAAAAGATTGAGACAGCATGCATCTTTCCTTCAGTTTTTATTGCAACAGCTCTGTGATGTTGCTTAGTGAAATATACTCGGAGTCGAGTGTGAATTTCATGCTCTTTATTCAGCTCGTAGTAGCAATGAATGAAACTTTCCCCAAAACGTCTAGCTATACAGTGGTGCCCCGCAAGACGAACGCCTCGCAAGACAGAAAACCCGCTAGACGAAAGGGTTTTCCGTTTTGGAGGCGCTTCGCAAAACGAATTTCCCTATGGGCTTGCTTCGCAAGACGAAAATGTCTTGCGAGTTCCTGCGGGGTTTCCCCCCCTTTCCCCCCCTTTTCCTAAGCCGCTAAGCCGCTTATCAGCTGATCCGCTAAAAGCCGCTAAACCGCTAATAGCGCTAATCCGCTAAGCTGTCAATGGGCTTGCTTCGCAAGACGAAAAAACCGCTATACTAAGAGCCTCACGGAACGGATTAATTTCGTCTTGCGAGGCACCACTATATATACATAATTTACACAAATGGGCCCCCACGTGATTGGCTAATTCTGGGCTGCTCCTGTAGGCCAATCAGGTTGCGGATTCACTTCCTTCAGGAGCCTGATTGGCTGCTCCTGCAGGCCAGTCAGTGAACACTGATTCACTTCCACCTGGAGCTGGATTGGGTGACTCCTGTGGACCAATCAGACTGCTGCATTCTGGATCCTATTGTTCTAGGATTCAGCTCAGTACATAACAGTTAGGCAAGTCCTAACACGTCTGATTTATTTTTTCTGATTTATGCTACAGTTCAAATGTTTTCAGTGTTCTGTGTGACTGAATATGGATTGCATTCAACTAAAGTCTAGTCAGAGCAGACCTCCTGAAATTATCAGACCTTAGTCATGCACATTAATTTTATTGCGAGTTTTCTGAGTAACAGATAGTTTAGTGCCACCTTATGTGTACAATTATATATGTGCAGTTTGGGTTAATGTGCAAAAAGCATTCATATGTGGTTAGTATTATTTACTGCACTTATTTACAGGAAGCAACCCACTGCGCCATCACACAAAACAGTACAAAGGTTATAACCAGTATCCAAGTTATACAAAAGGCAAACCTAAATACACATCCATTCATACTAAAGGCAGATCTCACACAGCTCCCCTACTGAAAAGAGGCCACAGATTTGCCCAAACCCTCCAAATTAAGAGCTTTTTAAAAAGGGAAAAAATTGCCTGCCACCTAAAAGAAGACAGTGATTGTGCAAGGCATGTGATGCTGTGAATGGATGTGTCCATGAGGAAAGGATTGGGAAGGCGCAGGAGAGACTGTACTTTTTGAGAATCCTAAGGAAAAACCATCTTCCGCAGAAACTGCTGCTTGCCTTCTATCACTGTGCCATTGAGAGCGTGCTCACTTATGGCTTATGTGTGTGGTACGGAAGCTGTACTACCCAGGACAGGATGGGGTTGTGCAGAGTTGTGAAGGCAGCAGAGAGCGTTGTTGGCTGCCCACTCTCCACCTTAGAGCAGATTTATGCCACAAGGTGCCATAGGAAGGCACTGGACATAGTAAAAGATCCATCACATCCTGGTCACTGTCTCTTCGAGCTCCTGCCGTCGGGACGGAGATACAGGACGATGAAGACAAGAACCAGCCGTCTCAAGAACAGCTTCTTCTCCAGAGCGATCTTGGCCCTGAATGGGAAACCTGGACTTTGAAAGTCATCTAATCTTCCTTGCTGTATTATATTGTATTGTTTTAATTAGTGTTTTTATAGTTGTTCTGATTTTGTGTGGAGTGCCCTACCTGGGTGGATGGAGCAGCCAAGTAAATTTCGTTGTCCCTGAGAGGGGGCAATGACAATAAAGATATTATTATTATTATTATTATTATTATTATTATTATTATTATTATTATTATTTCTGCGTTGGAATATGCACAGCTTGCGGACTTAACTCATAGAATAAGAGAACAACAACAACATACGTTTAAAGAAGATTGAATATATGGTGGGAAATTGTGTACATTTGAAAATGTGGGCAGCATTAAGATAAATTCAACAGTGTAAATAAGTTTGGGTGGATGCAATAGAGGAATACTGAACGGTTTATTTTATGTAAAATATGCAGGGATTTATGTTATGAAAAATGAACCACGGGAAAGGAAGAGGGGAAGTGATTGATATTTTGAGGTTGTTTAAATGAATATTTTAAATTGTAAAAAGAGAAAATTTAATAAAGATTATGTTTTTAGAAAGAGAACTTTCTGCTTTGAGCATCCTACAGAGAAGTTTCACAGCACAGCTGCAGGGGTGAACGTGGGATAGAGGAGCGGAGAACTTCCAATGGCTTTGGGGTGTGTGGATCATGTCACCTGCATTTTTAAGCAATCAGTGACAGTAGCACAGTGAGAGGCATCTTCTCCTCGCAGATGGACCTCAGCAGAGCTTTCTGTCAACTGCATAAGAGCAACCTGGCCAGATCAGGCAAAAGGCCCCATCTAATCCCACTGTCATGGGTGCCCTGCTCGGCATAGTTCATAGCTTCTCTGAGTTATTCAAGCCCCTTTGCCACAGCAAGGCAATGATCAACATCAAAAAAATGAAGATCATGGCTACTGGTCCCATCACCTCCTGGCAAATAGAAGGGGAAGAAATGGAGGGAGTGAGAGATTTAACTTTCTTGGGCTCCATGATCACTGCAGATGGTGACAGCAGCCACAAAATTAAAAGACGCCTGCTTCTTGGGAGAAAAGCAATGACAAACCTAGACAGCAACTTAAAAAGCAGAGACATCACCTTGCCAACAAAGGTCCGTATAGTTAAAGCTATGGTTTTCCCAGTAGTGATGTACGGAAATGAGAGTTGAACCATAAAGAAGGCCAAAGAATGGATGCTTTTGAATTATGGTGCTGGAGGAGACTCTTGAGAGTCCCATGGACTGCAAGAAGATCAAACCTATCCATTCTCAAGGAAATCAGCCCTGAGTGCTCACTGGAAGGACAGATCCTGAAGCTGAGGCTCCAAGACTTTGGCCACCTCATGAGAAGAGAAGACTCCCTGGAAAAGACCCTGATGTTGGGAAAGATGGAGGGCACAAGGAGAAGGGGACGACAGAAGACAAGATGGTTGGATACTGTTCTCGAAGCTACCAGCATGAGTTTGACCAAACTGCGGGAGGCAGTGGAAGACAGAAGTGCCTGGTGTGCTCTGGTCCATGGGGTCATGAAGAGTCAGACACGACTAAACGACTAAACAACAACAACAATCCCACTGTCTTCTCACAGGGGCCAACCTGAACCACATGGGAAGGCTGCAAGCAGAACCTGGGCGCAACACCACTCTTGCCCATCTGCGATTCCCAGATATTCAGAATCGCATTGTCTCTGACGGCAGAGGTAGAGCATACTCACGATGTCTAGTAGGCACTGATAGTACCTCAGGTTACGTACACTTCAGGTTACATAAGCTTCAGGTTACAGACTCCGCTAACCCAGAAATAGTACCTCGGGTTAAGAACTTTGCTTCAGGATGAGAACAGAAATCGTGCGGCGGCAGCAGGAGGCACCATTAGCTACAGTGGTGCTTCAGGTTAAGAACAGTTTCAGGTTAAGAACGGATCTCCGGAACGAATTAAGTACTTAACCCGAGGTACCACTGTAGCCTTCAAAAGTCTCTCTATGGGTATAAGGTAAAGGGACCCCTGACCATTAGGTCCAGTCGTGACCAACTCTGGGGCTGCGGCGCTCATCTTGCTTTATTGGCTGAGGGAGCTGGCATACAGCTTCTGGGTCATGTGGCCAGCATGACTAAGCTGCTTCTGGCAAACCAGAACAGCACACAGAAACACCGTTTACCTTCCCGCTGGAGCAGTACCTATTTATCTACTTGCACTTTGACATGCTTTTGAATTGCTAGGTTGGCAGGAGCAGGGACCAAGCAATGGGAGCTCACCCCGTTGCGGGGATTCGAACCGTCGACCTTCTGATCAGCAAGTCCTAGGCTCTGTGGTTTAACCCACAGTGCCACCCGCGTGGGTATAGGGTGGTATATAAATTCAATAAATAAAATCATCCTCCTTACCTAGGTTATAGTCACATACAACTCAGGAAGTTAGTGAGGTTTGTATAGGCTTGGATGAAAAATTCAGCGGCCTCTTAACACACAGCCCAAAGCTCAGGAGTTTTAACAAGTTCCCAAACACTCCTCTATGCTGGATCTCAACCTAAGTTTGAGGTTTGGGGTCTCCATCCCCATGGAGTGGGCTCATTTCCGTTTTGGATTCTGCCCCTACAGCCATTTTAACCTCTCCCTCCCCCCTTTTTTTGTTGAAGGGGAAACTGAGGCACTCATTTCTCCAAGTGCTCAGATGAGCTCAAAACATTATGCAACTTCTAATTCTTTTAGTTTGGGGAAGAGTTCGAAGTTTATCTAAGCTCAGCTTCTGGGAGCGCGTCTATCTTTCCATCTTCCAAAGTGATTTCAGTTTTCAGACTGGAAGAGTACAACTCACCCTAATTTTTAAACAGTCTGTTTCCACCACTCTTCCCTGACCTCAGAAGCTACTCCCCATTTTGAAACTAAAGGCCAGTTTATTCTTTATACAGTGGTACCTCGGGTTCCATACGCTTCAGATTACATACGCTTCAGGTTACAGACTCCGCTAACACAGAAATAGTGCTTCAGGTTAAGAAGTTTGCTTCAGGATGAGAACAGAAATCGTGCTCCAGCAGCGCGGTGGCAGCTGGAGGCCCCGTTAGCTAAAGTGGTGCTTCAGGTTAAGAACAGTTTCAGGTTAAGTATGGACCTCCGGAATGAATTAAGTACTCAACCCAAGGTACCACTGTACTGTTTATAATGTTAGCAAAAAAGGAAGGGAAACAAATCCTTAAGGCAGCACACACTAAGACGCGTATCGAAAAAAGGAACACCGCCGCAGGAACGTTAACACAGTAAAATCAGAAGAGATGCTTAAAGAGGAAACCACAGCGACAGCACAGTTGAGCTGCCAAACACTTCTCTATAAGCTACCACCACATGTAAGCTACCTTCCGATGCAAGGTCTTAAGGAGGAGGCAGAGTGGATTGGACCAATTCAGACTACAGTTGAGGAATACTGCTTTTAAACACTCCCCTGTGTAAAACAGAAGGAAACCCCAACAAACAAGCAACCAAGTTGCAAAGCTTGCTGCTCTGTTTTTCATTTAACACAGGGAAGAAGGGATTCAAATATGCGACCCTCCACCTGCAGCCGGAACGATTCAATCCATGCTACCACCATAGCCTTCCGCTTTGCGTGCAGATCATTCCCGACCCTGGAGAATTCTGAAGCTTCCCTGGAGACAAGCAACGGGAATTGCAGCGTGTGCATTGGCGACGGGTTGTAGAGCAGCTGGCTGCATTTCTCCATCCGTTGTTTACCTTGCCTCTTCGTTAGCAGTCAGGATTCCCCCAGGGACAATTAGCTTCAGTAGGAGACGTCGGGTAAGAGCAGCCCCGCTCCATCAAGGCCACAGGCAGCCCGGCAAACTTGTTCTCAAATATGCCAACCTGATGCTGCCTGTTATGTACTGAAGTTCTCACCCTGGGTCAGCAGGGGGATACTGTAGATAGTTTTCACTCAGGTCCACTTATGCAAATAAGGGATTGAAAGTGACGTTCAGTGATTGGATAGTTACAGAAAGTTGTTACAGTTGAGTGGTACTGGAGCTCTATATAAGCAGGCTGGCTGAACCCTTCAGTTCAGTTCTGTTCTGGCCTGTGAATAAACAAGAGCTGTTTGAAGAATCGCTGAGTCGTCTGCTGTGTCTACCCACTATTTAACACTGCCAATGGGAAGCCCACAAGCGTGACCCAAGGGCAACCACCGTCTCCTCACTGAAAGCTACCTTTGACATGATGGCTGCAACATTAGAAGCTTCTGCTATCCGAACAGGGTCAGGATTGCTCCACTAATCTCTTTGGTGGGCAGATTCTCCCGGGAAGGTGCCACCAGTAAAAAGGCCCTGCACCTCACTGCCATGAGTCTTGGGACCAGCAACACAGCCTCCCACTGAGACTTTCAACAACCACAGAGGTGGCGGGGGGGGGGGTATAAAGCCAAACTGAAGTTTGTTTTGCTCGGGGAAACCACTCTACCTTCAGAAATGGCATTTGCATTTTGCTTCCTTTCCTCCTCCTTTCTGCACTAGAAATTTAATTACCTTGTAGACCACTTAATATTTTGGCTTACACTCAATTAAACTGAGGTTTACAGAGAGAGACAAGTGAGGTTTAATGGTTTTATATAACAACCCTTGTCAAAAGGTTGCAGGATGATTAACAACTTGGAGCCCATCTGCACTATACATTTAAAGTAGTATCATGCCACTTTAAATCATCATAGCTTCTCCCAAATGTTCCTGGGAATTGTAGGTTGTCAAGGGGGCTGAGAGTCATTGTGAGATCTCTAGATCCCTCACAGAGCTACAATTCCCAGAGTGGTTTAACCATTCATCTTCTCAGGAATTCTGAGAATTGTAGCTCCCAGGAATCTTTGGGACAAGCCAAGACTAGTTAAAGTGATACAATACTCCTTTAAACGTAGAGTACATATGACACCACAGGAACATAATGGAGAATGCAAGGCACATATTTAACAAGCATAAAACACAAAAATTAAATCTAGTACAATTCACAATAACAAGCAATAAATAAAATTACACAACACAATACAAAGTAAGCTACAGTGTTAAATTATTCACAGTATCAACCCACCTATAAAATCTGCAACTTAACCTCTGAAAAATAACATAACTTGTTAATCTACTCTTCTCAGCTTCAGCACATATATCTAAAATCAAGTGTCTGAAAGATTCTTTTTTAATCACCAACAGCATTCCGAAAGCACAAGAACAGGGCACAACGTGTATATAATTCTCTATAATAATAATATAGTGCAACTGACTTTCGGGGTTGGTGTGTTGTGCGACAAGCACACAAAGAGTAATGAGATTGAGTGTTTGGGGGGGAGGGAGGCTCGGTTAATTTCATTGTACACAGATTGTACATTGACAATAAGGGTATTACAGTGGTACCTTAGGTTACATACATGCTTCAGGTTACATACGCTTCAGGTTACAGACTCCACTAACCCAGAAATAGTGCTTCAGGTTAAGAACTTTGCTTCAGGATGAGAACAGAAATTGTGCTCTGGCGGCATGGCGGCAGCAGGAGGCCCCATTAGCTAAAGTGGTGCTTCAGGTTAAGAACAGTTTCAGGTTAAGAACGGACCTCTGGAACGAATTAAGTACTTAACCCGAGGTACCACTGTATTATAATATTATTATTGTTGTACGCAAAACTAGCTCTTAATCGTGTTAAGTCGAGCCCTATGACCTTTGCAGGACTGCATCTCCAAAGGTTTTACATTTGTGGTGTGAACGTGCCCAGAGTGGAGGAAGTAGAAGTAGAAGTAGAAGTAGAAGTAGAAGTAGAAGTAGAAGTAGAAGTAGAAGTAGTAGTAGTAGAAGAAGAAGGATAGAGGACAAACTGCCCATAAAACATTTTCTGTTTGGCTATGGAAAAAGCTCCAAAATCATACAAACAATCCATAAAAATTATCATCAACACTTGGCAGCCTCAAGTATGGGGCCTCTTTGCCACGAGGGGAGGAGGGAAAGGCTACAAAAAAAAGTATACTTCATGTTTTTTTGAGTCTTGAGTAATGTCACTATTAAGATGGGTTCATTACATAGAATTGTCATCCTCCAAATCCCTGGAAGGGGCTAGTAAGTGCTGTTTTGACACCTGGCCCAGATCAATGCTGGGGTTTGGGGGTTGGTTTTTTGGGGGGTTTTTTGCCTCTTCTCCTCTCTCTCTTAAGAAAACGTGATTTTGCATGGCAACGTCTCCAAGACAAACACTAAACAGAAAGATCCTTTCCCTTCTCCTCCTCCCAGCCTTGCAGATTACACAGGTCTTCGGTTTGGCTGCCGTGTCACTTTGACAAACAAAAGGAACAAACAGACGTTTTTGCGTGCAGTCGGAAAGCATGCAAATATTGGACAGCTAATTGCTCGACACAAAAGTCTTCCAGAGCAATAAATCTGCAGCTCCATTAGTCAGAAAAGCTAGCTTCTTAATGCTTGCCCAACTTAATTCTTTAAAAATAAATATATATATATATATATAAAAGATGACCTCGACATTCTTTGAGGTACAACCACAACTCATAAATCAACAGGCTCTGGACATAACTGAACTTCATAAGTAGATCATGGGGACTTTATTGGAACGGGCACTGGTATTGTTACCATGAAACAATAATTGTTACCATGTCTGAGAACAAAACCACCCCTGACAATTCCAGAAATAAATTTTACTTGAGATCAGAAAAAGCTGTTGTGGTGGTGGTAGGGGTTTAGACACAACGTGGGCAGGAGAAAATAGCAAATCTTGTTTATTACACTTGTTGGGCCAACATTTATTGTGCCAATGCACTTAAGATGGTTTGGAGCTCGGAATACTGGCTTGCAATTTAAACATGTGCAATACTGAAACATTGCTGTCTCATGTAGACCAATTGCCTCTTCCACGACCAACACCCATTGCAGAGACAGAGGTTGGCTAGATCGGCTGTTGAAATTCACTGCAGGCCTGGCAGCAGGATAGCATCCTTCATCACACCTGAAGGAAAGCAGGTGAGTTTAGTGGGAGCTGGATGGACCTCATGGCATGCAGAGATCTCTACTACGAAACTGTGGGAATGGCTAAAGATGGACAGTCAAGAGTGCTGTCACCACTCAGGCTTACTGCCTGCCTGTTCACCAAGAAAGAGGGCTTGCTACTGCCTGCACAGGTGTGTTTGGGGGCTGCTGGAGACATAGTGCTCTGGATCCTTCCCCCTGTTCAGCTGCTTCCCGAATCAGGGCAACCCCCCATGCTTCCAACCCCATCACTCTCCCCCTACCTGGCCCTCCCTCGCTGCTTACACCTGCTTGCACCTCCTTCCTCCTTCCATGTACAGTCTTCTCTGCAACCTCCCCCTCCTCCAGTGTGGGAGCCAGTGTGGTGTAGTGGTTAAGAGCTGTGGACTCATAATCTGGTGAACCAGGTTTGATTCCCTGCTCCTCCACATGCAGCTGCTGGGTGACCTTGGGCCAGTCACACTTCTCTGAGGTTTCTCAGCCCCACTCACCTCACAGAGTGTTTGTTGTGGGGGAGGAAGGGAAAGGAGAATGTTAGCCGTTTTGAGACTCCTTCGGGTAGTGATAAAGCGGGATATCAAATCCAAACTCTTCTTCTCTTCTTCTCCACAGCCTTGTGTGGCACCAGGAGACACTGCTCTGGCACTATGGCCTCCACCTCCTCCTCTGCCAGCAATGCTTTCAGAAGTGCCACGACAGAAGGAGAAAGACGAAGAGCAGTGATGCGCAGGGTCAAGGTAAGTTGGTGCATCTTTTGGTTTCGTTTTTGGGTCCCATGCTCTCATGTGAGCCAACTGACCCCTGCTACAGAGCAGGATGAAAATGCACCTGTCTTTTTATATGCAACAACAGTGGCAAGAGTATTGTTAGCCCAGAAATGGAAGCAAGAAGAAATCCCGACAAAAGAAGAATGGCAGATAAAATTAACGGACCATGCAGAATTAGATAAAATGACAGGAAGGATTTGAAATCTGAAGGACCAGAGATTCACAGAAGATTGGAAGAAATATATGAACTATTTGAAGAGCAATTGTAATCAACAAATCAGGCTAGTAGGACTACAAGAAGTTTTGTAAGGAGAAATATATGAAATACTGCACAGTAGAGAAAGAATAGGACATTAGTTATGAGATTTAAATGTAATAGTGAAAGTAAGAAATGTATATTAAGTGAATAGACTGGAAAATTTTCAGATGTGATTGATGGAAGTAAAAAAAAATGGTATAAGATATGAAAATATGTTTAACTATTGTTGAAAATGATATGTTGAAAACTAATATCTATCTATCATCTATCTATCATCTATCTATCTATCTATCTATCTATCTATCTATCTATCTATCATCTATATCATCTATCTATCTATCTATCTATCTATCTATCTATCTATCTATCATCTATATCTATCTATCTATCATCTATATCAGAGACATCAGCTTGCCAACAAAGGCCCGTATAGTTAAAGCTATGGTTTTCCCAGTAGTGATGTATGGAAGTGAGAGCTGGACCATAAAGAAGGCTGATCATCAAAGAATTGATGCTTTTGAATTATGGTGCTGGAGGAGACTCTTGAGAGTCCCATGGACTGCAAGAAGATCAAACCTATCCATTCTGAAGGAAATCAGCCCTGAGTGCTCCCTGGAAGGACAGATCCTGAAGCTGAGGCTCCAAGACTTTGGCCACCTCATGAGAAGAGAAGACTCCCTGGAAAAGACCCTGATGTTGGGAAAGATGGAGGGCACAAGAAGAAGGGGACGACAGAGGACGGGATGGTTGGACAGCTACCAGCATGAGTTTGACCAAACTGCGGGAGGCGTGCTCCGGTCCATGGGGTCACGAAGAGTTGGACACGACTAAACAACAACAAAAACATATATATATATATATATATATATATATATATATATATATATATCTCGCACCTATCTTTTGGTCTTGCACACTGAGATGGCCGGAGCACGGAAGCCTACATGGGACATCTGGAAATGGGATCAGAGCTGGGGTGGCTTCTGTCAACCCTGGATTTTGTGTGCAAAACAGGTGGGGATGTATCAGAGGGGGAATATTATGGGAATGTTAAGGACTGTAGGAAAGGATATATTGAATAAGGATTATCCTCCCTTCACTCACACTAGTAAGTGATGTAGCAAAGCAAAATCCCCTCACTATAGCTGGAAGCTAGTTTGCAGATTTGTTTGAATCTCTTCGTTCAGATTATTTCCTGGTGTCCCCTTTTGATCCCTCTTAAAAGAATAAAGACACGAGAGTCTTTCTGAGTAAAGTAACAAAAAGTTTACTCACATTTCAGTTCACGGTTTGATCTCTGAAAGGCAGGCTTTGCTTAGTAGTTACACAAAGAAACTGTGTGAGTTCATCTCATAGGGAGGCTGAATTCACGTGCTGCTGGCCGAGAGCCAGCAGACAGCAAAATTACATCAAGACAACAAAATGGCTGCAGGAGAGCAGCATGGCAGCAAAAGATAGAACAACAAGCAAGTGAAAGACAGACTGATCAACATTGAGAAAATGACTGCATGGCTTGGCTCTTTTAAGGAGTCAGGCGGGGCCATGTCCACCTCCCAGATCACATGCAGGGAGAGAAAGCTCCTGACTTCCCCATTCTAGGGAAAGAATGTTGCATTTGACTGCACCCATGGATTACATACCACAAATATCCTCGATACTGGCTGCTGTGTCTGTCCAAGCCCCCACCCTTGAAACAGAGATTGGCCCCTGTGAGAACAGGGTGTTGGACTAAATCAAGCAGGCTCTTCTCACGCTCATTTTTAGGGGAGTTATGAGGGCTTTCAAATATGTCTGGCACCATCAATACTGCGCTCTCCTACACATAAATTTCACTTAATTTGGTTTTCCCTTTGCAAAAACAGGCAAGTCCAATGACACTCATTCTCATCTTGACAAAACTAATTTTCCATGCCTTAAGTTCAGTCAACCATTTCTGGAACCTTTTTATTATTATTATTATTATTATTATTATTAAAGCCATGCTATCTTCCTGAAACATCTGCAAAGAGACATGATCAGAAGGCAGGCCTTTCTACCACCATAGATGGACAAGAAAGAACTTATTATATCCCAGTAAGCTTCTCCATGTTTGTGCATACATGGACTGAAGAAGTAATTTTGCACAAAGCAGCTACATCTATTCGTGTAGCAAATTTAATTATGTGTTCTTACACTATTTCACTGGTAGATTTGCAAATACATGCTGGGTGGTTTTCCAACTGAGGCTGCAAACAAGAAGAATCAATTATTGGAAGACTGAGAGAATCAGTTCTCCAGATCAGCGCAGGTTTCTAATTTGTTAGGTTTTTATGATGCTGGAAATGCAGACTCAAGGCCATGCATTAAATACACACTTTTCAATGCCATCACCAGTCAAATGTGCCTTTTGTACACATCGTTTATGCAAACCACATGCTTTTGTGCACTGAAAATCTATTGTAAAATCTGGAGAAGCATGAATTCCATTTGGTAGTTGCATTCTTGATCCAAAATCACGCTCAGAAGCACTGAGTTGGTCTTTAGCAAGCAGCAGACCAAGCAAATCCCTCGTCCTACCCTTCCGTTTATGGCAATCAAAACCATGCATTTTTTGTGGGAAGACACTGACATAAAAGCAGATAAAAGGAGAAATAAAGAAAAGAGAAGACTGGGAGAAGAACCGTAGAATGGTAGAGATGGAAGGGACCACATGGGTCATTTGGTCCAACCTCATGCAACACAGGAAACCTTTGCCCAATGTGGGGCTTGAACCCACAACCTTGAGATTAGGAGTCTCGTGCTCTACTGACCGAGCTGTCTGCCCAATCTGCCAAATGTCAGAAAGGAAAGCACCAAGACAGTTGTTGAACCAACCCTTCTGAAAAGTGCAGATAAGCCCAAATTCCAATGCAGGGCGATTCACAACAGATACAGCAGTTTCTTATTTTGATGATGAATACCGTCTACTCTCTCTTGCTCACAAACATTTAAGTTCAGATGTAAAACTAGGTCTACAGAATAACACAGCTTTGCATATGAAAAAATGTGATGGCTGCCCCCCTGTTTTCTGCACGTGCAGGGTGCAGAGGGAGTCCAACATAGCTCTCCATTCTGCATAGGTTATATTTTCTGAGAATCCTCCAAGAAAATAACCTCTCAAAGGACCTGTTGATGGCATTTTACCATTGTACTGTTGAGAGTGTATTGTGGTCTGTGTGTGTGGTTTGGGAGCTGCACAGTCAGGGGAAAAACAATGCTGTCCAGGGTTGTAAAGACTGCAGAGAGAATAATTGGGTGCACTTTTCCCACCTTGGATCCAATCTTGTCATAAGAAAGCTGTAGAGACAGTGCAGGATAGTGCGCACCCCGGAAATGGTCTCTTTCAGCTTCTGCCTTCTGGAAAAAGGTACAGGGTTATAAAGACTAAGACTAGCCGCCTGAGAAACAGTTTCTACCCAAATGCGATTTTGGTTTTAAATGCAGTGTAAGGAGTATATTGTATTTAAAAATGGGGTATCAGAGTTTTTAGGGGGTTAACCAGGCTGGGATAGCTGGGATAGCAGGCTTGTTGGTTTTTGAATGTCTGATGTAGATTTTTTCAATTTCGTTGTTCTGTATGGGACAATGACAATAAAGATTATCATAGCATATCACATCATATCTGAGGAGAGCCTTGGCCTCAAGCCCTTGGCTACCCACCCCATGTCAGAACCCCTTATGGTGATGAGTGGTTCCTCATAAGAACATAATTAGAGCCTTCCTGGCCAAAGGTCCACCTCATCCAGCATCCTGCTCTCCTGGCAGCCAACCAGATACAGTGGTACCTTGGGCTACATACGCTTCAGGTTACAGACTCCGCTAACCCAGAAATAGTACCTCGGGTTAAGAACTTTGCTTCAGGATGAGAATGGAAATTGTGCAGCGGCAGCAGGAGGCCCCATTAGCTAAAGTGGTGTTCAGGTTAAGAACAGTTTCAGGTTAAGAATGGACCTCCAGAACAAATTAAGTTCTTAACCCAAGGTACCACTGTACTTCTAGGAAGCCTACAAGCAACAGTGCTTTCTCCATTCGTGATTCCCAGCAGCTGGTATTCCCAATCCCACTGTCTCCGACACCCCTATGGTCTGCATCTTCCATTCTGAACCTCTGCTCCATCGTGGCCCCCATTGCACCGCACTGGAAATAGCCTCGCTGTTGCCACTCTGCATCTGTTCTGTCGTCTTCTGATGCCCCATCCTAGTCTTCTCTGGACTCACTTCAGCTCCTCTTTCCACAATTCCTGTCATTTGAACCCTAAACATCAGAAACAATTGTAACTAGGCCCTTTCCCTCAAACTTGCTGTGACCAATTCCTTCTTGCGTCCCTCAAAGGATAGATACTATTACTGGACATTCTGCCTGGCCACTTGCAAAGCGATATCACCTGACCTCTGAGATTACAATGCTATTTTATTATGCTGTGTCAATAGTTAGACAATTCATTGACAGAGTGGCTTATAAATAAGCAAAATGGATTACTCGGCACTCAGAGTTGTACGTGCTTAAACAATGATGCTGATGTCCAGATTCCTCCCATTTTTGCTCATTTTCCCAGTACTCCTACCCACATAATCTCTTATCTACAATTGCAATTCAGTACAGCCACCGTACTGTACTCCTTTTGCTCCCGAGGACTTGCCAAAAAATAATAATAAATAAAAATTGAAAAACAGCGCTGTGTTTTGTTTTCTTGTGCTGGTCTTTTTTGGCTGTACAAAACTTGCATAGAAGAGAGGGGAGGAAAACACAATTGTAGGAAAGGAAAATGGGATGGACACACAGTGCCCCATTCCTAGGAATAGTCTGGCTTGCCAAACATCATTTGTAACCCTAGAAACATTTTAACTGCAGACAAGTAGACTTGTTGTTACTCTTACTTGTAGCCAGTTATCTACGTCAATGTGTATCTAAGACACCAACCATTATGTTACTGGAGAAAAGCAATGGGAATAATATGGAGAAAGGACAAGAAGACACCACACAGAGCCAGCACCAAAACATTTCACAACAAGCCTCTATTGCAGGGTTTCCCATACTTGGGTCTCCAGCTGTTGCTGGACTACAACTCCCATCATCCCTAGCTAGCAGGACCAGTGGTCAGGGATGATGGGAACTGTGGTCCAAAACCAGCTGGAGACCCAAGTTTGGGGAACCCTGCTCTAGGGCCATAGTACTGACAATCATGGCTTGATCTTAATCCCGCTCCTCTACTTCCAGCTTAGATATCACTGGTGCCTTCAAGAAGTAAGCCTTGGGTTAAGGTCTGTTGCTGAGATCCTACTCCATACTTATACTTTGGAGACTCTGCTCATGGCTCAATGGACACAGCAGACTCCCAACTGTCCTAGCAGACAAGATCGTTTGAGAATGCCAGTGGAATGATCAGGAGGTGCGACTCTGCTGCTTGGAGGATTGGAGACGCTTCCTCCTCCGCTACAGTTTTTCGAACTGTACACATGCATAATAATGATGATGATAACCCCCCCCCCAAAAAAAACACATAGATAATACATGTGCCTCAAGCTGGCCAGGGAAGAAGAACAAGCAGAGAGAAGCAGAAAATTATTTAAGGGCGCAAAAGGAAGGAGTAAGCAAGAGAAGTGGGGGAGCCAAATTCGGTAGACAAAGGATGCAAATATTACTACTCCCGGCGTGAGTAATCTTTCAGAAAATGGTTCACTGCAAGCCACAAAGACACAGTGCAAATGATAAGGGAAGTGTATGGGTGTTTGTATAAATGATGCACACATAACTCTGAATGATGGTACAGTGGTACCTCGGGTTACATACACTTCAGGTTACAGATGCTTCAGGTTACAGACTCTGCTAACCCAGAAATACTACCTCGGGTTAAGAAATTTGCTTCAGGATGAGAACAGAAATCGTGCCCCGGTGGCGCGGCGGCAGTGGGAGGCCCCATCAGCTAAAGTGGTACCTCAGGTTAAGAACAGTTTCAGGTTAAGAACGGACCTCTGGAACGAATTAAGTACTTAACCTGAGGTACCACTGTATATATATTTTAGGAAGCCTGTATACATGGAGATTTCTTCGGAAACCTACGTTATAGAAACAGTATGGAATTTTAACATTCCGTAAATGGAAACACTGAGATTCCTTTGCCTTTAGACACGACACACAAACCAACCCATCTCCACTCATTGCATACATATTAATTGCAAATAATTCATCCGTAAGCAGCCGCTATGGCTCTCCTCCCCCACTTTATGTTAAAGAGGTTGCCATTAAAACTTAGATGCAACTTTATCCCCCAGGCAGAATTTAAAAAGAAGAAGAAGAAGAAGAAGAAGAAGATTGCAGATGACGTCCACCTTTCTGTACAGCAACAAGTTCCAAGTACTTTTTGTCATCAAGCACTCTGCCTGTTTTCTCCTTCGAGCTTTGACACAAGAACTTCCTGGTTGTTGGGTTTTGTTTTGTTTTTAGGAAAAGTTAACAATCTCCAACTTTTTTTTTAAGTGTACAAGTCTCGCAACAGGGGTGCCGTTACATGGAAATGGGTGGAGGCATTGCAATCCACAGCTGCAAACTGGACAGTCTCTCTCACACAGAGGCCCCCACATTTCCTTGCATAGCTGGAATATAATTTAAGGAGGCTAAATTGAGAATTATGAGACAGATTGAAAAGCAAAATGGGATGGAGGGCATCAGTTATGTCACAAAACAAAATACAACCTGGAATTCCTCCTCCCCAAGAGAAAATGATGTGTGCACATAGACCATTTTTGTATGTTTCACATTTGCAGGCAGAAAAAAGCAAGTACTGTTCCGGGGCAGGGCCTTATCTGCAGTGGCCCCCAATTGTGGAACTCCCTCCCCACAGAGGTGTGCCTGGCATCATTGTTATAAAGCTTGCTGCGTATATTTTTAGGACCCACCTTATTTCTGTCATTGCAAGTTGTTTAAACTGTTCTTTTTAACATTGGGTTTTAATGTTGTGTTTTAATGTTTCAGCCCTCCCTGAGACCTTAGGCTGAGGAGTGGATAATAAATAAAACAATAATCATCTTATGTAAACCACTTTGTGAGGTCTGCCTGAAAAGCAGTACAACCGTACCTTGGAAGTCAAACAGAATCCATTCTGGAAGTCTGTCTCACTTCCAAAACGTTCGAAAACCAAATCACGGCTTCTGATTGGCTGCAGGAAGCCCGTCAGACGTCTGGCTTCCAAAAATAGTTTGCAAACCGGAACTGTCACTTCTGGGTTTGCGACGTTCAGAAGCCAAAACGTTCGGGAACTAAGCTGTTTGACTTCCAAGGTACGACTGTATACAAATGTCTCTAAACTAACAAAAGCGCACATATTAATAAAAGGGGAAAGAACACTCAGTGGCTGTTCTCCTCTCCCTTCCCAATCAAATAACTTGTGTGTGTGTGTATCCAACCTATCACGTTTTTGGGACACATCACTGGGAATGAATACATTGTCCTGCTTTCTCAAAGCATTCCCACTGGAAGTTGCAAATTGCAGATACTCACACAGGGCTGCTAATATGATTCTAGCCTGACAAGGTCAGCAGGGAAACTTAACAGATAACAGAATTCCTCAAGTGATTTGTGATGCTGCGAAAAGAACATGAGATGTTGCTAGGAGGGGCCACAGAAGCCTTTCATTCTCGATCAGGCAACTGAGGCAAGAATTGTCTGGTCAAAGCCTGTGCCAAGAGCAAAACAGATGTTGTGGCAGCCATTCCCACCATTACTTTCAGCACATTTTCTTCCATATAGTAGTTGAACGTCGTCATCAAGCTATCCAGGCAGTGTAAGGAACCGTAGAAGATCAATTGGCTCTTTGTGGCTATTTTAAGCACATGGTCAAAGATGGCAAAGAGTGTCTTCTGCCTTATGTAATGATGAACTTGGTGTCAGGGAAAGAGCTGGCATCTGTTGAACTCCTGCCAAAGCTTTATTTTCCCTTCCCACTAAAGAGCTCCCTTGCTTAGTTGGGGGGGGGGGGACAACAGCTAGAGAGAGAGCCTGTACGTAATGGGATCTTCATGGGAGAATGGCAAAACCTCAAGAAAATCGTTCCCCTGGATGCTCGTTGTTTATATCAAGAGTGGGTAAACTGCAGCCCTCTGTTTGTTGCCGAACTCCAGCTCCTACCATACCTGAGCATTGCCCATATTGGCTGAGGCTGGTGGGAGCTGGATTCTCACAACATTCTAAGGGCAACATGTTCCCCATCCCTAATACATGAAAAGCACAAACACAGTTTTAGACATTTTTTTCCCTTGGGGCTTTCTCCCTAGGAAGTGCGCTTCTGACCGCAGCCTAATATAAACATGGCATGTTTGCAAATTGGCATTAGCAAAAAAGAGAGAAAGAAAAGGAAAAGAGATTGCTGCCCCGAGGAGCCTACAGTCTCAGGTTCCACAGTGAGGAAGACAAAGGAAAGGAGGAGGAGTTTGGATTTGATATCCCGCCTTTCACTCCCTTTAAGGAGTCTCAAAGTGGCTAACGTTCTCCTTTCCCTTCCTCCCCCGCAACAAACACTCTGTGAGGTGAGTGGGGCTGAGAGACTTCAGAGAAGTGTGACTGGCCCAAGGTCACCCAGCAGCTGCATGTGGAGGAGCGGAGACGCGAACCCGGTTCACCAGATTACTACACCCTTAACCACTGGTGTAGACAAGGGTGAGACAAGGGTGACAGCAAAGGTTTGTTGAAGGAGCTAAGTTGCAGTGTTACTCAAACTTAGGTCTCCAGCTGTTGTTTTTAACACTCGATTGGGAGCTGCCCAGTGTGGCTGGGGAAACTCAGCCAGATGGGCAGGGTATAAATAATAAACCATTATTATTATTATTATTATTATTATTATTATTATTATTACAACTCCCATCATCCCTAGCTAGCATGGCCAGTGGTCAAGGATGATGGGAGTTGCAGTCCAGCAACAGCGGAAGGAGACCTCCAGGATTTGGAAAGCCAGCACAATAACCAGGGCCCCTGGGGCTGTATTTCTG
Organism: Podarcis erhardii; assembly: GCF_964252035.2. Lineage (NCBI taxonomy): Eukaryota > Metazoa > Chordata > Lepidosauria > Squamata > Lacertidae > Podarcis > Podarcis erhardii. Next base: position 11,276,066 of record NC_138500.1, on the reverse strand, counting down.
CAATGACAATCTTCCTCTAATGCAACTGACTCAAGTTTTCTAACAGGGACTTTCCTAATCATGCTCCTAGCATAAACACTACTCCCATAACCAATGTGACATATGTTACAAGGCCAAGGGTTTGGATAGCAAACAAGATCGCTGTGGCCTAATTATCGGCGCTCACTTCACCCTATTGAAATGTCAGTAAAAGAATATTATGATTGCCCGAATTTGGAATTTATCCTGGCTCCTCTCCAAACTGAGCAGTTCTCTTAGCTTGCTTATTCTGGTGCACCCTATCCGAAAAAGGGAATATATGTATGTATTCCAAGACTCTCATTATTTTCACATTCTAGAGTAGGGCTGTAAGTAACTCTTAAAATAGACCCACACATTTTAAAAAGAAAATAAGAATGCCAGGCTTCCTCTTGTCCTCTGGGAAGACTCTTCAGATTGTCAAAGATACCCTGAATAACCAGTGCTGCCCACAGGGTGATTCCTGCATTGGAGGCGGTTGGACTAGATGGCCTTTGGGATTCCCTCTATCTCCACCATCCTATGATTCTTAGTTGCTCACATTAACAGTGGACTTAATCTTACATTCCCTCTTCACCTGCTCTTTAGATGGGAGGTGTATACAGTTTTACATGGTGCATGCTCTAGTTATCTCCTGCTTGGACTACTGCAATGCACTCTACGTGGGGCTACCTTTGAAGGTGACCCGGAAACTGCAATTAATCCAGGATGCGGCAGCTGGTCTGGTGACTGGGAGTCACCACCAGGACCACATAAAACCGGTCCTGAGAGATCTGAATTGGCTCCCAGTACGTTTCCGAGCACAATTCAAAGTGTTGGTGTTGACCTTTAAACGGCCTTGGTCCTGTATACCTGAAGGAGCGTCTCCACACCCATCGTTCAGCCCAGACATTGAGGTCGTTCTGGTGGTTCCCTCATTGCGAGAAGTGAGGCTACAGGGAACCACACAGAAGGCCTTCTCGGTAGTGGCGCCCGCCCTGCCTTCAGATGTGAAGGAAACATGCAGCTATCTTATCTTTAAAAGACATCTGAAGGCAGCCCTTCAAAATCTTATTAAGCCACCAATGCTTCAATTTAAGTGGGGAGGGGGGGATCCTGCGCATTTTGCTGTGTGGGACACTAGACATCAGCCCCCAAAGCCTGGCCCTATGGTGCCAACAACAACCTAGAATCATAGAATCATAGAGTTGGAAGAGACCACAAGAGCCATCGAGTCCAACCCCCTGCCAAGCAGGAAACACCATCAGAGTACTCCTGACATATGGTTGTCAAGCCTCTGCTTAAAGACCTCCAAAGAAGGAGACTCCACCACACTCCTTGGCAGCAAATTCCACTGTCGAACAGCTCTTACTGTCAGGAAGTTCTTCCTAATGTTTAGGTGGAATCTTCTTTCTTGTACAGTGGTGCCCCGCAAGACGAACGCCTCGCAAGACAGAAAACCCACTAGACGAAAGGGTTTTCCGTTTTGGAGGCGCTTCGCAAAACAAATTTCCCTATGGGCTTGCTTCGCAAGACAAAAATGTCTTGCGAGTTCCTGCGGGGGTTTTTTTCCTCCCCCCCCCTTTTCTAAGCCGCTAAGCCGCTAAAAGCCGCTAAAAGCCGCTAAAAGCCGCTAAGCCGCTAATAGCGCTAATCCGCTAAGCCGTCAATGGGCTTGCTTCACAAGACGAAAAACCGCTAGATGAAGAGACTCGCGGAACGGATTAATTTCGTCTTGTGAGGCACCACTGTAGTTTGGATCCATTGCTCCGTGTCCGCTTCTCTGGAGCAGCAGAAAACAACCTTTCTCCCTCCTCTATGTGACATCCTTTTATATATTTGAACATGGCTATCATATCACCCCTTAACCTCCTCTTCTCCAGGCTAAACATGCCCAGCTCCCTTAGCCGTTCCTCATAAGGCATTGTTTCCAGGCCTTTGACCATTTTGGTTGCCCTCCTCTGGACACGTTCCAGTTTGTCAGTGACCTCTCAGCCTTTGCGAGGCCCCTGTAGCACCACAGTCCAATCTACCTCTACTAGGTTTGTGAAGAGACAGAAAAGGAACCATAGAATTGTAGAGTTGGGAGGGACCCTCTCCTCAAGGGCCATCTAGTCCAACCCTCTGCAATGCATGAATCCCAGCTAAAGCATCCACGAGATGTAAGAAAATGGCCACATCTTAGGCTATGCACTCCCTGCACCTATCAGATTACGGAGCACGGGAAGAGTGAAGTAGGGGCATGAAATTCCAGGGGGGGAGTCAAATGAGAGGAAGTGTGGAAAGAGGAGCTGAAGTGAGTCTAGAGAAGAGGAGAAGGAGGGTCATCAGAAGAAAGAAGAACAGGTGCAGAGTAGCAACAGTCAGGCCATTTCTTGTGGGGCGCATGGGGGCCTGTGATGGAACAGGGGTTCAGAATGGAAGAGGCACACTGTGTGTCTCTTGAAGAAGTGAAACTCTGAATACCAGTTGCTTAGTGAGGAGACTGGTGTTCTACTCAGATCCTGCTTGTGAGGTTGGCCACTGTGAGAACAGGATTTTGGACTGGATGGGCCATTGGCCTGCCCCAGCAGAACTCTCCTTATGTTCATGAACCAATAGATCAGCGGTTCTCAACCTGTGGGTCCCCAGATGTTGTTGGACTACAACTCCCATCACCCCTGAGCTCTGGCCTTGCTAGCTAGGGGTGATGGGAGTTGTAGTTGAACATCATCTGGGGACCCACAGGTTGAGAAAGGCTGGAACAGATGGTGAAACTTTAGGTAGATGATGGCAGAGGGCCTTTTCAGTAGCGGCACCCGCCATGTGGAACGCCCTCCGGGCAGATGCCAAACAGATAAACAGCTATGCGGTTTTAAAAAGCCACCTGAAGGCAGATCTGTTCAGGGAAGTTTTTAGCATGTGATGTTTGTTTTTACTACAGTGGTACCTCTGGTTACGGATCTAATTCGTTTCGGGGTGCCGTGTGCACCCTGAAAAATCTAACTAGATGCGCCACTTCTGCACACACACCTGAGCACTTCTGCACATGTGCGAGCGGTGAAACCCGGAAGTAGATACTTCCGGGTTTGCCACGGCCGTAACCCGAAGATTCTGTAACCTGTTCTGTAGCACAACATAATAATATAATACAGTGGTACCTCGGGTTACAAACGCTTCGGGTTACAAACTCCGCTAACCTGGAAGTAGTACCTCGGGTTGAAAACATTGCCCTAGGATGAGAATGGAAATCGTGCGCCGGTAGCGTGGCGGCAGCAGCGGGAGGCCCCATTAGCTAAAGTGGTACCTCAGGTTAAGAAGAGCTTCAGGTTAAGAACGGACCCCTGGAACGAATTAAGTTCGTAACCCAAGATACCACTATGGAGCTTCCCAGAGTGGTTGTGGGAACCCTGTCATATGGGTGGCATATACATTATATTATTATTATTATTATTATTATTATTATTATTATTATACAGTAGTCCAAAGTTGAGAGTTGGGTTCATTTCATGTTTTGTTTCTCCAGGTTGTTAGTTTGCCTTTACTTGTTTCCAAAAGAAATATTAAGTGTCTCATTGAAACCAAGTAACTATTTCCAGGTTCCTCAGCAGATCTTGAACATTAGAAGAACCCTTAGTTATGGTAAAAACAGCTTGAGAACAGGGAGAATGACCTACAGGAGTGGTGGATGCTGGGAAGGCATCTGTTGGAGATAACCTAGCTCTGGGCTGCTTTCATGAGGCAGGGGGCTGAAATCGAAGGGAGCTTTGATCTGTAACTAGGGGCTGGGGAGCACATGTCTTGCCCTAGATCAGCCTTTCTCAACCTGTGGGTCCCCCAGATGTTGTTGAACTACAACTCCCATCACCCCTAGCTAGCAAGGCCAGAGCTCAGGGATGATGGGAGTTGTAGTCCAACAACATCTGGGAACCAACAGGTTGAGAACCGCTGCCCTAGATTCATAGGAAGACACCAAGTCACAGAACCAAAACCAAACCAAGGCCTGTGTACTTTGGTACTGCCTACAGTGGCTGGAATAACTTCTATGGGGTTTTAGACAGGAGTGTTTCACAGCCCTGCACAGAAATGACAGGAATCGCACCCAAGACCTTTTGCACCCACAGACATATCCTCTACCACTGAGACCCTCAGTCTCTGGTACAACCAGTTAAAAGGATCTTGGGTTAGCAGTTTGGGAAAGAATTGTGACTGATGACTGCTAGCAACTGAGCTGGCTGGATCAATACTGAGCTGGCTGGATCAATAGTCTGACTCAGCAGAAAGCTGTTTCACATGTTCTGTGTTTATATCCTTTTCCACACCGGAGCAGTATGCATTGCACACACAGAGAGAAAAACCTCCGATTACATCACCCTCTGCAAAATTTCTACCCGCTCTTCTCAGCTAAGATTGTTCCTCCCCAAGAAAGTGAGATCGATAGGTCTGAACTACTTCACATAAGAAATGCTAGCATCAATCATTTGTCCAGTCTTGGCCTGTCACCACAAGCACCGCCTTTGTAGACGGGAGGCCAAAAACAGGACCGAACTCATTAAGTGACAGAACTGCTATTGCTTACATATTGCTCAATAGTTTTCTCATCCTTCAGTGGATGTTTGCTTCCATCCAAGTTAGAACGCATGAACGGTAGAGAACAGTTCAGCAACTATTAATCTCTACCATCTTTAAAAAGTGAAACATGGACATGCTCCAAATTTCCAGTACAGAGGCCTTTGCCTCACTAACTGGTTTTAACAAGAATGACCTTCCGTAGGCTGTCAATATGTTCTTCTCCAATACGTAAGCAAAATATTGCAGATATAATTGTGATCTACTGGTAGATCGTGGTGGTGGTGGATCTTGGCTCCCCCCCAAAAAAATTTTTTTTAAACAGTTTTGACTTCCTTAAAAAAGCTCAACAACCTTGGTAGATCACTGCCATTTTATTTTATTTTATAGTGGGAGTAGTTCTCAGTCTCTTGAAGGCTGGACATGCCATCTAGCCAATCTCCTTGCCCAGTCCCAGAAACCCAGAGCTGGAGTATTCCAAATGCTCTCACCATCAAGACATCTAGCACAATGGTGAACCAAAATCTTCCCTCCTGTAACTAAAGGACCTTCAGATCTCACAGATTAATCAGGGTGATTAATCAATCATTATCAGATGCTTGTGAGTGATTCAGTCCATTCAGTGGAGCCAGTGTGGTGCAGTGGTTAAGAGCAGTAATCTTGTAATCTGGGGAACCGGGTTCGTGTCTCCGCTCCTCCACATGCAGCTGCTGGGTGACCTTGGGCCAGTCACACTTCTCTGAAGTCTCTCAGCCCCACTCACCTCACAGAGTCTTTGTTGTGGGGGAGGAAGGGAAAGGAGAATGTTAGCCGCTTTGAGACTCCTTAAAGGGAGTGAAAGGCGGGATATCAAATCAAACTCTTCTTCTTCTTCTTTATCTTCTCTCTTGAATTACTTCCCCAAGACAATGAGGGCAGGTGCCATCATAAAGCTGAGGGTGGTGGAGGGAGAGTGGACTGTTCTTAAGGAATGTGTGATCACAACTGGATCTATTGGTGCATAGGTAGGGCCCACTGGGAGAAAGATCACTGTATCAGAGTGATCAAAGCCCAGCTCTGTATACTTTTCTTTTATCGCTCCTTCGCAGTCCTTGCTTCTTTCCCTGCTTTGAACCCTCTCTAAGCATGCTGCCCACCACAAGTTTGCCCTCTAGCCAGATGAGCATCTCTCATTTTCTGGCGGGGCTGCACTAGCCAGCCTCTTCTGATCTGTCCAGCTCACCTTCATAACTGACTGCCAGGCTGACAGCTTGAGTAGGGAGTTGCCCCACAAGCCACTGCTCACAACAACTTTGAATATATTTCTTCCAGTGTTTGAAAGTGGAATTTTACACCTGCTTGGTGTTCCGGGAAAGGTATGACTCAGCTTTTGGACGAGGATGCTCTTTTCTAAGGATAAAACTATTTGGGCTCTGATGTAAACTATTCTTTCCCTTGGTTTAACAAGATCAGGACATAACCTGATTTCCTTAGCAGAAGGAGATACAGACGCAGCCCCATAAAATAAGCTTTTATATATTCTCTGCCGCGTTCCCAGAATAGTAGCTCGGTAACACGTGGCATACCTCTGGTGGTGTGTGTTGTTGCCTAGAGTCATGATGTTGAAGATGACCTGTTTAAATCACTGGATAAAAATGTTCCCAAGTTATAGTCCAAACCTTTTGACATCAACACACAAAAAGTTATCTTGCGTTGTTGCCATCCATTCTGTATGCAGCATTTCCAGTTTTGAGTGGAATCAGGAATCAAATAGCTAAGGCGAATGTGGAAGAGGCTGGTGTTAAAAGAAAAACAGCAAGCAGCGATTTCTCTAGGCCTGCCAGCTGCAAAATGGGGTGGAGGCAGAATCAGAATGGAGACAGGGGCTTTACAGTCCACATCATGGGTCAGCAAACTTTTTCATCAGGGGGCCGGTCCACTGTCCCTCAGACCTTGTGGGGGGCCAGACTATATTTTGAAAAATATAAATACCCTGCAAGCCGGTCCCACAGCTGCCTCCGGACCTGGAGGAGGAATGCACTCTGCACGTGCTCAGGAGTGTGTCTTGGAGCAGCCCGCTCACCGGTGTTGCTGATGAGCAGTAGCCGCTCCACTGGCCCTTCCCCACAGAGCTCCCAGGCGGTGTGCACCACACGTTGCGGCCCGTCATCAGAGGCCAGGTTGGCGGGCAGGGTGCGCACATGGAGTGCCACACAGGTGCCGCACAGCTCGCCCTCCAGCTGCTCCAGCACAACCGCCAAGTGCGCCGCCACCAGCAGTGCCAAGCCAGATGCCAGGCGTGCCAAGCTCTGGCTGAAGCCCCATGACGTGCCCATCATGATGTCCATGGCGTGGCCCAGACCCGCCAGCCTCTCTGTCCATGGCCATGCAGGGTTTACCTCAGCGCACAGGTGGCGAGGCTTTGGATTGGCTGCAGGAAGTTCCTGCAGCCAACCCGAATGCTATGCAAGCGTTGCAGAAGTCAGTCCCCACATGACGAGGTGTCCATGGCTTCTTTTCAAGGACACGCTGTGCCGGTTTAGCTCAGTGTGGGGACTGATTAAGCAGGCGGAAGGGTCCGTGGGCCGGATTTACGAGCCTGGTGGGCCTGATCTGGCCTACAATCCTTAGTTTGCCAACCTCTGGTCCACACTATACATTTAAAGCACATTCCTTCCTTCAAAGAATTCTGGCTGCTCAACTTTACCCCTCACAAAGTTCCAATTCCCAGCAACCCTTAATTACAGTTCCCAGAGGCAGGGATGAGTCAGGCTGGTGAAGAGTCATGGGTGTCTTCCCCTCCTGCTGCAACAAGCTCCCTTCCTCCCTTGTCTCCCAGAACCAGGAGAGATATGAAACAGGAGGAGCAAAGGCAGCCTGTAAGCAGGCACAGTCTCTGATTGTTTGCAATGAGCCCTGCAGAGGAGGAGACATATACAGCTGTGGGGAGGCAGGGACTTTCAGCCTCAGCAACTGATTTCATTGAGCAGGACCTACAGGCAGAGGTGCCAACTATAGGGGGCGAAAGGGTCTTCAGCCTCCTCAATATTTGTGGGTAGGGAGCTGAGCCTCCCAAAATGGAGGGGGCCACCATTCCCTGCAGCCCGCCACTGCCAGGCACTCTTGCATGCCAGGCGGGGGTGGGATGCATGGAGGGACGCATGATGTCATGCTTGTGACATCATGTGACACCACAACCCCTTAATGTGGGGGGGGGGCAAGTCGGTGCCCATGCCTACAGGGTGTGCTCATTAGGTCTGAAACTCTGCCAAGTCTGTGAAGATCATGTTTCGCTTAACTCCAGCTTTGAACTGTGTGATTTACTGACCGGCTTGCTTTGTGACGGGCTGCCATCAAAGGCAGTTCGGAAACCTCAGCTGGTGCACAATGCAGCAGCCAGACTGAGAACAGGAACCAGGTGGTCAGATCACAGAGCCCCTATTCTGGCCCAGCTGCATTGGATGGTTCTATCCTGTCTGTATAGTTAAAGCTATGGTTTTCCCAGTAGTGATGTATGGAAGTGAGAGCTGGACCATAAAGAAGGCTGATCGCCGAAGAATGGATGCTTTTGAATTATGGTGCTGGAGGAGACTCTTGAGGGTCCCATGGACTGCAAGAAGATCAAACCTATCCATTTTGAAGGAAATCAGCCCTGAGTGCTCACTGGAAGGACAGATCCTGAAGCTGAAGCTCCAATACTTTGGCCACCTCATGAGAAGAGAAGACTCCCTGGAAAAGACCCTGATGTTGGGAAAGATGGAGGGCACAAGGAGAAGGGGACAGCAGAGGGCGAGATGGTTGGACAGTGTTCTCGAAGCTACTAACATGAGTCTGACCAAACTGCGGGAGGCAGTGGAAGACAGGAGTGCCTGGCGTGCTCTGGTCCATGGGGCCACGAAGAGTCAGACACGACTAAACGACTAAACAACAGCAACATCCTATCACAGCTTGGGACCGAGAGCCCCATCACAAACCTGCCCATTCCCTTAGGTCAACATCAGACACCCTCCTCTGTGTACCCTCTGTGATGGAAGTTTTAAGAGCGGTGACAAAGGAGTAGGTCTTATCTGTGGTGGCTCCCCACCTGTGGAATGCTCTCCCCAGCAAGGCCTGCCTGGTGCAGACTTGTGTCGTCTTTTCAGTGCTAGGTCCAGATGCTCCTCTTTTCCCAGGCATATGATGGGATGGTTGCTTTTATGCCTTTGTTTCCTTGATTATCCCTGATGATTTGTGTTTTGAGGTGGTGTGCTTAAGATATGACAATGTTCATACCGTTCTGCATTTAATCTATTGTAAAATAATCCGAATAGTTTTGTTTTTAAAAGACATTTAAACTAATCTAAGCTAAATAATAAATGAGACGCCCCCCCCCCCCCGGGTAAGTAATATGTTTATCAGGCCATTGAAGCCTTGACCAAAAGTATCACCACAAATCTTCTAAACACAGTTTGACTGCCAGCCTGGGATAGCTCTGTCAGTGCATCCCAAGTCTCTTAATCCCAGGGTTGTGGGTTCGAATCTCACTTTGGACAAAAGATTCCTGCATTGCACAGATGACCTGCATTGTCCCTTCCAACTCTAAATTATTCTACGACTTGTCTTTAAATCTAAGACATTTAAGAGGCATGCACCCTTCTCCCTGTATTCAAGTGCATTTGCTCTCTGCAAATACAACATTTTCTCACAGCAACATCAGTACGAAAGCATTGTGGGTGCCAATCTTTGATTAGTTGTGCTCTTGTGTCTTTTGGAGAGAGAGAGAGAGAGAGAGAGAGAGAGAGAGAGAGACCTTTTCTACCCTTTATCTGTATGACAATGAGTTCTTCATGTCATCCTACTGTAGTTGCCCCAGCAGTCAGGGGTGGTGTGGTGTGGGGGAAAGTAATTTGGCAAGCCAAATGTCCAAAGATCAAGAACAGGAGCCGCAAACAACAAATACTTTCCATTCTAACACACAATAGATAACGCTTGCAGATATGAAAGGAAACATCTAGGCAAGGCACCCCTTTCAAGGTTAAGGCCTGGTGTCCTTGTCTGTGAAGCACAAGATTAGAAGAGAAAAGAAAACCGCCAGAGACACACAAAAGCTTCAAGCAATCATAGCTGATGCTGCCATTGGGATGCATTGTATCGCTGGAAACTCGGGTGGGAAGTTATAGCATTCCAACCCCTTCTTGCCTTTCGCAAGTCGTGTACACAGACACACCTCCTCCTCCAATGCAACTTATATAGAACATGCATAGAGGGATTTGAAAGCCCCTCCACACGTTCGCCGTCAGCAAATGTGTTTGCGTGGGAGGTGTCTGTTCACAGTCCTCTGTTCACAACATGCACACACCTTGCTGTAAGATAAACACCTTGCTGCAAAGATAAACGACTTTGCAGCACATCCGTCCTTAAAATTGTAATAATAAGGCCACCGAAGAACAGATTCTCATCTCATCTCATCACATCACATCATGGCAATAAACGGCAGCCATCCACTTCTTCAAAGGCCTGTCCTCATTGGATATAAAATGCAAAAGTTTGGAGATATAACAAGAGAACTGTGGTTAGTTTTCCAAGGAGAAGTTTTAAGAAAGGGCTCCAGTGCCATCCGAAAACTTTTAGGAAGCAGTGTACTTTATAAACCAAAAACTCAGTGGGTAGCTTTACAAAGCAGTTCAGAACACTATTGTGACAGGTCAAATTCGTGTAAAATCTATTTAAGCAGTAACCATTCCCCTCCCATTTACTTTTTTAAAAAGTAGAGTTAAGGCACAAACAACCCTCAAGAACCAAAATCATGCCTTGTATAAATAGTTGCCAAAAAGTATTTTGTAAAGCTCAAAATAAGAAAAAAAAATCCCCTAAAATTAATGATATGCCCTCTGCTAAGGCAGCAATGCACACATCACTTAGAAAATCCTTTCTCCAACGAAGCAACTTCTAATAATAAAACCCCACAAGTTTTTCAACTCTTTAGCAGTCTCAGCCAGAATTAAACTTATTACAGCTCCAGCTTCGAAATAAATCCCACTTTAAAATAATAAGGCAACCAACTTTTCCGGTCTGCATTAAGGGATAAATTCAAAGTTCTCAATGAAGACTCCGCTGAAACATCAGCTGAACCCCCCTCATCCTTTTTTTAAAAAAAGGAGGGGGGTCTAATTACCAGAAACTCTTGTTGTGTCTTGAACCCAGGAATTCATATTGTGGTTACAGCACCGAGGTTGCAGTGCAGTCGAGGTTAAGCCCCATGTGATTCTGAAGCGCAGACCAAGCCCGTGCATGCGTTGTACTTGTGAGTAAGGTAAACGGAGGAGGGGTTCCTAAGGGGGAAGCAAGCAGAGCATTGGGAAAGAAAGAAAGAAAGAAAGAAAGAAAGAAAGAAAGAGGCCTACCTTAAAACTTTCCAGCTTTTCAGTGGGTCCAGATCAGAGATGATTGAAACCATTGTATTTTTTAAAAAAACAAAAAGACAGGAAAATGTAAAAAGCAAACGATCTGCAGAGCTGCAGAGCTACTAAGAAGCAGGCTGCTGTCTCGGCTTTTACTGGGTGGGAATGACAACAGACAATCCGAAACGAAGAAGTAAAAACACACAGAGAGAGAGGGAGAGGGAGAGAGCTCTTCCTCCTTTTCCAGCTGATAAGAACTTGAGCGTCTCTCTTTCTCTCCACCCTCCCCCCCCCCGCAACCCCCCCCCCACAAAAACCCCCTATCTTGTTGTGTTTAAAAGGCTTGCCAAAGCCCTGGGCTGCATTTCTCCACTATCACTCCCCCCCCCTCCCCACCTTCACTCCCTCCTTTTAAAACAAAAACAAGGAGAAAGACCCCGTAATCTACTGCTGCAACTGATCAAATTGTGACCTTTTTGCCGTCCACTGTAATTCAGAGAGTGCAAGCTGGCAGCTAAATCTCTCTTTATTAACACCGTCCGCCTCTGCTTTCTTAAGGAACAAGCACAGATCAAAAAATGTGAAGGCTCTGCCGACACTGCTAGCAATCATTCACAGATTATTGCAAGCTGGAGCCGTTCTCTGCTGTTGGCGATTTTGCAACGCTCTCCCCTGCTCTCCTTAGACTTAGCCCAGAGGTTAGGATTCCCGCCCCCCCTCCTTTCCCCATAGTTAAGATTTTATGACACTCTAAAAGCAAACACACATTTTCTTTCTTTTTCCTTTCCAAAAACTCCCCACCCCTTTCTCCTCTTTCCCCCACCCTCAAAGCTTTCCCTGCAGTGACCGAACCAAAAACTCACTCTGGCTCTCTCTCTTCTTCTTCTTTTGCAATGTGTAACAGATTTGTTAATTTCAGAGCCACAATTCAAAACAGCCTCAGTTCTGGCAGCATATTCCTGTTATTGTTGAAATGAGAAAAAAAGGGGGGGGAACAAGGGGGGGTGAGGTTTAACGCCTTGACGTATCTGAATATTCCCTTTGTGTTCAGAATCTTAGGAAGTGAAAGGTGTCTAATTTCTTGACGGAGCGTAAACAGACCCTCTTTTAAATGTTTCTTCAAAGTCGTTTTAAGACAGGGTTTGTGATTTCCGCCGTTCATAAGTACAAACTTGTGTGGTTAGATCTTGCTTGAAGGTTTCCCACATGTATCTGTGAGAACAGGATGCTGGACTTGAAGGGTCGTTGGCCTAATCCTGCAGACACACCTTACATTCTTGTGCATTTGGCTTTTTTCCTATCACCTGAGTGCAGTGAGGCCTAATAATAATAATAATAATAATAATAATAATAATAATAATAATTTATTATGTATACCCCGCCCATCTGGATGTGTTTCCCCAGCCACTCTGGGCTGCTCTCAACAGAACATTAAAACACAATAAAAGATCAAACATTAAAAACTTCCCTAAACAGGGCTGCTTTCAAATGTCTTCTAAAAGTCAGATAGTTGTTTATTTCCTTGACATCTGATGGGAGGGCGTTCCACAGGGCGGGTGCCACTACCGAGAAGGCCCTCTGCCTGGTTCCCTGTAACCTCACTTCTCACAACGAGGGAACCACCAGAAGGCCCTCAGATCTGGACCTCAGTGTCCGGGCTGAACGATGGGGGTGGAGACGCTCCTTCAGGTATACTGGGCCAAGGCCATTTAGGACTTTAAAGGTCAGCACCTTTGTTTTAACTCAACCATTTGGCACCCTGTTTGTAAGTTAGGGTGCAATTCAAACCCCAGTTGAGCCTGACTGGTGTGTGTGGACTGGGCAGGACCATCCTTCCACCCAGTCCTGTTGGCCTCTGCCAATCTCCACCTGCAGAGTGGTGTCAGTGCCACACACAAAGTGGCAAAAACAGTGTGTATGTGTGCAGATGCATGCATGCCTGCTTCTATAGAGATATGCAACCATTTCACAATGAAAAGCATACCAAGCATAGGACACTCAGTTCAATTTTCATTGGTTCCAAAATGCAGTGGATGCTCGGGTTGCGAATGTCATCCGTGCGGGATGCACGTTCGCAACCCACAGCATTTGCAACCCGCGTCTGTGCATGCGCTGGTTGCGATTCAGCGCTTCGACGCATGCGCAAAGCATGATTTAGCACTTCTGCGCATGCACAACCACCGAAACCCAGAAGTAACCCGTTCTGGGGCTTCCGGGTTTCGGTGGTCTGCATTCCAAAAAATCGCAACCTGAAGCTGCTGTAACTCGAGGTATGACTGTAAATTCAGACAAGAATCAATGGGAGTCCCATTCCAGACTCCCCAGTCATTCTTCATTTATGCCATTTAGAGGTGAGGTTGTAGCAGCGGGTGGCTTTCTCTGTGCCCATCTCTCGGAGACTGCCATTTTATTTACCCTCAGTGCCCTGGTTATTGCATCGTTGTAGTTCCCTGCATGTAAACAAAATGGCAGCCACCAGAAATGAAATGGGATACATGGAGCCTGTGGCACAATGGGTCAGTGCATCTGGCTGTTAACCAGAAGGTTGGTGGTTCGAGCCCATCCAGAATAGGACTCCAGATTTGGACTAGATGCGTAGCTGTCAACGTTTCACAAGAAAATTGAAAAGTTGACAGCTATGACTAGAGGACCCTTGGAGTCCCTTCCAACTCTACAATTCTTTGATTGTTCTGATGAAAATAGAGACATTCTACCATGCCCTCCAACATTTCTCCAATGGTAATAGGGACATCTTAAGGAAAAATGGGACATTCTGGTATCAAATGAGAAACCAGGATGGCTTCTGTGAATCTGGGATTGTCCCTGGAAAAAAGGGACACTTGGATGGTCTGCTACTGTCTGAGCTATCGAAAACATCTTTGTTTAGACAAGCTTACCCAGAAGCTAAAAACCTGGTGTGAATTTTAACATGTTTTAGTATTTTAACTTTTTGCATGTTTTCAACTATTGGTGCAATTTTTTATCTATTTGTAAACCGCTTTGAGATTTGTTGGTTTGTTGTTTCTTTTTACGACCAAGCGGTGTATAAAATAATACGTAATTGTTTGAACACCTGAACGCTTTCTCATTGCAATGATCAAGCAATGTGCTTGCAAACTTCAGCTTAACAGTCCCATGAACAAAATACCTTAGAAGTTAAGGAAGAGTGGCTGCTTGTGAACTTGACACAAATGGCCGTGCACAATTTTTGTGTGCCAGGCTGTTGTCCTTGAAGCCATAGGAGATTATAAAAAAAAGCAGCAACAAAACCCTAGAAATCCCAGTCAATTGAAACAAATGAAAATAAGACCTGTCACCTTGATTTCTGCTCCTCCCCCTCCTTCTCTCCCAATGCGCGACTCACTTTAAAGCCCCGTTCCCATCTATCTCACACAAACTTGTCACTGCATAATTCATGTTAATTGGCAAGGAAAGAAGTGCAAAGACTTTAAACCAAAGGCATGGAAATTTATAACACACAAACACAAAGTAAAGAGAGAGAGAGAAAAGAATACACCTTCTTCAATATCCTCTGATTTAGTGGTAGCTTGGTTCTCAAATGCCTTGGTTCCCAAATGCTGAAAACCCAGAAGTAAGTGTTCCGGTTTTCAAACGTTTTTCGGAAGCCGAGCGTCCAATGCGGCTGTCGGCTATTGTTTCCAGGGTGCTTGCACCAATCAGAAGATACACCTTGGTTTTCAAACATTTCAGAAGTCAAATGGACTTCTGGAACGGATTAAGTCTGGCGCTTTTGTTTTTGCTATTTATTTTGCGGTTGTTGTTTTTAGGCTTTTTCGGTTAATTTGTTTTTGTGACTGTGTGGAACCCAGTTCAGCTACTGATTGATTGTGTGACTGCGGAAATGGATAAAAGTCCCCCATCCAAACAATGCTTATCATCACTGCCGGTAAGAAAATAATTTAATTTTTATTTTTATTTTATTAAACACTGTTGCTGTATGTAGGTTTTATTTTATTTGTTTTTTATCTTATATTGTTTTTTATCTTATCTTATATTTTGGAAATGTACATCCAGGTGTTTTTTCCCCCTTTAAATTTTTTGGGGCGCCCAAGAGAGTGGGGCCCTAAGTTTAGCTTGTTTAGCTTATACGTAAATATAAGCTATACGTAACTCTGGCACATGTCTGTGAGGGACGCGGGTGGCGCTGTGGGTTAAACCACAGAGCCTAGGACATGCCGATCAGAAGGTCATGGTTCGAATCCCCACGACGGGGTGAGCTCCCATTGCTCGGTCCCTGCTCCTGCCAACCTAGCAGTTCGAAAGCACGTCAAAGTGCAAGTAGATAAATAGGTACCACTCCAGCAGGAAGTTAAACGGCGTTTCCGTGTGCTGCTCTGTTTCACCAGAAGCGGCTTAATCATGCTGGCCACATGACCCAGAAGCTGTATGCTGGCTCCCTCGGCCAATAAAGCGAGATGAGTGCCACAACCCCAGGTCACGACTGGACCTAATGGTCAGAGGTCCCTTTACCCTTTACCTTTAACTCTGGCACTGAGTAGTTCATACATAAGCATTTCCAGGTAGGGTTGGCAGAGGCTCTGTTTGGAGATCCCTGAGAGCTGCTGCCAGTCAGTGCATGCAGCACTGAGCTAGGCAGGCCCAGAGCTGGAAGCCTCTCGCCTGTCCATTCTGTGCCAGTTTGCATTTGTGGTGGGGCCTCCCCTGTTGACATGTAAGCCACCTCAAGAAGAGAGAGAGAGAGAGAGAGAGAAGGGGAAGGTAAAAATAAGGCAAAACAAACAAGTAATGGGAATGAAAATGCCACACTTTTCCCAGGAAATAGTTTTCAGTTAGCATATAGGTTTCGTTTCAGCTTTCTGTGGGAGCCCATCGCTCCACACAAACATGCAAACACTCCAACCCCCAAGATAGGAAATGACCCCTGTTTTACATAACACACTTTTTCTTCCTCCTCTCCCCCACCGGCCCCTGTGACCAGGTCACACTTACAACAAAGATAGACCTTTTTTTCTGTCCCGCGAGCATCCGTTTATTTTTATTACGTTTGTTCGGAACGTTTCCCTTCCTCTGGAAAAGTAAAGCCAAGGGTTCCTTTCTCCTGACCTACCTGACATTTTGCCCACTCCTCCACAGCGACAGGAAAATAAATAAGTATTTTTAAAAAGCACAACAACACCCAACGACATACCCGCAAGGATAGGAGATATATATATATATATTCCAAAAAGGTTAAGTATAGCACGCAGAAGGCTGCTTCAGGGGAACGGATTTTCCAAGGCACGTTAAATGTTCTCTACTCAGGATGTCAAGAGTTTCCAAACAACAGACCCAAAGAGGTCAGGCAAATGATTTCACTTCCCAGGCTTAGGCCAAGCAGCTCCTTCTGAGGTGGTCAGTCTGTGTATTGACACGGGAAGTCCAGCTAGGTGGGCTCGCACCAGGGTTGCCCTATTCTGTAGCCCCCAAACCCAGACACGTTTGGAGCACCATTCCACATATTCCCTCGCTCACCCGCTCCCTGGCGCTGACCCCTTTGCCACCCGCCTGCTTGTTCCCTCCTTCCCACCCCTCTTATCTTTGCCGTCTTCAGCCTCCTGCTCTCTGGACTATGGGAGGCTGAGGGGCCCAGGGAAAACTGTGCCAGGAAAAACCACTGGAAGCGAAAGCCAGATCTATCGCCACCTGCAGAAACCCACGCAAGGCTTGGACCCCAAAACTCAGACATTTCATATAAAATACAAAAATTTGCCCAGAGGGGCATGCTGCCCTCTCCACGCTGCCCCCCCCCCGCAAAAAAGAGGACCGGTCAAGGAAACCCAGGTGTATGGCAGCCCTAGCTCCCACAGAAATTTGAATCCAAACAAATTTCTCCCCAACTTTACTAAAGAGAGGAAATTGCATGCCCCCAGGATGTATTTACCCCAGTGTGGCTCCCCTTTGTTACTTATGGAAGCCAGCAAGACAATAATCAATCTCCCCCCAACAGCATGCAAATTGATATGGTTAATTTGACTGCAATCCCCCCAACACACACACGCAAAATACACTGCAACCAGCTACACCCTGGGCCCTCTGTTCTCTTGCACCCTGAGCAAAAATAAAATAGCTGTTTATATGACACTGACACAAAAACTTTGCCCATATACTGTGTAAAAGAATGAAACTTTACGGTCTCCCCCCTTTTCTCGCCTCTCTCTTCCCATGTTGCCTGTACAGTGGTACCTCGGGTTCCAGACGCTTCAGGTTCCAGACGCTTCAGGTTCCAGACTCCGCTAACCCAGAAATAGTACCTTGGCTTAAGAACTTTGATTCAGGATGAGAACAGAAATCGTGCTCCAGCAGTGCAGCAGCAGCAGGAGGCCCCATTTGCTAAAGTGTTACCTCAGGTTAAGAACAGTTTTGGGTTAAGAACGGACCTCCAGAACGAATTAAGTTCTTAACCCGAGGTACCACTCTAACAGTAATGTCTCCCTCTGAATATGACTGCTTCACATGGTTCTATGACTTGAAAACAGGGACTCTGTGTGTTCTATTGTTACTCCGAAGAAAATCCCTTAATAAAAACATTATTATTATTATTATTATTATTATTATTATTATTATTTAAAAAATAGCAAGGCAGGAGTGTGGAGAAGCCTAATCTTACATCTTTCAGCTCCTTTTCTGCCTTCTTCGATCAGAAGAGAAAGAGGAGTTAGATGCCTGAGGATTTACCTCATGAAGAAATAGAGATGAGCACCCTTCAAAACAACTGGTGGGTCTAAGGACGATGCTATTGGACTACAATTCCCATCATTCCTGATCACAAACCATGCTGCCTGGGGCTGATAGGAGTTAGAGTCCAACAACATGTTGGCTACCCTGCCCCTAAGCCAGTGTTTCTCAACCTGTGGGTCCCCAGATGTTGTTGGACTACAACTCCCATCATTCCTAGCCAGCATGACCAGTGGTCAGGGATGATGGGAGTTGTAGTCCAACAACATCTGGGAACCCACAGGTTGAGAACCGCTAAACCATCCTTTGCCAAGCTGGTGCCCTACAGATGCTTTGGACTACAACTCCCATGACTGCCCTGAGCTGTAGACCTTTGCACCGATGAAGTTGCTCCCTTGTGGCCAAATGTTCATGTTCTGTTTCTTCTTATAGGCTTGACGGTGTTCTTTTTTTTTTTTAAGACTTGACATTTTCTCAGCACTTCTGCCCTCTTGCCAAGAAACAGATGTGCACACATCTGCAACACATTACTGCCTAGATTTAATAATACAAACAGGCCAAGAGGCAGCGACACCAGTACCTGCTGAAGGACCGAAGCCCTCCAAGTCCAAAAGCATATGATGTCCCTATGCTGTGAAATATAGCAGCAGTGAAGATGGAGCAGATTGTCTTTCAAACACACAAAAATATTGTCCAAGATGTCAGAGAGCATTTGGCGGCGGGGGGCAGGAGCGGGGGGAACACCAGCCTTCACCCATGTGCCTTGGCAGAGAAGGGGTGCGGCAGAAAAAGCATGTCAGAGGAGTTTATAAGCGTCTTTGGTTTAGACAGCTGTGTATATAGGGAGGTCATTTTAAAGTCCCAGAGAAGTTTGTTACAAACTGAATAGTTCAGGGACCTGACATTTTCTTCTATATACATGCGGGAGATTCTGTGGGTTTCTCCCGGAAGGATAACAGGGCACTGCGAACATCACACACAATCTGTGAGGTTTTGGTTCCCGGTTAGACAGACAGACAGATACATGCAGATACATACATACAGTGGTACCTTGGTTCTCAAATGTCTTGATACTCAAACAACTTGGAACCCAAACACTGCAAACCCGGAAGTGAGTGTTCCAGTTATGAACTTTTTTCGGAAGCTGAACATGCTCCGTTTTGAGTGTTATGCTTCCGATTTGAGTACCACACTTCCGTTTTGAGTGTTACGTTGAGGTATGTCTGTTTCTGCTATTTATTTTGCGTTTTTGTTTTTGCGGCTTTTTGTTTTGTTTTTGTGACTGTGTGGAACCCAGTTCAGCTGCTGATTGATTGATTGATTGATTGATTGTATGACTGCAGTACATTGTTTATTGTTTTCATTTTATGGATCAATGGTCACGTTAGATAATAAAATTCATGTTAAATTGCTGTTGTTTTTAAAAGCCTGGAATGGATTAATCCATTTTGCATTGCTTTCTGTGGGAAAGCGCACCTTGGTTTTGGAACACTTTGGTTTTGGAATGGACTTCCGGAACGGATTAAGTTTAAGAACCAAGGTACCACTGTATAAGTATCTCCACCCCCACACAAAGGATTTCTGGAGTCTGTCTAGGATGGAGATCTGGGAGAGCAATAGTGAACATTGTTTCTGGTGTAGTCCAAACTGCTTAGTTTTTCAGAATGTTTTCTGCAGGTCACATACCCATTGGCACTGCTTGTGAAAATGTTAACATTGCCCACACTTGTTCTTTTCACAGATTTCCCTTGCCTTCAGTGAAGTCCGTTGGGGGTTGGGGAGAAATTCAGTTCTCTTTACATTTTAATGCAGACTTTCCTAATTCACACGTTCTGAAACAACCCACAAAGTGCAACACAGCTCACCTTTGAAATTCGCATTTGTCTGAATTTTCGGTTTCCTACCAAAAAAATTAGTACAACAGTGTGTATACAGTGGTACCTCTGGATGTGAATGGGATCCATTCCAGAGCCCCGTTCGCATTGAGAAGCGAATGCAACCCGCATCTGTGTGTGCGCGGGTCACGATTCGCTGCTTCCACACATGCACGTGACCGTTCATTTTGACCGTCTGCGCATGTGCAAGTGGCGAAACCTGGAAGTAACGCGCCCCATTACTTCCAGGTTGCCGCGGCACGCAACCCGAAAATACTTATCCTGAAGCTACTTTAACCCGAGGTATTACTGTAATAGGGGAAAGTGTGCGTGGATATGCCTGTTTGGGTGAAAGTAACATATAAAAATGCATTATGTTAGGGGAAACATATGAGAAGCTGAGAGAAACAAAAAATGTCAGATTCACCAATCCCTCGATGCCACCCCAAATAATTGGCCATGTAGAGTTCGCTGGATGGTCCTCTAATTGGATGACATCATCCACCTCAATAATCCAGGAAGCATTGCCCTGACTCCAAATTGACTGTCTTTTCCTCCCAAGTCAACATTGTGCAGCCAATTCTAATTGGCTATATAGTGTTTTGACATCATCCTCCTCACTTCATGAGTTCTGGCTAGTCATGCAAGTGACTAATGGAAGAAAGAAGTGGAAGAAAGAAGCAGGAAAAAAGTGATCATCATCATCAGCAGCAGAAAGAGCTGAGAAAGCTATGTCACTGAACTGGGCACATTATGTTGCAGGTCCCACTTGGGTCTTGTTAAAGTCAAATAACAGGAAACCCCAGAATCGGTGTTGTGGTTTGCTATGAATGTTTTGTCATTTGTAGATCGATTCAACTCCGCTAGAGATCGCTATCCCTTTCCCAAGCTATATTTCCAATGGTTCAGGGATGGCCATTAAGAACTTGGTCTGCAGATGAGCCCAAGGCCACCATATCAGGACCTGGAGTTGGTAAGCCTCCGAGGAAGGCGGTCTCTTGAGGGCTTAGCATGGATCTAGTGCAGTTTTCGTCCCAAAGGATTGCAAAACCCAAACCACATCGCCATGTGTTGCCTGCCGGAGCTCTCATTCCTTTGCTTTTTAAAAAATGAGAAATATAATTCTTTCCAGGCAAGGCAACCACTAAACACATGGGCAAGAAATTTGCTGCAGAAGCAGCACCTGCCCCTGTGCTGAAGTTACTTTCTGGAAGTTATATTCTAATTTGGGGAGCACAGATAAAATATTAAGTCAATGGGATGTTTAAAACAAACAAAAGGAGAGGGTCTCTGGCTTTCCATCAGGGCCTCTCCCTCCCCTGGGAACCCTTGGTTAAACAAAGCCTATCTAACTGAAGTGGGATCTTGACTGATGCTTCTGACTGGTCTGTTCCTGCCTGATAAAACCTCTTCTTCTCTCTCCATCCCAGGCTGGCTTACTGCCTCCCATGTCTCCAGCCCCTCGTCTCTCTCTCCCGCAGCGCTGTAATGCCTGTCCTTTTAAGCCGTGCAATGACTAATTGAAAAATGCATTCCAGTGCTTTCAAAAGCCGCTTTCCTTTTCCTGCGGGCCAGCCAAATGTTTGCAGAGTTGGCAGCGCAGCGCCGAAACTTGGGAACTCGATTCTTGGCCCTGCTTGAGGGATGATAAAATCCTGCCCAGTTTAATCTCCGGCTGCAGTCAAAACATGCCATCTCTCATAGATGGGGCTGCTGAGTTCAGGAGCATTAGAGATGCTTTCGAGCAAAGTGTCCACCACAGCCCCACTTTTAAATGTCTGACTTGCATTCCAGATGTTTGTTGCAAGGGGTTGGAGGAAACACAAGCACCGGTTTGCATAAGAGGAGGACTTGTTATTTCCCCATTTCCCCTGTAAGTCTCTGGCTGATTTTTAGGACTGCAACCTCCCCTCTTAAAAACAAAATCAAAAACACCAAAATGAAGTCTTGCCCTGAATCTGTGCCTTTACCATAAATGGTGAAGTGTTTATATTTGTAGGCACTGCATAAAATCCACAAGAAACCACAGCTTGGAGGAGAACAATCAGGCCCACCAATAACTGGCTTCAACCCTGTATATCTGAAGGAGCATCTCGGCCCTTATCATTCAGCCCGGACACTGAGGTCCAGCTCTGAGGGTCTTCTGGCAGTTCCCTCCCTGCGAGAAGTGAGGTTACAGGGAACCAGGCAAAGGGCTTTCTTGGTAGTGGCGCCCTCCCTGTGGAATGTTCTCCCATTAGATATCAAGGAGATAAGTGACTATATTATTTTTAGAAGACATCTGAAAGCAGCCCTGTATAGGGAAGTTTTTAATGTTTAATGTTTTAGTATGTTTTTGTATGTGCTGGAAGCCTCCCAGAGTGGCTGGGGCAACCCAGCCAGATGAGCGGGGTATCATCTTCATTGTCTTTTTTCAGCCAGAACTTAATGGAACTCAATTCTGGCCCATCTCAAGTGGGTGCCATTACTATTATAAAAGAACAAGCATCCATGGTGAGTTCCAGGACCTCTTTTTCTAGAAAAATAGCACTGAGTCTATCATCAACATCATCATCATCAAATTGTCAGGATTGATGTGTACCATCAGGCAGAGACCATAGTTTCTCTTCACCTCATAAGCTAGTGTGTTGTCTTTGGGTGTGATACAGGATTCTGCCTCTTTGCCAAGGCTGATTCACTTTCAAGTCTGTTTGGCTTCTAGATATGGAATGGGAGGGTATTGCCTTGGACCTTGTCTCCTGCAGAATAATAATAATAATAATAATAATAATAATAATAATAATAATAATAGGCATCCTTCTGTCTTGGGAGACCATGGAGGAGTGTGGCTTTGGGGCTGAGGTCTTTTTTCCTGATGCAGAAGTCCAGTCCCCTTGTTGAGTGACACTCTGAGCTCCAAGCACCTATTGAAGCAAGTGGAATATGGCGGGTAACCACTTTATTGACTGGGGTCTGCCTGGAATGAGGCGGGCAGATGCTGACCAGTGAGACACGGTTATCTGTCCCACCAAAGAAGACAACCCATAGCGCTTGTACCTTATGCCAATCAGGTTGAGCTCACAACTAGTAACTGCTGCCTCCCCTGTCTTTTTCCCCTCCCAGGCACTCATGGTAGCTTACAGATAAAAATAAAAACAGCTAAAAACATGGAGGGACCATTAAAAAGCAACAAACTGTGATAGAAGTGAAACTATCTGTGTATAATCTATTAAAAACAGAGACCTGTTGGATCAGGCCAAAGGGCCATTTTGCCCAACATCCTGTTCTCACAAGACGCCCACAAGTGGAACTCAAGTGCAATACAGTGGTACCTCTGGTTGCGAACGGGATCCATTCCGGAGGCCCGTTCACAACGTGAGCAGAATGCAACCTGCGTCTGTGGGTCATGATTTGCTGCTTCTGTGCATGTGCTTGTGGCGATCACACAGGGTCCCCGGATGTTTCACCGTCTATTGATCCCTGTGCCACCACTTTATTTCTCGCTGCCACCACCCAGGCCCTACCTGGGACAATACGGAGTCCAGTCAGGGTTAAATTGGAACATAAACTTCTGTTTATTTATTGCAGTTTAACAAGTGTGTGGTTTTATAAACCGTATCGGTCAGTTACAATCATGGGTTCCTATCCAGACCTATAACTTCCGCTCCCTGCTCTCACTCACTAAACCACCTCTCAGATATTTACTTGTCTTCCTGGCTCCTAACTGTTCCTGACTCAGCTTATTTCACTACACTCACTCAACCTACCCACAGACTCTATCCCAATTCACTCCCACTCCAACCAACCACCCAACTCCCAACGAACTTCTCCCTTCGCCCCTACCAGAGCTGGTTTTATAGTCCTTCTGACTCCACCCCCTGGGTTCTGATTGGGTAACCTGTTTAACTATTTCACCTCCAGCACTCTCATATGTTAACGTCACAGTGCTTGATGTCATTTTGAGCGTCTGCGCATGCGCGAGCGGCGAAACCCGGAAGTAACCCTTTCCGGTACTTCCGGTTCGCCGCGGGACACAACCTGAAAATGCGCAACCTGAAGCAAACGTAACATGAGGTATGATTGTAGTATTCTCCCCAGTTGCGATTCCCAGTAAGTGCTACTCAGAGGCATGCCACCTCTGACAGTGAAGGTAGAAGATAGCCATGGAAAACTGATATCACAATACTGGTACAAAGTAGTTGCAAGGATTACTTAACCAAAGTGCCCAAAGGACTTCAAATGCTCCAAGCATAGAACTAAACATGTGCCTTCCGAAAACAGAAGCTTCACATTGTGTTTCTCTTCACCTGTCCTCAGGATGTGTTTAAGAACACTTACCCGTATTGTGACACCGCTTGTCCACGCTCTGGTGAACTCCAGATCAGAGCATGGCTCCTCTGTCTTGGCTTCTCCTATGGGACAGCTAGAAAGATCGGCTGGGTAAGAATATTGATTTGAAGACAGCCTCCTCAAGAATCCTTAGAAAGTTTATGAGGTGTTTTTTCCCTTGTCACTGCTAAGCTTTTCAGGATTTTAGGTGCATATTCTATGCTCAAATATCAGATCTTAAGCCTTGTAAATTATTCTGTTTGATATTTTCTCCCTGAAGTAAATATTTTTATACATAAAAAAAACCTTCCATCTATTTTTTTATTTAAACCTTTCCAACCCACCCTGTTTTTTTACAGTGCCAAATTAACAAAAAGATAAAAATGCTGTGTTTTTGGGATATTTAACAAATAGTTTAACAAATTAGTCTTTCCTAAATACCAGGGGTTATAAAATTCACACTAAAGAAGCTAACGTGACAATAGGGCTGCCTTTCAAGGTGGTTTATGGAAACTGCTGACGTTGTGGGTGGAGGAAACGAACAATGTGGGCAAGGTTGCCTAAATATTTTTGTGGCTTCCCCTTGTCAGGCGTCACTCTCAAGCCTTCTTCAACAACTACTGGCTTGAGGAGCCATCACTGGTACTCTGAGACTTCACAATCAGCTGAGACTTTCTCAGACTAACCACAAACCTCTGTAGTGGGGAGACTTTGGTGGGAGGCTCCCCGTGTGATTAGGAAGCCACGAGAAGCCCCCATAGATACAAAAGCCTGCCCACCAGTAATGGACCTACATTTGGGGGGCTGTGAAGCTGGAATTGTTATGGGGCCCCCTTTGCAACCAGAAATGAGGTCTGAGTAACTACCGTGATCTCCTAAATGGGGATGTTCCATGGCAGATCACCATGCCTTTACAACATCTGTGCTGGTGACTGTTGAAGTATATACAACAAAAATTAATCAAGTTGAGTCATGTGACTCCAATTGGGTGTACTTGACCCATTTTTTATTTTTTTTAAAAAAATCAATATGGACTAAATTTGCTTCTGGGGAGAATTAGGGGCCTCAAGGTTCATTCGTTTTATAACAGATCTACTGCTGCCCACTGCAGAAGTTCATCCTTATCATGGAAGGAACCAGGAGGAATCACATGATTTCAGAGGACTGTTTGGAAACTACTCTGTAGCCTAATAAATAATATATTATTTATACCCTGTCCATCTGGCCGGGCCTCCCCAGCCACTCTGGGCAACTTCCAACAGAATATTAAAAGCACAATAAAACATCAAACATTAAAAACTTCCCTAAACAGGGCTGCCTTCAGATGTCTTCTAAAAATCAGATAGTTGTTTATTTCCTTGACATCTGAGGGGAGGGGGTTCCACAGGGCGGGTGCCACTACCGAGAAGGCCCTTTGCCTGGTTCCCTATAACTTCACTTCTCGCAGGGAGGGAACGACCAGAAGGCCCTCGGAGCTGGGCCTCCGTGTCCGGGTAGAATGATGGGGATGGAGACGTTCCTTCAGGAATACTGGGCCAAGGCTATTTAGGGCTTTAAAGGTCAGCATCCACCAACACTTTGAATTGTGCTCGGAAACGTCCTGGGAGCCGATGTAGATCTTTCAAGACTGGTGTTATGTGGTCTTGTCACCAGTCTAGCTGCCGCATTCTGGATTAGTTGTAGTTTCTGAGTCACCTTCAAAGGGAGCCCCACGTAGAACGCATTGCAGTAGTCCAAGTGGGAGAAGTTTATCTACACCTGAGGCTTCCTGAAATGGCTAAATGTGCATTTTGATGTCCATTTTTCATCTGGGGCCAGTACTGATTAAAGCAGGCTGCTCTTGACTAGGACTGGGTTGGCGCCTCAATTGGCCATGGCCAAGCTACTCATGGACTAGAGGAGAATCCTCTAGCCAAGATATCATCTGTATCCTCTGCTAATTGACAAAATGCTGCCCGCAGGCTGAAGAGGCTGGCAGGTTCCCCTGCCAGCATGAAATGAAGAAGTCCCAAAGGCCTCGTGACTCATTTCAGGATTGCATCATAGAGACCTTTATTCATGTCAGATATTTGCGTGTTAGTAAAAATCAAAAGACTAGTTAAAGTCACTTATTTTGTTGCGGGGCGTTGCTTTATTTTTATTTCCTAGATCATATGCAGGACGTTGGGTAAGCAATAGGGTTTGTTTGGTTTTCGCCCCTAGGGCAGCCTTCATAATACCCTCTATGTTCACTGTGTTGTGTGACTTGAAATAGATGCCCATTAAATGAATGGGTGGCGAGATAAATTTGGAGCAGGGGCAATGACCCTAGTAGCATCCCTTTCCCACAAGACTCAGGCGTGTTAAAAGGCGGCATTTGTTTCCCTGTGTTGTATCCGGTTTGACCCCTGACTCCGTCAGACGGCAAGAAAAGGGATAGATTGTGCTTGCCCGATTGAGACTTCCTAGAAAAGACACGATGAGCACAGAGGAGCCCTTTGTCAGGCTTTGCTCTTTAGCTGTGGGAAGGCCGATCAGTGCAGTTCCTGCTGCAACAGTGTTCCGGTGTGATGGCCTGGGATTCCGATTCAGAGGCTGAGCCAGAGGAATCCCAGCCTGCACAGGAGTCCCCGCCTCCAGGGCCGGCTGAACTGGGTCAGGGCCTTGATTCTGAAGCGCCTGCACCTGTGCCGGATCCTCAGGAGCAGGCACCAGGTGATTCCACTCTGGCTCCAGAGGTGGTTGAGGACTCAGTGCCTGCAGGTGAGTCTCCCCCTGGGCCCAGTAACCCTTTAGCCTCTCCTGAACTGCAGAGGCTCAGGGCAGAGAGGCGAAGGGAACTGGTTTCTCCCAGGAGGAGTGCTCGCCTTAAGGCCAAGAGAGGTGGGTCTCCTAGGGGCCGGGACTGCCCCTGGCCTCAGAACACATAAAGGCCAGTCGGCCCAGTCCCAGGTTGCGGGAGCAACGTTGTTGTTGAGTACCTGTTCCTGCCCGGACCCAGACCTGACTCTCCAGTGCTCCTGTCCCCGCCCAGCTTCCTGCTTCGGACCTCGCCCCGCTCCTTATGGACTGATTCCAGGCTAGTGACCCAGGACCGGACTTTGACTACACCAACGGTAACCTTCCCCCCGGGATTAGCACATCCGGGCTTCATCACAAATTTCTCAAATAGAATTGCATGGTGCAGATCATGGGAAGCGGCTCTCTGCTGAGTTGAACCAGTGGTCTTCCTGTCTCAGTATTGCCTGCACTGAGTGGCAATTGCTCTCCAGGGTTTCCAACAGAGGTCCATGTCAGCCCTACCTGGAGATGCCAGGGAATCCATAGAAACATAGGAAGTTACTATATACTCGTTCATCTAGGAAGAACAAAGAAACAGTGGGGTCACTCAGAGGAGAAGATGGTGAAATGCAAACAGGGGACCACAGAAAGGGCTGAACTCCTCAATGCCTTCTTTGCCTCAGTCTTCTCCGATAAAGAAAACAATGCCCGACCTGAAGAATTTGGAGCAAATGATTCAGCAGAGGAAACACAGCCCAGAATAACTAAGGAGATAGTACAAGAATACTTGGCTAGTTTAGATGTATTCAAGTCTCCAGGGCCAGATGAACTGCATCCAAGGGTATTAAAAGAACTGGCAGATGTGATCTCAGAACAACTGGCAGTCATCTTTGAGAATTCCTGGAGAACAGGCGAAGTCCCGGCAGACTGGAGGAGGGCAAATGTTGTCCCTATTTTCAAAAAGGGGGAAAGAGAGGACCCAAATAATTACCGCCCAGTCAGTCTGACATCAATACCAGGGAAGATTCTGGAGCAGATCATTAAGCAAACAGTATGTGAGCACCTAGAAAGGAATGCTGTGATCACCAATAGTCAGCATGGATTTCTGAAAAATAAGTCATGTCAGACGAACCTGATCTCGTTTTTTTGACAGAATTACAAGCCTGGTAGATGAAGGGAACGCAGTGGATGTAGCCTACCTTGATTTCAGCAAGGCATTTGACAAGGTGCCCCATGATATTCTTGTAAAGAAGCTGGTAAAATGCGGTCTTGACTATGCTACCACTCAGTGGATTTGTAACTGGCTGACTGACCGAACCCAAAGGGTGCTCATCAATGGTTCCTCTTCAGCCTGGAGAAGAGTGACTAGTGGGGTGCCACAGGGTTCTGTCTTGGGCCCGGTCTTATTCAACATCTTTATCAATGACTTGGATGATGGACTCAAGGGCATCCTGATCAAATTTGCAGATGACACCAAACTGGGAGGGGTGGCTAACACCCCAGAGGACAGGATCACACTTCAAAACGACCTTGACAGATTAGAGAACTGGGCCAAAACAAACAAGATGAATTTTAACAGGGAGAAATGTAAAGTATTGCACTTGGGCAAAAAAAATGAGAGGCACAAATACAAGATGGGTGACACCTGGCTTGAGAGCAGTACATGTGAAAAGGATCTAGGAGTCTTGGTTGACCATAAACTTGTCATGAGCCAACAGTGTGATGCAGCAGCTAAAAAAGCCAATTCAATTCTGGGCTGCATCAATAGGAGTATAGCATCTAGATCAAGGGAAGTAATAGTGCCACTGTATTCTGCTCTGGTCAGACCTCACCTGGAGTACTGTGTCCAGTTCTGGGCACCACAGTTCAAGAAGGATACTGACAAACTGGAACGTGTCCAGAGGAGGGCAACCAAAATGGTCAAAGGCCTGGAAACGATGCCTTATGAGGAACGGCTAAGGGAGCTGGGCATGTTTAGCCTGGAGAAGAGGAGGTTAAGGGGTGATATGATAGCCATGTTCAAATATATAAAAGGATGTCACATAGAGGAGGGAGAAAGGTTGTTTTCTGCTGCTCAAGAGAAGCGGACATGGAGCAATGGCTCCAAACTACAAGAAAGAAGATTCCACCTAAACATTAGGAAGAACCTCCTGACAGTAAGAGCTGTTTGACAGTGGAATTTGCTGCCAAGGAGTGTGGTGGAGTCTCCTTCTTTGGAGGTCTTTAAGCAGAGGCTTGACAACCATATGTCAGGAGTGCTCTGATGGTGTTTCCTGCTTGGCAGGGGGTTGGACTCGATGGCCCTTGTGGTCTCTTCCAACTCTATGATACTATGATTCTAGTTAAGTAGTGTTTACCCTGGCAGGGAATTTTTTCCAGCCTTGCCTGGAGTTGGCAGGGATTGAATCTGGGACCCTCTGTTTGCAAGGCAGATGTTCTGCCACTGAGCTGCAGCACTATCAGACTCAATAAACACACAAGACGTAACCAGCTGTACTTTTCAATAAATAAGGTATACTATTCATTTTATCAATTTGTAGATTTCAACAGAAGTCTTATAAAGTTCACCGAAAAAAGCAGAAGACCCAGTGGATCAGTTCATTCTCTAGTCAGTTCATGCATAAGGTCTATACATGTATAAGTATCTATTCCACCTGTCTGTTCAAAGAGTCCAATAATCCACATGAAGGGTTGTCACAGTTCCACAGAATCCTTTCACAGAGTCTAAGACAAGGATTTCCGGAATATTAGCCTCGTTTCGCCATCCTAGGCTTCATCAGAAGAATAGACTCTAGGTAATGCAAATAAATACAATATCATAATCTCACACATTTGTGCAGCAAAATTAATGTGAAAAACCATAAACAAATGTATATACCATATGTAATATTACAGGATAGTGGATCTGATAGCATAGTAGTGGTTGCAGTATGCAGCGACTGTTAAAAGCAGGATTTTATGTACAAGCACGATATTGATTTGAGTAACAGGTGTTGGCAATCCACAGATACAAAATTTCTTTCTTAAAGTGACGTCTTGTGTGTTTATTGAGTATGTTCCACATAACCATAGGTCTGTTGTTGTTGTTTTGCACTATCAAACTCTGCATTTATATAGAGCTTTAGGGAGAGCCTTGAGACCTCTTTAGTCATTAACGACCTCAGCAGTCAACAAGGCTGAGACCATATAACACTGATCCTGAAAGACCTACATTGGCTCCCACTACGCTTCCAAACACAATTCAAAGTGTTGGTGTTGACCTTTAAAGCCCTAAATGGCCTTGGCCCAGTATGCTACGACTGCTGCCAGAAACTTGGTAGCCCCAAAATGGAAAAATCAGGAATTACCAACATTAGAGGAGTGGCAGGCAAAAATGGTTGAATATGTGGAATTAGCAAAACTGACCCACAGGATCCGTAACCAAGAGGAAACAAAGTTCAGAAGAGAGTGGGGTAAATTTGTGGAGTATATAAGTAATAATTGTAGAAGTTTAAAGACTGTAGTAGGATTAAAATAAATCTGATGATGTGAATAGGGTGTTATTAAGAATCTGCGAAAAATGAAGATTAACATGAAAACCTGCTGAGGGGAGGGAGGGAAGTCTGTGCTCGATAGAGCGTTGAGAAAATAAGTGGACATATGATTGTAGAACTTTAGTGTATTTATTTTGTTTTGTTTATGTTAAAGAAAATCCAATAAAAAGCATTTTTTTAAAAAAAAAAATTACTGGGTGAGCTGGTTATCATGGCTGAAAGGAAGCAAAACACACAAGTTTTTTTTTTTTTTTAAAAAAAACTTTTCCACCTGACTTCTCCAGCCCTGAACATGAGTCTCCTCTAAGCCAAAACCCCCTCCAAGCTTTGGCCTGCCCTGGCCATTTCCTGTTGAGCTGGGGAAAATAGGGTGGCAGCAACAGCAGGGATAGCCTATTTGAGGCTCTCTTCATCCCTGGCACCTGTTGGAAGCTTCTGGGAGTGCCTGTGGCCATGGGAAGTGCAATTTCCCAAGGCACTCTATTTCAGGCTACAAGAACTCTGCTACCCCAAAGATCTACTCCTCCCTCTCGGTGTTTGTTGTATCTGTGTGTGCAGAGGGTTTTCCACTGCAATGCTCAATGAATCACTGCTCTGGGCTTTGCTCCTGTTTGGGGAAAGCCACTTACGAGCTGGAGAGGAGGTGGGGTTGCGGGCCCACACCCTCCCCACGCACGCGGGGGCTGGCTTACAGCCCCCGCAAGAGTGAGAGAATCCTCGGGCGCATCATCGCCCCGTCCAGCCAATTGGCTGGCTGGGGAGGTGTGGCCTGGGCCATTTAAGGCTGGCGCGCCCAAGGATTTTCCTCTGTTTCCCGGAGGAAGCGCCATCACCTGCCCCACATATTGAAGGGTAGTCCGGTAAAGGATTTTGGGGGGCGTTGCCCTGTCCGAAGCCTATGGAGGTGTGGGCCTAAGGCATGCCCCTGAGCGGTGACCCCTGGGGGGATCCTAGTTGACATACCTCAGCAGGACTCCCCCCACTGGTGGTTAACCCTTACCGGTCTTCATGAAATTGGGCTGAAGCCGGTTAGTTGATAGGAACCAATGCCTAAGGCAATTCCGCTCAATTCCTGCAATCAATAAAGTTGTGGCCTTTTACGCCCATTAACCTTAAATAACGTGTCCGGTGTCTTTATTTCACAAGGGGGGAGGGGGACTTGCCACACAAGAGACAAGCCCAGGATCCAGGTGCTGGTCTCCTCCGTAGACAAGTTCTTTGGAGACGCAGGAACTTGTTTCAGTCTCTCATGGCGCACTATAGCCCCAGGGGTCAGCAAACTTTTTCAGCAGGGGGCCAGTCCACTGTCCCTCAGACCTTGTGGGGGGCTGGACTTTATTGGGGGGGGCAGGATGAACAAATTCGTATGCCCCACAAACAACCCAGAGATACATTTTAAATGAAAGGACACATTCTACTCACGTAAAAACACGCTGATTCCCAGACCGTCCACGGGCCGGATTTAGAAGGCGATTGGGCCAGATCCGGCCCCCGGGCCTTAGTTTGCCTACCCCTGCTATATCTGTTCTCAGGCCCATGGCAAACTGATGGGTCCTAAGCACAGAGTCTTCAGGAGCTGAGGATATCTGACTCTGACCCTCAACTGAACTGTGGGCTGAGCAAGGAATTTCATGGGAAAAGACACAGGTAGGGCATGGCTTAACATCGGACCGGTGAAGAAGCAGATTGCTCTCCACAAGCTATATATTTTGGGAATGGGTTTGATCTCATGACCTGTGTATGGGGGAAAAAAACCCCCACCTTATACAATCCTCCTACATCCACGTCTGACAGGTTAAGCATTGCTTCATCTTTAAATGCAGGGCGAACCTCATAGGTCAGTGGAAGTCAGAATTGTTAACTTCCTGCTTTATCAAAAGCTGTCAGTGAGGTATTGAGCTCTTCATTCATCCCTCCCCTCCATTCCTCATTCGCTCTCCTCCCTTCTTCCTTTATCTCTTACTGCCAGAGAATGATGCTGGTTTATCTATCACTATCTAAACAGCCTTACAACAACAGCAGCAGCAGTCATTAAGCACGCCAGCAGGAGAAGGCTGGTTTTAAGTAGGAAAGAGGGGCGGGAGGGAGAAAGGAAGCACTAAAGGGAATTTCAAAAATCAGAGGTTTCACCTGAACAACAACTTTTTTATTGTATTCAGTTGTGCCAATTCTAAATGAGGGACATGTTTGATGACGGACTGAGGAGTTAGGGACAGGGAAAGACATCATTTGGTGAATTTGCCCTGTTCAGACTTCCTGAGCCCACGCTGAAACAGAAACAAGCTTATCCTTCGAAAAACTGCATGCCTCTGAATGTCACACTTCAGGTCTCCAAACAATATAATGCAGCCCACCCTCACCCCCAAACATACATTAGGCAAGACGTGTTCACCTAAATATGTGTGGCTATTAGGTACTGTGCATAAATGCATGAGCTCCTTTGGAGAAAAATGCTATAAATAAAATGAATAATAAATAGCTCAATTTTGAGGGGGGAGGAATTGCTTGCAAAAAGGTCTACAAGGCAAACTTGTGAGCAGAAGTATGTACGGTATGTTAGAAGTAGATATTTATTTATTCCATTTGTGAATCATGTCCCATAAAGTATCTCGAAACGATTTCACAATAAAAATACCAAAACAATTAAAAACCACTTTCATTTTTTTTTTTAAAAAACCCCACAATTTTAACTATTAAAAACAATGTCATATGTAAAAGAATAATAATTTTAGCCCCAGTACAGATTGGGGGGAAAATATCTCCTCTAAAAAGGCTTCTTGCACAAGGAAGGAGCCAAAAAATACAATAGAGATGGTCCTTGTTGGATATGTTCCTGGAAGGAGTTCTAAAACACAGATGTATTTTTATGCATTTAAAAAAAAAATGGGGGGGGTGAATTTAAGATTAAAACAAAAATAAAAACTAAGAGCTGGTTCCTGAGACACTAATTCTAGGGCAGGGGGTTATCCCCTTGAACTGAGTCCATAAAAAAACTAGGAAGCCAAGGTAGTTGGTGAAGCCGGAACTCTGGCAGCCCCTTTCTGAACCCATTGTAGCCCGTGGACTATCTTCAAAGTCAGCCTCATGCAGAGCACATCACAGTAATCTTCCTTGGAAGTGTCAGGCATGACTGAAGCCAGGCCCGGGTTCTCTTAGAAAGGATGCACCTGATGTAGAGGAAGAACTACTCTTGGCCACCACTGCCAGCTCAGCATCCAGGATAGCTCAGTTGGTTAGATCATGGTGCTGAGGGTCCCTTCAGGGTCCCTTCCAACTCTACAGTGCTATGCTAAGCCAGCACAGGTTAAGGAATGGCCCCAAGGTTCAGGAGGAGGGGAAAACCCACCCAGAAGGGGTCTTAACCTACTCCTGTAGCAGAAGAAGAAAAAGAGGAAGAGGAAGAGGAAGAGGAAGAGGAAGAAGAAGAAGAAGAAGAAGAAGAAGAAGAAGAGGAGGAGTTTGGATTTGATATTGTGCTGGTCCCGGGGGAAGGTACCGTGGGTGTAAGCAGAGTCCACACGAAGAGGGGCGAGGTCCAAGACGGGGAGCCGGGCGGGGAACAGGTACGCTGGAACAGGAGGCCGAGCTGGGAACTGGAACACCGGATAGTCAGGAACAGGAGGCCAAGCAGGGATCAGGAACACAGGAAGGTCCAAAGCCAACAACGACGTTGCTCCCGCAACCTGGGGCCAGGCTGACTGGGCTTTTATCCTCTTCTAAGGCCGGGGGCGGTCCCGGCCCCCAGGAGCCCCGCCTCCTCTGGCCTTAAGGCGAGCACTCCTCCTGGGGGCAACCAGTTCCCTTCGCCTCTCTGCCCTAAGCCTCTGCAGATCAGGAGAGGCCGAAGGGTTACTGGGCCCTGGAGGAGGCTCACCTGTGGCCACTGAGTCGTCAAGCCCCTCTGGGGCCAGAAGGGCTTCACCTGGGGCCAGCTCCTGATGCTCTGTCACAGGTGCAGGCTCTTCAGCATCTAGGCCTTGCCCCAGTTCAGCCGGCCCTGGAGGCGGGGACTCCTGTGCAGGCTGGGATTCCTCTGGTTCATCCTCTGAATCGGAATCCCAGGCCATCACACCATCCCCCCTCCCAGGCCCCCCCCCTCAACCGAGGGTCCGGACCCGGCTTGCCGGGGTACGTCGCATGGAACTCTCGGAGGCAGGCAGGTGCGTGGACGTTGGCCGCTGGTTCCCAGGAACGGTCCTCCGGTCCATACCCCTTCCAGTCAATGAGATACTGCAGCTTTCCCCTGCGGTATCGGGAGTCCAGGATGCGTTCCACCTCATACTCAGGCTCTCCCTGAACCAACACTGGCTGCGGACGGGGACGGTTCGGGTGGAACTCGTCGGGTGGGGCCACCGGACTCAGCAGGGACCTGTGGAAGACCGGGTGAACCTTCAGGGTTGCGGGTAACCGGAGACGGAATGCTACAGGAGAGACTTGGTCCACGATAGGGAACGGGCCGGTGAAGCGGGCGTCCAACTTCCGCGAAGGTCGAGAGGGGTGGAGGTGGCGAGTGGAGAGCCAAACCAGGTCACCGACGCGAAGTTCCGGCCCCACCTGGCGGTGGCGGTCGGCCTGGGCTTTGTACGCTTCCTTGGCCTGGTGCAGTTGCTCCACCAAAAGCTGTTGCTGGGACTGGAGCTCTTGAAGCCACTCCGTCACCGCCGGGACCGTGGATGCCGGCAGCACATCTGGAAACAGCCGTGGATGATAACCGTAACTGGCCTGGAACGGGGTCTGCTGGGTGGACGCATTCACCGCGTTGTTGTAGGCGAACTCCGCCAATGCCAGGTGGTCGACCCAGTCATCCTGCTGGTAGCTGCAGTAACACCGGAGGTACTGCTCCAGCACCGCGTTCGCCCGTTCCGTCTGGCCATCGGTCTGTGGGTGGTAGGCTGACGAGAGGCAGACCTCTGTCCCGAGGGTCTGGTGTAATGCTCGCCAGAACCGGGATGTGAACTGAACGCCCCGGTCGGACACCACGCGCTCTGGTAGGCCATGCAGGCGGAAGACATGCTGAAGGTACAGCTGAGCGGTTTCCTTGGCTGTGGGTACAGATGGGCAGGGGGTGCAGTGCACCATCTTGGTGAAATGGTCGGAGAACACTAGAAGGCAGGTACAGCCACGAGACGGGGGTAAGTCCACTACAAAGTCCAACGAAACCGTGTGCCAAGGGCGCGGTGGAACTGGCAATGGCTGAAGTAGGCCGGGGGGTCGCCCGGTAGGACCCTTGGCGCGCCGGCAGACATCACAACCAGCAACGTAGCGAGCCACGTCGGCCTTCAGGCGGGGCCACCAAAACTCACGACTGACCAGATGGGTGGTCCGATACCGTCCAAAGTGCCCCGCTGCTGGGGCATCATGGGCCATCCGGAGAACCTCCAGCCGCAGTGGCCCTGGCGGGATGTACAGACGGCCGTGGTGCAGCAGAAGGCCCTGATGCAGGACCAGCCCTGGACACTGTGGGCTGGACCCTTCAGCCAGCTCCCGGAGTCGTTCCTGGGCCCAAGCGTCGACCCGCTGCTGTTCCCGCACCCGAGCCTGCAGTGGTTCCGCCTCCTGGGTGGCCAGGAACGCAGCTGGAGGTAGGATCGTGGTGGGTTCTGCTTGCTGTACCGTGTCTGCGTTGTCTTCAGGTTTCCGGGACAGGGCATCTGCCTTCTGGTTCTGAGAGCTAGGGATATAGCGGATCCGGAACTGGAACCGGGAAAAGAACAACGCCCACCGGATCTGTCTTTGGTTCAGCTTGCGGGTGGTCTGGAGGTACTCCAGATTCCGGTGGTCGGTTCTCACCTCCACCGGATGTCGTGCCCCCTCAAGATGGTGGCGCCAGACCTCAAAGGCCACCTTGATGGCCAGTAGTTCCCGCTCCCACACAGTATAGTTACACTCCGCTGGTAGGAGCTCGCACTTGCTGAGCTTTGCGTACAAACGGTGCTCACGCAAGCGCTGCAGCACGGTCCGGACATGTCCCTCATGGCGAGCCGGGTCACGGGAGTAAACCAGTATGTCATCCAAGTACACCACCACGTACTTGTCTAACAGATCCTGGAACACGTGGTCGATGTAGCGTTGGAACACAGCAGGCGCGTTGCATAAACCAAAAGGCATAACCAAGTATTCGAACTGCCCGTACCGGGTCCCAAACGCTGTCTTCCACTCATCCCCGGCTCGGATCCGAATCAAGTTGTAGGCCCCCCGGAGGTCCAGCTTGGTGAACACCTGTGCCCCTTGCACCCGCTCCAGCAACTCCGAAATAAGGGGCAAGGGGTACCGGTCTGGGATGGTGATTTTGTTCAGGGCTCGGTAATCATGGCAAGGACGGAGTTCCCCACATTTCTTCTTAACAAAGAGCACTGGTGCCGCAGTAGGCGAGGTGGAAGGCCTAATGAACCCACGCTCCAGGTTCTTGCGCAAGAAGTCCTGCAAAGCCTCGCGCTCTGGCTCTGTTAGAGAGTATAAGCGACTCACCGGTAGGGGCGCTCCGGGCTGGAGGTCTATGCCGCAGTCAAAAGACCGATGCGGCGGCAGCTGGTCTGCCCCCCGTTCCTTGAACACGTCTTGGTAGTCCCGGTACATGGCTGGGAGCGTGGGTGCTGCCTCCTCCGTGGGTGCGGCCGCTAGCATCTGCGACTGAGCATGGGAACATGGATCTGGGAAGTGTACGGTCCGTTTGACCCAGTCAATCTGAACGTTGTGAGCCTCTAGCCAGTCCATTCCGAGCACCAGGGGGAACCGGGGCATGGAGGCAATGTCCAAGGTTCGCACCTCCCGGTGCTGCTGGAGACACAGGACCAAGGGCTGGGTCTCCCGAGTGACGGCACCCGAACGCAGGAGCCGTCCGTCAATTGCCTCCACCTGTACCGGTTCTGGCTTGTTCTGAAGTGGCACCTGATGATGAGCGGCAAAGGCAGCGTCCATATAGGAGCGGGTTGCCCCCGAATCTACCAAAGCGTGGGTAAGAATCCAGGGCCCACCTGGAGGGTAGAGACGCACCGGTACCATGAGATGTCGCAATTCTACTGGTGAGGGCCCTTCTTGCATGGTTTGGGACCCCACGTTGCTAGGGCCTTCGGCTACCGAGGTTGGCGGTTTCCCTGCGACTGGTAGCTTCTCGGGACAGGAACGGGCGTAATGTCCACCCCCACCGCAGTAAAGGCACAGGTTCCCCTCCCGACGCCGCGACTTCTCCGAGGGGGAGAGCCGAGGTCGCGCAGCCCCGAGCGGCGTTGGCTCGACTGGCAACTCGGCTGTGGGCGTGGACCTGCTGGGAAGGACTGGCGCCAGGAGTCGGGAGTGCTGGTGGTCCCGGGTCTGGCGACGGTCCTCCAACCGATCATCTATCTGCAGGCTCCGCTGAATGAGGGTATCCAGTGTGGTGGGACGATCCATCATGGCCAACTGGTCTAGTATCTTGTCCGACAGTCCCTCAAGATACTGGTCCCGTAGTGCAGAGTCATTCCAAGACAAGTCTTGTGCCAACAGCCGAAATTCTGTGGCGTAGGCGGCGGCTGTGGACTTGTCCTGTCTCAACCGACGAATCGCCCGATTGGCTTGGCTCTCCTTCAGTGGGTTACCAAACGCAGTCTCTAAGTGGTTACAAAACCCCACATAGTCCGTTAGCAAAGGAGAGTCTTGCCGGAGCAGTGGCAAAGCCCACTTGGCCGCCTGGTCCTTTAACAAACTGATTAAAAAATGCACCTTGGTGCGGTCGTCAGGGAAGTTCCGGGCTCGCCCCTGAATGTACAACTTGGCCTGGGCGAGGAACATGGGAAAACTGGCCTGGGTCCCATCAAATTTCTCTGGCAAGGCCACTGGGTACTTGCCTGGAGCTAGGGCGTCGGCCCCAGGATCTGGAAAGGCTTCCAACCGCTGCTGAAGCGCCGCAACCACATCGCTTAGCTGCTGAACGGTGTGGGTCAAGGCCTGGTTTTCCTGGGCCAATGCCACCAGCGCAGCCGCCTGGTCAGCCATGGCCTCTGGCTTTTCCCGAACGCACCCCAACGAAGGGGGAGTGCGGGTGTGGCGGGAGCAAACTGTGCTGGTCCCGGGGGAAGGTACTGTGGGTGTAAGCAGAGTCCACACGAAGAGGGGCGAGGTCCAAGACGGGGAGCCGGGCGGGGAACAGGTACGCTGGAACAGGAGGCCGAGCTGGGAACTGGAACACCGGATAGTCAGGAACAGGAGGCCAAGCAGGGATCAGGAACACAGGAAGGTCCAAAGCCAACAACGACGTTGCTCCCGCAACCTGGGGCCAGGCTGACTGGGCTTTTATCCTCTTCTAAGGCCGGGGGCGGTCCCGGCCCCCAGGAGCCCCGCCTCCTCTGGCCTTAAGGCGAGCACTCCTCCTGGGGGCAACCAGTTCCCTTCGCCTCTCTGCCCTAAGCCTCTGCAGATCAGGAGAGGCCGAAGGGTTACTGGGCCCTGGAGGAGGCTCACCTGTGGCCACTGAGTCGTCAAGCCCCTCTGGGGCCAGAAGGGCTTCACCTGGGGCCAGCTCCTGATGCTCTGTCACAGGTGCAGGCTCTTCAGCATCTAGGCCTTGCCCCAGTTCAGCCGGCCCTGGAGGCGGGGACTCCTGTGCAGGCTGGGATTCCTCTGGTTCATCCTCTGAATCGGAATCCCAGGCCATCACAGATATTCCGCTTTATCACTAGCCTAAGGAGTCTCAAAGCAGCTCACAATCTCCTTTCCCTTCCTCCCCACAACAAACACTGTGAGGTGAGTGGGGCTGAGAGACTTCAAAGAAGTGTGACTAGCCCAAGGTCACCCAGCAGCTGCATGTGGAGGAGCAGGGAAGCAAACCTGGTTCACCAGATTACGAGTCTACTGCTCTTAACCACTACACCACACTGACTCTCCAATGTGCACTGGGGAAGCATTAACCAGCTGTACATCTGCCTTGTTCTAAAGCACAAAACCCTAATCCTTATTCCTGGGGCTGGATCTAGACACAGATTAAAAAACGCTATAAATAAGTCAGAAATCAAATTGTTACAACAAAAGGAAGGGAAAAGCCTATGTAAAAAATCCACATTAACTCTTTTTTGCTCTCTGACGCCATCTGGTGTTGGATGTTTATAACGCATCCAAAACGTATTACTGTGACGAATGTAGCTGTGTCCCTGGTTTGCAGATAGGGTGGACCCATGAGCAAGATGCTCTCGGGGAACGCCTCTTGACAGCTGGACGTCCTTCCTTCCCATTATTACTGCTGACCATTCACAAATCCTCCAAGTGTCTCCATTTTCCAGGGACAGTCCTGGAATTTACAGAAGCCACCTGGTTGCTGATTTGTTCCTGGAATGTCCCACTTTTCCTTAGGACAGCCCTAAACTCATCGGAGAAATATTGGAGGGTATGAAGTTCTCTGATCCTTCAGCCATCTCAGGGCAGCCCTCTATAAGGAAGATTTTTAATATTTGATGTTTTATTATGTTTTTATATATGTTGGAAGCTGCCCAGAGTGTCTGGGGCGATCCAGTCAGATGAGCAGGGTATAAATAATATAATAAGAATAACAGCAATAATAATGATTGAATAGGACGTCTCTGTTTTCATTGGGATGCAGGTGGCACTGTAGTCTAAACCACAGAGCCTAGGGCTTGCCGATCAGAAGGTTGGCGGTTCGAATCCCCATGATGATGTGAGCTCCTGTTGCTCGGTCCGAGCTCCTGCCAACCTAGCAGTTTGAAAGCACACCGGTGTAAGTAGATAAATAGGTACCACTGTGGCAGGAAGGTAAACAGCGTTTCCGTGCGCTGCTCTGATTCGCCAGAAGCGGCTTAGTCATGCTGGCCACATGACCTGGAAGCTGTAGAAGAGTTTGGATTTGATATCCCGCTTTATCACTACCCGAAGGAGTCTCAAAGCGCCTAACATTCACCTTTCCCTTCCTCCCCCACAACAAACACTCTGTGAGGTGAGTGAGACTGAGAGACTTCAGAGAAGTGTGACTGGCCCAAGGTCACCCAGCAGCGGCATGTGGAGGAGCGGGGAAGCGAACCCGGTTCACCAGATTACGAGTCTACCACTCTTAACCACTACACCATGCTCTCTCGGCCAATAAAGCAAGATGAGCGTTGCAACCCCAGTGTCAGTCATGACTGGACCTAATGGTCAGGGGTCCCTTTACCTTTACCTATTTTAATCGGAGAAATATTGGAGGTATGCACCTTGCCCTCTCCCTTTTAGGCCTATTTCACACCACCGCTCAGAAAGACAAGGCACATGGAAATTGCTGATTTTTCTCTCTGTTCCTGTCACTGCTTGCTTGCTCACTCACTCACTCAAGGCATGTGAATAGGCAGTTGTGGTGCAGAGGACCAGCAGAACCCCCAGCACCCCCCTTTGTGGGGTGTGGACCTTGACAGGTGTCCAGTGAGGCCAGACTCTGGCACTGGCTCAGGAAGATGAAGGAACGAAGGAAGGTTCATCAGGCTTCCTGTTTCAGCGCTAGTACAGCACAAAGGGTTTACTGACAGTTCATTTCCCCATCCTTCTAGATATCCCCTAGAACACCTGCTCTTCTGGAAGGCCAATTATCGCTGTCAAGGTGAAAGCGGCAACCCCTCGCCAGCTCTCCCGAGTCAGAGCAAGGCTGGCACACAAACACTGATGCGCACACGCACACACAGAGGTTTCCAGATAGCTGTGGATTGTTGCTTTGCTCTCCCCCACATTCTCGGTCTCTTAGTTTTTGAATACTTTTGCGCTGACAGCATTGCAGAAGGGAGGCCCATTCGCCGCACAAAGCAGCGGACATCTTTTGCTGTCTAAATGCTAAATCGGAATGTGTCAGAGCTGCTAAGTCATAGTTGTTGTTTTTATGCCACTAACTTCAAGGGGCCTGGAAATGAAGTCGCACTGAAATGCATTTTAATAAAATGTTATTTGTGTGCACTTAGCCCACAAAATATGCTTGGATTTTGTATATAAGTGGCAAGGAGGCTCACTCTGGTCTAAAGTTAACTTTTTGTGACTCAACACATTACATATATCTTTCACCTTCCATCCATCAGCTTCCTTATGGCAAACACACCTCTGTCCATCCAGACATCTATCATACGTACACACAACATTATGCCTTAAAGGTAAAGGTAAAGGGACCCCTGACCATTAGGTCCAGTCGTGGCTGACTCTGGGGTTGCGGCGCTCATCTCGCTTTATTGGCCAAGGGAGCCAGTGCATAGCTTCCAGGTCATGTGGCCAGCATGACGAAGCCACTTCTGGCGAACCAGAGCAGCGCACGGAAACACCGTTTACCTTTCCACCAGAGTGGTACCTATTTATCTACTTGCACTTTGACGTGCTGTCAAACTGCTAGGTTGGCAGGAGCAGGGACCGAGCCATGGGAGCTCACCCTGTCGCGGGGATTTGAACCCCCGACCTTCTGATCGGCAAGTCCTAGGCTCTGTGGTTTAACCCACAGTACCACCAGCGTCCCTAACATAACACCACCCGCGTCCCTAACATTATGCCTTACTTTCACCCAAAGCACCCTGAGAATTGCAAATGAAGAAGCATAAGGATAACACTGACACAAACACAATTACCATTTTATGCCCTGGCACTGCACAAAACATTCAACACTGTTTACAATAAAATGCACAATAAAAAAGCAAGATATCAATGATCTTAAAAGATCAGCAGGTACCCAGAGCGAATTCAGGGCAGTGGGGAGCAGAGGCTAGGCACCCACAACAAAAAAATTGTGGGTGCTTCGGCCCCCAGGGCCCCTTGGAGTTGATGCCAATGGACCCACTGTTGGTCTCGGCCACTCAGTCCTCCAGCATTAAAATATTACACTGCCCTGACTGCTTTCTTAGAAAGGTTGGATGGATGTAAACATTTACAACAAGACAAACAATTGGATCTTTTCAGCAAACATTAGCCCTCTGCCCCTTACAGCCAGGAGGCTGAGCCAAACCTTGCCATGGAACCCGCCCCAAAGAAAGTTCAAGTTCAAGAAAATTTGTTTCGCTGCATGTGATCCATGCTGGGCAAAGGATTGACTCATAAGCCCTGTGAATAATGTCAAAATATTTCAAACAGGCCCATTGCTCACCCAGATTGAACCTGGATAATAACCCCATGTAGATAGTAAAGATGGAAATCCAATTGGGCCAATTATGTCTTACTCTCGGGGCCATTTCCTACATTCTTGATCTCCACCGCTCTCCTTATTATTCTTTTTCTGCTCAAGGCTCCCTAAAGAACAATGCAGGGCGGCGGCGGGGGGCGGCGGGGAATATCAATATGCTACTCACCCCTTGCTATGTTCCCCCTCTGCTTGCATACAATAAATAGCTAAAGAAATGAGTTATGCCTTTTGCATAAGGAAGTGCAGGAAAGGAAATCTGATTCAAAGCCCCAAATAGCGCATAGTTAAACGATGGAACTTGCTCCCCCAGGAAGCAGTGAAGATCACTCATTTCCCTCTAAAATCCATATTAGGACAGTACAGTCATATCTTGGTTCCCAAATGGCTTGGCTCCTGAACAAATTGGCTCCCGAACGCCGCAAACCCTGACATAAGTGTCCCGGTTTGCGAACGTTTTGGAAGTCGAACGGACTGAGTTCGGGAACCATGGTACCACTGTATCCAGTGCCTTTTTTCCTGGGGGGTACGCAGGGGTATGCATACCCCTAAATATTTTGTGAATCTTTGTACTTTTGTCCATTTACTGTATTTATTTCCCCCTGATTTGAACTATAAAATGGTGATTTTCTTGAGTCAGAATGAGAGTACCCCTTAACATATATTTTTGGGGGGACAGGACAGGGAGCACTGACTATACCTTTATAAGGCCAGCTAATGCTCCAGATAGTGATGTATGGAAGTGAGAGCTGGACCAAAAAAGGCTGATCGCCGAAGAATTGATGCTTTTGAATTATGGTGCTGGAGGAGACTCTTGAGAGCCCCATGGACTGCAAGAAGATCAAACGTATCCATTCTGAAGGAAATCAGCCCTGAGTGCTCCCTGGAAGGACAGATCCTGAAGCTGAGGCTCTAGTACTTTGGCCACCTCATGAGAAGAGAAGACTCCCTGGAAAAGACCCTGATGTTGGTAAAGATGGAGGGCACAAGGAGAAGGGGAGGACAGAGGGCGAGATGGTTGGATAGTGTTCTCGAAGCTACCAGCATGAGTTTGACCAAACTGTGGGAGGTAGTGGAAGACAGAAGTGCCTGGCGTGCTCTGGTTCAGGGGGTCACGAAGAGTCGGACACAACTAAACAACAACAAATGCTTCAGAACCCATGTTAGTTTAGAAATTACAGGGCACAATGGTTATGTTCTACCTTTACTGTTGGAGCCAGTATGGCTCTGAATACCAGTTGCTGGTTATATGCAACCCCTGCTGCACGGACATTATTAGTGCAACATTGGAAAGAAGAAGGTGTCCCAGTTAAAGAAGACTGGCAACTCAAGTTTATGGAATATGCTGAAATGGCAAAGTTGACAATGGAATTAAGAGGAAGAGACAACAACAAATTTAAGGAAGATTGGAAGGACTTTATTGCATATATACAGAAGCAATGCACACAGGTTAAAACATTAGCAGGGTTCTGAAAATACTTGTAATTCAATTAAGAATGGACAATAAGTAATGCAAATTATTTATATCTATACAATGGACATGTGGTATGTTGATAAACTATGGAACCCGGGAAGGGACTAGGGG
Source organism: Podarcis erhardii (assembly GCF_964252035.2). Lineage (NCBI taxonomy): Eukaryota > Metazoa > Chordata > Lepidosauria > Squamata > Lacertidae > Podarcis > Podarcis erhardii. Next base: position 11,232,309 of record NC_138500.1, on the reverse strand, counting down.
GAAGTCAATTTGTTTTGTTTTGATTTTATATTGTTATGATTTTCATATGGGTTATGGTTGAAAATTAATAAAATGTTATTAAAAAATGAATACCAGTTGTTGGAGTTCACAAGTGGAGAGGGTGCTGTTCTGCTCTGGTCCTGCTTGGAGGCTTCAGGTAGGAGGCTGAACCACATGGGCCTTTTTCCTGATCCAGCAGGTCTCCTGTTATGTTCTTACAAGAACATTCTGAAAGACTTTGCCTCTTTGATATCCCGTTCCCCACATTTCCGTTTTGAAATAATTGAATAGCACAGCTCGTCCTAGGCATTTTTGACTTTTTTCCACATCAATTTGATTTTTGATTTTTGATTTTACTCTCCTGCTCTCTTTCGGCGTCTGCTTCCCAACTTCTAATCCATGTCAGGGCTTCTTCTCTCATCCGTGACTCGCTTTGTTTCTTTAATAGCCTCTTGCAGGGACTTTTGACAGAGGCTCTTTAAAAAAGAATCCTAATAAATTATGCCAACCGGTCCTTTGCTAATCCACTCTGCTGCGGATTAGACAACTCTTCGGTTGGGTTCGAAGGGTCGAGGCCTTCTTTATCTGTTGCCACACTCCAACACTGGGAAAACCAGCTTCAGAAATCCATCAGCCTCCAAACATTTATTTATGTTTACTTTTAATAAGCACCACAAAACCTGTCTCAACAAGCAGCAATTTAATTGCCTCACTGCATCGGATCAGATGAACATCCTGCTCATAATAAACTCTCTTACCTATAAATAAACATTGAAAATACAAATTAAGCTTCTGTGTTAAGCTGTGGCAGACTAAATGTCTCAATTCTTTCCCCTACACCTTGTGAATGGGATTCCCAACCCCCTCCCCCCAAATTGCACAGTCTCTCTGCTGCTGTTGCCTTATTAGGGATGCAGGTATTCATTTCTATTATTATTAAAGCAGAATTGCCTACTTTTAGGCAATGACGGGAAAAACAAGCATGCAAGGGCCTTTGAAGCCTATTGGAAGATAAGCAAAATTCTGGGCTTGGTACAGTAATACCTTTTGCTTGCCTACATGGAGGTTAGAGAAATGGATGTGGTAGTGTTTAAACATCTGGCTTTTGTGTGGCTAGAATATAGCCTACTATGTACAGATAAGAGCAGCATCTGTTGCCTTGTCCATTTTGCCTCTGGCCCTGCCCATTTTTTTAATTGCCCCTCACACCAATTTCATGTGTACCCCTATCCCCAAGTTAGGTACAGTGGAGTTCTGGAGCCCTGTTCGCATCCTGAAGTGAACACAACCAGTGTCTGCGCATCTGTGTGTGCGCGGGTCGCGATTCGCCGCTTCTGTGCATGTGCGTGATGTCATTTTGACCATCTGTGCATGCGTGAGCAGCGAAACTCGGAAGTAACACGTTCCACTACTTCCAGGATGCTGCGGAGCGCAACCCAAAAATGCTCAGCCTGAAGCAACTTCAACCCAAAGTATGATTGTAGTTGTTTATTTCCTTGACATCAGATGCGAGGGCGTTCCACAGGGTGGGCGCCACTACCGAGAAGGCCCTCTGCCTGGTTCCCTGTAACTTGGCTTCTTGCAGTGAGGGAACCACCAGAAGGCCCTCAGAGCTGGACCTCAGTGTCTGGGCTGAACGATGGGGGTGGAGACGCTCCTTCAGGTATACTTCAGGTATACCATTCCCGCAGCTTAATTCTACTGACCAATTGCAAGGGCTGGTGTTGAACATTTCTGGTTCCTTTTGTGCTAAGAAATGGCTATGAGGCAGGGCAGGCTCCCGGCTTGAGGGGAATCCCAGGAAGGAAACAAAAACCCGGAGGTGCCAAGAAAAAATTCTAAAAGGAGAATTCGCCAGCCAGGAAAACCCTGCACAAAAATACCTTTTAAGCTTTCCGCCTTCCATGCACTTAATTTGTGCAATCCGTCTGACCTTCAGTTGTGTAAAGTTGAAATCATACATGCTATATGTGCATAAGTTGCAATTGCAATGCATCCTGAAAGTACAGTGGTACCTCGGGTTACATACGCTTCAGGTTGCATATGCTTCCAGTTAGAGACTCTGCTAACCCAGAAATAGTGCTTCAGATTAAGAACTTTGCTTCAGGATGAGGACAGAAATTGTGCTCCAGTGGTGCGGTGGCAGCAGGAGGCCCCATTAGCTTAACCATAAACCTGTATATATAAACCTGTTTTTATATATACAGTGGTACCTCGGGTTAAGTACTTAATTCGTTCCGGAGGTCTGTTCTTAACCTGAAACTGTTCTTAACTTGAAGCACCACTTTAGCTAATGGGGTCTCCTGCTGCTGCCGCGCCGCTGGAGCACGATTTCTGTTCTCATCCTGAAGCAAAGTTCTTAACCTGAAGCACTATTTCTGGGTTAGCAGAGTCTGTAACCTGAAGCGTATGTAACCTGAGGCACCACTGTAAAAGCAAAGAAAAGCAACAACCTGAATCCCATTTCCAAAAATAAGGAACCTCCCCAAATGTAGTATTGATTTGAAAGAGGGAGAGAGAGGAGCCATTAGCAACTTTTCTACTGATCTTTTCTATTTAATTAAACCATGAGCCATTGGCGGGAGGAAAAGCAAGGAAAGGGCGTCCCCCTCCTTGCACTTTTTGCATTAATCAAAATAAGCAGCTGGTCTATAGGGAATGCTCACACACATAATAGATCTACTTAACACCAATTAAACCAAGCAGTGGGCAGTATAACCCTTCTCATGGCAGCAGCCCATTTAGCTGTGGCAAGGAATACAAATTTCTCCAATAAGCAGTGATTTTGAGCCATTTAGTTAAAACTACTTTCATTTACTTAGAAGGAAGCAGACTGACATATTTCCTTATTTGGCCTGCCACCAAATTTCCTCTAAAGCAAAAAAAAATCTGAGGCAGAAATGAAGTGAACCGCCATTCTGAGAGCAGTTCTCAGAAACATGAATCCCTCTTCAAAGGAACCTCTTGGAATTGTAGCTTTTTGAGGGGCATTCTTGTCTCCGAATCAATACTATTTTTCTAGAAAAAGACGTTCCGGAACTCACCACAAACACCTCCCTTGTTCTCTCATAATGGCAACGGCGCCCACCTGAGAGGTGCCGGAACTGAGTTCTGTTGAGTTCCGGCTGGGGAAACCCCCCTGCTCCTAACACCTCTCACACTCTCTCTTTCCCCCATAACAATTTATTAATTTTCTAACAATAACAAAAAGAAAAGAAACAACAATAAAAAGCAAAAACAAAAAGCAAAACAGATTGACTTCCCCCTATTCCCTTCCTTGGTTCCATTGTACAACAATGTTCCACATGTCCATTATAAAGTTTTAACCATTTGCATTACTTATTGTCCATTCATAATACAGTGGTACCTCTGGTTATGTACTTAATTCATTCCGGAGGTCCGTTCTTAACCTGAAATGGTTCTTAACCTGAAGCACCACTTTAGCTAATGGGGTCTCCCGTAGCTGCCACGCCGCCGGAGCATGATTTCTGTTCTTATCCTGAAGCAAAGTTCTTAACCTGAGGTATTATTTCTGGGTTAGCAGCGTTTGTAACCTGAAGTGTATGTAACCTGAAGCATATGTAACCTGAGGTACCACTGTAGAATTACAGTACAAGTATTCTTAAAACGCTGCCATTGTATTAACCTTTGTCCATTGCTTCTGTATATATGCAATAAAGTCCTTCCATTCTTCCTTGAATTCGTTGTCATCTTTTCCTCTTAATTTCATTGTCAATTTTCTCCATTTCAGCATATTCCGTTAATTTAACTTGCCAATCTTCTTTAGTTGGGACACTTCTTCTTTCCATGCTCCTGACAACTCTCAGCAGCCATAACAAACTACAATTCCCAGGATTCTTTGGGGGAAAGCCATGCCTGCCTAAAGTGGTATTATAGTACCATACCTGTATAGTGCAGGTAGAACTTGAAAAGCAAGTCAGCGCAAGAGAATAGAAGGCAGAACCAAAGAATAGCCAAGGACACAGGTGGGTGGAGTCAGTCTGGGCTTGGGTGGGTGGAGCCTGGGTGGGTGGAGTCAGTCTAGTCTTGGGTGGGTGGGGCTTGGGTGGGTGGAGTCAGTCTAGGCTTGGGTGGTTGGGGCCTGGTTGGGTGGAGTCAGTCTAGTCTTGGGTGGATGGGGCCTGGTTGGTTGGAGTCAGTGTAGGTTTGGGTGGGTGGGGCTTGGGTGGGTGGAGTCAGTCTAGGCTTGGGTGGGTGGGGCTTGGGTGGGTGGAGTCAGTGTAGGCTTGGGTGTGTGGAGCCTGGGTGGGTGGAGTCAGTGTAGGCTTGGGTGGGTGGGGCTTGGGTGGGTGGAGTCAGTGTAGGCTTGCGTGGGTGGGGCCTGGGAGGGTGGAGTCAGTCTAGGCCAGAGGACACTTCACTATCTGCCACCTGCAGTTCAGTGTCTCACCACATGGGGCAGAGGACCTCATGCTCCTCTGATGCAGCCATAGCAGGGAGCATTATGCTCTGACTGCGCTCATATTGTGCTACGAGACTCAGATCTGGCTAATTCTTTATCCCAGCCACTTTCTTAACATTTGTTTCCTGCCTCCCGACATGTAGCGTGACAGCTTGGTCTTTCCTCTATTTCTACGAGATTGAGAGCTGAATGTATTGGTGGTTATTATTCATTTATATGCATTTCTGCCTGATCTTGTTTCCTTCTCTCCAGGTTTTTAAGGGGAGTTCTGTTTATTGCACTGTGATGATTCTGGAATTAGACTAAGCAAGAATGTTATTACTTTCTCACATATCTTTGAATATTTGAATATATTTGCTCACTTAAAACATGGATTTAGTCAGGCAGCATCAGGGAAGGAATTAAAAACGCACATATCAGCAATGCATTTCTTTTCTCATGGCAAATCAGAATTGCTTATAACCTGGTTGGGTGGGGAGGTATGAACGCAAGTATCTACCTATTTATATATTGATTATTGTTGTGGGGTGTGTGTGTGTGTGTTTTAAAAAACTGCCCCCTCAAAACCCCCACACACCCAAAACACAATGATTGCTGCATAAAATTGAAGCTTGCTGGCTGGTTGTGCAAACTATTCAACCCCACTGAATTTATGGGGCTTAAAGGGGAAAACTTCATTAACATATATTTGTAAGCAGTGATGGTGAGATGCTTTCTTTAGTTTCCTCCTTTCTGCCTTATAATGTGCTTGTGGTCCCCCCCCCCCAAACATTTGGAAAAAGCTCTGCCTTTTTTCTCAAGAATTTTTCCGGGATGTTCCAAAACAACAACAACAAACCACCAAACATAGGGAAGCTCACCTGTAGTCCTGTGTGGTGTAGTGGTTAAGAGCGGTAGACTCATAATCTGGGGAACCGGGTTCGTGTCTCCGCTCCTCCACATGCAGCTGCTGGGTGACCTTGGGCCAGTCACACTTCTCTGAAGTCTCTCAGCCTCACTCACCTCAGAGTGTTTGTTGGGGGGGGGGGGGGAGAAAGGAGATTGTGAGCCGCTTTGAGACTCCATAGGGTAGTGATAAAGCGGGAGATCAAATCCTAACTCTTCTTCTTCTCTCTGTCATTCCCATGCCAAGCAAGCTTATCCTTCCATGGACAGGGAATATTCATGGGTGATAGGAGACTCTGTCACCCTCACCCTTGTTGACGTCATCTTAACTGGTATAGATGCTCCTTGGCAGAAGGATCATAGCTCACTGGTCAAACATCTGCTTGGCATGCAGAAGATCTTAGGTTCAATCTTCAGCATCACGAGTGAAAGACTCCTGTCTGAAATCTTGGAGTACCACTGCCAGTTAGTGTAGACAGTATTTAACTAGATGAACCAATGCTCTGCTTCAGTCCCAAGCATCTCCTGGTAGAGCTTGGAAGGTCTCTCTGTCTGAAACCCCAGCAAGCTACTGCTAGTCAGTGTAGACAACAGCTAGCTGGGTCAATGGTCTGATTCAGTATTAAGCTTCTGATGCTCCTATGATCATGCCTCATTTTCTCTTGGGAGGCATAACCCTCATGGTCCTCTGTATTCAATGGGTGCCACCTGTTCCTACATCCACTCACAGGCTTACATTTGGGTAAAAGAAAGAGGAAACTCATTTGGGGGCACTCTCTGACAGAATCAGAGATAATAATAATAATAATTTGTTTATACTCTGCCCATCTGTCTGGGCTTCCCCAGCCACTCTGGACGGCTTCCCATAAAATATTAAAATACCGTAATGCATCAAACATTAAAAGCTTCCCTAATCAGGGCTCTGCATGCCTGGCATGCACGGGGTCATGAAGAGTCGGACACGACTAAACGACTAAACAACAACAACAACAACAAATCAGGGCTGCCTTCAGGTGTCTTCTAAAGTCTGGTAGTTGTTTTTCTCTTTGACATCTGGTGGGAGGGCGTTCCACAGGGCAGGAGCCACCACCGAGAAGGCCCTCTGCCTGGTTCCCTGTAACTTGGCTTCTCGTACTGAGGGAACCGCCAGAAGGCCCTCGGCTCTGGACCTCAGTGCCCGGGTAGAATGATGGGTGTGGAGACGCTCCTTCAGATATACTGGACCGAGGCTGTTTCTGAACTTGGCTCATTATGGGCCTGCATTTGGAGGTATTTGGGTTCGGCTCATATTCAGCTGTGGAATTCTGAGATGGGGGAATTTGTATTCCCCCCAGTTCCAGGTTTTGTCACCAGAAATTAAGTGGTCTGAAACACCATCCTGAAGGATGCTCTTCAAAGGAGCCTATGAAGTTGCCTTACACTCAGTCCAACCATTGGTCTGTCAAATCTAATATTGTGGGATTAGTGTGAGCTTTCTCATCAAGGGATACATCCATCTCTGACAGTGAAGTTGTTAAATATCTTTCTGGATAGAAATCTAGTTCTTAAAGAGCTGTTCAATCATTTACTTTCAGGGCCAATTGCAGCTCAGAATGGGAAGACATTTCAGAATATAAATATTGACTGGGGAACCAAGAAGTTTGTCAGTGCTCTTTCTTAGAGAAATTGCCACAAAACATAGGGTAAATAGGGAACAAAAGGTAAAGGACCCTTTTGAGAAAATATGGAAAGCATTTATTGATTGTTCAAGTGTAAACGATAATACCTGCCCTCTGACTGCAATGTACTCTAAACTATGGACCTTTAGAGTTATTTTCTCTCTTCATCTCAAAACCCTGTAAATAAAATCTAAAGGACAAAGAGTTAAGATGATCAGTATCTATAGTTATCGAGCCGTCTTAAGTTTGTTATGTTAATACGTGCCCTTTGCATCTGTTTTGTTATGCTTTTATTTGTACTTTTAAAAGTTGCCTTTTAAAGTAAAAATAAAAAGTCCAGTATTGTCTTCCACAGCCTTCCGCAACTGCTGCCTTCGGAATGATGATGGACTCCAATTCCCATCAGCTACCATGGCCAAGGGTCAGAGATGATTGGAGTGGAAGTCCAGCAACATCTGAAGGGCACCAGGCTGGTGGAAGACTGTTCTACTCCAACTGGTGGAACCTCTCTGAGGTGTTGGAAAGGGATGACTCTTGGCTGTGCTACCTTGTAAAAGAGATACGCCATAAAGTGAATGTAGGGCCTCCTGCATGTATTCTACACCCTGAGGTTTGGGAGCACTTCCAAGGCAAGCTGCAGTTTCCTCACTCACTTCAGATGATTTGTTTCTGCAAGAGGCAGTGCTGGCCACCAACTTGGATGCCTTTAAAAGAGGATTAGACAAATTCATGGAGGATAAAGCTACTAGCCACAACAACTATTGTTATGTACTGAAGTTCTCACCCTGGGCCAGCAGGGGGATACTGTAGATAGTTATGCAAATGAAGGATCGAAAGTGACGTTCAGTGATTGGATAGTTTTAGAAAGTTGCAACAGTTACATTGTTCTGGAGCTCTATATAAGCAGGCTGACTGAGCTCTTCAGTTCAGTTTTATTCTGGCCTCTGAATAAACAAAAGCTGTTGAAGAATCGCTGTGTCGTCTGATATGTTCGCCCACAACTTAACACTGGCGACGAAGGTGGGATCGATGGACATCAGAGCACAGGCAGATGCAGCCACCCTCTGAACTGAGCTGAATCACTGAGCGAAATCACCGAACGTCACTCTCGATCCTTCATTTGCATAACTATCTACAGTATCCCCCTGCTAGCCCAGGGTGAGAACTTCAGTACATAACAACTATGATATAACTATGAAGCTTCTGAAGGCCAGCTTCTGGAAACCACAGGAGGGGAGAAGGCCCTTGTGCTTGGGTTCTGCTTGCAGGCTTCCCACAGACATCTGGTTGGCCACTGTGAGAACAGGATGGTGGATTAGATGGACCATTGGCTGGATCCAGCAGGCTCTTCTTAAGTACAGGTCCTACTTTCTCTTTGCCATTTGATTTCTCCTCCTCCACCACCAATCTGCTGCCATTTGTGACAGGGGTTGCCAGTTCTGACAGGGGCTGGCTGAGATGTATGTTCCCCACTGACCCATTCCTTTTAAGATGTCCTATCCTACCCGTCTAAACATGTCTTCAAGGTCATCACCATGCAGAAGGCACTGGGAACCCAAGGCTACAGTGGCATAAACGCTGACCTCAAGGTCAGAATTTGTCAGGAAATATTTCAGCTGTCTCTCCCAACTGAGTTGGTGAATTCCCAGTTTATTTACCTCCAGCCGGTTAGCCCTCTTTAGTATTTTAGTGGGGAAGGTGGTGGTGGTGTAACAATATAAAGCATTAGGGTAAAATATAAATCTCCATGCAATTTTTTTTTAAGCATACAAAAGAAATACCTAACATCTTTTAACTGGCTTGTCACTTTGATTTCATCTTGCTCTCTATGAAATCAAATGTGCCTCTAACAAAATTTGCTTTACATAAAAAAAAGTATTGTAATGTGATTGCTGCACAGGGTAAATTATAATTTAAAAGTAAAATTACAAATGGTTATGGGTAATGTCATGCAAATGGATGGAAAGGCCCCCATTGGTATTGCTAAAAGTCAGAATTATTGATCTCGCCCTTATGACAATTAACATAAATTTACCCAGAATGCCATCTGCCTTTGCCATTTCCAAATGATGTGCCTCGTATAGCAGGTGCAATTAATTATGTCTTTGTTTAAAATGTGCTGATCCTAATCAAGGTCATGCGGGAGACATGGCACGGGGAACATCACAATAATGAAAATATGATTGGAGGAGAAATGCCTTTTCTCTGGTCGGAATTTAAACACCCTGTCCTCCTCTTCAAACTCAGACATAATGATGATGGGGGAAACTCACAAAGAGTTTTGGGCCACCATTAGGTGCATACTCTGAAAAGCAGGCAAACTGGGGACAAATCAGGAGAACTGGAGGGAAGTCAAATCAGTCCTACTCAAAGGGTTTTTCATTTGTCTGTAGAGTGGTACTTTGGTTCTCAAACGCCAAAAACCCGGAAGTTTCTCGGGAGCCGAATGTCTGATGCAGCTGTTGGCTATTGTTTCTGGGGTGCCTGCAGCAATCATAAGCTGTGCCTTGGTTTTCGAACATTTCGGAAGTCAAACAGACTTCCAGAACGGATTAAGTTTGGTGCTTTTGTTGCAGTGGTTAACAGTCAACAGGTTTACCTCACCTAACAGCCAATCACCCATTCCCACCACCCTTCTGAGTAATACCCCTCCCCACCCTCTCACTATATATAAGGGTCTGGTGACTTCTGTTTCAGTGTATGTAAAGAAGCGTGCATGCACACGAAAGCTCATACCTAGAACTAACTTAGTTGGTCTCTAAGCTGCTACTGGAAGGAATTTTTTTATTTTGTAAAGAAGAAGGTTAAGCTGCGAAGAAGGCATAAACTGAGGGAGGGCAGGGTGGGGGGAGTTCAGGAGCCGACTGAGGCCAACAGGTAAGTTGCACCCTCTATTGTGCATGTGGGCGGTCCTAACTCTACCTGGCCAACTCCCTTGGCAACGCCCGCCCCCCCAGCCGGGATTGGCTAATTGACGAAGCTAGGTGGGAACCTCCAGGTATCCAGCTTGGGGGGGGGTGGCAAAGCCAGTTACCATGCTGGGGGTCTAGTAGTCCCTGGGGAGGGGGGCTGCGCGTGACCACACATAGCTGCCCCCCAGTTAATGCGGGGAGCAGTCATTCACCCTAATAGTGCAGCCTTCACTGTGAGTGCGCACATACACACACAAACATACCCTTTTAGACTCCCATCTAGCTAGGTGGTCAGCATATAGAGGAAATGTAGGAATAAGAGGGAGTTAGATTTAGATAAATCAACACCCCAGAAGCACAAATGCAAACAACATTTTTTAGGGTCATACAACAGGCAGCTGTTAAAAGTAATGGGATGGAATTAAAGAAAAGAACACTTTGGGCTGACTGCTTGGTCAGGTCTGTCTGAGGCTGGAGTGGACTCCCCAGAGGAGAAGCGAGAGCTTTGCTGTTCAGTCATTTAAAAATTGAACTGGACAGTACACAGCAGGGAACAGTCTGAGAAGGAAATACACTGCGGTGGACAATGTATGATTTATAAGATGGAGTTTACTGAGATTCGCATCTTGAAAGGCCACAGAAAAGCAGCTCTGGCAAAAGGGTTTTTACTGTGCCCATCATAAGGGGAGAGGCAATGCCCACCTGTATTAACTGATACATTTACTTGTTTGAACTGTAGTCCGCCCCGTCGCAAAGGTGCAGAGGAGATTGCAGCATTGTTTTGAGCAGCACTGCTGTGCTGCAAAGTGCCCACCCCCAGGTTAATAGGGGGCAAAGAACAAAGACGGCTGGGGAGTCGTACCCACTTACTGAGCCTGGAGAAAAGCTTTGTCTGATCCAAGGCTATATATGTGCCAAATGATTAAGTTGAGAGCAGCAATTTACACTGGACGGGGAGAGCTCTGTGGGCTGAGCAGGGCCAGCCCAAGACAGTTTGGCATCTGAGGCAAAAATAAAATAAAAACAAAACAAAATAGACTGAAGGGGTCTTGATGTGAAATCTATGCAGTCTGATGAATTGGACTCTTTATGGGTGTAGCCATCTTAACAACAGCAGCAGCGACAACAACAACAACAATATTTGAAAGCAAAATAGAAATGTCAAGAGTTAAAATCATAACTGAAAAATATGAAAGTTGAAGATGACAGCAGTTAGGTGGATTGAAACACCCAACTCTTTAAGATTTGTTGAGAAATAGGGAAGGAGCCAGGAATAACTGGTATGCAGAAAGGCATGAAATTGGGATGGGGTCACCACAGAAAAGGCTCTCATAGTGCTCACTAGTCCAACAGATCTTACTGGCAGGGACATGAGTTCAGCCTAGAGCACAGTTCCATGTGCCAAGCCGAAAGATGATGGGATGGAAAGGAACTTGGAGAGGCTATCAACAATATAGGTTGAGGCTACGAAGATGTCAACACAATATTATTGCTTTTGAAGCAAGACTCAAGCCAAGAAGTAAAACGTGATGGACTAGGTTGGTTTTTGTTGTTGTTGTAGAAATTGCACCCCTGACTGTGCACTCGCTGCATAGCCAACAAGAGAATTTCTATCCTTAGCATAACACCGGCTTAATTTTAATTGCTTTTGCCTGGACATGATTAAGCAGACATTAGCGATTTCTCTGAGGTGCCTTTAAAAATAAAAGCTTCTGATGCTTCCTGGCAAAATCCTGTAATTCACAGGCGAAGCGTATTTTATTTGAAGTGACGTTAGGAAGGGCAGAGTTATTAATTATTTCAGGCTTTGAACCGACAATGGTTGTAGCCCACCAAAATGTGGTGCGTCACATTTTGAGTTTAGCATGAATCCTTTCAAGTCCCAGAAGATTGTGCACCAAGGGACAAGAGGGTGATAGTATTTAAAACAGCAACAGCAACAACAACAACTGCAGTATATTTTGACATCAGCTTTCTCAGGAATGTCTGTGGAGTAATTTGAAGGGAACAAGAGACTCTTGTGATCAGGGCCGGCCCTACCATTAGATAAAGTAGATAAAGTGAGGCAAACACCTCAGGCAGCGGACGCTATGGAGGTGGCAGGAAACAGCAGTGAGGTGTTGGAGGACAAAACTGCATGTGTGTTGTGACACTGCCACATATTTGGCCTCAGGCAACAAAAAAAAATCTTGGTTTGGCCTAGCCCTGTTTCCTATGCCTACTCCAGTAAATAAGTAGCCAACCAGGAAACTTAACTCACTGTGAAGCAGAGGTAGCAAACAAGATGCCCTGCAGATGCTGTTGAACCCCCTGGCTACCTGCCACGATTGTTATGTTCTCCCTCCACGATCAGAGGCAGTATGCCTGTAAACACCAATTGCGGTGATTCACAGAAGGAGTGCTGTTGCACTCAAGTCCTGCTTGCAGGGCCGTCTTTACCCAGGGGTGCAGGGCACCCAGGTGCTGAATTCTGGGGGGCGCCAGGTGCCCGCCGCTGAAAGCGCCTAAACTCCCCAGGGTGGTTGGCTCGTGGTGACGCCACTCGCCTGACCCTGATCTCCCCTTCCCTGGCCGCTGTCAAAGTTGACCTCCGGGCGCTGCGTTGCAATGGAGAGAAGGGAAGAGGAGCAACAGCACCCACTGTGGAGGAAGGAGGAGAAGAGGAGAAGGAGAAAGAGGAGGAAGGAAGGAAGGAAGGAAGGAAGGAAGGAAGGAAGGAAGGAAGGCGGTGGGGGGGATTGAGATCACTCTGTCCCAGCTGCTGGAAACAAGTGTCGCTGATCTGTGCTTAGCCCCACTCGCCTGGTGGTCGCTACGCACCAATTGCCCCCAGAAATGCCACTCTGCTGCTCCTGAGTGGGAGACCCCGGCCATTCCCAGTCGCTCCTGGACAGGTCTGGGAGCGGCGGACGCAGCTGGCAGAACAGGGAAGGGGGGGTGAGTGGGTACCCTCTGCCTTTGATCCTGCAGAGCCCCAAGGCGGAGGAGCTGATCTCTCCCCCCTCTCTTTCTCCCTCTCTCCCTCTCTCTCTCCCCCCTGCCTTGGCAGAGCTTCCATTTCTCTCCACTCCCCCCACAACTTCACCGCCTCTCCCTGCTCCTCCCGGCCTCTTCCCACTCCTCCCCAGCCATGACCATTCTGGTTTTCAGCTCATAATGGCAGCACATGTCAACGGCGCCGGGGCTAAACTAAATTTGGGGATGCCGGGCAGATCTTCGCACCCCATTGCCGCATATGCTAAAGACAGCCCTGCCTGCTTGTGTGCTTCCCAGAAGTATCAGGTTGGCCACTGTAAGAACAGAATGTTGGATTTAGATGAGCCTTTGACCTGAAACAGCAGGGTTCTTCTTATGCTCTTATGGCACATATTGATTTAAACAACCCTGTGTCTCTCTGTGTGTGTACTTTCACATAAGCACATCCCTTTTCAAATAGAAGAGAGGCTGAAAACTAACATTTCCTCAGGAACCAGTTTGGTGCCATTGGGAGGAAAAACAGCCTTGCAAAACTGTAACCGGATCGAGTGCGAGGAGACGTAAACAACTCTTGATATTTGATTGTTTTAGTGTTTCCATCCATACTGACCTTAGTTACTTGGATTTTACAAATTTACAGACCTGCCCGCCAGCCTGCCAGTTAACTAAAGGGCACAACGAAGGTCTCCAAGCATCTGGTCCACACACTTAATCATCTCGTTTCACGAAGGCTGGTATTTTTATCTTGCACCTTGATTGGGTCTGCATAATTTTATTCCCCCACAAATTGGCATTTAAACCTTTTAAAAAAAATCTCCTCTCTTAACTACATCTGTCATTGATATTTTATTGTTTAATTTCTTTTTATGGAGCCAAATTACATCTCTTTCCGCCGTACAGCCTGCATTTTACATGTTTAATTTGTCGACATGTTCTATAATGATAATTTCATTGATTTAGAAAGTGACATTATGAGGAACATATGCTCACTTGAGGAGTAGACCTTGTTATGGTAATAATTTTCCTTCCACCACCCCTCTTCCCGCAATTCCAGAACTCACATATAATATAGGTTTGGAAGTCATTGAAACATTAACTGCTGAAATACCTTCAACTCCAATTAATGTACATGCAAGGTTTCCTTAGCTGTATGGATCTCCTAATGGACATGTTTGCAGATGGAGATGGGGAAAACCAGGCTGTGAGGACATTGCCCCATTGCCAGTGTTAATAATAATAATAATAATAATAATAATAATAATAATAATAATAATAATTTATTATTTGTACCCCGCCCATCTGGCTGGGTTTCCCCAGCCACTCTGGGCGGCTTCCAACAAAGATGAAAAGTACACAAAAATGTCACATATTAAAAACTTCCCTGAACAGGGCTGCCTTCAGATGTCTTCTGAATGTCAGGTAGTTGTTTATCGCTTTGACATCTGATGGGAGGGCGTTCCACAGGGCGGGCGCCACTACCGAGAAGGCCCTCTGCCTGGTTCCCTGTAACTTGGCCTCTCGCAGTGAGGGAACCGCCAGAAGGCCCTCGGAGCTGGACCTCAGTGTCCGGGCAGAACGATGGGGGAGGAGACGCTCCTTCAGATATACTGGACTGAGGCCGTTTAGGGCTTTAAAGGTCAGCACCAACACTTTGAATTGTGCTCGGAAACGCACTGGGAGCCAATGTAGGTCTTTCAAGACTGGTGTTATATGGTCTTGGCGGCCGCTCCCAGTCACCAGTCTAGCTGCCGCGTTCTGGATTACTTGTAGTTTCCAGGTCACCTTCAAAGGTAGCCCCACGTAGAGCGCATTGCAGTAGTGCAAGCGAGAGATAACCAGAGCATGCACCACTCTGGCGAGACAGTCTGCAGGCAGATAGTGTCTCAGCCTATGTACCAGATGGAGCTGGTAAACAGCTGCCCTGGATACAGATTTGACCTGTGCCTCCATGGACAGCTGTGAGTCCAAAATGACTCCCAGGCTGCGCACCTGGTCCTTCAGGGGCACAGTTACCCCATTCAGGACCAGGGAATCCTCCACACCTGCCCGCCTCCTGTCCCCCAAAAACAGTACTTCTGTCTTGTCAGGATTCAACCTCAATCTGTTAGCCGCCATCCATCCTCCAACCGCCTCCAGACACTCACACAGGACCTTCACCGCCTTCACTGGTTCTGATTTAAAAGAGAGGTAGAGCTGGGTATCATCCGCATACTGATGAACACCCAGCCCAAACCTCCTGATGATCTCTCCCAGTGGCTGCATGTAAATGTTGAAAAGCATGGGGGAGAGGACAGAACCCTGAGGCACCCCACAAGTGAGAGCCCAGGGGTCTGAACACTCATCCCCCACCACCACTTTCTGAACACGGCCCAGGAGGAAGGAGCGGAACCACTGTATGGGAGTGCCCCCAACTCCCAGCCCCTCAAGACGGTCTAGAAGGATGTTATGGTCGATGGTATCAAACGCCGCTGAGAGATCCAGCAGAACTAGGAAACAGCTCTCACCTCTGTCCCTAGCCTGCTGGAGATCATCAACCAGTGTGACCAAGGCAGTTTCAGTCCCATGATGAGGCCTGAATCCCGACTGGAAGGGATCCAAATGGTCCGCTTCTTCCAGGCGTGCCTGGAGTTTTTCAGCAACCACTCGCTCAATCACCTTGCCCAAGAATGGAAGATTTGAGACTGGGCGATAATTGGCCATAGTGGCCGCATCTAAAGATGGTTTTTTAAGAAGCTGTTTAATAACCGCATCTTTCAGCGGGGCTGGGAAGGCTCCCTCACGGAGGGAAGCATTCACCACCCCACGAAGCCCATCGCCCAGTCCTTCCCGGCTAGCTTTTATAAGCCAGGATGGGCAAGGATCCAGGAGACAGGTGGTTGGCTTCACTCGTCCAAGCAGCCTGTCCACATCCTCGGAGGTAACAGATTGGAATTGATCCCACACAACTTGACTAGACAGGACTCTAGCACTCTCCCGCCCTGGCCCTGCTCCCACGGTGGAGTCTACCTCTTCCCGAATCTGAGCGATTTTATCTGCAAAAAACTTTGCGAAATCATTGCAGGAGATCATGTGGCCGTACTGGGCCCCGATGTCGCAGGTGGTTCTGCTAAATTGTGAACCACCTGAAAAAGTCTCCTGCTGCTGTTTTCTGCAGATGCAATAGAGGCGGCGAAGAAAGTCTTCTTCGCTGTCGCTATCGCCACTTGGTAGGCTCGACGTTGAGCTTTAACCTGTGTCTGGTCAGATTCGGAATGAGTTATCCGCCACCGGCGCTCTAGCCGTCTCAACGATTGTTTCATTGCCCTCAGATCCGTGGAAAACCACGGGGCTGCCCGGGCTCCATGCAATCGGAGAGGGCGCTTCGGAACCAAACAGTCAATAGCCCTGGTTAACTCCAGATTCCAGCGGGCCACCAGGGAATCGGCTGAAAGGCCATCAACATGGGATAAAGCATCCCCTACCACTCTCTGGAAACCATTTGGATCCATTAAGTGGCGGGGGCGGACCATCCGAATCCGTCCCACCTCCCTGCAGAGGGGATGGGTCACAGAGAAGTCCAGTTGCACCAGGAAGTGATCTGACCATGGCACTTCTTTTGTTTCGCTTTTACTTAGTGTCAGATCACCAACATCCATAGAGGTAAACACCAGGTCCAAGGCATGTCCGCGGCTATGGGTTGGGCCAGACTTATTCAGGGACAGCCCCATGGAGGCCATGCTTTCCACGAAGTCGCAAGCAGCCCCTTGTAAGGTCGTGTCGGCATGGATGTTAAAATCCCCTAGGACAACCAAGCTAGGTGTCTCCAGGAGAACATCTGCCACAACCTGAAGCAGCTCGGGCAGGGAATCCTTGGTGCAGCGGGGAGGTCGGTACACCAAAAGGAATCCTGTACTGCCCCTATTGCCCAACTTCCAGAACATGCACTCAGAAAACTGGGTCTTCCCAACAGGACGCCTGGTGCAAACTAATGACTTCCTAAAAATCACTGCAACCCCCCCTCCCTGCCCACATGACCTGGGTTGCTGTGCGTAAGAGAAACCTGGTGGACAAGCAGCGGCAAGGACAGGCCCATCTGCTTCATCCAACCAAGTCTCTGTTACACATGCCAGGTCAAGTCCTCCATCCATGATCAAGTCATGGATGGCAGTGGTCTTATGAATCATTGACCTGGCATTGCACAGCAACACTTTCAGGTCATGTGGGTATCCCTTGCTGATTCTAGTATCCATCCGGTCAGGACCAGACCCGGAGGCAGGGATAGTCCTCAGACAACGACTAAACCTGCCTCCTCTGTAATGACATGGTCTGGTCTTAGCGTAACTCCTCCTCCTACCCGTGATCACTGAGATCGGTTGTCCCAGTGCATCCCCCTCTGTGGACCATGCCCCAGCCATTTTGTTGGCTGGGACCTACTCCCTGGCAGCCCTGACCCCTCCCCTTAAGAACAAAATAACACCTTAAAAAAAACCCCAATAAAACAATACAAACAAAAAACAGTAAAAATTACAAAAAGATAAAATCAAACAAATGTTAACAAGTGTTAAAGTAAGGTTCCATCTGTGCTATACATTTAAAGCAGTATCATACTGTGTTAAACAGTTATGGCTTCTCCCCAAAGTTTCCCCAGAACTGTAGTTTCTTAAGGGAGATGAGAAGCTCCCCTATTTCCCTCACAGAGCTACAATCCATTGAGTGGTTTAACAATTAATTCCTCATAACCCTCAGCACCTTTCACAAACTACAGCCTCAGGATTCTTGGGGAAGCCATGGCTGTTTAAAAGTGGTATGATAGTGCTTTCAGTGTATAGTGCAGATGGAGACCAAGGTTGTGCACTCACTATATCTTTAAAATATATTTGAAACACATTCCCCCCTCAGAGGATTCTGGGCACTGTAGTTTGTGAAGGGTTGTTAAGAATTGGTAACTGTGAGAGGTACATTACCATGCCCAGAAATCTTTGAGGGAAAGAATGTGCTTCGAACATGCTTTAAAGGTATAGTGCGTCCACAGAGCTGTCACTCTGGCTGATTTTTGTAAATGAAATGTAGGGAGAGGTACCATCTTGTTTGCCCGAGGCAGGGAAGATACCTTGGGACAACCCTTGAGAGATTCCCAGCTTGTAAACTTATGACCTGGGATGTAAGGCAAATTGACTGTTTATCGAGCGACTCTCTCGAATTCCGGAAATGGTTAATATGCCCATTTGCTTAAGAACCCTTTCACCGAACATCAATTTCTACAGGAAGTAGAAAAATGACTTAATGGGATTTCTGTTTATTTGCTAAAACTGTACAAACAGGATATGCACGCAGGACCCTTTGAAGATTATGGCCCCAAGTCTCCAACACGGTTCTTCAAAGGCTTGATAAGAGGCTGTGCTGGAGGCAGCTCTGCAGAATGCAACATTAAAATTCCACCTCCGCTTTATGAAGAGGTGGCTATGCTCTTTTCCTCTGACTCTTCTGGAACTCACCCTCCTCTCTGGAAACATCCAAATTATTGCTTCGGTTGAGATGGCATATCCCTAAGATTTGCAAAAAAATACTCGAGAACAAATGTTAAGTTTAATTTTGACTTGGCAGCCGTTTGCTCATATGGGAGAAACTTCGCGGTGACCTCACTGTGACCTCAGAGTCTGGGGTGATGGTCAGGCTAAGGCCCCTCTTGACTCCGTCCAGGATTGCAGTCCAATTTGACTCATTCAAAAAATTTAATGGGTGCCGTTGAGAATTGAGCTGGCCTCTACAAACCTAAAGAGTACCCTGAGGCCAGCTGAAGCCTTCTTCACTTGGTGAGTGGTGGCTGACCTCCTCTTTCCTTATTTTGATTCCCACCCTTCCTCCGAGGAACTCATATTGGTGTACATGATTGTGCCCCCTCTCTTCACCCACAGGTTAGGCAGAAAGAGGCTGCATTCACACCGCAGCTTATTCCATTTCTCCAATGTTTCTCTGAAAGTTATTTTCTGCACTATGTTTGAGCTTTTGCATGATGCAGAGGCCACTTCTGGAAAACTAATGGAGTATAACACATGTTTAGTGTTCATTCACATGTTATTTGATTCCAGAAAGAATCCATTTGCAGCCCCCTTATCAGAGGAGTAAAGTTGTGGAATTTGGGTTGGTATACCAGCATTTTGTTCTTTCCAGCTGTTTTCATGGGACAATGGAAGCACACTTGTGGGTGGGGGAATAGTGACCTTGTACAATGACCTTTGTTGTTGTGTCACACTATGCCTGCTGGTGTGAATAAAATTTAGCATGACGTGACAATGTATCAGCCACAGTTCTATAACATAACAGGTACTGCAGTGTGAAAGGAACAATGGAACAGAAGTGCTAACATTGCAATCGTATTGTTGGCATCCATCTGTCTCGGAAGACAATGGAAGAGTCAAGAGTGGGTCTTCAGGGGTGAAGTCAAACCATCAGGGAGTCACAGCGCCTGCTGTGGCTGTAGAAACCAATATGGGAGAGACATGTTTTGTTGCAGCTGGAGCAGATGAAGGAGTCCGGTCGTACTGCTGCAGAGGCATCATGGCATTTCTTCTCTCTGCATTCCTCCCAGCCGTCCTTCCACCTCTGTTCACTGCTGTGGATACACAACCTGATTGTCTCCAGGCATTGCCTTTAGCATTGTAATCGGGAAGACAAATGCAATATTCCACACATGTAAATGCACCCAGAGCAGAGGGAAAGAGGGGCCTCCAGTGTGCTGAATGGTTGAGTGGGGATCTAAACACAAACCAACACTACACCAGGGGCACTACACCAGGGGCAGAAAACCAGCAATCCTCTAGATTGATTTTACTTCAACTCTCACCATCCTTGCCCATTGACCATGCTGGTTGGAGATGATGGGAGATAGAGTCCAATGGTCTGGTGGGCCATACAACTTCACTATCCATGCACATTATTCTGAATAACAGAAAGTGTCTACAATCCTGCTGCTAAGCTCAAGTGTTGGTGTAATACTGGAGTACTGTGTCCAGTTCTGAGCACCACAGTTTCGAAAGAATATTGAGAAGCTGGAGCATGTGCAGAGGAGAGTGGGAAAGGTGATAAAAGGTCTGGAAAGCAAGTACATTTCTGAGCACAATTCCAAGTGTTGGTGCTGACCTTTAAAGCCCTAAATGGCCTCTGTCCAGTATATCTGAAGGAGCGTCTCCACCCCCATCGTTCTGCCCAGACACTGAGGTCCAGCACTGAGGGCCTTCTGGCGGTTCCCTCACTGTGAGAAGCCAAGTTACAGGGAACCAGGCAGAGGGCCTTCTCGGTAGTTGCAGCCTCCCTGTGGAACGCCCTCCCATCAGATGTCAAAGAGAACAACAACTACCAGACTTTTAGAAGACATCTGAAGGCAGCCCTGTTTAGAGAAGCTTTTAATGTTTCATGTATTACAGTATTTTAATATATTTTTTGGAAGCCCCAGAGTGGCTAGGGAAGCCCAGCCAGATGCGTGGGGTATAAATAATAAATTTATTATTATTATTATTATTATTATTATTATTATTATTATTACTTCTGAGGAATGGTTGAGGGAGCTGGGTATGTTTAGCCCCGAGAAGAAAAGGCTGAGAGGTGATATGATAGTCATATTCAAATATCTGAAGGGCTGTCACATGGTTGATGTGCTCCAGAAGGTAGGATCCAAACCAATTGGTTCAAATTACAAGAAAGGATATTCCAACTAAACATTAGGAAGAACTTTCTGGTGGGGAGAGCTGTTCAACACTGAAATGGACCACCTCAGAAGTTGGTGGACTCTACTTCCTTGGAGGTTTTTAAACAGATGGCCATCTGTCAGTGACTGCTGTGATTCCTGGATTGCAGGTGGTTGGGGTCCCTCCCAACAGGTCTGAGACCTGGTTGCCCTACTGGGACCAGCCTTCACTGACTTAAATCAGGGGGAATGAGAAATGAAGAGCGGAAAGAACAGAAGAAATGAAAACACTAGAATACAGCAATGGCAGATTATTGTTTGCAGTCACGATTCAAATATATCTTCTTGGTCAACAATGTGTGCTAATAACCTGCTCCTCCACCCCCCACTGTAAAGGTAAAGGTAAAGGAACCCCTGCCTGTACAGGCCAGTCTTGACAGACTCTAGGGTTGTGCGCTCATCTCACTCTAGAGGCCAGGAGGGCAGACACTTCCGGGTCACGTGGCCAGTGTGACGAAGCTGCTCCGGCGAACCGGCACCAGAGCAGCACATGGAACGCCGTTTACCTTCCTGCTAGAAAGCAGTACCTATTTATCTACTTGCACTTAATTGTGCTTTCGAATTGCTAGGTGGGCAGGAGCTGGGACCGAACGACGGGAGCTCACCCAAGCCGCGGGGATTTGAACTGCCGACCATGCGATCGGCAAGTCCTAGGCGCTGAGGTTTTACCCACAGCACCACCCGCGTCCCTTTTACCCCCCACTGTATGAGGTATTAATTCTGCACGTACTGGACATGCCCCAAAAATCAGTCTCTGGGCATGTGCTTGGTCACTGTGAGAACAGGATGCTGGCAGAGAGACAAATATTTCGACTAACCCAGTCATGCTCGTCTCATGCTCTTAATTCTGAGGTAATGTGGAGAATAAGAAATAAGACTGGTGCTGTCTCCCCCTGGAGAAGCACTCAGAAAATTACTCTGTCACAGGGGTCTCCTCTATAGGGCACTTAGCCTAATGGTTAATATAACCCCGTACTTCCAGAATCCCCGAGCAGCTAGTTGCAGAACTTTATGTGAGCTGGGATTAGCCATTTCTCTCTCTTCTTCATATAATAAGGGGGAGAAAAAACACAGGCACGATAGCATTATATTGTTCTCCAAACATCCACTAGCAAACATTAATCCAAGAGTGTAAATAGCAGCTTCTATTTCTTACTAATTACCATTTTCCTCAACAACGTCTGAATATTTGATGTTTGTGTACAGACTTCCAAGCATTTAACACAGATGAATTATATTAAAACAAGCAAACATATCATCAATCTTTCGCATTGCCTTTTTTTTTTTTGCAAGGGGCAATGGGGGCTGGTATTGGATAGGCCTCAAATATTATAGAAATGAATGTGTGGCAGAGGCAGGAGACCAGGGGAGGGACTCAGGAGAGGGGACCAGTGATTCATGGGGTATGACGTCACTTGTAGGCAAAAGACCAAGGCAAGAGGAGAAGGGAATGTCAGGGCGGTCCAAGGTGGACAAAGACACCCAGGATGTGGAAGAAGAAGAGCAGGTTGTTCAGGCGACAAACAAGTCAATAGACTCCCAGCCTTTCCCTGACCCACTGCCTCCTAGAACCAGGCGGGGTCTGAAGTGGGAAGAGCAGCAATGAATTCCATGTAGGAGAAGTCTCAGATTGCGGGCACACATCCTGTTAGGGGAGGATATATAAGCTGGCAGGCGGCAGCGTCTCACTGTTGCTGCAGCTGCTCTGCAACTGCTCAGAGGGAAAGCTGTGTATCCGGAGAAGCACAGGAGTTGAATTTCAACACCAATCCCCTACTTCCAAAATTCCAGATCGGTGCTCATAAGAAGAGCCCTGTTGGAGCGGACCAAAGGCCTATCTAGGCCACATTCACAACATACACTTGAACCAGTATTGTACTGTTTTGAGCAGCCATGGCTTTCCCCAAAGAATTCTGGGAGCTGTGGTTCGTTAAGGATGCTGAAAGTTGTTGGAATAAATTTGTGAACACCATCTGGCTCCTCCGTGATAATATGACAGCAACAATCACAGATAACAATGGCTCTCAAAGTGAACCATTCACAGTGGGATCAGGTGTTAAACAGGTTTGTGTTATCGCCCCACCTCTATTCGTTATTTTCATTGCCACGATCCTACATTTTGTCGAAGGGGAACACCCCCCCAGAGAAGAAATCATATACAGTTGAACCTCTACTTACGTCCCGCTCTACTTAGGCCCGTTACAAGTAATGACCGCGGCAAACCTGGAAGTAAACACTGGGTTTGCTGTGATTTGCACACATGCAGAAGTGGCTGCTGTCATCTGCACATGCACAGAAGTGGCTACCGCCATCTGCACATGCGAAGAAGCAGGCTGCCACCAAATATGCCTGCACACAACGACGCTTCTACCAAAGACCCTTTTCGCCATAAGGACAGGCTTCTGGAATGGACTGTAGTCATGAGTACAGTTTCCATTGTATTGAACAGATGGAAAGCTCTTTAATCTGAGTAAGCTAAAAGCAAAGAGTAAGGTTACCGTAACTTCCATCATAGAGCTTCAGTATGCTGATGACAACATAATGTATGCACACTCAGAGAGTAGCCTCCAAACCATCCTAAATATCTTTGCAGAAGCATATGAAAAACTTGGCCTATTGCTCAACATCCAAAAAACCAAAGTGCTGCACCAACAAGCACAAAACAACCCCTCTGCAGCACCACAAATCCAGCTCAATGATGTAACGTTGGAAAGTGTTGATCACTTCTACCTGGGCAGTTATCTTTCTACAAGGGCTGATATTGATGCCAAAATCCTGCACTGCCTGAGCTCTGCATGTGCAGCTTTCTCCCAATTGAAGTGCAGCGTGTTTGTGGACCGGGACATTCATAGGGAAACCAAAATGCTTGTCTACAAAGCTATTGTACTACCAACCTTACTGTATGCTTGTGAAATGTGGACCATTTATAAACACCATCTCCAACTCCTCGAAAGATTCCATCAGCGGTGTCTCCCCAAAAATTTATACATCACTTGGGAAGACAGGCAAACTAATGCCAGTGCACTGGAAGAAGCAAAGATCACCAGTGTTGAAGCAACAATTCTTCAACATCAGCACTGGTCATGTTGTGCCTGATTATCGTCTTCCAAAGCAACTACTCTATTCTGAACTTAAAAATTGAAGGCATAATACTGGTGGTCAACAAAAGAGGTTCCAAGACTCGCTCAAGGCAAATCTAAAAAAATGTAGTATAAACACCAACAACTGGGAATCACTGGCCTGCGAGTGCTCCAATTGGAGAACAGCTGCTACCAAAGGTGTCATGGGCTTTTTAAACACTTGAACTCAGGATGAAAGGCAAAAACATAATAAGAGGAAGGCATGTTTGGCAAACACTCACTGTGATCAGCTCCCCCTGGAAACCAATGTCCCCATTGTGGAAGAACGCATGGATCAAGAATTGGCCTCCACAGTCACTTACGGATTCACTGTTAAAACCGTATTCATGGAAGACAATCTTACTTGGCTACGAGTGATTGCCAGAGAAGAAAGATTTCCCTCACGGAGCGACAATTTCCAGAGTTTCCTGGGAAGTGGGATTGACTTGTGTGGTTGGCCAGTGTGAGAACAGGATGATGCACTAGACGAGCCATTGGCCTGATCCAGTTTGCTCTTCTTATACAGTTGTCCCATTAGTGGAAGGACTTCCACCTGCGCAATAGGAATTTCTCTTCCTCTCCTATCCCCATGCCCCTCTCCAATTTCCTCTCCAGAGCAGATTTGGGGTGGATGGGGAGAGTAGGAGATGAAGTCACAGAATCACAGAATGGTAGAGCTGGAAGGGACCTCAACCACTTGCAAAGCAGGAATCTCAAGTAAAGCATCCATGGCATATGACCATCCAATCTCTGCTTATTAATAACTTTTCAAATACTATATTTCTTTGTTTCCTTTTTTCATTTTCGTTTTCTCCATTTTCTTTTGTAAGCCCCCTTGAGAACTGGTCTGGAGAAAAAAGGACGATTTTTAGAGGATCTATTTACAAATAAATAATTTCCGGTGCTTTCGCAAGTACGGCTTTCCAGAACAAGGTGACTTTTCCAATCCCCCAAACAGGAGGTCTCCTGCTAATGGAAATCTTTTGCCTGCCAATTGTTATGGAGAGCACAAAGACATCTGGTGCACCATAGCTAATAATGTGCTCTGTGCTAAGAATGGTGATCAAAGGCAAGGCAATAACTCTGGATCAAGTACAATGACTAGCTAATGATCATTGTCAGTGCAGAATCCGAAATATCCTTTGGGGGGGTGGGGGAATTACCACTAGGAATTAATATTCCGAGCGAGCTGAATGCAGTTTTGATTCACAATTAAGGCTTTGACATTCTAATCTCTCTTTTCCTTTGTACTCAACAACATCCTACCCCCTGCAGCCATAGCACCTCGGGCTCTTCAGCAGTCCGATATCACAAGCTTTGGAGTAGATGCCGTCTGATGAAGACACACTTGGGAGGCTTGCAAAGGAAAACGCGGAGAGTCTACAGAGTTGTCATTGCTTGCAAAAAGAACAACAATTTCTGCAGCGCCAGAACCTGGTGTCCTGATTAGGCATTGCTAAAGGCACTAATCCATTTCCTGTGCCCTGTATTTGTCAGCTGTGCAATTTGCTTGTCTCGCACTGTATAGAAACAAGACTTTCTCTACTCTATTGATTTAAGATACACTAGGGGGGAAAGTCTCCTGCCAACCTAGCAGTTCGAAAGCACCTCAGAGTGCAAGTAGATAAATAGGTACCACTCCGGTGGGAAGGTAAATGGCGTTTTCGTGCGCTGCTCTGGTTCGCCAGAAGCGGCTTAGTCATGCTGGCCACATGACCCGGAAGCTGTACGCCGGCTCCCTCAGCCAGTAAAGTGAGATGAGCGCCGCAACCCCAGAGTCGGCCACGACTGGACCTAATCGTCAGGAGTCCCTTTTCCTTTACTAAAATTATTTTCATACTATACTATACTATACTATACTATACTATACTATACTATACTATACTATGCCATACCATACTGAAATGTTTGAATGTTTCTTTGATTGTCCTTGAATCTTCACACTATGCCTGCCACCCTCTCTTGCTACACCAGTGTGGAGTGCCACAACCTTTGAGAACCACTGACCTAAACTCTGACACTCCCTGCCCATTGACATTAGGCAGACGTCTTTGCTGCTTTGTTTTCAACGCCTGCTAAAATAAAATAAAATAAAAATCTGCAAGCCTACCCATAAATGTAAAGTTGAACAGTGACATTTTGCATGCAAGTAAGGCACCCCTGAGTCTGTACATGCCTCCTTTTTTATCACTTGAAATGCTCTAAGTTCCTTGTTCGCTACCAACAGCCCTGCCTGTGAAAGTACATGTGCAACTTTCTACGTTGTTTTAACTACAAACAAGTTAAGGATTAGTTCACCCATCTTCAGTGGGTGACACTATCAAATAGAAATGAAGTAATTTCTGTTCAAAATGATATACTGCTGAATCTCAGACCCTCCAAGTGTCTCTATTTTCCAGGGAAATTCCCAGATACACAGAAGTCACCCAAATGTCCTACTTTCCCTTAGGACGTCCCTATTTTCATCAGAGAAATGTTGGAGGGTATGGAGTTATGC
Organism: Podarcis erhardii; assembly: GCF_964252035.2. NCBI lineage: Eukaryota > Metazoa > Chordata > Lepidosauria > Squamata > Lacertidae > Podarcis > Podarcis erhardii. The sequence continues at coordinate 11,206,116 of NC_138500.1, read as the reverse complement.
AACCCCTGAGCCAAGGACATAAGTAACTATACAACCTTTAGAAGACATCTGAAGGCAGCCCTGTATAGGGATTATTATTATTTTTTTTTAAATGTTTTATTGTGGTTTTTATATATGTTGGAAGCCGCCCAGAGTGGCTGGGGCAGCCCAGTCAGGTGGGCAGGGTATAAATAATAAAATTGTTGTTGTGTGTCATCATCTTCATTACCATTAACAGGACGTCCCTATTTTCTTTGGAGAAATGTTGGAGGGTATGCAATCCTAGCTGCCATTTGTACTGTAGATCCAGGTCAACTCAATGCACTCTGGACGGACTACAATTCCCATGAGCCTTTGCCCATCCCTTCTGCATGCAATGCATGTGCTCTCCCACTGAGCCCTGCTCCTTTGGTGCAACAGAGCACAGAAACAGGCTGTCAGACCTTTTGATATCGGTAGGATTAACTTCATTTATTCCATTGTAAGTGGCTTATGGATCAGGCTGCAAGCACTTGAGTGCAAGGTCTCTGATTTATGGCAGTGTGTTTGTGAGAGAGGCGGGGGACACACACCGAAAGGGCTCTGTTCATTTCTTTGCTTTGTGATATATGTTCTGTGGTCCTGCTTTGCTGGATGCAGCTCAACAGCTGCCTCTTCTTGCCTGGGGATACGGTAACCAAAGAGATGGAGTGGTTTTGTAAGGGGAAATGATCCACATTGGTGCTATATACTGTAAATGATCATTAAAGCATGGTGTGTTATGACACTGCAACACTAAGTTGGTTGATAGACTTCGCATCAGACTCACACACTCACCCCACCCATGCAAGTCCAGACTATGCAGGAAGTGGGCGCCCACAGAGAGCTGAGTATCCAGGCCACCCCCTTGCAATTGTGGCTTCTCACTTCTGCTCCCTGATAAGCCACTCCACAAACATGGGGGACTGACTACCTAGTGTGTCCTGTGGTCAAAAGCAGCCTCTGGCACATAGGAGGAGGAAATATCTCAAGTCAATGCCCCATTAGACAAGGGGCGGGCACCCTTTTCAACATTTTGTCCTGCCACACCCACACAGCCTTGATTTTGTGACTGTTGCCTGCTGCTGTTAAGAGCAGTGGACTTGTAATCTGGTGAACCGGGTTTGTGTCTCCATTCCTCCACATGCAGCTGCTGGGTGACCTTGGGCTAGTCACACTTCTTTGAAGTCTCTCAGCCCCACTAACCTCACAGAGTGTTTGTTGTGGGGGAGGAAGGGAAAGGAGAATGTTAGCTGCTTTGAGACTCCTTCAGGTAGTGATAAGGTGGGATATCATATCCAAACTCCTCCTCCTCCTCTTCTTCTCCTCAATGAAGAAGGTCAACGTTTAGTCAGCTATAATGGTCCCAACATTGCACGAAAGGTGTCACAACTCTGGAACATGTGGCAACTGGTGAGTTCTCCTTCTTTTGGGGGAAGAATGGGGGCAGCTTTCTGCCTTCTAAATACCTTTTAAATTTCCCACAATGCCCCAAAATGGAAACTGTGTCCAGTCAACTGGCAATGACTGGAGTGCAGAGCAAGTGCGTGTGTAAAATAGTGGCCTTTTCAGGACCACCAAACCCAGTTCCCTGCCCTGCCCTGAGAAAGACCAAGATGAGGAAGAGATACTGCCTGTGCCCAAACAGTCTGAGGATAAGGCCCTCCTAGACTTCCTCAGATTCTGAGGCTAAGCCCCTAGTAGCATCCCCTTCTCCTCTGCCTCACAGAGTCAGTGTTGCGTAGTGGTTAGCGTGTTAAGACTAGGACCTGGGAAACCAGGGTTCAGGTCTTTGCTTGGCTGTGGAGCTCACAGGGTGAATGTGGACCAGTACCTCCTTTTCTCAGCCTAACCCTCTTCACAGGGTTCTTGCGAAGATACAATGGAGAGGGGGAGAAGCAGACACCAAACACCTCCAGCACCTTGGAGGAAAGGTGGGACAGATATGAAATAAAATTAATTAATTAATTAATTAGAAGCCAGGGTTGTAGAATGAGACAAGGGTCCTTCACAGCTTTTCCAAGGAAATGGGCCCGGTTGCTAAACACGCTGTGCCACTCTTCGGAGAGCTTCAGCTCATTGCTGAGTCAACATCTCATTTGCTACAATAGGGGAACAACTACAACCGGCAGAGCTCACTGAGAACTCTCCATGGTCCTGAAACAGCCTGTTCAAATCTAGATTTATCTTGTGAAGTGAACATGACTTGACCCGCTGTGGTCTCCCCGCCTCCCCCTTGCCCCTTGTGGAGGCCATGGGTATATCTTTATATTTTACTTTTTTAAATTAAGGGATGCTGTTAGTTCTCAGAAGTCTTCCCCTTGCTGGGTTTTTTAAGTGCTGTTTACTGATTTTTTTATGCTCTTGTGTGGGTTGTATCCTGCTTTTTATTCATACCGTGCTGGTATTCCTTGCATAGATTGATTGTTTTGTAAACTAGGTGGCAGTCAAATGCCTAAACAGATAAATAAAACTTACTGGAAGAAACTTTACCTGATGTTACTTTTCCTGAGTAAGACTATGAACCATGCCCGGCTTATATACCCTCCTCTGATGGGTTGCCTGCCTGCAAACTGAGACTTCTGCATTGAAGGCATTGCTACTCTCCCCTTTTCAAGCACCTGGTTCTAGGAGAAAGAGGGGCAGGGGAAGGTGGGAAATCTACTGACCCATCTCTTCCCTGAACTGTCCCTTCTTCCTCTGCTGCATGCCTTCTTTTGCCTCGGACTGCCCTGACTCTTCCTCCTCCTCTGGCTCTTGCCTTGCAGGTGGTGTGACCCCCCCCAAAAAAAAACCCCACACTGGTCCCCTCTGCTGGGTCCTTCCCCAGGCCCCCTGCCTCTGCCCACACACATTGCAAGTCCCTGACACTCTGATCTCCCAGACAGGCTGAGAGACATGAACAGTGGGTCAATGATGCCAAGATGGGTAATAATAATAATACCTCAGGGCAGGTTACAGTGGTTTAAAATACCACTTAAAAAACTGTTTAAAACAACTTGCCCTCACAAAAATATAAAGGTAAAGGTAAAGGGACCCCTGACCATTAGGTCCAGTCGTGGCAAACTCTGGGGTTGCAGCGCTCATCTCGCTTTATTGGCTGAGGGAGCAGCTTCCGGGTCATGTGGCCAGCATGACTAAGCCGCTTCTGGTGAACCAGAGCAGCGTACGGAAATGCCGTTTACCTTCCCGCCAGAGCAGTACCTATTTATCTACTTGCATTTTGTGCTTTCAAACTGCTAGGTTGGCAGGAGCAGGGACCGAGGAACAGGAGCTCACCCCGTTGCGGGGATTCAAACCGCCGACCTTCTGATCGGCAAGTCCTAGGCTCTGTGGTTTAACCCACAGTGCCACCTGCATCCCTCACAAAAATATGGTGGGTCCTAAAACTACACATCTCATGCGTCAAAGACAAGGGGATGGAGGTGTTATAAAGAAGTAAAGAGGCTTGAACTTTGCCCCTCTGCTTGACCCTGGATGAAAGTAGACACTTTCTCTAAGGAGTCCACTGGCAGAAAATACACTCTGCAATTTCTCAAGGCCTTTCTTTCACTTATTCTTACTTCATACATTCTATGGTATAAGGCTTGCCTTTGAAAATAGGTGCTTGGGTTGAACACTGGCACAAATTAACCCCTGGGTATAGGGGCTTTTGCTTCTCATTCCATGGAACTGCCCTACTCCTTCCCTTCTAAATCTGTTCTATGGCTTGAGCAGATGTTCCTTGCACAAACAGAACAAGGGCATTGGCTACTACCATGAGATTGTAAAGAGAGGGACATTTCCTCGTCTCTAGCTTGCGTTAACAGAATTTGGAATCAGCTAGTCGAACTGATTGGCAGTTGATTGAGAGCAAACAAAAGCATAGTTTGATGCGTAGATGTCAGGGGCTAGTTGGGCACAGAGGAATTGTGGAAGGTACCAGCTGGGGAACCCCCAAGGGAAAAAGACTCAGAGTGAAGGGATTGGTGGTGGGACAATGATTAGTGGGAGAAGACTGGGAGGAGGAGGTGTCAGAACACAGGTAACAGGGCTTAGTCATAGAATCATAGAATCATAGAATCATAGAGTTGGAAGAGACCACAAGGGCCATCGAGTCCAACCCCCTGCCAAGCAGGAAACACCATCAGAGCACTCCTGACATATGGTTGTCAAGCCTCTGCTTAAAGACCTCCAAAGAAGGAGACTCCACCACACTCCTTGGCAGCAAATTCCACTGTCGAACAGCTCTTACTGTCAGGAAGTTCTTCCTAATGTTTAGGTGGAATCTTCTTTCTTGTAGTTTGGATCAATTGCTCCGTGTCCGCTTCTCTGGAGCAGCAGAAAACAACCTTTCTCCCTCCTCTATGTGACATCCTTTTATATATTTGAACATGGCTATCATATCACCCCTTAACCTCCTCTTCTCCAGGCTAAACATGCCCAGCTCCCTTAGCCGTTCCCTTAGTGTGCAGGGGGAGTCTGTGGCAGGGAGAAGTCCAATTCAGAGGCAGAAGCTGAAGCAGGAAAGGAGAGGGGCTAAGAGGCAAAGATGAGTCAACTGGTGAAGAAGCTTGGGTGTCTCTCCCTCCTGCTGCAACAGGTTCCCCTCCCCACTAGTCACTGGAACTCTCTTCCACAAGATGTGTTGAAGGCTAAGAAAATGATTAGAGTATTAGATAAAAAAGGTAAAGGGACCCTTGACGGTTAAGTCCAGTCGTGAATGACTCTGGGGTTGCGGTGCTCATCTCGCTTTACTGTCCGAGGGAGCCGGCGTTTGTCCGCAGACAGTTTTTCTGGTCATATGGCCAGCGTGACTAAGCCGTTTCCAGCGAAACCAGAGCAGCGCATGGAAACGCCTTATACCTTTCTGCCACAGTGGTACCTATTTATCTACTTGCACTGATGTGCTTTCGAACTGCTAGTTTGGCAGGAGCTGGGACCGAGCAATGGGAGCTCACCCTGTCATGGGGATTCGAACCGCCAACCTTCTGATTGGCAAGCCCAAGAGATTCCGTGGTTTAGACCACAGCGCCACCCACGTCCCATTAGATAAATCATCATCATCATCATCATCATCAAAATTTCTATACTGTCCTTTATCTGAAGATCACAGGGTGGTTTACAATGCATTGTGGGTCTATCAGTGACTATTAGCTGTGATGTTCTGAGGTGGTTTACCTCCAGAGAGCACTTATTATGGAGCAACAGTTGGAGAGGATTATTTCCTTCACACCTTCTCTGTGGGAAGCAGGATGCTGGACTCGGTAATCCTTGGAGCAATATTGTTATACGGCTAATCTGATTTGAATCAGGTCTGACCCACCAGTCTGTGCTAATCTCTGCTCCACACTCTGCCTGTCTCACTGTGCCTTTCTGGGAACGAATGCACAACTTTGCACAATGGCATACCGATTACAATTAAACCACTCAATAAATTCCAGGGCTTTTATACCTTTGCAAACCCAATAAAGGTTTTGTGCGAGTTCAAAGCATTCCCCATGCCCCTGTCTTGTACGAAGGGAGAGAGGGGAAATTAATGGCACACAGCAGCATAATGGTATCAGAAGTAGCAATGACAGGACATGAATTATTTTAATGCTTTAGCAGCGGAGTTACTGATACTTCACAATTCATGAACACATTTTTCTATTACTACCGTGTCATGCTTTTATTGACTGGTATAAAAACACCATTTGTATATCTCTTTTCTTCTTCACCCTGCTGTGTTTCTATTTTACTGGAAATGTCCTGTAACAGGTATAACATCAGCTCAGATTACCAAGAAATCTATAAAATAGTTTCCTGCTACTGCATTTGGTACGGATTGAAAGAACACATTATGATCCCACTGAGCTCACTGATAAAAAAAGAGAAAACCCACACACGTATACACAAACTGTTATTCTCGGGCAAACATGACTTATCCTCACCTGATCAAAATTCTAGATGTATCCACTTCATTACTAAATGATGAAAGTGGTTCATTTTTGTGCTGATATGTGGCACAGATGTATTATTAAAAACGCGCTCTGGATGCCTGTGTCCCATATTTAGGTTGTCAGCTTTTTGCACTGCACAAGGTGGAGAGAATCTTTTGATGCAGCCGTTACAGAGACATTGAGCAGTTTGATGTAAATATCTTATGGAGATCCTGGAACTGCAGCCCCAAACAAGAAAGAGCGAGCTAACCTGAAAAGTATGGGTGCCAAATGGTTTCTGCCACTCGCTGCTGCAATTTGGCCAGGGTGGCGGTGGTAGATGTACTGAAATCTAGACCTGGACTCTGTGCTCTCCACCTAACCTGGGGTCTCTAGCTCAGTGGTGGAGCCTGTATTTTGCATGCAGAAGCTTTTGTGTTCAGTCTCTAAGGGTCCCCAGTTAAAGAAAAAAGATCACATAGCAAGCATTGGGCATTACCTTTGGCTGAGAGCCTGTAGAGTTGTAGGCAATCAGAGTAGGCAATATTGACTTAAATGTACTAATCAAATGAGAGCTATTTTCTCCAAAATAGCAGCATAGAAAGCTTCCTTATCTTGAATCAGGCCAATGGTTCATCTACACAAACCGGCAGCTGTTCTTCAGAGTTTCAGGCAGGAGTCTCTTCCAGCCCTATCTGCAGATGCTGGGATTGAACCTCAGACCTTCTGCATGCAAAGCAGATGCTCCACCGACTAGTTCCACCCCTTCCCTGGTGGAAATCTGTTATGATTACCATATTTTTCACCCCATAGGATGCACTGGCCCATAGGACGCACCAAGTTTTTTTGGGGGGGGAAATAAACAAAAAAAAATTTATTTATTTCCCCCCTTGTGGGGCCGGCAGCAGGGAGAAGCGCTCATCTCCCCGCCGCCCGCCTGCAGATCAGGTCCGGGGACAGCGGGAGGACGCGCTGCGCCTCCCAGCTGTCCCCAGAGTTTGCGGGGCTGGCGGCTGGGAGAAGAGCTCTTCTCCCCGCCGCCCGCCTGCAGACCAGGTCCGGGGACAGCGGGAGGACGCGCTGCGCCTCCCAGCTGTCCCCGGAGCTTGCGGGGCTGGCGGCCGGGAGAAGCACGCGTCTCCCGGCTGTCAGCCTCCAAACCACATTGGGAGACAGCGGGATGGCGGCGTTCCACCTCCCCGCTGTCCCCTGACCTTGTGGGACTGGCGCTGCGGCTCTCCTGAAGCCTGGAGAGTGAGAGGGCTCGGTGCGCACTGTCCCCTCTCGCTCTCCAGGCTTCAGCGAAAGCCTGCATTCGCCCCATAGGACGCACACGCATTTCCCCTTCATTTTTGGAGGGGGGGGGAAGTGTGTCCTATAGGGCGAAAAATACGGTAAATGGGCACAAGACGTTGGACATAATATTATGATGGCTGACTGGGAACAGTTATGGACCACAGGTATGAAATTCACAGCATGTAATGCCTTAAGAGAGAATATAATGAAAATGATATACAGGTGGTACATGACACCAGTCAAGCTTGCAAAAATCTATCATCTGCCCGATAATAAATGTTGGAAATGTAAAGAGACCGAGGGTACATTCTTTTACCTTTGGTGGACGTGCCCAAGGATTAAGACCTTCTGGGAGATTATCTATAATGAAATGAAAAAGGTATCTAAATATACCTTTCTGAAGAAACCAGAGGCCTTTCTCCTGGGCATGGTCGGCCAATTGGTGCCAAAGAAGGACAGAACTTCCTTTATGTATGCTACAACAGCAGCAAGAATACTTATTGCAAAGTATTGGAAGACACAAGATCTACCCACCCGGGAAGAATGGCAGATGAAGGTGATGGACTATATGGAACTGGCGGAAATGACTGGCAGAATCCGACACCAGGGAGAAGAGTCGGTGGAGGAAGATTGGAGGAAATTTAAAGACTATTTACAGAAACATTGTAAAATTAATATTTATTAGAAGGATGTTGGAATAATATTATATGATTTTAGCAGGAATGATATAAAGGATTTGGGAATAACTGACTGTTAATTGGTGAAAGGAGGAAAAGTAAAATTACATTATATTAAGACAATTTACAGGACAAAAAATTTAAAAGAGGGAAAGGATTTGCTGAAATAGACAATCGACCTAGAATACAAAAAAGGGAGGTGTGAGGAGGTCAAGGAAACAAGCTAATGAAAGAATAGAAAGGAGATATGATGCTTTTTCTTTTTTCTAATTTTGTTTTTGTTTAATGGGTTTTATTTTTCTGTTTTTTTCTTCTTTTTTATATTGTGGTGTGTTGCTTGGTTTTTTGTTTAACGTGGTATGTTCATTTTTTCTTTTTGTAATTGTTGAAACTTTAATAAATATCATTAAAAAAAAAATGATAGCCTCATCCACCAAGAATTTGTCTAATCCTTTTTACAAAGCCATCCAAGCTAGTGGCCATCGCTACCTATTGAGGAAGTCAACCCCATTATTTCACTTTGCACCCGGTGAAGAAGTCATTTTATTCGCAATCATAGGACTGTAGAGTTGGAAGGGACCACAAAGGTCATTTAGTTCAACTCTCTGCAATGCAGGGTGGAGCCCACAACCCTGAGATTAAGATGCTTTACCAACTGTTATACCTTCTTCTTCTTCTTCTTCTTCTTCTTCTTCTTCTTCTTCTTCTTCTTCTTCTTCTTCCTTTGCCAATCTGAAACTGTGAAGGCCCTTTGTGAAGGGCATTTTTGGTCTCCCTGTGCAAGTGCTTCAATATGTTATCCCAGACTTTTCCAATCTGGTGCCAGGGCTGGAACCAGATTCAGGTCAGCAAGCAAGAAGCAGAGTTTGTCAGAGAAGTGAACTCTTCATTCAAACAAGTTTCTCCGCTGCCAGATGTTTCCCAAGCAGTCTCAAACTGCGACAGGGCAGCTCTAATCTCTGTTCTGCTCTACACATCACTCTGCATGTCCTTGGAGATAAGGGGAGAGAGGAATTGGTTACAGCAGGAGAGGCAGGCTTCCTGTATTCTTCAGATGCCTCTTGCCCCACCTCTTCTGCTTCAGCCTCTGAATCGGAACTGCTCCCTATCACAGGCTTTCTCTGTTCATCAAATCCTGTTGCCCTTTAAGCATCTAACAATTCCTCCAATTCTTCTCCCTCTGACATCTCCTCTGCATCCCACCAACAACCCCCTGGCTCTGAGCCTTCCTCCTCTAGGGTTTATCTTGGGGGTGCCCTGGCTGGTGCCTCCCACTACTCCTCTTCATCCTGCCAGTCCCTGATATCTGGTGCCCCCCCCCCATATTGTTGACCCAGCCAGCTGGTCAGAGACAATGGGTTGGGAGTCTCAATCACCTGGAGGGCACAAGTTTGTGAAAGACTGCCTTATCCTCTAATTTCCTTTCCCTGCACTGAACCACCTTCCATTACCAGTTTGTCAGGTTAGCGTTTGTTTGCAAATTTTATCCGCTAGAGCACTGGATAGGCTTTTTAGACCCCTTTGGAAATTCCGGCCCTTTTGCTGCCTCTTCAAGAGATTATGCAGAAAGCAAACATTGATAAGCTCATGTAACAGACCTCAAAGAGAACTCTCTATTCCTGGGCTCATCTTTACCAAGTAAATCCTTAATCGACTTAATTTATCATCCACCAAGATCTATTATGTTTAAGATTTGATTTTATAGACAGCAGTTAACAGGCATAATTTATTGTGCTCTTCGGTACTCTATGAAGGCTTCAGCTTAATACTCAGAGCTAAACCTCCATCTGATAGAAAGAGATGGCAATACAATCTCATTCATTTTTACCCCCATCTGATTTGCAGGATAACATGTCCAATGATTGGTTTTAGGGGAATCTCGTTCGGAGAGCAAGTGGGGAATATTGCACAAGAACTCTTATGGCTTTCACTTGGCTGTATGCATAACCAATGGCAACCTGGATCTCTAATTCCAATACTGTGTATTTGGGTCTCTGGGACGTGGGTGGCACTGTGGGTTAAACCACAGAGCCTAGGGCTTGCCAATCAGAAGGTCGGTGGTTAAAATCCCCGCGACAGGGTGAGCTCCCATTGATCGGTCCCTGCTCCTGCCAACCTAGCAGTTCAAAAGCACGTCAAAGTGCAAGTAGATAAATAGGTACCACTCTGGCGAGAAGGTAAACGGCATTTCCGTGTGCTGCTCTGGTTCGCGAGAAGCGGCTTAGTCATGCTGGTCACATGACCTGGAAGCTGTACGCCGGCTCCCTTGGCCAATAAAGTGAGATGAGCACCGCAACCCCAGAGTCGGCCACGACTAGACCTAATGGTCAGGGGTCCCTTTACTTTTACCTTACCAGATATTTTGATGTTGTTTTCCATTTCTGTGATAAAGGCAGGGCAGACTGAAAATCTATAACCCTGCAAGAAAAATCCCCTGTTTTGGGGGGCCGCTAGGGGGTGCATCGGAAGATGGCCGACAATACCATCTCTCCGGCTCACACGAGGTAATTAAGAGGCTGTTATGGGAGTATGCAGCCTCCCTCGTTACCCCAAGGGAATGGGGAACGCTGCCTTGCCTGCTGTGCCCATAATTCACCCCCAGATTCGAAAGGGGGTGAGGGCACTAAGCATAAAAGCCCTCGTGTGGGTCGGCTCTCCTAGACGCTGTCTCTGATCTGCGCAGCTAGTTGCGGGAAATAAACAATCAAAATAAACAATCAGAACAGAAGCAAACGGACATATTTCAAGCGATGATCGGGAGTAAGGACTGCTAACTAAAGGGATCTCTGGGAAGAGGAGTGACGGGCTGGACTTAACAATAAATCAAGAAGAGGAATAAATCAAGAAGAAGATTCATCAAAGGATCAGTATGTCGGAGCGAGACTGAAAAGGAGGGGGGAGAAAAACTTTTCTTTTTTTGTTTTATGTGAGTACCCAATAATCCCCCCTCCAAAAAAAAAGAATCGTTGCAATTACTGATCACAAGCAGGAGGAATAAGAACTGTGTGGAAATTAATTACTATGTAAGGACGTGGCTTATCGGAGCATCGGGAAATGAAAGTAAGTCCTTTGTGATGCAGTTATAAAAAGAGATTTATCATGGCAGGCCCGCCCACAGGAATCCAGGGGGAGGAGGACTATGGCTGTTACTATGTTGGAGTGTGGGCTCGGCCTAGCAGGGCCCCCTGAGAAAATTTATGAGGGAATGGCGGGCCTGGGGAGATCAGGACAGACTGTCGGAATGTTTTGTATGGAGGTGTTGAAATGGCGTCTGTCTACTTTTATGGCTCTTGGATGAGTGTAAAATCCACACAGGAAATAACGACGTTTGTCTTCAACCCGCTTGTGGAGATTATCAGAGATCACAAAGAAAGGAGATAACAACAAGAAGATGAGGAAAACAACAAAGAGAAGATTGAACAGAACTGTGAATATTATTTTGACAGAACTGTGTAATTAAAGCAGCAGTAAGAGAGATGATCGGATCCCTTTCGGAGCTTGAAGCATGGGTACCCCCAACAAAAATTTTAAAAATTTGGCTGTGTAATTCGGAATTATTGTTATTTGGAATTAATGTGATGTGATTGGCCTGTTAATAAAAATTATTTTTAAAAAGAAAAAAGAAAAATCCCCTGTTTTACTTAGGCCCTGTAACTCTCAACGTAATATTCTGGCCGTTGATCATATTCTTACTATGTCCGGGTTTCTCTTTGGAAATCTGTATAAGCTCCAATGCATGCACATATGGGCACCTTCCTCACTCATATCAATGGAACAGACATTTCTACAGATGCATTTGTTGATACTCACTGCTTTTTTCATTGATGAATGTGGGGAAGACTTAAGGGTTGGGGCAAAGTCCTGTGAGTGTGCTGGAGCACCCTCCAAGGCATGGTTGCACCGGGAGACATTTCTGGTTGTCACTGTAACAGACATTGCATACACTTTAGTGCCTGATGCTTTTAACACAACTCAAAACAGTTTACATTAGGGTGGTATAAGCTTTCCTATTATTCTGTCTATGGTCCCCATGAGAATAATTGGACTGCAAATTGGATCCATTACAGAGCAGGAGGCTTTGACTGAATAAGGGAACTTCAGGTGCCAGACCACAATAGCTGCTACACTTCCCTCCTCTGTTTACCTGTCTGTGGGGTTGGCACAGTGCATTCGTGTCTCCCCTCTACATGCCAGTGTGCATTTGTGCATTGATGAAGCGCTACAGAAAAACAATTTTGATGTGGTCATACACCTCAAGATCCTTATTAGACTAGAGTTTTACCAGTTTGTGTGTTTGCACTTGTGTTCATTGATCAAAGGCTGGAGGGAACAGGGGAAAGAATTTAAGAACTGCTCCATTTTATGCACAGAAGAACACATGTGCAAGATGAACCCAGATGCAGTATAGCAGGGGTCCCCCAAGGTTGATCCGGGGGGGGGTGTGTCAGTGATTTATGGGGTTTTGTGCCACCCATGGAGCAGGAGCCAAGGCTGGAGGAAGGGGAAGAGTCCATGCAGTTGGAGATGGGAGGAGGAGGAGGTGCAGGATGTCAAAAGTGGAGGTAGAGACCGTTCCTGAGAGGGGTGGCTGGTAGAATTCCCTCCATCCCCATCGTCACTGTCTCCAAGGACCAGGAGGCACTTGAAGAGGCAGGTACATCTGCAGCTTCCATGGAGGATAAGTCTCAGGTTTCTTGTGCACACCCTATCAAACCAGGGTAGGCATGGTCACACTCTGTGTGTTTGGTGCACTTTAGAAGATACTGTGCCGCATGCTTTGCCAATAAAGAATTAAACTATCAGACACTTGTCCTTCTTGGGCTGGATGTGCTCAGCACATAGGCTTGTATTTCCTGAATTTGTCTAGGCCTCTTTTAAAGCCATCCAAGTTGGTGGCCATCATTGCCCCCTGTAGGTGGGAATGAGTTCTGCAGTTTAACTAGGCTCACTGTGTGCAGAAGAGCTTTCATTCATCTGTCCTGAGTCCTCCAGCATTCAGTTTCATTGAATGGCCACAACTTCTAGTGTCACAAGAGAATTTAGAATTTAGAATTTATTATTTATACCCCGCCCATCTGGCTGGGCTTCTCCAGCCACTCTGGGCGGCTTCCAACAAAGTATTAAAATACAGTGGTCTATAAAACATTAAAAGCTTCCCTCAAGAGGGCTGCCTTCAGATGTCTTCTAAAAGTCTGGTAGTTGCTGTTCTCTTTGACATCTGATGGGAGGGCATTCCACAGGGCAGGTGCCACTACTGAGAAGGCCCTCTGCCTGGTTCCCTGTAACTTGGCTTCTCACAGTGAGGGAACCACCAGAAGGCCCTCGGCACTTGACCTCAGTGTTGTGGCAGAATGATGGAGGTGGAGACACTCTTTCAGGTATACTGGACTGAGGCTGTTTAGGGCTTTAAAGGTAGCACCAACACTTTGAATTGTGCTCGGAAACGTACTGGGAGCCAATGTAGGTCTTTCAAGACCGGGGTTATGTGGTCTTGGCAGCCGCTCCCAGTCACCAATCTAGCTGCCAGTCTAGTGTCACAAGAGGGGGAGAGAACCTTTCCTCTATCCACTTTCTGCATAACCGTATAAACTTCAGGTCCCCTCTTACTTGCTGCAACTTGCCCTCATACTGGTATCACACCATCCCTCCATTCTTCACACAATGAATATTAAACTATGTTATTCGCTTCCATGACGGCCAGAAGCTTAGATGGTTTTAAAAAGGGGTTGGGCGTGGAGGGTAAGGCTGTTGAGGCTTACTAGTCATGACCACTGGAATCAGAAGCAGATTGACCCTCGTGAAGAACAGTGGGAGAGCCCTAGTGCCTTCAAGCCATGCTTGAGGGCTTCCCACGGGCCTCTGGTTGGTCCTGCTGAGAAACGGGATGCTGGGTTAGATTGGCCTTTGATCTAATCCATCAGGGCTGCTCTTATGTTCTTAGAAGCTGAAAGAACTGAAAGCTGCAACAAGCTGTGCATGCTCCAGTTTCAGATTTCCAGAAAATAATGGACTGGAGGAGCAATAAAGAGATGAAATAGGGGGAGCCCTCTTATCCGAACTGAGGAGCATTCAGCCCTGACAGCTCTCCCTCCCTCCCACTGTCTGTAATGGTATATCCCAGGCTCTGATTTACCATCTCATCTGCTGTATGGGAGAACTAGCCAGGGAATCCTCCTCCTGCTTTCTAATTTACACTCCTGCCTGTTGTGTACAAACATGTCCTTGTCAATGCCACCTTTTTAGAACGTAATGGAAACCAATAAGGCCTGCCGCCAGCCAGCCAGCCATGTTGCTGTGGAAATGTCAACCTCTATTATCATTAAGCATCCAATTAGGTGAAGGGAGTCAATATCTGATCATTAATATTGGCAAACCACAGGGAGCGAAAAGCATGGGGTCAATTTCTCATTTGTTAGAACTTGGCATTTTGCAAGGGCCTCACACTGCAGTACAGTAGGCATGCATGCTAATTTTGGCTGAAGTTTAATTAGTCACACATTCAGTTCTTGCTTGCAGTGCTGGAGGTGGAGCTATCAAGTCTGTGGGACTGATAGCTGCGTCTGTGTCAGAGAGAGAGTCTCAACGGATGGAACGCACATTGCTGTCACCATCATGTTCACTGAAATATTTGGGGTTCATAAAAGTTCAGGAGTTCAATCCCCATAGCACTAGGTCAGCCAGCTAATTGCAGGAGGGTTTAGGAAGCTGCCACAAACTGAGTCAGTTCTTGAGAAATGTGCATATATCAACTGAAGTTTGTACATTCTCCAGCTATTGTGCATAATCTCCAATATGTTAATACTGTATATGCACATTTTCCAAGGCCCGTTGGAGATGATGTATATTGACAAGGAATTGCACACAATTTCCTCTTCATTGGAGAACTATGTGCACATTCTCCACAAGGCCTGGTGAATGGTGCACAATGGCCAGTGATTATGCACATTAGCCCCTCAATTTAAATTCCACTGAATGCATACAGAAACATGCACCAATATAGTGCAAAATTTCCACACTCAAAACATTTTCATGTGGGCTTTTAAGGAGATATGAAATCCATCTTGAAAAGCACCCTACTTTGGGAGCCTCATGTATTTTAACCCCCTGGTGTGCTGTTGCTTCTGTACCCTTTTTGGAGTGTCTTTCTCCTTCAATGAATGATGCTTTTCAATCAGGTATCACATAATGAACATGTGGACGTATTGGCAGCTCACAGTCAGCCAGTCATCACCTGATGATGACACTGAGTGGAAACAAGACCCCTATTCTGCTGTGACTCTGAATGGAAGTGGGGAGAGACACATGTCCCCACTGTCAAGGCAATCAGGATGGCAGCCTCTGTCTGACCATGTCTGACCAGCACTACATGGTGAGACTTCAGCCATTTTGCTCCTCAATCCTGCCTCTTGGTCTATTCTCTCATTCTGACTTGCTCTTCAGTCCTAACTGCTGGCTTGCCTCACAGTACAGTGGTACCTCTGGTTAAGAACTTAATTCGTTCTAGAGGTCCGTTCTTACCCTGAAACTGTTCTTGACCTGAGGTTCCACTTTAGCTAATGGGGCCTTCCGCCGCCACATGAGTTCTGTTCTCATCCTGAAGCACAGTTCTTAACCTGAGGTACTATTTCTGGGTTAGCGGAGTCTGTAACCTGAAGCATCTGTAACCTGAGGTACCACTGTATCTGCTTCTCCGCTTACCTCAGACTAGGACAAATTTGTCCATTATAATAATAATAAAAAAATTTTATTTATACCCCACCCTTCTCAGTTCAAAAACTGGGCTCAGGGCAGCTAACAACAAATTTAAAATACTTAATCGTAAAAGCAGCATAAAATACAGTATAAAAACATGAATAACAATAAAATTCAAAGTTCAGAAGTCAATTTAGGGGAAATCCATCTAATAAGCATTAGATAATCACCAGGGCTAGCTAGCTGAATTAGTCCTACTTGGGCCAGCGAGGAGGCCAGGGGAGAATTAGCTGTGGGGTCTCAGAGTGGGTAATCTTCATAAAAGGGGAGGGAAGAGAAGGGAAACAGAAGATTAGGCTGAATTCAAATTAAAGGCCAGGTGGAATAGTTCTGTCTTACAGGCCTGACAGAAGGAGGTTAAATCCTGAAGGGCTTCAGTTACCTTCATAGTTTTTTTTCCATTTTGCCAGTTTTCTACTTCAGATGGCTTTCTCAAAGTGAATTAACCAGCATTTTACTGTGCAATCCAAACTAAGATCTGCCAGGATGAGTGAGTGAGTTTGGACTAGGCAGTTGTTGGGCCAGCATATTATCTACCTCATCCTGGCTCAGCAAAGGGTTCAATGCTGTAATTCCCTCAATCTGGCTGAGCCAGGACTATTGGGGTGCAGCTGGCAGAATTTAAACCAGCAGGACCTATGCCAGCACAAGCCCCCCAAATGGGGTGTTTCAGAGGATGGGTATGGGCTTACACCTATTCCAAAACTCTTTCAACTTAGTCAGTTGACCTGGCAACCCATTGGTACTTAAAAGCTGGCAAAAAAGGGTGGTGTAAATCAAAATCTATTTTAAAGGCTTGTTCTCCCTCTGACAGGCTTGGGTGGGTTCTCCCAGTAGTAGCCCAGCTCCTGAACGGAGTTTGGAATAGCAACAACTTTCCCTAGCTTAATTATAGTTGGCATGAGTTCCATCAGCTTCTGAAATTTAGGACTGTTATGTGAGTGTGGATTTCTCTTCATACAGACATTTTTGAAAGCCTTCTCCTCACCTGATTTATTTTTGTATGTTATATTCACTTATTGTTTATTGGCTACGTCGTGAGCCTCTTTGGACACAGTTTTGAGGGAAAACTGGCTTGCAATTAAACAGATTATGACAATTCCACAGACACCCCATGCCTACCTCAAACTACAGCTCACAGCCCAGCCCAGACACTCCCCAACCTCCTTGCAACACAACTAGGGCCACATTTTCACCATATGTCTAAAGAGCTACAATACCACGAGACAGGAATGTCCCCCCCAAGGAATTATGGGAAGTGTAGTTTATCAAGGGTGCTGAGAGTAGGTCCCCATTCCCCTCACAGAACTTCAATTCCCAGAATTCCCTGTGAAGAGGGATTGGCAATTAAACCACTCTTTGAGGGGAAAGGTGGGGGTCTCCTAATAACTTTCAGCACCCTTAAGAAACTACAGCTCCCAGAATTATTTGGGGGAAGCCAAGACTGTTCAAAATGGTATGATACTGCTTTGAATGTATGCTCTTGGTTAAGTGCCCAGGTCTGACTGAAGAGAGAGGAAGAGGTAGTGTTTATGCTTTGCCTACATGGACACATTTCATTCCAGACTTTCCAAGTGTCGTTATTTTCCAGGGACAGTCCCAGATTTACAGACGCCATCCTGGTTTCTGATTTGATCCGGGTATGTTCCACTTTTCCTTAGGACGTCCCTATTTTCACCAGAGAAATGTTAGAGGGTATGGAGTTATGTGACCCCTGAGCCAAGGAAATAAGTAACTATACAACCTTCAGGAGACATCTGAAGGCAGTCCTGTATAGGGAAGTTTTTAATGTTTTATTATGTTTTTCTATATACTGGAAGCTGCCCAGAGTGGGTGGACAACCCAGCCAGATGAGCAGAGTATAAATAATAAAATTATTATTATTATTATTGAATAGGCTGTCCCTATTTTCATCAGAGAAATGTTGGAGATATGTTATTCCCATTCCTTTATGAGGCTGTGCATAAAATTGAAAGCGAATCCTTTTATATGCAGCAAAGGGGTTCACAAAAAACCCTTTTGCATGTATATATGTACTATCAAGCCCTTTTAGTGGCTTGCTATCCCCCCCTTCCCGTTGTTTCTTCAATTGTTTTGAAACATGATGGGGAAAGAATAAATAAATGTACTTTGCTGCAAGCATATATTTTTTTAATGACAACATGCGAGTTTGATAGGAGCATCAAAGTATTGAGGCCACGGAAATTATGGAAATGAGGCATTCTAGTTAAAGAACTTTCAAACCCTCCAGCTCTTTTGAAGAGTGTTAATTCAAGAAATTAGATACCAAATTTTAACTTTTTCATGCTAATAACAGTTTCATAATGGGGAGAAAAACTCGTTAGGAAAGGTGACAAATATGAGATTCTATTGAATGAACATTTAGATTCAGAACTCTTTTGAGTGCGCCCTGGGATATATTTACACAGCCGACGACTCTCTGATGTTATTAAGTAATTTATTTGAGCAAAGTCTCCATTCATGAGTTTGCATAAGGACAATATCAGGTTTACAGAGGCTTCTGTTGTCAGTTGAGCAAATCCCTAATATACAATGATTATTGCTTTAAGATTTTCATTACCCTGGTCAATATACTGCCCGATATATACACAATGTCAGTTTCATCAGCTCCAAGTGTCCATTAAGAAGAAGAAGAAAATGTTCAGTGTGAAATAAATAATGCTGGTTGCAAGATTAACTAAGCATCAGTTTTGCACAGGAAGAATAGCACAATCAATATTCTCTCGTTTTGATTCTCCCTTCAAAGTAGTACATTTAATGCAGGCAAACAAATTATAGTAAGGCAGAGAGAGAAATGCCTGTAGGGTTTAAGATCTGTCTTCTTTCAACAGTGGCTCATTCCCCTTTGTTTGGCAAAAGCTGCTTCTGGGGGTGGGGGGATCATGCCTTCTCCTTGCCCTTATTTGCCCTCAGTCTTTTGCCATTTATTCCGATTGGCTGTGGAGGTCTGTGATGTCATCACACATTTAGCTGCCTGACATCATTGACAAAAGCCTGCATCCAGTTAAAATGAAGGAGCAGTATGGGCAAATGAGGGCTAAGGACAGTGAGTGCAAACGACGTAAAAAATATGGATAGGATTTTTAAGGGGCAGGGAACTGCACAAAAGTAGGATAAGTTTTTCAACACACAAAAGGAGCACGAAATGCGGTGAGCAGCTTTGGTTTGACCCCAAAATCAAGCGAATTTTTATATAAAAAAATTAAATTTGCTCTGCCATAAATAATGGTAATGCTGGATCAGGCTAAGGACCCATCTAGTCCTGTTCTCCTAATGGGCAACCAGATATTTACGGGAAATCAGGACACGAACACAACACAACTCTAGGGATTCCCAACAGCAGGTGTTCAGAGCATAGCTGTCAACCGTCCCTTATTTGGCGGGAAACTCCCTTATCCCAGCGCTGTGTCCCGCTGCTGTCCCTTACTGATGATGTCCCTTAAAATTCCCGGGTTTCAAAGGAAGCAGCTCCTCTCCCTCCCTCTCTGCTGGCCAGGGAGGAGGGAGGCTCCAACTGTGTTGCTTGGCTGTGTTGCTCACCCAATAAGGAGTCTAAGAACGACTGGGGGGGTGGAGCTTGCATGCCTTGTGCCGATCAAATAGGCCACGTTGCCTGGGGACTTGCCTTTGCCGGGTTGCTGCGCTGTGGGAACCACTGCTTGAGGCTTTGTTTGGCTGCTGGCTGGGCTTTCTGCCTTTGATTCGGAGGGGCTCAGAGGTTGAACATACCTGTGCCTGGAAAATCCCTTATTTTGACTACTGATCCTTTATTTTTGAGGCTGCTGGTCCCTTATTTTCAAATCTGTAAGTTGACAGCTATGGTTCAGAGCCATGCTGGCTCCAACATTAAAGGGGAACACAGCCAATGGTGCTAGTACCACCGAAAGACAGTCTTTCCACTAAATCAGTGTTTCTGAAAGTTGAGTCTGTTGGACTATAACTCCCATCACCCAAGAAAAAACTGCCCTAAATGAATGGGCTGGTGGGGTGTGTGGCCTGGAGAGAGGGGTGTGTGTGATCTGGGCAGGGGATGTGGCCTTGTGAGAGTCCTGAGGCCAGATCAAATGGTCTTGGAGACAGAGTTGGCCCCAAGATTGAGGGAGCCCATGTGATGTCAAGCGCACGCCGAGCATCGCGTGACATCACACGCATCTCCTGAGACCACACAGGCCAGTGCGGACTTCTGCTAGGCTGTGCCGGTCCTCTCAGTGTCTCCTGATGCTGCACAGGCTGGTTCGACCTTACACCAGGCTGCGCTGGTCCCCTCAGTGCTTCCCTTCACTGTGCAGGCCGGTGCAGCCTTACAATATGTCGATCCTCTGGAGGAGGCCCAGCACTCTGGGGGAGCCAGGGGCTGAAGCTGTGGTGTGTCTCAGGCCCCCTCATAATTGATGGGGCCGTGCCCCCTTCAAACAAAAGTCTAGGGGGCTGAAGACACCTCAACCCTCTAGAGTTGGCATGTGTAATGGCCTGGGACTCGGGCTTGGACTCGGAACCAGAGGAGTCTCATTCTGCACCAGATCCTTTGCCTCAGGCATCATCTGTACCAAGTCTGGGGCCTGATCCTGAAGAGTCCCAGTCTGCACAGGTTCCCCTGCAACAAACACCTGCTGGGCCGAGTCAGGGCCTGAGCCTGCCAGTGGCGTAGCGTGGGGGGTGCAGGGGGGGCCGGCCGCACCGGGCGCAACATCTGGGGTTAGGGCAAATCCACGGGTTAGGGGGCGCAAATCCACGGGTTAGGGGGCGCAAATTACTTGCCTTGCCCCGGGTGCTGACAACCCACGCTACGCCACTGGAGCCTGCCCTGGCTCCAGATGCGGGGATTACCTCATTGCCTTCAGCTGAGCCATCACTTACAGCTGCTCCACTACCGGTTGGGTTAGGGGAGGCTAAGGTGGCCCCTGGGTCTAGTATCCTACTGATGTCTCCCAAGCTGCAGAGACTAAGGTCTGAGAGAAGGAGAGACCTGAGTAGTCACAGGAGAAGTGCTCACCTTCGGGCAAAACAGGGAGGTGAGTCGCTGGGGGCTCAGGACTGGCCGTTACCCCGACAGAGATAAAAGGCTGACGGACCCCGCAGCAGGTTGTGGGAGCAACATTGCTGTAAGCAAGATCCTGCCTGAGATCCTATACCTGTCCTTGCCTGGTTTCCTGCATTGGCCCTGTCAGACTGACTCCCAGTGGAACCTTTGGATTCTGGACCGGTCCTGGACTGTGTTCCATGGGTTACCCCCGGGTCCAGCACAGCAAGCCTGCTTGGGGACCACATTTGGCCACAGAGTTCCCCTCAGCAACACCAGTCTCTCTACTTGCAATTTGATCAGTGGGTGCAAAGCATAGCCATAATGGCTAGTAGTCACTGATAGTCTCAACCATCCTCCATGAATTGACCTGATCCTCTTCTAAACCCATCCAAGTTGGTGGCCTTCACTGCCTCTTGTGGGGACAGATTACAAGCATCATCTCTGGTGCTTGGTTGTGTGCTAATGGTGAGCCGGTGTTTCCAAAATGAGACTTGAGAGCAGAGGACTCTTATGTGTCAGGCCATACCTACTAGACACGGTGCAGCTGAGACTAGCATTCTTCACTGTGTGTGTTTGTGTCAGTGAGAGAGATCACAGTTTTTTGAGCTGTAGTGTAACAGCAAGGGAGGCAGATCTGGATTTTATTTTTATTCATGTGCAGAAGGAAGAGCTTTGGGGACTCTAAGTGGATGGTGCCTTTTGCGGAGCTGATACTACCATGTGGAGAGTAGTGATGTCCGCCGGGGCATATGCAGGGCTGGGGGAGAAATTTCATTCAGTTCACATTTTAACTGAGAGAACCAGTGTGGTGTAGTGGTTAAGAGTGGTGGACTTGTAATCTGGTGAACTGGGTTCACTTCACCGCTCCTCCACATGCAGCTGCTGGGTGACCTTGGGCTAGTCATACTTCTCTGAAGTCTCTCAGCCTCACTCACCTCACAGAGTGTTTTTTGTGGGGGAGGAAGGGAAAGGAGAATGTTAGCCGCTTTGAGACTCCTTAGGGTAGTGATAAATCGGGATATCAAATTCAAACTCCTCCTCCTCCTCCTCTTCTTCCTCTTCCTCTTCCTCTTCCTCTTCTTCTTCCTCTTCTTCCTCTTGTCTACCAAGTTCATGGTTGCTGAAACAATGTGGGAACTGAAACACGTTCGAATCCTTCGGAATGTCCACTTGCTCCTGATTTTGTAATATTGTTCTCCAACCCAGAAATGTGGCCCCCCAAAAGTGTTACAAAATGCAGGTATTAGTGAAAATATTTAAAAATGCATTGTATTAGGTGGAAATGTTTGCCAAAATTTGCATATTAGGCAAAAATGCAGCATTATGTAGTGGTTAGAGTGTTGGACAAGTATCTGAGAGGGTTCTAATCCCCACTCGGCCATGAAAATCTCTAGGTGACCTTGGGCTAGTCACTAGCCTCTCAGCCTAACCTACCTTACAGGGTTGTTGTTGGGAATAATTGAGGGGGAGGGGGAATATATATATATATATATATATATATATATATATATATATATATGCAACATTGACTTGATTGGAAACAATAGTTGGATGCAAGTGTAATTAAAAATGCATATACAAATGTGGATATTAGGGGAAATACATGTTAGTATTTTCCCCCACCATAAGGGGATAAACTCCAAGGCCAGAGAAGTAAAGTTAAAAGTCTTCACAGTGAAATAATGAGTCCAGCCACAATCATCCTGAGTTTTAAATTATAAGAATTTAGAATTAAATTAGATTGCTTCCCACTCACTCTGCGAGGTCATAAGGAACACTCTCAGCTGGCTGCTTTGACTGATGAATGACTGACAGGGGAGGAAAAGGGAAATCAGAAAGGGAACAACGGAATTCAAAGGGAGAACTTAGGAGAGCAAGGCACACATTTAAGAAGGTTATTGAAAAACTAACTGTCAGGGGTTCAGGGAGAGAGGCGCAGAGGAGGGAGGAGACCGAGAGTGAGGGAGAAGGATTCCAGGCTGACGAGGAAGAGGACGACAATGACCCGAGATGGTCCATGAGTCCGTCCAGTGAATCGGAGGATTCCCAAAAGGGAGCCCCCCTGGTCAAGCCAAGGGGAGCCCAAGGGGGAAACAGTCAGGAGCAGGGGAACGTAGGGGGAACCGCCAGTGGGAGTTGGAGATCGGGACCGGCTTCTCCACCGGAACGGAGTGAAGAGGGTGGAGTTACCAGTGTGTCGGGAGGAACAGAACAAGGAGCAGAGGGGGGAAGGAGATCGGGGCAAGACGTCCTCCCGGAAGGGGCGGAAAGCAGTACCGGGAGCAGTGTGGCTGTTGAAAGGAAGGTCAGGAGCAACGTACGCGCGCCAAGTTCAAATGTGGAGGCGCGCGGAAGTGGGGAGAGCTCTGGGGAGGAGCCTGGTGCCAAAGCACGAAGGAGGGGGGAGCAGGCAGGAGAAGACTCAGCCTCTGGGGAGTCCCGGAAGGAGGGAACACAGGGGGGCAGGAAGACCCTGCGGAAAAGGAAAGAGAGGAAAAGGTGGAGCAGCACAAGCCTCTTAAATTGGTGCAGGGGAGGGACGGACTCAGAGGGGACTTCTAACATCTAAGGGTAACAGATGCGGAGCCACGGAGTTTGGATGTAATGACGACAATGATCTTCAATAAAACCTTTTGTATATAGCTTGGACTGGACTTTGGTCTCTTGTGAGCTGGGACCCAGGGTGGCTCTGACAGAAAGTCCCCTCCACAGAACGCAAAATTTTTTTTTTTTGCAAAGCTCACGAACGGTGACAGCCATGAGTGCGGAGGAGCAGTTGACAGCGCTGCGAACTACAGTTTCCGAACTCACTGCTGCAGTCCTTGCGTCTCAGAAGAAGCATGACGAAATGGAGAAGCGCTGCCAGGACCTGCAAACAAGGTGGGAACGTGCAAGCAGGGAAGGGTTCCCAGGGTCCAGATCAGAGGGGATTGGACTTGGACGGAGGGGGGGCAGCCTAGTCACCCACTTCGATGGGAACCTGAAGCACTACCCCAGTTTCAGAGCAGACGTTTTGTATGCATTGCACTTGCTTCGTCATGACTTTAAAGATGAGGAGGAGAAAGTGGGGTTTATTGTTTCTCACTTGCATGGGCCGGCCAGAGACTGGTTGCGCAATTTGTGGCGTGAAGATGGCCCTGCCCGCCGCGATGCAGATGAATTCATTAAAGCGATGGATGCCTGCTTCCAGTCAACTGTAGATGTGGATCTTGCACGCAGGGAAATTTTTGGATTGCGGCAAGGCAAAGCCACTGTGCGTCAGTACCATTCTAGATTTTTTGCTTTACTGACTGCGCTAAGCTGGGAGAAGGATTGTGCACCTGTGAGGGATTTGTTCTGGGAGGGGCTCAGCGGTCCCATTAAGGATGAACTTGCCAGGGGAGACAGACCCCAGACCCTGGAGGAGCTTGTGCAGAGGGCTTTGGCGATTGGGATACGGCACGAGGGACGTCCTTGGCACACTGAGGAAGAACGTCAGGTGCGTCCACCAGCGAGGACGTCTTCTTTCATCCCCAGGGAGTTCAGTCAGTCACATCCTTCGCCACTGGGAAGGCAGGGGGAGGAGCCCATGGAACTTGGTGGTGCTAAGGCTCAAGCAACAGCCAGAGCCCCAGCTTCCGGTGCAGTGAAGGCAAAGCCTCCTAGAGGGACCAGGAAGTGTTACATTTGCGACAGTGCACAGCACATGGCGAAAGAGTGTCCCCAGAGGCTGCAGAAACACACTGCAGCTTTAGCAACTGTTGCAGCAGAAATGATGCAAGCAGAGCAACCTCAGGGAAACGACAGTGCCTGGCTGGAAGCAGAGCTGCTGGGGCTCAGCCAGGCGAATCTGTAGAGCAGTCCCCAGCGCTTTTGCAACGCACAGACCCTTTACCACCCAAGCCAGCGGTGCAGCTCACTGCAACACTTCAGTTGCCGAATGGAACCACCCTGGAAGTCCCCATCACGATTGATTCTGGGAGCAACGCAGATTTTGTGGGGACGCACTTTGTCAAGCAGCATCGCATAGCGCTTCTGCCAGCGACAACACCTCTGAACGTAGTCACGGTGGATGGCAGGAAATTGCTAGGAGGACAAGTTGTGCAACAGACGCCTCCCATGGTGATGAGGATTGGAAATCATCGAGAAGTCATCAGCTTCAATGTCACCCGCCTTTCAGACACGCCTATAGTATTAGGCATGAGTTGGCTGGAGAGACACAGTCCTGCTGTAGCGTGGTACCAACGGCAGATCACCTTTTGCTCATCGTACTGTGCTCAACATTGCATCCAGTCCAGCCAAGAGGAGGGAGCTGAGCAGCAGTTGCAACTTGGCATGGTGCAGGCAGTACCCCGCAAGTACGAGGGGTTCCTGGAGGTTTTCTGCGAGAAGGAAGCTGACCAGTTGCCGCCCCACAGGCCTTATGATTGTGCCATCGACCTGGTGCCAGGGGCGCAGTTGCCGACTGCAAAGCTGTATTCCATGTCTGAGGACGAGATGCAAGAACTCAGGGAGTTCATAGAGCACAATTTGAAGCGCGGATTCATCCGAGAATCGAAAGCGGTGGGGGGCAGTCCTGTTTTCTTTGTAAAGAAAAAGGACACGCCCCAAAAAAGACTCATTGTGGACTATCGATTCATAAACAGTAAGACCAAACCCAAGGCCTTCCCCATGCCCAAGATAGATGATCTCCTGGCAACCGTAAGGAAGGGGAAGATCTTCACCAAATTGGATCTGCGTGGAGCGTATAACCTCATACGCATCCGGGAGGGCGATGAGTGGAAGACGGCCATGTTCACGCCTCTGGGCACGTACGAATACAGAGTTATGCCATTTGGTCTCCAAAATGGATCTCACGTCTTCCAAGCATTTATGCATCACGTGCTAGCGGGACTTCTCTACAAGAAATGCGTGTGTTTCCTCGACGACATCCTGATCTTTTCGGAAACGGAGGAGGCCCATGAGAAGGACGTAAAGGAAGTCCTGCAGAGACTACGGGAGAACAAGCTCTACGCCAAGTTAGAGAAGTGCCAGTTTGATGTGACGGACGTGGATTTTCTAGGCTACAAGCTGTCCGACAAGGGGCTGGCCATGGACAGCGCCAAGGTCCGCGCGGTGTTGGACTGGAAGAGCCCTCGCAATCGGAAGGAAGTCCAAAGATTCATCGGCTTCGCCAACTTCTACCGCAAATTCATCAGAGGTTTTGCAAAGGAGACGGCAGCGATCACGGACACTCTCAGTTCCAAGAAAAAGAGGTTCGTGTGGACGGAACAGGCGGAGCGCTCTTTTCAGAAGCTTAAAAGCCTTTTCGCCTCCGAGGAGCAGCTGCTGCACGTGAATCCAGGCAAGCCCATACGACTAGAGACCGACGCGTCAGACAGAGCGGTTGGAGCCGTACTCCTGCAAGAAGATCCACATGGAAACTGGAGACCCGGTGCCTTTTACTCCAGAAAGCTCAGCAAAGCGGAGCAAAACTACACCATATGGGACAGGGAGCTGTTAGCCATTCACGCAGCGTTCAAAGCGTGGCGACATTTCCTCATTGGAGCCAAGCACACAGTGCAGGTCCGCACGGATCACAAGAACTTAGAGTATTGGCGCACGGCGAAACTCCAGAGCCAAAGACACATGCGCTGGGCAGAGTTCTTCGCGGATTTCGACTTCAGGATAGAGTACGTCCCAGGGGACTCCAACGTTATAGCCGATGCGCTCTCCAGGAAACCGCAATATCTTGAGGAAGCGGCGCCAATAGCAGCCAGGCACATTTTTGCACCGCAGGCGTGGGCGTGCGCTGCCATCGCTGTCGACCTGGACGCGGTACGACGCGCGTTGCAGGTAGATCAGTTTGCACAATCCAAAATAGAGGAGCTGCGTAGGGGTTCGCTGAGAGACGATGAGTTCCAGTTACGCGACGGACTGTTAACTCACAAGGGTGCCCTCTACGTGCCGAGCGACGAGCTCCGAGCAAAGGTTCTGCAGCAGTTGCACGACGCTCCCAGTGCGGGCCATTTCGGCAGGGAGAAGACAATGGAACTGGTGGCCAGGGACTTTTGGTGGCCCCAGATGCGAGGAGAAGTAGCGGAGTACGTCGCCAGATGTGACACTTGTCAGAGGTCCAAGCCAGTACACCAGAAGCCGGCGGGCTTACTGGAACCACTGGAAACACCACAGCAACCGTGGGAGAGGGTGGCGCTGGACTTCGTCACTGACCTGCCCAGTTCCAGAGGCAAGACGGCGGTACTGGTGGTGGTGGACTTGTTCACCAAGATGGCGCACTTCATTCCCTGCGCGAAGGTGGCGACGGCGGAACAGACCGCCAAGCTCTTCATCGACCACGTGTTCCGGGCGCATGGGCTGCCGCGGGCCATCCTGTCCGACAGGGGGCGCCAGTTTATTTCCAATTTTTGGCAGAAGCTCCTAGGTATCCTGCACGTCAAGATCAACCTAGCGTCGGCAAGACATCCACAAACCAACGGCCAAGCCGAGAGGGTCAACGCGATCATGCAGCAGTACCTGAGATGTTACGCAAATCAGCGACCCGCAGCTTGGGTGGACTACCTACCGATGGCGGAGTTTGCCTACAACAACACGAAGCATGCGTCGACGGGGGTGACGCCGTTCTTCGCGAACAATGGACGTCATCCCAGGACCTTCCCGGGGTTCGTAGCACCAAGAGAGGGAGAGCCGCAAGAGGCCGACCAGTTCGCTGCAGAACTACAAGAGGTGCACGAGGAGCTGCGGAGACATTTGGAGCTAGCCAAACAAGCATATAAGGTGCAGGCAGACAAAGGCAGAAGAGTGGGAGAGGACATCCAGGTGGGGGACTGGGTGTGGTTAGCGGCCCAGGCGATGCCAGCCAAGTCGTTGGCCAAGAAGAAGCTAGGGCACAGGCAGCTAGGACCATACCAGGTGGAGGCTAAGATCAACCCCGTGGCTTTTCGACTGGCCCTCCCCGAAGGTTCCAGAGTCCACCCGGTTTTTCATAGGTCGGTGCTCACTCCCTACAAGGCCCCGCACAGGTTTCAGGAGTCTGAAACAGTACCGCAGCCACGCACAGAGTCACCTAGGAGGGAGGGATCGCCTAGGGTCGAACCACTCAACGAGGTCACAGAGATCCTGGACTCGAGATGGGGGGAAGAGGGAATAGAATACTTTCTAGTCAGAGAGGGTGCACCAGTCAGTGCCAGTGGGTGGGTGCCGGACTACGCTTTAGACGAACCTCTTTTAAAGGACGAGTTCCATGCCCTTTTCCCACATAGACCCATGCCAGCCGAGTACTTCGATGACTGGCTCTTTACCCCCACATGTTCAGGCAGCACTTTCCACGGCTTTTCTTCAGCCGAGGAAAGAACGCCGGACTCAAACTCGCCCAGGGGATCGTGTTCGGGGGTGGACACAGAGCCCTCTTATTGGTGGGATGAGCAACCAGAGGAAGCCTGGCGCAAGAAATGGCTGAAGGGGCCTTGGCCGGCAGCACCAGACGAAGTAGCAATGGAAGAGGGAACTGCGAACATTTTGGGTGAAGAACCCGAATTCGAACACACGTACACCGAGCTGCCAGCAGAGGACATGGACGTAGCCGGACTGTATCCTGCATCTACCTCCGAGGAGCTGCAGTTCCCACAACCCGCACCCGATAGGGGGGAGGGGGGAAGGGGGGGCTTCGAGGGGGGGATGGATGTCAGGGGTTCAGGGAGAGAGGCGCAGAGGAGGGAGGAGACCGAGAGTGAGGGAGAAGGATTCCAGGCTGACGAGGAAGAGGACGACAATGACCCGAGATGGTCCATGAGTCCGTCCAGTGAATCGGAGGATTCCCAAAAGGGAGCCCCCCTGGTCAAGCCAAGGGGAGCCCAAGGGGGAAACAGTCAGGAGCAGGGGAACGTAGGGGGAACCGCCAGTGGGAGTTGGAGATCGGGACCGGCTTCTCCACCGGAACGGAGTGAAGAGGGTGGAGTTACCAGTGTGTCGGGAGGAACAGAACAAGGAGCAGAGGGGGGAAGGAGATCGGGGCAAGACGTCCTCCCGGAAGGGGCGGAAAGCAGTACCGGGAGCAGTGTGGCTGTTGAAAGGAAGGTCAGGAGCAACGTACGCGCGCCAAGTTCAAATGTGGAGGCGCGTGGAAGTGGGGAGAGCTCTGGGGAGGAGCCTGGTGCCAAAGCACGAAGGAGGGGGGAGCAGGCAGGAGAAGACTCAGCCTCTGGGGAGTCCCGGAAGGAGGGAACACAGGGGGGCAGGAAGACCCTGCGGAAAAGGAAAGAGAGGAAAAGGTGGAGCAGCACAAGCCTCTTAAATTGGTGCAGGGGAGGGACGGACTCAGAGGGGACTTCTAACATCTAAGGGTAACAGATGCGGAGCCACGGAGTTTGGATGTAATGACGACAATGATCTTCAATAAAACCTTTTGTATATAGCTTGGACTGGACTTTGGTCTCTTGTGAGCTGGGACCCAGGGTGGCTCTGACACTAACGCTACCAATAAACTGTCTGATCTGACGACAAATATCAAAAACATTTTAAAATAATGTGCGAAATCAGCCCTACAATTTCTCAAAAAGCTTTCTTCCTCTGTTATAGAGTCTTCCTTTTTCCTGCTTCATTCTAAAACAGGGATTTAAGAAGGCATCACTTTCCATTCTGCCCTTCATTTGTCACATGCTGCTGTGGTTCTGTTCTGCTGCAGTTTGTCTTCCACCAAAA
Organism: Podarcis erhardii; assembly: GCF_964252035.2. NCBI lineage: Eukaryota > Metazoa > Chordata > Lepidosauria > Squamata > Lacertidae > Podarcis > Podarcis erhardii. The sequence continues at coordinate 11,176,774 of NC_138500.1, read as the reverse complement.
ACTACATTACTCATTTCACTGCCTCCTATGGCAGAATCATGTCGTTGACATAACTAATGCTGTAAATGACATTGCCATTACATCATTCCACCCCATTCATTTTATTGCAAAGGAAAGGAAGTGTAAATGGAGGGGGTTTTGGGGGACCAATAATTTATGTACCATTTGTGGACTGAAAGCAACAACAGCTAATCCCAATCGTGTTTGCTGGATTGATTCCCTTTCCAGATATGAGATGAATAAGCAAACACCAGCAATTTCTGCTCCTGTGTCTGTTTTCACTGGAATTTTCTGGCATTCCTGTTCTCAGAGCACTTTAGAATTAACATGTGTGCGGGCTTTTGAGCTTGTCTTACCAATATGATTTAGGTTGCATCAGCAAAAGTATATTGTCTAGATCAGGTGAAGTAATAGCCCCACTCTATTCTGGCTTGGTCAGACCACAACAAGACCTTGTACAGAGGAGAACGACCAAGGTGATAAAGGGCCTGGAAACCCATGCCTTATGATGAACAATAGAAGGAGCTGGGTATATTTATCCTGGAAAAGAGGACACTGAGAGGAGATATGATAGCCATCTTCAAATATCTCAAGGGCTGTCACATGGAACATGGAGCAAGCTGGTTTTCTCCAGAGGGTAGGAGCCAAACCAATGGCTTCAAGTTCCAAGAAAGGAGATTCCAATTAAACATTAGGAATAACTTTTTTTATCTCAGATTACATCACAGTCTCATACTACATCACTGTCAACACAGCTGTGGGCAATGAGGGACAATCTTTGATCTTTGGTGGGAATGCCCTCGGGTTTCATTATTCTGGTCTCAAGTATATCAAGAAATATCTAAAATAATAAAATCATCTGTTCAGACCTCTCCACGGCTGTCATTGCTGAAAAACTGAACTGACAGCATAAAAGCTTGATTCTCTAAAGGGCTTTTGACATGGACGTTAGCTGCAGCTTGGATTTCAATAGCCCAGAAACGGAAAACCATGAAAAATCTACGTTTGAATTTATGGTATAAGAACTTATGCACTTTGGCTATTGTGGAAAAAATAATAATGCATAATCTGTGTGTCTCTAGGAGGATGGGGGATCCAGAACTCTCTTGTATCATCTGGTGGGATTTTATTTCCTATGATTCAGACTTCGATGCTCAACATTCATCCCAAGCACTTTAGCTTGGGAGATAGAGATGTATTGATGGATAGTGGTAGCTCACCAATTTTTTATCTTATTGTTTATTCTTTGTTTGCTTTGTGTATAGTATGATGTAAGATCTTTTAACTACACTTTTGGGTTGTTGGTAATGGTCATTGTGTTGCAATAACATTTTAAAAAAATAAATTAAAAGGAAAAAGACCCCAACCCAATTTCTCTCCCCCACTTTTCTCATTTTTTATGCAATTTCATTAATTGGTGGGAAATTGTTTTTTTAAGGCAAGACAAATTTTTGGCACAACTCTAATTTAAGACTATCTTGTGACCTTATTATCTACAGGAATGAAGGTTTCATACACTTGTTGTAGACCCCAAAGCCTGGCATAGAATAATAGCAATAAAATGCAGCTCAGAGCTCAGTGGAACCCCTTTGTCAGAAACTCTGGGGTATGAATCATTGACCCTGATTTTGAGGTCTAACCAAGTGCTCAACTTGGGACACATCAAGACTGAGGGACATTTAACACACCATTTTAACTTAGCAGATACATTCTCAGACTACCACATATGCTGACTCCTTAGGCGATCAGTCTTGAGACTGACTCCGACATATTTCTTAACAGCCGTCAAGTTTCTTGCTTATTATCAGAATTGCTCCCAATTTTAGAACAACCAGTGAGAGCATAAAATTTTCGGCCCTGATCCTCAGTTCATTTAAGTGACAGTTTCCCATACCCAGCAGATCATTCAAATTAAATAGCCACCTTTTCAAATGCCTATCATTTGTGAAGGATTCCGTCTTTCCCCAAAGGCAATTTATTGTCTAACTTACTTGGAATGACGTGCTACACTACAGCTAGGGCTGCTGTCAGAGGTCAGCACCACTGGGCATCTGCTGAAGCCCACATCCTAGTAGGGGAGGCACTGCCAATCCCCCAAACCTTCAGCTGCTCCCCTTCCTTACTGTGGCTGCCTCTACACCTACTCTCTCAAAGTCAACTGAGCAGTGAAAGAAGCAAGGAAGTGGCAACCTCTGGGTACAATGTCCTATTTCTCCTTGGGAGGTGGTGTCCATTGATCAGGGATGAGGAACCTTTTTCATCTAAAGCAGTGATAGCCAAACTTGGCCCTCCAGCTGTTTGGGGACTACAGTTCCCATCATCCCTGACCACTGGTCCTGTTAGCTAGGGATGATGGGAGTTATCCTAAAACAGCTGGAGGGCCAAGTTTGGCCATCACTGCTCTAAAGGGAACATCTGGTGGCTCACCTGCCAAGTGGAGGGCAGGGCCAGAAGGGAAAAAAGGGGAGCAGAGCCTGTGGAAAGGTGTGGCCTGGGCAGAGTTCTGAGTGGAGGTGGAATGGTCTTCCATTTTCTCAGCTTCTCAATTTCCCAATCTTCAATTTGCTTCTCCATATTCATGCCGTAATTTGTGAGCAGCTGTCAGGAATAAATCACACTGAGTAAGTGAAGTTAACTCCTTATTAGAAGAAACAAGGTCTGCCCAGGGGTTCCAGGCCTAATGTGTGCTGCAGCTCTTCTCGGTAGGTCTTGCTCCTCTGAGGCAGTTGTGGAGGCTGAATATCCTCATGTTTGAACTGCTGATGTGCCTGTCATTGCTTCTCCCTCTTCATGCCTCTTCTGGTGCAGGGAGACCAGCAGGGAGGGGAGCAGCAGGAGGGGAAGACCCTGGCTTCTTCACCAGCCTGAGTCATCCCTGCCTCTTGGCCCACCTCCTCTCCAGCTTCTGCTTCTGGACTTCTGTCTGACACAGAATCTCCTTGCTCACTAAACCCTGTTACCTCTTTGCTTCTGACACCTCCTTCCCCCAATCTTCTCCATCTGACCACTCATCGTTGCCGCACTACCACTCCCTGTGCTCTGAGCCTTCTGTACACAGCCAGTCCACGACACCTTCTCATGAAAATCCAGCAGTATCTCAGTTCGAATGTCTTCCAATAAACAAAATGTTGTGTGCAGTTTTGACTAATGTATGCACTTTTGGAAGCAGTTTCCCCATATGTAACACATGTGTCTCTCTCTCTGTGTGTGTTATTTTCACGGCTATATAAATCCTTAGGTCCGATTAACCCTAGTTAATAGGGTTTGGGTGGACAACAACACAGCAAAATTCAGAGAAATGCGAATTCCAAAGGAGACCTGTAGTTTGTTCCGGGATGTGCTCACTTGATAGATTTGACTTTAACTCCTCCATAGATCAGTGTTTCCCAACCTTGGGCCTCCAGGTGTTTTTGAACTACAATTCCCATCATCCCTGACCACTGGTCTTGCTAGCTAGGGATGATGGGAGTTGTAGTCCAAAAACAGCTGGAGGCCCAAGGTTGGGAAACACTGCCATAGATCATTCGAGCAAAGTGTGCCTCCCCAGTCTTGCTGTGCCACTGTTCCACCACGTAATTTGCGTGAGCGTTAACCTGGCCGGCCACTCTGGGAAACGATGCTAGCTCAGACTGACCTTTGGCCTCATCCAGCAGGACAATGTTTATCTCTCTCCTCTCAAGGCGGCTTACAACGTGATCATATCCAACAGCAATGCACAAATTCACCCCCTATCCCTGCCCTATGTTGTCACAGTAGCAGTAGCAGAGGATGAGGCTCCCAAGGAGCAGAACTGTAATAAGAACAGATGTTTATATACGCTATCAGCATGCACAGTAAGACAGTGCAGAACAAGGTACTTCAAAAATTAATAATGAACTGCAAATAACAGCAGAAAAGTTCCTTTATCCACCTTCGCATTGAATTATCTCCTGCCTTCACCATGTGTTCCAAACCCATTTCATTTTGTCATCTAACAATGTATCTGGATTTATCACCATTATGTATTTCGCCCCTCTATCCCACTTGCTACTTTGTTCCTTCTGTCCTTTAAAAATAAATAAAAATTAGCTTGACTAATCAGAAATCACTTCTTCTCGTAGCTCATTACCCAGATATGGGGAGAACGCTTGTTTACTGAAGGAAGTAATTGGATTAAAATATTGCAAAGAGAAATCTGAACCATAATGAATTTATTTTTTTAAAAAAAAGAAAGACAAAATATAAGCAGCGTGAAAACTGACAAAGACCGAAGCAAATTAAGCACCCTAATGAATGAAAATGCTATAAATAGCCTACAATATTTAAGAAATCATTTTTCATTGTAGCTTAGCTAGTGCCTCTTGTTCAACTGAAGGCAGCTAAATGCCTCATAAGAGGAGAGAAAGATTTATGTATTTACAAGGTGATGGCCAGGTAAACTATTGATCGTGGGTTTAATTTATCTTCTGGGCCTTGTAAATTTTAACAGAGCTTGACGGCATATAATTTATGGGCAAGCCGTAAACATTCTGGACTGGATCCAGTGATGGTACTATAGGCAGACCAGCTGGAAATGTAGAAGAGAAAAGGAGAACAAGCAGAGACATGATAGGTAAAGGTAAAGGGAACCCTGACCATTAGGTCCAGTCGTGACCGACTCTGGGGTTGCGCGCTCATCTCGCTCTATAGGCCAAGGGAGTCGGCGCTTGTCCGCGGACAGCTTCCGGGTCATGTGGCCAGCATGACTAAGCCACTTCTGGCGAACCAGAGCAGCACATGGAAACGCTGTTTACCTTCCCGCTGGAGCTGTACCTATTTATCTACTTGCACATGACATGCTTTCGAACTGCTAGGTTGACAGGAGCAGGGACCGAGCAATGGGAACTCACCCTGTCACAGGGATTCGAACCACCGACCTTCTGATCGGCAAGTCCTAGGCTCTGTGGTTTAACCCACAGCGCCACCTGTGTGATAGAGGTATACTAAAATGATGTGTGCTGTGGAGGAAGTGGAAAGAGAAACTGATCCCTCCCTCCTAATACTAGAACTTGGGGCCATCCAGCATTCAGCTTCATTGTATCAAAGTCCCATGTCATCGCTGGACTGAAGGTCAAAGTCACATGTGGAGAAAGGGGAACAGTCAGAGAGCCAATGGGGTGCTGCTCTTGAGAGACACCTCCTAATATGAAATCCATCGCTTTTAGAGCTCTATACAAAGTCTTAAGAACATGAGCTTGGGATGCAGGATTCTTTTCTGGACCTGGAATTCGCACGGAGGACTCCAAATCCCATCACCCCTAACTAGTATGGTTGATGGCTAGGGTGTTAGTATTCCTGCTCAATGATTGCAGTCATGGGATTTTTGTCTATCACATGACAGTGTATGTTTTGACTCCACAGAGTGGGAAGTGACGAAGACAGGATGTTTGTGTTACTGTGTTCCGTGAAGTGGGACTATTGTCCTTTGTTCTTTTTCTCTTTGCTGTCTGATGCTAGAGAGAGAGGGAGCTATGTTGCAGTACTCCGTGTGTGTTTGTATGTAAATAAAAGTAGATTAGCCAAAATGTTGAGTTGCTGAGGTCTGCCACGCATGATGCACAAACTCTGTGGATCCCTAAGTGTGCTGGTGTTGGTTGGCATCGGTCACTGTGATGTTTTGGGCTGAAGAAAGCTTATGAAGCTCCTGAATTATCGACCAGGAGGGCGTAGGCTGAACTCCTGACATAGGGATGATGGGAATTGTAGTTCAACAACACATGAAGGGCGCCACATGCACTAGGCCTGATCTGGCCCAATGTTCTCTACACTGCCTGGTACGAGCTCTGCAGGGTTTCAGTCTGGGATCTTTCCTACCCTACCTAGTGTTGCTCTGAGTTTTGTTTCTGTGGCTAAATGAAGAATACATCATGCCTGCTGCAGACTCTGGTCAAATTAGACCTGCCTGATCACTCGGATGGGTATTCTGCTTGCCAGAGGTGACCAAAGGAAAGAGCTGTTTTCAAACCTGCCTAATGCATAGCTTTCAACCTGCAATTTACACGCCGCTTTCGGGACACCTGGCGTGAGAATTTGGCGCAGCAAAACAAATTTCATTTAGCCTTGCAAAGAAGGTGGCTCGCTCCCGGAACTGTTAATTAACTGAATATAATTAGGGAAGCAAAATAGAAAGGACTGTCTCACTATAACCCTAGTTGCTTAACCTTTAGTCGTCCCTGTGATTAACATTATGAAATTTGGGCTGGTTTCTGCTGAGCGCCAGGCTATTAATTGAATCCGTATAGAGGGAAAATGTATCAGCGTAGGCTGAACGATGCTAAAATGCCACATGTCTACGTGGAACAATTATGCCATTATTATTATTATTATTAAGCTGTGTAGCACATTGGCAGAATCCAATATTTGAGTTGCAAAGCTATCTGGTTGAAAGCGTGCCTAGTGTCAGAAATAAGAAGACTTCTGCTTGTAGTGTTTGGACAGCTTTGGTCCACCTAGGTAAAAGGTAAAGGTAAAGGACCCCTGGATGGTTAAGTCCAGTCAAAGGTGACTATGGGGTTGCGGTGCTTATCTCGCTTTCAGGCTGAGAGAGCCGGTGTTTGTCCACAGATAGCTTTCCGGGTCATGTGGCCAGCCTGACTAAACCGCTTCTGGCACAATGGAACACCATGACAGAAACCAGAGTGCACGGAAATGCCGTTTGCCTTCCCACCGCAGTGGTACCTATTTATCTACTCACACTGACTCACACTAATCCCTGTCTATGTCTAACCCTCCCCTCATGGTGATGTCAGTCCGAAACAGGTCAGTAGCATGAGAAGCTTGACAGGATTCAGAAGAAAAACCAGCATGGGGCAGGGTAGTGGTTAATAATAATAATAATAATAATAATAATAATAATAATAATTTATTCATACCCCATCCATCTGGCTGGGTTTCCCCAGCCACTCTGGGTGGCTTCCAACAGAACACTAAAATACAATAGTCTATTACACATTAAAAGCTTCCCTAAACAGGGCTGCCTTCAGATGTCTTCTAAAAGTCTGGTAGTAGTTGTTCTCTTTGACATCTGATGGGAGGGCGTTCCACAGGGTGGGTGCCACTACCGAGAAGGCCCTCTGCCTGGTTCCCTGTAACATGGCTTCTCTCAGTGAGGGAACTGCCAGAAGGCCCTCGGAGCTGGACCTCAGTGTCTGGGCAGAACGATGGGGGTGGAGATGCTCCTTCAGGTATACTGGACCAAGGCTGTTTAGGGCTTTAATGGTTAGCACCAACACTTTGAATTGTGCTCGGAAATGTACTGGGAGCCAATGTACACTTGTACATTTGATCTACATCATCATCATCACTATATTTATATCGCATCTTTCTTCCAAGAAACTCAAGGTGGTTCTTTCTTTTCTCACAACAACTTTGTGAGGTAGGTTAGGCTCAGAGTTAGCTCATCCCGCAAGCTTCATGGCCGAGCAGGGATTTGAACCCTGGCCTCCCAGGCTCTAGAGTCTGGCACCCTAACCGCTATGCCAGATTGGCTCTCACCCATAGACATGAGATTTAGCAAGCAGTACAAATGGCACAGGAAACCGACAGGTAAAATTGTCAGGACTTTGGAGTCACCTTGCCTGTTTCAATAGCTGGATGACTTATCTCTGAAGCAAACTTTGATCCACAAGTCAACAGGAAGATTTAGCTAGTAAGGAACAAAAAATGGTCTACGATGTCAGTGTGACATTATTGAAATGGCTTCACATTTTGTTTTCCTGTGGAAGGGGAAAAAAAAGGAAAAACACTTTAAAAAAGTCCCCCCTCCCAGCTTCTAGTGATCCCAAGAAACATTCAAAAAACACCAAAAAAACTCAACAACAATTCATACTATTCATAATAGCTGTCTATATGGTGACACCATAAAGGGCATTGCTTTTAAAGATTACTCAGAGTGTTAATCTATGATAAATTTCCAATATCGGGTGGATTTAACCCAACCTTTTGTTCAAGCAGAAAGTTCAAATAGTGGTGTGGGTTGTTTTTTTAACTATCTCTGAGTTTTTTTGTATATAAAAAATCCTAACATTAAAACCTCCTACACTGCCTCGTTCCCACTACAAATTGAAATGTCAGAAATAATCAGAGCTATCGTCAGGCTACATCTGTTCTAGGAAAGTACAAAAGAATGCCAGAATTCTTGCAAGGATACCAGGCAGGAGTTAAGGTTTCCACTGGGAAGCATGGAGCTACAGGATATCGTGCCTTGGCAACTAAGATCCAGTGCATAGCACATTGCCTCGATGTGGAAATGGCCATTTTAGGAAGGGAGGCTATTCCCATTTCGTCACAGTTTTGCATGTAAAAGCATGAGATGAACCCTGTTGGATAGCATCAAAGATTCATTTAGTCCAGAATCCCATTCTCATGGCAACCAACCCAGATGCCTGTGATGGCCTGGGATTCAAATTTGGATGCTGAACCTGAAGAATCCCAGCCTGCACAGGAATCCCCGCCTCCAGAACCAGCTGAGCCGGGGCTGGGACTTGAGCCTGAAGGGTCCTCATCTGTGCTGGATCCTCAGGTGCAGGCACCAGCTGAGTCTGCTGGGGCTCCTGAGGGGATGGAGGACCCATTGCCTGCAGGTGCTCCACTCTCAGCCCCAGCAGAGGAAGCTGAGATTGCCCCTGGGTCCGGTAACCCTCCAGCCTCTCCTGAGATGCAGAGGCACAGGGCAGAGAGGCAGAGGGAACTAAGTTCCCGCAGGAGGAGTGCTCGCCTCCAGGCCAGGAGAGGCGAGTCACCTGTGGACCGGGGCTGCCCTATGCCTCGGGGCAGATAAAAGCCAGCCAGCCCCAGTCCAAGTTGCGAGAGCAACTTCCTTGGTTGACAGTTCCTGCCTAAACCCTGTCCTGCTATCCTGCCGGAGCTCCTGACCTCACCTGACTACCTGCCCTGCATCCAGCTTCAACTTTTATGGACTGCCTCCATACTGCACCTTCGACCTCGGACTGGACTCGGACCTCGCCTCTTGGTTAGCCCATGGGACCAGTCTACAAGCAGGACAGTAGTACAACTGCTCTCTCACTATTTGCAGTTCCCAGTCGCTCATATCCAGAGGCATCCCATTGCTGGCCACTTCTGGCCTAAAAAGGACCATTCCTGAGCAAAAAACCCCCCTGAACTCAGTAATGTTGCAGCTCATCGAATCGCCACAAGCAGCAGCTGCACATGTCTTCTGGCAGCTCCCAGCAGCCTCTTTCACCCAAATAGGCACTGCAGGGCCTCATTTGCCATTGTTCAGGGGAGTACAGTCGTGTTATTAGGCATGCATTAAACTTCCCTTAGAGTCTTTGTGTGGGAAGAAAATGGCTCGAAAAGCCACTTCAACACCACCCCATGCAGAAATGTACGCCCAAACTCTGAAGAATCCCTTCCTTTGGATTTTCCAAACACTCCAAACACGCAGCAAATGAAACACAATTGTCCTGAAATTGCCCATGTATGAGCTGAGCTCCAGGCAATTGAACCTTATAGATATTATATGTCATTAAAAAAAAATACGTGCCTGGTTGTGTTTTTTTAACGGTTTCAACTCTCAATTGCCTTTTATTGTATTCTGATGTCAGGTCTCTAGTGACCAGGGAGGGGGAAAAATAAAATACTTGCTAATCCTCATAAATTTTAACCCGGAACCCCCATGAGGCACACAGTTTTCAGAGTGTTCCTTTCTTTATGTGAAATGTGATTAACATGGGACTTTAGTCGTAAAGTAGCACCACACGGCCTTCATTTGCAGGCATTGTGATTGGGCCAAGTAATGTTTGATCCGTACTGGTGTGGGAGGTGAAGGAAAGGGTTTTGAAGCCACAGAGCAGAATGCCACAATGTATTCACGAATACAGCCCTCTCCTGCAAATGGCCTTTATTATAAAACAGGCAACAACAACAGCCCAAAACTATTCAGAGCTGGGCTAGAAAGCAGCAATGGTGGCTGGCAGGAGGGAGGCAAGATGAAGGTGAGAAGTTGATCTCAGTCTCCTATGATGCCCATCTTCAATGTATGTCAGCATCGGCTGTTAATTCTGGTTTAAAACCATCTGTCTTGTCAGGGAAAGACTTCTGAGCAGAGTTTTGGGGTCTCAGTGAGCCGAAGGGCCCTCAAATGCCATGGGGCCAGTTCACTTAGTTTTGAAGTAAGTGAACTAGGGATGGAGTCATTTGTCAGTTTTGCTTTCTAATCTTAAATTCAGTAAAGTACATTTCTGCAGCAGCTCGTGCTTTTTTGAAGTCCTCACAAAAATTCACCAGCTTTTTGTATGTGTATGTTTCCATCATCCAGCCTGGACACTGAGGTCCAGCGCCGAGGGCCTTCTGGTGGTTCCCTCACTGTGAGAAGTAAGGTTACAGGGCAACAGGCAGAGGGCCTTCTCCGCCCTGTGGAACACCCTCCCAGCAGATTTCAAGGCAATAAACAACTATTTTACTTTTAAAAGACAACTGAAGGCAGCCCTGTTTAGGGAAGTTTTTAATGGTTGACCCTGTATTGTTTTTAATATTCTGTTGGAAGCTTCCCAGAGTGGCTGGGGAAACCCAGTCAGATGGGCAGTGTATAAATAATAAATTATTATTATTATTATTATTATTATTATTATTATTATTAAGCACATTTTTGCATGCAATTTTGCCTGATATACCCCCCCCCAAGGATATATGCATTTATGGCCATACATCAGGTTTAAAGAGCTGGTTATTAAAGGGGGCTGGAATAAAAGATTAAATAAAGGGGGCTGGAAACTAATTGGCAGCCAGTTGGGTCAGGATTGGAGTTACATGCTCATAACGTGAGCAACCAGGCTGCTGAATTCTGCAGCAGCTGACCTTTCCACAGGAAGCAGCAGCAACTCAGCTGCTGGGAGGTCAAGTTAGGGTCACCAGCTTCCTATGACATCCAGGTAACTTTTTGATGTTAACAGCAGTTTGACAATTGAGCTGATACCTAGACAAGTGGTGGGCAGAACTTGGAGAGTCACCAGCTGGGAGTGCTCTAACTCAGGTGTTCCTGCATGGAGCAGGAAGGTGGATCAGATGATCTGTGAGGCCTCCTCCAAACCTATGATTCTATGAAGGATCTCAACCACCGTTCCCAGATTGTGCTTGGATGCTTCTGGACTTCTAGGATGAGCTGACATGGACTGGGTTAAACAGATACAAGGAGAGGGATTTTCTGTAGTAAGCACGTGTAGGAATGGGCATGTTTCCTGGAGAAATAATCACCTTTCCCCAGTGCTGCAGATATGTGATTGTCTTGTTAAGTATAATTGTTTAATGGTACATTGAAATGGAAAAAAAAATAACTCTGTATGTAAAGGTGCAACGTTGGAAACTTCCACTGAAACTAAGCAGGAGAGGGCTTAATAGTTAAATGATTACATAAGAATGTCTCTGTGCTAGCTCTCACAAGGTGTTTAACTTAGATCACATGAGATATTGCATTGCAAATCTCCATTTTGTGTGAGTTAGTCTATGTTCTTGAGCCACCAAAGAGAAGGGGTGTGCTCAATCTCTCTCCAGGAGAAAATAGCCTCTTCCAGGCTCATGGAGTCTGTGTGTGGAGAGGTAGAACTTTGTTTTCAGCTCTGAATAGAAGCAATTCATATTTCTAAGATGATTTACCTGTGCTTGGGCAAGCACATAATATTATGCAACTATCTGGAGGTAGCATTCTTTGTTTTTTGTGTCTGTTTCGAAGCAAGTTCTGTCAGTAAAGCTTTCAAACCATATTTTTGGACTGGGCAATTTTTATTTCAAGAAGAGTCTGTTTTTATTCTTCGTCTTGCTTCCAAATGTGCATTATTAATAACTGCAATATGTCCTACATCAGAGGTTCTCTATAGACAGTGCTAACTAAAGGCCGGTTGAGGTGTTCTTCTCCCTGTGTGATTACCATCACATGACAGAACATAGGAAGCTGTGGTATACCAGGTCAGACCATTGGTCTACATAGATCACTATTCTTAACATTGATTGACAGTGGCTCTCTGGGGTTCCAGACAAGGGACTTTTCCCAGCCCTACCTGAAAATCCTGGGGGGTTGAACCCGATATCTTCTGTGTGCAAGGCATGTGTTCTACCTCTGAGCAATAGCCCTTCCCCTCCCTCACCAGTGCTCACATGTTGGAGACTAACATGTAGGTGTAACTTAGATCAGTGTTTCCCAACCTTGTGCCTCCAGCTGTTTTTGAACTACAACTCCCATCATCCCTGACTAGCAAGACCAGTGGCAAGGGATGATGGGAATTGTAGTCCAAAAACAGCTGGAGGCACAAGGTTGGGAAACACTGACTTAGATGGCTTTGAAAGATTCAACTGGGCTCTTTTAATGTTCGCCCTGGAAGATCAGAGCTCTAAATAGAACAGGGAGCCCATATGAGAGGGAAAGACTCATTGCTTCAGAAATTATCCCCCCAACTTTTGAGAACAGGGATATGCTGTTTCACACAGTCCTGTTCTCCTTCAGTGTCTGAAGGATTAGGATGCCTGAATAGGACTCACAGAGCAACTGCTACCCATATATAGTGCTACAACCTGGCTCCAGAGTGGTTTCATCTTTTAAAACAACAACAAGCACAATAGGATTCATTCATTCAAATATAAAAAGGATTTTAAATAACTCCATTTTCGTGTGTCTCCCATCTAAGGGAATAATAATTCACGGAAAAGCTTGGATTTCATCATCCAGAGAACCTCCTTTCAGAAGAAGAATAGATTTGAATCAGTTCTAGCAAATTCAACTCAGCCAAACAAAAGGAAACAAAGCACAGCCCATGACTGCTAACTGCAGCCTTGGGAAGTGACAATACATCATAAAGAGAAGGTGAGTCAACATGTAACGTTTCAATTATAGGCCTCTCAAGGGGACACAGGTGGTGTAATCAGCAAGGTCACAGTCTTTTCATCAGCAGCCCCCATCATTTGGGGCACTTGGAATGAATGGGAAACCATAACAGATATGATCATGAAAAGACCCAAGTTTGTCATGGATCAATCTAATGTTTCAAAAGGTAAAGATAAAAGATTTGTTATGAACTGCATGCCCCAAGGATCTGACATCAGATGCTTCCTGTCAGCTTGGTTTTCAAAATCAGGTCCTTTGGCATGCAAAGACGTCACAAGAAAAGGTTAAGGCTAAGGCCTCTAAGGCTGCATTTAACTGTGAGATGAGCGCCACAACCCCAGAGTCGTTCGCAACTGGACTTAACTGTCAGGGGTCCCTTTACCGGACATGGGTAGAGCTATTGGGCTTGCCACAGAGCCTTGGGCTTGCCGATCAAAAGGTCAGTGGTTCAAATCCACATGGCGGGGTGAGCTCCCATTGCTCGGTCCCAGCTCCTGCCAACCTAGCAGTTCAAAAGTATGTCAAAGTGCAAGTAGACAGATAGATAATTTATTACGGTTGGAGACCAGCTTATAAAACACACTTGGGGGTACAATCCCAGAAGGAAAACAAACATTTAAAACAATGTACAACAATAAATTTAAAATTTATAAATGCGAAAAGCGTATAGACACTTAAAACTTTAAGATACAGTGGTACCTCGGGTTACATACGCTTCAGGTTACAGACTCCGCTAACCCAGAAATAGTGCTTCAGGTTAAGAACTTTGCTTCAGGATGAGAACAGAAATCGTGCTCTGGCGGCACGGCGCCAGCAGGAGGCCCCATTAGCTAAAGTGGTGCTTCAGGTTAAGAACAGTTTCAGGTTAAGTACAGACCTCCAGAACGAATTAAGTTCTTAACCCGAGGTACCACTGTAAGCTACCACAGAGAGATGACCCAGAGTCACCCATGGAACTGAGTTTGGGGATTTTCTTAACAAACTAGTTTGGGTTGGGGGATGGTCTGCACCTACAGATCTGCAAGTGCAAGTAGATTAATAGGTACCATTCTGGTGGGAAGGTAAATAGCATTTCCATGCGCTGCTCTGGTTTCGCCAGACCCGGAAAAACTGTCTGCGGAGCGGACAAATGCTGGCTCCCTTGGCCTGTAAAGTGAGATGAACGCTGCAACCCCAGAGTCATTTACGACTGGATTTAACTGTCAGGGCTCCCTTTGCCTTTACCTTTAAGACCCATGGAATTCAATAGAATGCACTTCTGAGCAGATGTTTCTAGAATAACTCAAGTTGGGGACAATTCCCCAAGAACCAGCTATTTTTTTTAAAAAAAAAAATCGTCTCCAACAGATTCTTTGGCTCAGAGGTAAACTTGATACAGCTAGATGCAATTGAGAGCAACTCTTTAAGCCTCCATTGAATATTGTGGGCTATGCCAAAGTTTTGGCCAAAATTGTTGAGCTTTCCCCCCCAAGACCTAAAAAGAAAAGAAAATGTTTGAGCTGTTTTTAAGGAAATTTGCCAAAATCTACATTTCTGACATGGGTTGTCAAACGTCCAGATTTTCCTGGACATTTAAGCGATTCCTGCCTGGACACTGTTTCTAACAGCTGAATCCCAGTGATGTCTGGGAAATTCCGGACGTATGGCAACCCTGCAATAAAGCAGTAGACACTGAAATTCTAGAATATATAAATCAATACATTATTTTACTATATTCAAGGGATGTGGGCAAAAAATTACAACTGAACTAAATGATTCTCTGTCTCAACTGGTATTTGCCCACTGACTAACTGATTTATGTGGCTGCGGGTCTGTCTGAGGTTTGTTGATGCTGCTATTTCTGAACCATTTCTGTATGTTTCAGTTTGCTGTTTAGAGGTGAGGGAAGAGCACAATGGAGATATTTGTTCTACACAGAGTTGCAACTCGGGAGTTGGGGTTGTACATTCTGGCTCTGCCCTCTCACAACATCTGCTCTCTGTTCATTGGAGGCCAAGTTCTGTGCAAAAAGTCCATGTACAGTGGTACCTCAGGTTAAGAACTTAATTTGTTCTGGAGGTCCGTTCTTAACCAGAAACTGTTCTTAACCTGAAGCACCACTTTAGCTAATGAGTCCTCCCGCTGCTGCCGCGCCGCTGGAGCACAATTTCTGTTCTCATCCTGAAGCAAAGTTCTTAACCCAAGGTACTATTTCTGGGTTAGCGGAGTCTGTAACCTGAAGCATCTGTAACCTGAAGCGTATGTAACCCGAGGTACACTGTATATTTCTGCCAATGAACCTAGGCTCCAAATAAACAATACATACCCTACATTTTAAAAGGGTGTGGAGCACATACTGAGGTTTCACACATAGGCTTCTGTGCAGAGATGATTCCATTGTCTGCATGTTAGATTCAGTGAGGGAGGTGAGGGCAGTGGGCCTGATCCCAGACTCCCACATTGTAAATATAGCTGCACGTCAAATGACCTTATGAGGAATGGTTGAAGGAGCTGGGTGTGTTCGCCAGGAAAAGAGGAGCTTGAAGGGAAGATATGATGACCATATTCAAATATCTTAAGGGCTGCTGTCACATGGAAGATGGAGCAAGCTTGTTTTCTCCTGTTCTGGAGGGTAAGATCTGAATCAATGGCTTCAAGTTGCAAGAAAGGAGATTCCAACTAAACATCAGGAATAACCTTCTGACAGTAAGACAGTGAAATGGACTCCCTCGGAAGGTGGTGGGCTCTCCTTCCTTGGTGGTTTTCAAGCAGAGGTTGGATGGCCATCTGCACATGGATGCTTTAGCTGAGATTCCTGCATTGCAGGGGATTGGACTAGATGATACATGGGAACCCTTCCAACTGTATGATTCTATGATTCTATGACCACACAAGGCTAGCTATTGTCTCCTTGCAAAGGACATTTATTATATGCAGTCTGTTCCCTTTGGGCCATGACAATGTTTGATGTTCCTCGTCAATCTTTGTGACGTTCAATATATGTTGGCATATATAATTAAAATGTAAGAATGTCATCACACTGCAGTTCACTTGGCCACAGACAGGTGTCACTGCAAACTACAGTGTGGTGATAAACTGGGCTCTCAAAGCGGCTAGGCTATTGCAGCAGCATTGCAGAGCAAGGAGGAGTGAAATGGAGACGGAGGCAGGCAGGTGGCTGGGTGGGTGGGTCTGCAGCCTAAGTGGACAAGTGGGCAGGAGACACAGGCCAGAGAGCAGGTGGGCTAGTGGCTCAAGCAAGCTGCAGAGGTCTGGCAAGGTCTAAGGGGAGAGGGTGGCTTTAAGTAAGAGCTGGACCATAAAGAAGGCTGATCGCCGAAGAATTGATGCTTTTGAATTATGGTGCTGGAGGAGACTCTTGAGAGTCCCATGGACTGCAAGAAGATCAAACCTATCCATTCTGAAGGAAATCAGCCCTGAGTGCTCACTGGAAGGACAGATCCTGAAGCTGAGGCTCCAATACTTTGGCCACCTCATGAGAAGAGAAGACTCCCTGGAAAAGACCCTGATGTTGGGAAAGATGGAGGGCACAAGGAGAAGGGGACGACAGAGGACGAGATGGTTGGACAGTGTTCTCGAAGCTACTAACATGAGTTTGACCAAACTGCTGGAGGCAGTGGAAGACAGGAGTGCCTGGCGTGCTCCGATCCATGGGGTCACGAAGAGTCGGACACGACTAAACAACAACAACAACAACAAAATAAGGAGCATGGGCATAAACAGGGTAGGTGAATCAAGCAATCAGCAGCATAGCTCCCTCAATTTAAAAGGTCTTATTGGATAAAACAAAGAATGCTTCAAGTATATACATTACACAAATACACACCCACACAGGACCATTGCAAAACACTTTGGAGAACAAAAGGGGAATTAATTGTCTTTCCACTTAGACCTTAGTGATCTACCATATGTTGCCATGATGATGCTTTTCACTGGAGATTCTAGTCTGCCATTGTCACTCCTTTGAGTAGCCATTCATTCAGGTTCCTGTTTTCTTTTATCAAAGCTGATCTCTCGTAATGCCATAATTCAGAATCACATTGAGAGTTAACAATAAAGGATTCTGTAATCATTGATCTTCTGTTCCACACTCTGGGAAACATTTTGTAATTATGCGAGATACAGCTGAGATTTCTAATCATGCTACTCCATCGACTCTGCGATTCATTATTTCTTCCTAATACTTTCTGTAACTAAACTCCGCAAGCCAGCTTCTTAAGGAAACACAGGGCGGGGGAGGTTAAATCTAAGACAGTGCAAGCAGCTCTGCCCATTTTTATCGAACTGCCGCTATGATTTCTTGAAATGAGGCCAGGATGCTGAATTCTGTTTGACATGTTCTAAATCATTACCGATTTGTTGACACTCACACAGTTGCCTTGGTGGCAACAGAAGGAATATTTCAAAGCAGTTGTCAGAGGAGTGGAGAAGCTTCTTGGGAGTGGGGGAAGACAAGGGAGGGAATATATTCAGAATTCCCAGACACAAAATTGCTTTGTTGTTGTATATTTTCAAAGTAACAGAATCTGCAAATCATCAGTTGGCAAATCTCTTCGTTCCCCCCACCCAACGCCATTCACAAATGCTCCGTTCTCAACAAAGTATTATTTTTATTCACAAATGGTTAATTTTAGGCACAATTTTCATAGCTTTTTTCTGCTCAAAACCATTACCGATAATCTGTCACAGTCCAGATGTGGAGGGTGGATGGGTAAAAGCAGGTTTATGCAAAATAATAATACAGTGGTACCTCGGGTTAAGTACTTAATTCGTTCCGGAGGTCTGTACTTAACCTAAAACTGTTCTTAACCTGAAGCACCACTTTAGCTAATGGGGCCTCCCACTGCCGCTGTGCCGCCGGAGCACGATTTCTGTTCTCAATCCTAAGCAAAGTTCTTAACCTGAAGCACTATTTCTGGGTTAGCGGAGTCTGTAACCTGAAGTGTATGTAACCCGAGGTACCACTGTAATAATAAAATACCCAGGTAGGTAGGGACTTGGCCTGCAGGAATAGACATTCTATTTTAATGCTTTAATTAGAATTACATCCCAAGCTCTGCTTGAAAACCTCAAAGGTAGGAGAGTCTACCACCTTCCAAGGGAGTCCATTCCACAAACAATTCTGATTGTCAGAAAATTCTTCCTGATGTTGAGTTGGAATCTCCTTTCTCCAGAGCAGGAGAAAACCAGCTTGCTCCATCTTCCATGTGACAACCCTTTAGATAATTGCAGATGGCTATCATATCAGCTCTCAGTTTCCTCTTTTCCAGCTCCCTCATAAGGCTTGGTTTCCAGACCCTTGACCACCTTGGTTGCCCTCCTATGCACACGTTCCAGCTTGTCTTACTCCTGATCCCTGACAGATGTCACAAAAACATGTGGGGCCACCAATGCAGTAAGTCCTCTGTCCCTTTTGGGACTTGTGAAGCAACAAGAGTGGGGGTTGAAGCAGTAGTAGAGTAGCATCAGAAGAGTTCAGCCCAATATATTCGAATGCAATCTGCTCTGTACATAGTTCCAAAGTGTAGGTGTAAATTTTAACACTCACGCTCACAGCGGGGAACCGACAGAGGCATAAAAGGAAAGGAAAGGTGAATCATCAAACGTTTTTCAAAGCAGGCATTGCAGGTCCAATAGGGGTATAACCACACACAAAAATATTACTGTTTTAATTGAATCTAAAATGTGTTATCGCTTGAAAAAGGACCTTGTGATCTTGATAAAAGAAACTAATGAGATGGCCTTTTCAGGCCCGGTCACATAATGGCCCTGGTGACAAGGACCTCTATCAAGAAATAAAGGAAAAGATAAATGAGATTTTTCTAATAAACCATTTCACCCATTGTTCATGGATGCTGTGCAACACAGCTCCTATTTATCACGAGAAAAGCAGCTGCTATTCCCTCTTATTTTTCCTGCGGAAAATTATATCGTAATGGCTGTAGTCTGGAAAATGCTTACTGAGGGGTATGCTCCATTGGAGATGGTGGTACCTACTTCTGAGTAGGGATGTAAGGCAGCATCATCTCTCCACCCTGCCCTGCATTTGTCACATGCAGCACTGCTTCCATTCAGCTGCAGTTTGTCTCCTTGCCAAGAGCAATGTTACTCGTCTTGTTGTCTGCCATGGCAAAACTGCGTAACTTATGCCATTGGCCTTCAACTGGTGAGTTGGGATCCAGTAGTGGCTCATGGCCTGATCTAAGGTGGCTTGCAATAGCAGCAATACAGTGGTACCTCGGGTTACATACGCTTCAGGTTACATATGCTTCAGGTTACAGACTCTGTTAACACAGAAATATTACCTTGGGTTAAGAACTTTGCTTCAGGATGAGAACAGAAATCATGCGGCAGCAGGAGGCCCCATTAGCTTAAGTGGTACCTCAGGTTAAGAACAGTTTCGGGTTAAGAATGGACCTCCAGAACGAATTAAGTACTTAACCCGAGGTACCACTGTAATACCATACACATAGGTAGTATAAACCTGAGAAATGGGTCTCCCAAATGCATACTTGGATTAAAGGTGGGCCCCATGTCTGAGGTGGTTGAAGAGCACACACTTCTGTCATTTATATGATGAATTAATTGCACAAATTAATTTTCATTATGCCGTTCCACCCTGTTCATTTCAGTGCAAAGGAAACACAAGGTGAATATTTTGCCTAATGTACACATTTTTGCAAGGCAATCTTCTCAAATAGAATGCATTCTTGCACACTGTTTCCACTAATTTATGCATTTCTATGCATTCTGCGCCCCACTATATGCATTTTTGTACACATTACTTGGCTGGGGAACTGTGAATTTTGAAGGACGGGTGTGTTTGGGGCTAAGTATTCTTTCAGAATTCTTTTAGAATGCCAATGAGGTGGGTTCATCTTTATGTGTGAACGGAATCAAATTTCTCCCCCTTCCCCAATGCAAGACAAGAAGGGGGGCTGAGAGGGGCAGGGGAAAGGGATCTGCACTAAGCATTACACATGACGAATGCTGGCTTGAACATCTTCCCGAGATGTCTCTACCCCATTACTCCCAAGCACACCTGACATTCAATGCTCTCCTTTATTAATGAATGAAATATAGCTCATTCCAGCCATATGTCAACTGTTCCTTGAGGTATGATGCCTTTAGATCTCTGTGTGGGCTTTTTGATAGCCATGCCAAGCCAGATATCCATGCCTGTGCATATATTACAGAGCAAACTATTCCGTAGTTAAATGGCAATAAATTACAATAGCGTTGCCAGTGAGCAAGACAAGTGCCATCCAGCATAAATTTACAGATATAGCTGGAAGAGGCCTTTCAATAGCCAGCTAACAGACGCTGAAGTATCTATCTTGTCAACAGCAGAACTACATGATATGCTTTGCATTGGGTGAGGTGGGGGGGGGGGCTGCCCCTGAAACTGGCAGCTCTGCCATAAGCTTTCCCCTTCTCCCCTAATATTTTTGGTATACTTACCCATCCCCATTGCACACACCTGGATGCAGGATGGGGATAACACAAGCATGGGGAACCTGCAACCGTCCAGATGTTAATGGACTCCCAACTCCCAGAATTGCAGCATGGCCAATGGTCAGGGATGATGGGAGTTGTACTTCCATGACATCTCAATGCTCACAGGCTCCTTGCCTCTGTCCTAGCCTGGAGGCGTCAGGCCACGGACATCTTCCAAAGCAACTACTCTATCCTGAACTTAAAAATGGAAAGCGTAGTGCTGGTGGTCAACAAAAGAGGTTAAACGACTCTCTCAAGGCAAACCTAAAAAAAAGTAGTATAAACACTGACAACTGGGAAACACTGGCCTGCGAGCGCTCCAGTTGGAGAACAGCCTTTACCAAAGGTGTCATGGGCTTTGAAGACACTCAAACTCAGGACGCAAGGGAGAAATGTGCTAAGAGGAAGGCGCGCTTGGCAAATCCAGACCGTGATCAACTCCCGCCCAGAAACCAATGCCCCCACTGTGGAATTCCATGTGGATCCAGAATTGGCCTCCACAGTCACTTACGGACTCATTGTTAAAACCGTGTTTATGTGGCGGAAGAGGACTGGAAGAAATTTAAAGACTATTTACAGAAACACTGCAAAATTATTGAATGTTAATGATGTTGGAATGAAATGAAGTGGTTTTAGCAATAAGGCAAAAGGAATATGTAAAAATGGATTGATATTAGATGAAAATTCGAAGTTATAATATGTGAAGATAAGAAATCAAGGGTAAACAAAGAGGGTATGGATTTGCTGAACTAATTATTAAATGGAATACAAAAAAGGGAGGTGTGAGGAAGTCATGAAAATAAGTAAATGAGTGGTAAGAAAATAGAAAGAGGGATTTACTTTTAACTGTTTTTACTTTTCTTTACTATTTTTAGTTTTCTGGTTTTTGTATTTTTTGTTTTCTTTTTTTTACTATTTTTGTAACTTTTTTCTTGTTGAAAATTTAATAAATATTATTTTTTTAAAAAACAAAAACCGTGTTTATGGAAGACAATCTTACTCAGCTACGAGTGTTTGCCAAAGAAGAAGAACTGTGCCTAGATGTTAAACTTAATACAGAACTGCCATGTTTATGTTTGAGCTGCATTAAGGGTCATCTACCCCTAAGAAGCATACAAATGCAACCATGAAATTATTGTTGAAGGACAAACGAAACTGCAATGGGCATGTGTTTTGTGGGAGAGGGGGACAAACCAAGTCAAGATATGGCTCTATGTATTCTGCCAGGACAGATCTTAGCATCATATGCCCAACTCTATATTTCCTCAAAGTCAGGGTGAATGGGTTTGGCATGAGTGAGGCAGGGATCATGCAAGTCTCACACTTAGGAAGATTTTGGTCTGGTGCCATAAATGTTAGGTAGGCCAGGCCTGCCCAACTCATGACCCACTAATGCAAACTGGGGCCACCAGCTATGTTTGGTGGTTTGCCAGGGACTATATCGGAGATGGTGAACCGAAGGTCCTCCAAATGTTGCTGGAACAATCTCCATCAGTCCCAACAAGCATGACAATGATCAGGGATGATTGGAGTTGTAGTTCAGCCACATCTGAGGGCCATTGGTCCCCACCCCCTACATAAACTTCATGTAAACTCAAGACTGTTAACACTAGAAAGGGTAGAAGGCTCAAAGCTGGAGTATACTTCTGTGATGGCCATATTCTGCCTCAGCTGTTGAAGGCAACATGGGAAACACATTTGGGGAAGAGTCCTGGGGCACTCAAGCTCTGCTTGTGAGATTCCCATGGTCTCCTTCTGTGCCTGCTTCGCGTTTCTCTCCCATAAGTGATGAGCTGCCATTCATTCTTAAGAGGAAAAGTGCTCAACTTGGAGGTGACATTCGGGAGAGTGAAGTGTGGGGGGAACAGATTTGGGGAAAGGATTGGAACTCCCACATGCAACATCCATGCATCTCCATAAAATTTGTCAAAACTTTAGTTAGCAATTTACAAATGCACCATCATAAGGTGGAGAAGGCACCCTGTTGCACTAGGGGCACTGCAATGTACATTTGATTTATTGGCTTGATTTTTTTTTTTAATACAAATTGTGTCCTCCAGCATGGAGAGCACGTGTTGTGGTGAGATCACCTAAATCGCCTCCCTGTTGTGGGGCAGGACCATTTGGATAGCCACAACACCCCATTGGTTTCCCCTCGGTTGCTGGGGTAGAAATTTGGCCTGTTGGGTTGTCTATTGGCTTCTGAGGGGCTATTTAAGCTGTTACACGTCACTGGGAGCTTTCTCTTTCTTGAGATGTGCATCAGATCATGCGCCCTCCCTCCATATATTCAGGGCTGTTCTTTTGGCCTATGTCTAGGGGGTCATCTGTCTTGGAGCAGGGACCCGGTAGGAATTTTGCCCTTTGGCTGATTGGCTGTTGCCATTTGGTTTTTGCCTACTGTGTAGCAAATCGTCACAACTTTGTAAGGTTGGCGGTTAGGCATTGGTTCAATGTTTTGTGGAGGGGAAGTGATTGGCTGCGCCTGCCCCTCCATTGCTGCTGCTAGAGAATTCCGTTAAAGGAATCCTGGGACTCGCCTTGCTTTTGTCCGATCCCCTTTCAGGGGTTAGGGCCATGCCAGAGTCCCTGGGAGCATATGGGGTGAACTGGAGCCTGCACTCAACTCCGGGCTCCCGCAGTCTGTTTTCCCTTACTGACCTCTGGTGGCGTCCAGTTGTCAGTCTTGTTCCTGCCACAGTGCAGGGTCAGGTAGTCAGGAACCAATGCCTAGGCAACCACTCACTTGCTGTAATTCAATAAAGTTGTGGCCAAATTATTGCCAAAAACCTTAAACTAAAATTCTGTGTCTATTGTGTCTTTATTTTGGGGGTCTTCACATGCAAATATTGTTTCATTCTATTACATATCATTTATTTTTATCTAGCATCCCACTCTGGGATTGATTTTTCTGAAAAATTGGTTATAAATTACCTAAATATATAAACAAGGATCTGACACTTCATTTGCAGATGTATCTTGGGACTCATATTCATTTTCAATTAAAAAGAAAAGAACAGAACAGTGTGAAGAACATGCCTTGTCCTGCCGGTAGCTCTAATCTCAAAGCCCTTTTAGTCTATTGCAACTTCTAATTCAGGTGTCTGCTTAGGTTAGCAGGAGAGTTAGCAGGCTGCCTGGGTCTTTGCTCACGTGTGAGTCTTATTTTCTCCTGCACCAAACCTGTTGACTAATATTTTATTGACATTCTTTTGTCAGTAGATCAAAATTGCCAGTTAAAAATGTGCACATGACCAGGAAGGAGGAAGAGGAGGAGGAGAAGGGAGGCACAATTATTCACAAATTCTTCAATCCTCCGGTCAAAGAAGATGGATTCAAAACGCAGTGCCACGTGGTTTCCTGTGATGCAGTCCAAATAATTGACTTTTCAACCTGTGATATTCTCCTCCCTGTCCTCTTCTGATTGCTCCATAATTAGAACAAGGGAGACACCAGCCTCACTCTGCATGACAGATATTTATTTAAAACCCTTCTGCTGTATATATTAACACATCTCTGTCTCCATTTTAAGATTTGCTGCAGAATTTGTGCGAGAAAAATCAATCCCGCTGCTGGCTTCTGTTGGTGATATTAACCCGCCTGGTGGTATTAGAAATGGACCCCACTCTCCTAATATGTTTCATAGATGCATATAAATATTATTACCCTGGTCGCTTCTTCTCTTTCCTGTGTTCACTAAAAAACATGTGGTGGAATTCAACAAAGTTCTTGCACAAGTGCAAGGATTCAAACTAGTGCAACAGAATCCCCTTCTCCTCCTTGTGCATGGCCCCAAACGTTCTCCAGAAGATTGGGGAACCCCAAGAACAGATTTAAGGTATGCTCAAGGGGAGAAGGGGTGGACGCGGGTGGCGCTGTGGGTAAAACCTCAGCGCCTAGGACTTGCTGATCGCATGGTTGGCGGTTCGAATCCCCGCGGCGGGGTGCACTCCCGTCGTTCGGTCCCAGCGCCTGCCAACCTAGCAGTTTGAAAGCACCTCTGGGTGCAAGTGATAAATAGGCCTTGAGAGAAAATATTATGAAAATGATATATAGGTGGTACATGACCCCAGTCAAGCTTGCAAAAATTAACCACTTGTCAGATAACAAATGTTGGAAATGCAAAGAGAATGAAGGTTCATTCTTTCACCTCTGGTGGACATGCCCAAGGATTAAGGCTTTCTGGGAAATGATATATAACGAAATGAAGAAGATGTTTAAATACACTTTCCTGAAGAAACCAGAGGCCTTCCTCCTGGGCATGGTTAGTCATGTGGTGTTAAAGAAGGATAGAACTTTGTTTTTATATGCTACAACAGCAGCAAGGATTCTCATTGCAAAGTATTGGAAGACATCAGACTTACCAACCCTGGAAGAATGGCAGATGAAGATGACCGATTATATGGGACTTGCAGAGATGACGGGCAGAATCCGAGACCAGGAGAAAGAGACAGTGGAAGAAGATTGGAAGAAATTTAAGGACTATCTTAATAAATACTATAAGATTAAGGAATGTTAGATTGACGTGGATTTAAAAATATGGTGGTTTTCAGAGATATTAGAGTATGAAAAGGAATGGAATTTGTTAAAAAAAATTGGGAAATAAGGGAATGGAGTTGCTGACGGGATAATGAAATTAGAATACAAAACGGTGAGGTATGAGGAAGTCGGGGAAATTAGGTTGAGAAAATAATTTTTGGAATTATACTTGTTGTTTTTTGTTTGTGTTTGTCTTTATTGTAATTGTTTTGTATTGGTATGTTTTACTAGAAAATTCAATAAATATTATTAAAAAAAAGAAAAAGCAAGTGATAAATAGGGACCGCTTACCAGCGGGAACGTAAACGGCGTTCCGTGTGCTGCCCTGGCTCGCCAGATGCAGCTTGTCATGCTGGCCATGTGACCCGGAAGTGTCTGCGGACAGCGCTGGCTCCCGGCCTCTAGAGTGAGATGAGTGCACAACCCTAGAGTCTGTCAAGACTGGCCCGTACCGTACGGGCAGGGGTACCTTTACCTTTACCAAGGGGAGAAGAGAAGGAGAGAGCAGTCTATTGCACATTAAGAGATCCTTGCAACTGCCTTAGTGCTACACTGAATAACAACCCAGAGAGTGTTGAGCAGAATGATACATGCCAGTTGCATCCTTGACCTCAGCACAATCCTGACATCCATATGTTCAGGCAAATGTGGGAGTTGTGGCCAGTGGGCACACGGATGACAGGGGTGGAGCCAGAGGGTGAAGTCCCACTGCAAATCTGCACATTGAATGTACACACAGTGGGGATAGTCAGAAGATGAATGAATAGATAAATGTAAGCAGAAAAGGCTTCTTGCCATTGGATTACTGTGATGTTCTCTGTGTGAGGCAACTCTTGGTGTTGATCTGTGGGCTGCAGGTACTGAAGGATGCAGTGGTTAGGTTAATAATAAATAATAAAGAATTTTAAATTTAAATAAAAGTTTAAATAAAATTATTAATTAATTTAAATAAAAGTTTAAATAAAATTATTAATTAATTTAAATAAAAGCTTAAATAAAATTATTAATTAATTTAAATAAAAGTTTAAATAAAATTATTAATTTAAATAGAATTATAAATAAATAATAAATAATTTTATTATTTATACCCTGCCCATCTGGCTGGGTTTCCCCAGCCACTCTGGGCGGCTTCCAACAGAATATTAAAATACAATAATCTATTAAGCATTAAAAGCTTCCCTAAACAGGGCTGCCTTCAGATGTCTTCTAAAAGTCTCGTAGTTGTTTTTCTTTTTGACATCTGGTGGGAGGGCGTTCCACTGGGCGGGTGCCACTACCGAGAAGGCCCTCTGCCTGGTTCCCTGTAACTTGGCTTCTCGAAGTGAGAGAACCACCAGAAGGCCATTGGCGCTGGACCTCAGTGTCCAGGCAGAACGATGGGGGTGGAGATGCTCCTTCAGGTATACTGGACCAAGGCTGTTTAGGGCTTTAAGGTCAGCACCAACACTTTGAATTGTGCTTGGAAACATACTGGGAGCCAGTGTAGGTCTTTCAGGACTGGTGTTATGTGGTCTTGGCGGCTGCTCCTAGTCACCAGTCTAGCTGCTGCATTCTGGATTAGTTATAGTTTCCGGGTCACCTTCAAAGGTAGCCCCACACAGAGTGCATTGCAGTAGTCCAAGCGAGAGATAACTAGAGCATGCACCACTCTGGCAAGACAGTCCGCAGGCAGTTAGGGTCTCAGGCTGCCCTGATAAACAGCTGCCCTGGACACAGAATTGATCTGTGTCTCCATGGGCAGCTGTGGGTCCAGAATGACTCCCAGGCTGCGCACCTGGTCCTTCAGGGGCACAGTTACCCCAGGTTCCTCATAATCCTTGGTTTCCAGACCCTTGATCATCCTTTTTGCCATCTTCTGCACACATTCCAGCTTGTCAGCATCCTTCTTAAACTGTAGCACCCAGAACTGGACACAGTACTCCAGGTGTGGTTTGACCAAGGCAGAATAGAGTTGTACTATTAGTTCTCTTGATCTATACTATACTGTTGAAGCAGCCTGGAATAGCATTAACTTTTTTTGATACTGCACCACACTGCTGACTCCATCTTTGTGAAATCCCCTTTCTTCCAAGATGGAGGAGAATACATGAGCAGCCAAAAGTTGCAGATTGAAGATCACACAGGCCAAATCTCAGAATGAACTCAGGCTTGCAAGAGATGCTAAAATTAATGAAAAAGAAACATCTCCTCTGAGTCTCCTTTCTTCCAGGCGAAGCTTGTTCAGTCAAAGTCTCTGTCTTAGATGTTCAATGTGTATTGCATTTGAACCTATTTTCAGATATTTTTGTAAACTACCTTAGTTGTTTTTAGGATGAATTCATGATAAATTGAATGTAAATTGCCCTGAAATGTATCTGTTAAAAAAACAAAACCATTATTCAGAAATTATTATTATTATTATTATTGCACGGGGAAAGGAATATATATGCACAGGTATTGGAATGTGTTCAGTTGCTGTTTTGCTCTTGCTTTTTCATGTGTGCAACCAAGTTTTCCAATTTGCCAATCCATCTTCGTCCACCCCTTCCACCCGACAGACCCTGCCTGCTCCCAATAAATAAAGTAAGCAAATACACTAACAAGCCTGGAAATCATTATCCAGCTCTCAATCAGAGGTTCACCCCACCAAGATAACTTGTTTTATCTCTTAATAGTAAGACATGGAGCGGCAAGCCCAGTGACAGAGGGGAGAGAAGGCTAGGTTCCTCCAGGCACACATCTGGGATGGCAGTTTAAGTTTTAAACTTATCATTTGCATTATTCTCGAGTAAGGACCCAAACAATCCTGCCTTGTGTGATAGGAATTTTATGGTCTTAGATATATGGCAATGTTCATAACCGCACATACATAGATCAGCACAGGAAGACCAACCTGGAACCATTTTGCTTCCTAAACTGACCAAATGTTTTCTCTGCAAGGTCAAAATGGAAAAGCCTCCCCATTGTCTTTTCCTTCACAAATCCTGTCTTAAGGGTATGTCTGTATTTGAATAAGGGTGTGAGCCTTATCATTACAAAAGATTGGCCAGGCTCCTCAGGCAATCCAATCAAGTAACCTGCCAGACAGGAAATAAACAAGGACAAGAGAAAAACAATATTGAAATTTCTGTTTTAAGACCACCTTTTCTGTGATGTATCTGAGGGGTGGTCTTAGGTTACACCCCTCCTGTGATGTATGTATGATGTTTCTGGGGGTGGTCTTGATCTACAGGATGGGATTTCAAAAGTCTTTATAAGCCCTTGTACAGCATTTTTCTGGGTCCTCGTCCTTTCCTGCATGTGAGGGGAAAACCCTGTTGCAACAGATCAATAAAGATCAAGCTTACTAGCTGCTTTGCTTCTCAATATTCTCTGGTTGGCCTCTGCTATTTTCTCCTACCAATAGGGAACCTATGTAAGGACTCTATATGGGCTCTTGGACACCCCATAAGGGAAAAGGGCATATTTTTATTTACAACACTTGCAACATTACTTGTGGCAGGGCCTGGGATGTTGTGAGGACCATAATGGTGTACTGGGTTTTAGAGGCATTGAGTTTATTTATTATAGATCAATTTAGGAACGGGGGTGGAAGCAGGAGAGGTTGAAGAGAGATGGAGAAACATCTATCACAGCATATCCTCTTGCCGTGAGAAGACATTTGCCAAAGAGGTTTTGACACTTTCATATTTGTTCATCAGACAACCTGTTGGAATGGACCTGG
Organism: Podarcis erhardii; assembly: GCF_964252035.2. Taxonomy (NCBI): domain Eukaryota; kingdom Metazoa; phylum Chordata; class Lepidosauria; order Squamata; family Lacertidae; genus Podarcis; species Podarcis erhardii. Next base: position 11,148,182 of record NC_138500.1, on the reverse strand, counting down.
TTTGCCAGAGATATATTTTTTCTGGTTTCTTTTTTTGCTATTTCCTGCAGATGAGTGATGATGCTGAGCCTATGTCCAAATGCTACAATCTCCTCCTCTTCCTTCTCCTCCTCCTCCTCCTCCTCCTCCTCCTCCTCCTCCTCCTTTCTTTATTTCATAAAATTTACATACCACTTGACTGTAATAAATAAAACAACAACCCCAAGGCAGTTTACAAAAAGATAAAACAATATTTTGACCAAACGTGGGGACTGAACTCACAACCCTGGTATTAAGAGTCTCATACTCTACAAACTGAGCTATGGCAGGACTTACAGTCCTGGTTGGAGGATAGAGAGGGGTGTGTGAATGTGTGTCAAAACCAGCCTACAGTGGTGTCCAAACTTTTTTCAAAGAGGGCCAGATTTGATGAAGTGAAGGGCCAAGAGCCATTTCTTAGGATTGACGTCATTGAGGTTTTTTTAGGATATTACTCTAGGAAATAAACTGCCACAGGGGCTGGATTAAAACGACCGGCAAGCCGGATTAGGCCCCCCAAAATGGACTTTGGACATGCCTGCGCTAGGGTGAATATTCCATTCATTGCTCTAATAATAATAATAATAATAATAATAATAATAATAATAATAATAATTTATTTATTTATATCCCGCCCTCCCCAGCCGAAGCCGGGCTCAGAGCGGCTAACAACAGTAAAACAATACAGCATTCTAAAATCAATTCATTATAAAATCAGTTCAAATCAAATTGATGGCAGCCATTGGGCTAGAGTTCTGTGAAGAATTACCAAAGGAAGGGGTCAGGCTGTGCCTTGGCCAAAGGTCTGTTGGAACAGCTCTGTCTTGCAGGCCCTGTGGAAAGATGTCAAGTCCTGCAGGGCCATGTCTCTTGTGACAGAGCATTCCACCAGATCGGGGCCACGGCTGAAAAAGCCCTGGCTCTGGTTGAGGCCAGTCTAACCTCCCAGTGGCCCAGGACCTCCAAGATGTTTTTGATTGAAGCCCGTAAGGTCCTGCGTGGGACATACCAGGAGAGGCGGTCCCGTAGGTACGAGGGTCCTAGGCCATATAGGGCTTTAAAGGTTAAAACCAGCACCTTAAACATGATCCTGTACTCCACTGGGAGCCAGTGCAGCTGGTATAGCATTGGGTGAATGTGATCCCACGGCAAGGACCCCATAATGAGTCTCGCTGCGGCATTCTGCACCCGCTGGAGTTTCTGGGTCAGTCTCAAGGGCAGCCCCATATAGAGTGAGTTACAATAATCCAGTCTGGAGGTGACCGTCGCGTGGATTACAGGGGCTAGGTCAGGGCGAGTCTCACTTTTGCCAGTGGCCCTGGCCACCACTGGCATGTTGCCCTCAGGACAGAGACGTTTCTGCACCCCTAAGTGAAAGTCTCAGCCATTCCAGAGATAGATGCTTTCTGAGTCTCTCTTCCTCCTCCTCTCCATCTGCTTTCCCAGTCTCTCTTTTAACTTCCACCACCAGCAGGCAAGGCAGAGTCAAGCAAACTCCTCCAGCTCTTCAGGTTGTTCTACCATTTGTGAAAAGGTGTGGGTGCCTTGCAGAAGAAAGATTGGCTTGGGTCATGTTTGGACTGCGCAGCTGACAATAGGGATAAAATGGTCGAGCATAATGGCATTTGTGTATTTTAATTATATTTTCCATCAGTGGCTCGAAAGCAGAGTTAGAGTAATTAGGGGAAGCGAACCCATCAGGAATGAGATACAAACTGTAATCTTCCGAATTAAACAATAAGATTACTGTATATAGTTCCCCCTCAAATACACTGTGAATTCTAAATTAAGGCGGCTAGACAGAATGTTATAAGCTTTTTCTTATGAGTTTATATCAGCAATGCGATTATCATATTGATTCCGCATATCAATGAGATGGCGTTCCATGGTGTTTATTCTTCACCCAATTGCCTTCTTGAAAGTAATAAAATTAAATCCAATATGATATTAAATGTAAACACACACTGGTATTATATGTAAATATCCATTTGTTAAAAAAAAAAAAAAATAGAGAGAGAATTCTCTTCATGTATTGATATGCAGATTTTTCCTTCGATTTAACCAGGAAAACTACAAAAAACATATTTTTTTATTTCCATCCTGCTATTGTAGCTCAAAGAAGAATGATCTCCCCCCACCTCTTTCTGTAATAACTTTGTATTATTTCTGCTAGAGGAATGCAAATAGCAGCCTTATTTTGCATAAACTATCATGCCTCCGAGATTCCTTTTGATTGAACAGAAAACCTAATGTGACAATTGCAAAGAAGTAGTCTTTAAATAAGACAACGAGCTGCGTTGGGCCTCTGGCATCCCACCAGGCAACGCGGTTCTCAGCACCCTCCAGACATATGCTGGATCAGACCAAAAGGCCCAACATGTCCACCATCATGTTCTTATAATGGTCAACCAGATGTCTATGAGGAACACCTTATGAGGAATGGTTGAGGGAGCTGGCTATGTTTATCCAGGAAAAGAGGAGACTGAGAGGGGATACCATAGCCATCTTCAAATATGTCAAGGTCTGTCACATGGAGGATGGAGCAAGCTTGTTCTCTCCTGCTCTGGAGGGTAAGATCCAAACCAATGGATTCAAGTTGCAAGAAATGAAATTTCGACTAAGGCTAAAAAGGGTCCTCCTCTGGCTTCCCTCCCCTGCAATTCTGTATCTCGTTAGCCTGGTACTCGAGTCTCCGATCCAAGATTTTGCTTGTCAAAACTTTCTGTGATTGAGGAGATTGAGGGGAAGCAGGAGTGAAATACCTGGAAACTGATTCCAAGAAAGGGGTGTGGTGGCTGAATGTGGCCCTCCAGGCTTCCTGACCTGGGCCTTGGAATTCTCCAGGCTTCCTGACCTGGGCCTTGGAATCCCACACCAGCCCTGCTTCACCAATTCCTCGAGTGCTTATGCCTGCCTGCAGGACAGAGAGAGATGTATGTGAGTTTGTGCCGAAACTAGCCTGCTGTATCAATGTAGATTTTGCAGAGATGTGTATACTGTAGATGCTAAGGGAGGATATATTTATTAGATATTACCCTTCCTTCCTCATATTTGTGAGTTCTGCAGAGCACATCCCTTTGCAGCTTAAATGGGAGGCTTAGTTTAAGTAAGCCAGCCTGGATTTTCCTAGTATCCCCCTTTTCTCTCCCTTAAAACAATAATCACACAGGCTTGTAAAAGGTAAAAAATAACATTTACTCGTTCAGAATACTTGTTGAAGAGCAACAGATTCAGCAGCTTTGTTCAGGATGGCTTAAAATGGTAACAGTTACAAGACATGCTTAAGTCTAGCTTAAGATGGTGTCTGAGCAACAGAGTTCAGGCATGTAGGTGTCCTCACATTTCTGGAATGAGGAGAAAGAGGAAATAGCAAGGAGGAAGTGCCCAACCAGGTGAGGAGATTATAAATGGCTATGGCTATGGCCTGGAAGAAGCGGACCATTTGGATCCCTTCCAGTCGGGATTCAGGCCTCATCATGGGACTGAAACTGCCTTGGTCACACTGGTTGATGATCTCCGGCGGGCTAGGGACAAAGGTGAGAGCTGTTTCCTAGTTCTGCTGGATCTCACAGCGGCCTTTGATACCATCGACCATAACATCCTTCTGGACCGTCTTGAGGGGCTGGGAGCTGGGGGCACTGTCATACAGTGGTTCCGCTCCTTCCTCCTGGGCTGTGTCCAGAAAGTGGTGGGGGGGGATGAGTGTTCAGACCCCTGGGCTCTCACTTGTGGGGTGCCTCAGGGTTCTGTCCTCTCCCCCATGCTTTTCAACATCTACATGCAGCCGCTGGGAGAGATCATCAGGAGGTTTGGGCTGGGTGTTCATCAGTATGCGGATGATACCCAGCTCTACCTCTCTTTTAAATCAGAAACAGTGAAGGCGGTGAAGGTCCTGTGTGAGTGTCTGGAGGCAGTTGGAGGATGGATGGCGGCTAACAGATTGAGGCTGAATCCTGACAAGACAGAAGTACTGTTTTTGGGGGACAGGAGGCGGGCAGGTGTGGAGGATTCCCTGGTCCTGAATGGGGTAACTGTGCCCCTGAAGGACCAGGTGCGCAGCCTGGGAGTCATTTTGGACTCACAGCTGTCCATGGAGGCACAGGTCAAATCTGTGTCCAGGGCAGCTGTTTACCAGCTCCATCTGGTATGTAGTCTGAGATCATATAACACCGGTCTTGAAAGACCTACATTGGCTCCCAGTACGTTTCCGAGCAGAATTCAAAGTGTTGGTGCTGACCTTTAAAGCCCTAAACGGCCTCGGTCCAGTATATCTGAAGGAGCGTCTCCACCCCCATCATTCTACCCGGACACTGAGGTCCAGCACCGAGGGCCTTCTGGCGGTTCCCTCACTGTGAGAGGCCAAGTTACAGGGAACCAGGCAGAAGGCCTTCTCGGTAGTGGCGCCCTCCCTGTGGAACGCCCTCCCACCAGATGTCAAAGAGAACAACAACTTTAAAAGACATCTGAAGGCAGCCCTGTTTAGGGAAGCTTTTAATGTTTAATGTATTACAGTATTTTAATATTTTTTTGGAAGCCGTCCAGAGTGGCTGGGGAGGCCCAGCCAGATGGGCAGGGTATAAATAATAAATTATTATTATTATTATTATTATTATTATTATTAACCTGAAGCACCATTTCTGGGTTAGCAGAGTCTGTAAACTGAAGCGTATGTAACCTGAGGTACCACTGTATCCCAGGGCTGGGAGGAATCTGCAGATCCCAGGGACCCCCAGGCTTTTAGGCCCTATGGGCAAATTTGTGTTTTGAGAATGCTATGGGTACCACTGAGAAAGCATTTGCTCATATATGGACAAATGTGCATTTTGATTTCTCAATGGGTATGATTAAAAGCTAGAACCATTCAAATTAAAACCAATTCTCTTTAAATGATATTTTGATCTCCATCTCTTTACTAAAATAATAATCAAATAATGGTTTACAGTAGTAGATCACATGGTATACATTACAGATTGGTTACTTGCCAGCACCACAAAAACCTGATCCAATTCATGGCTCTTAATAGTTTCTTAAATAGGATTGGAACAGAACCACAGAACAAGCCAAAGATTGCAGCTGTGGACACAGAGATTACCTATGGTTTGATTACGGTTTTGAGGGTAAAAATTATGAGAATCCAAAGATATCCTGAATGTGTGGGGCTTGGCAGAGGCCTGAGTTTGGAGACTTGGCAGGTGCCAGGAGAATTTCTCCATATGGATAACAGTAGACAAAGGTCCGCCATAGTAGCAAATCCTATGCATTTTTATATACCTATATCTGGAGATGCTGGGGACATGGGTGGTGCTGTGGGTTAAACCACAGAGCCTAGGATTTGCTGATCAGAAGGTCCGCAGTTCGAATCCCCGTGACAGGGTGAGCTCCCATTGCTCGGTCCCTGCTCCTGCCAACCTAGCAGTTCGAAAGCACGTCAAAGTCAAGTAGATAAATAGGTACCACTCCGGCGGGAAGATAAACGGCATTTCCATGCACTGCTCTGGTTTGCCAGAAGCGGCTTAGTCATGCTGGTCACATGACCCGGAAGCTGTACGCTGGCTTCCTCAGCCAATAAACCGAGATGAGCACTGCAACCCCAGAGTTGGCCACGACTGGACCTAATGGTCAGGGGTCCCTTTATCTTTACCTTTTATCTGGAGATGCTGAGAGTTGAATCTGGAACCTTCTGCATGCAAAGCTGATGCTCCAGCACTGAGTTAGGCCCTTATCATTTCCCCTTTTATCTTCACAGATGTGCCTCAAATGCAAAATAACACACAGCAGGCAGCTCACAACCGTGCTGACAGCAGGGTTCCCCCGGGGTCATTTCATCAGGGGCCTAATCTGTTGCTAATCGTGGTTTTGCATTTGCCTTCCTGGTTCAGTAATTGATTGCTCAGTGTTCCTGTCCTGCAAAAGTCACAGCCTTTGCATAGAAGTGCACCGAGCTAGAGTCTGGGCAAAATGCAGCAGACACCAGAAAGTAAAGAAAGAAAGAAAAGAAAAGAAAAGAAAAGAAAAGAAAGCATCTCACAGCTAATGATCTCACTGACACAAATCCCAACTTTTCTGAGCAGCTTGCGAGATCACATGCAATAAACATGTTCATGTTTTATGCACACTGCCCACAGTTGCCAGAAAGTCAATCACAGCTACTTTTAGCATTTCAAATCTGCAACGCATTCAAGCCTCACATCAAGCTGAAAGGAAGGCATAAGACAGAACACACAAACACACATGCAGGCACGCTCTCAGAAGTGCTTTAAATCAGCTATGTTTTCATTAAGGACTTGTACCAGCTTGGTTAAGAATCAGGACTTGGGCAATCTTGAAACGCCTGTCATTTCAGAACGGCATTTGCCTTCAGTCAGAGAAGGATGTCGCATAGTGTTGTTGAAGTAAGATATTCCTGCACAGAAGGAGGTATATTTCCTTGGGGCTCTTGCATTATAATGAAGCTCATGTGTGCAGAAGTGGAGGCACGTGTGTGACTACACAGGAAGCTGCAGGAATGATCAAGGACAGAAAAAGAGCCCAGCTGGATCAGACCAAAGTCTAGTGTTTCCCACAGAGATCCACCAGTTGTATCTGTGAAGCCCACAAGCAAGACATAAGGGCAATAGCCTTCTCTTGTTGATTCCCAGCAACTGACATTGATTGGCATCACATGGCCACATTCATACACTTAAGAAGAAGAAGAGGAGTTTGGATTTGATATCCCATTTTATCACTACCCGAAGGAGTCTCAAAGGAGCTAACATTCTCCTTTCCCTTCCTCCCCCACAACAAACACTCTGTGGGGATGAGAGACTTCAAAGAAGTGTGACTAGCCCAAGGTCACCCAGCAGCTGCATGTGGAGGAGCGGGGAAGCGAACCCGGTTCACCAGATTACGAGTCCACTGCTCTTAAAGCACTGTGATACCACTTTAACGCTATGGATGCCTTCATCTGCCCCAGCTGCAACAAAACATGTCTCTTCTGTATTGGCCTCTACAGCTGTAACTCTCCAATAGTTTGACTTCACCCCCAAAGACACATTTTTCCATAGTTTCCTGAGACAGATGAATGCCAACAACAAACAAAACAACAATCAAATGAAAACTCAAGTGGCAGTGTTTAAAATAGAGGAGAGGGACATTGCAAAGATGGGTCCAAGAGAGGTCATTTCAGTTTCCAACTCCACACCATCGTGGAGCACTGCATTTACATTATGAAAATTCATCAGCATTTTGATGCTTGTTTCCCATAATATACACATTTGTATGAAACTCTTTCCCAAGCTACACATTTTTGCAAAGGGACTTTCCCTAATATACTGCACCTGCGTGTTCTATTTTCACTAATATATGTCCCTTTTGGGATGCTGTGACCCAGTATATGCACTTTAGAACACATTACTTGGCAGATGAACTGCATCACAATGTTCAGAGAAGTGAAAATTCGAATATATGAGATTATGTTTTGGTATGCGCATTGCTACCGAAAGTTTGAATTCAGAAAGCTAGGTTTGCATTCAACGCAAACTGAATCAACTTTTCTCTGCCAACTGTGGTTTCATTCTTGTGACCCTACACATTTGCATCTCCTCAAGTTATATTCTCTCACCGAGCTGTCTTTCAGCACCATTTTTATAACTCTCAAGCTGATGTTGGGATGATAATGTGACAGAAAGCATCAAATGTCATCCAGGGCTGTGATTCCAACACACACTCCCCAAGCTTTTGGGAACAAAGTATGAACAGATTGCTCATGGCAGAGTACCTCATTATTATAAGTAAATTGACTTTCTTATTGACTACACTGAAAGGTTGTTCACTGGTTATAATTGCTAGTTCTACTTAATTCTCCTTTATAGAAAAGGTCTGTGCTGACACCTGCATGTGCTATTTTGATTAACCTGCTTTTCCATCTCTGGAGACTATTTAGTGCTTAAAGGAACAGATAGGCAAAGCTGCTTGAGTCTGCTCTGCACATACATCCTGGGCTATCCAGACAACAAGACCTCCCTCATGGCTTTGCTGATGTGGTCCAAAGGAAAGCAGAGCAATATGTTTGGCACCAGCTAGAGTGGGCACAGCTGATGTGGTGCCTTCCACGTGTTGTTGGACTACAACTCCCATTAGTCCCAGCCCATGGTGAGGGATGGTGGGTGTCATGGACTGGCTGGATACAGAGGAGTGGGGGGGCAACCTCCTTGGGAACCCTCAAGGGAAGAAGGATCAGAGCCAGGGGATTGGTGGTGGGATGATGAAGTGAAGGCACAAATCAGGTGTTGGTCATCAGGTGAGCTGTGCATAAGCAAGCTGCCAGCTAGTTCTGCCAAGGCTCTTTTTATTAGCACAATACGCAAAACCAGTCAGATACATTTTGGACTGTGACCTTTACACATCTTCCAATCCCGAGATCGAGGGGTGGTACAAAGTTATTTTGGCACCTGTTTCTACCGCGTCACTTTCCCCTTGCACAATGTTTAATCGAAAGAGACAAAGGTCCCAGAGACAATGGTCACAAACAGGGCACGGCAGACTACTAAGAGAGCAAAAGGTTAGACAGAGGGCATGATGTTCAGACAGCTGTGGTTTGTCTGCGGGTGGAAGTGTGCTCCACACCCGAAGGTCACGTGGTCAGACAGCCTGTGACTTCTCTGTGGGTGGAAGTGTGCTCCACACCCAGCGATCATTCCTTCAGGATGACAATGAGTGGTCTGAGGGAGAAGAGGGAGCAGACTTGGAGGAGGAATAGCAGAGGGCAATATAGACTCAGGGGTAGGAGACGAGTGGGGGGCAGGAAGCAGAGATGAGGAAGGCTGCCGAAGAATCAAGGGAGCCTCCCTCTCCTGCTGCGACCAAATTCCCTCCTATCTGGAGTTACACACACTCTGAAGGTGCAGATACACAGCTTGGAGATACTCCTGGATCCATTGGTTCCATAAATATATACTGCACAGGCTGGCTTGGAGAATTTGTCCCTTGTTAACATCCATCTGTCTTGAGAGACAATGGAGTGTGCCTCTGGTGGTGAAGTCAAACTGCTGCATTAGCCTCCTTATGAGCTCCCTCCTGTGAAATAAAAGACCATTGCTGAAGCAGAGTGTGCTTTGGATTAATGGGTGACAGGGTGATGCCTAAAAGATGTGAGATCCATCGCATGAAGAGGTTTTCCTTCTTCATTTCATATTATAAGCAGACAGGGAAGAAATGCATTTTTCATTTTGTTTTTCATTTTGCGGAATACGGCAGCAACAAGAGCACATGCATTTGAAGAGAGACAATGGGAAGGAATTCTATCACAGAAACATTAATGGTGAACTCTCATTGTCCACTCTCACTGGAGGGCATTTACCAATGACCAGTTTCATATATCATCCCACGACATCAGCCTGCAACCATCATGTTCTGCAAGGCAGCTGCCCATCTTGTTCCTCATTGGATAACAAGACAATAAAGCAGTACTGAACAATCAGAAAAACTACCCCCTTCCCACCATCCACATCTGGGCTTCTTTGCCCCGGGTAGATAATGTTTCCACTGAGATGATGGACCAGACTTGTTGATACCAGTATTTTAGCATGTGGGTACCCCAGATCTTTCATTGGTTTGCCTCTGTCAATGAGCCACACCAAACATGAAAGATGAAGGTGCTTATGATGTGAAGTTCCCTTTCTGGTCACCACAAGACACAATGAAATAAATTGGATGTTTACCTGTACAGAATGTAGAACAAAGCATCTACAATGTCTCTCTATAATCAGTTAGTAAGGTGGAAGAGTTCCCACCATTTACAGCAGCTAATAGGAAACCTTATATAGAGTTATATGCCCATATATAAAATAAACAGAGTCTATAATTTTCATAATCAAAAGTGTCTCACCGTTCCCTCTCATCCTGCTTTGTTTGGGGTGTGTGAGGGCATTATTTTGTGTATTTATCTATTTATATCCATCTGGTTCCTTTTGCCGTTTGCCCCCTGTTCACCCCACTTTGCATGCACCATGCTCTACACAGTTCACACATGGGGGAAAAAATACATTTTATTACTGAATCTTAAAGTCATCATGTACTCTTGTTAATGTGAGGTTTCATCTCTTGGGTGAAATTGAGTTCTTCAATGGATTACTATTATTATATGTACTTCCAAGGTGTCCATCATAAAATACCCAGGGTCCATTTCACGGATTCAGACATAGATTAATTATACTCCAGGAAGAGGCCACTTACCTTGTCTACTCCCTATTTTAAGCCAATTACTGGAAAGGTGAAAGGTTTGTCCTTATTAACATCAGCTAAATGAAACTTTATGTAGACTGCAGAGTGAGTTATTCTTTGGGGCATACTCATCTTTCAGATTCAGACACCTAATTTTCCCTATTATTTGGGGTCTTCGCTTTACCTACTGGAAACCAGAGCTTCTTTTTCTTGACTAATAGTGTATTCAGGGCAGGGATGGACAGATCAGGCTATTTCCGGTCCACGTCCATTTAACATGTGTTCAGCCACTGCAGCCTATTTCTGCATTCATCTATAGGAAGCATGCCTCTTGCCCCTGAAAGTCTTGGTCCTGATGACATCACTGGATGTTCCACCCTAGGAGGTAGGATCCAGGAAACAGAAGGGACATGGCCCCTCTATGAGCACACAATCCCAAGGAACCAACAGACTGAAGTTTCATTCCTCTGAGTCAAAATAAGGTACACGGTGGTCCCATAGAGACATGTGAGCCCTCTACAGACATCACCCAACCATGGACCACTAGGATGAATTTTTGAAGCCCCTAGCCCAGTGGTGGCCAAACTTGGCCCTACAGCTGTTTTGGGACTACAATTCCCATCATCCCTGACCACTGGTCCTGTTAGCTAGGAATGATGGGAGTTGTAGTCCCCAAACAGCTGGAGGGCCAAGTTTGGCCACCACTGTCCTAGCCAACCCTGGAAAAGACCCTGATTTGGGGAAAGATGGAGGGAACAAGGAGAAGGGGACGACAGAGGATGAGATGGTTGGACAGTGTTCTCGAAGCTACCAGCATGAGTTTGACCAAACTGCGGGAGGCAGTGGAAGACAGAAGTGCCTGGCGTGCTCTGGTCCATGGGGTCACGAAGAGTCGGACACAACTAAACGACTAAACAACAACAACAACAACAACAACAACAGTCCTAGCCAATCAGCAAAGGGGATGCAATTGGACTTGGTGCAGGACTCCATTTGGTCCACAGTGGAAGCAGGGCGTCCTGTGATGTCCTCAGTCCAACTTGAAGTTGATCCAAGGCACTTGTCCTCTGCCAGGAGAGGTGTTGTAGGGAATTTTTTTTTTTAGCTCTTATGGTATTGAGGTCTTCAGAACCAACTGCCTTAGGAGAAGGAGAAGAAGCAACCATGACAAGGTGAACCAAGTTCATTTACATTTCTTTCAATAGGCTATGGGAGTCTAAGTTCAGCAACATCTGAACATTCCTTCAGTCTTCCCCAAGGTATCTGGTTGATCATTGCGAAAACAGGATGCTGGACCAACTGGGCTTTTGGTCTGATTTTTTTAATTAATGCTCAAGACATCATCTGGTGAAATGTTTCAGCATGCAAACTTGAAACAAGGCAAGTGGTTTCCAACCAACCCTAATTTTACTTTACTTTAGGTCAGGCATAGGCAAACTCTGGCCCTCCAGATGTTTGGGACTACAATTCCCATCATCCCTAGCTAACAGGACCAGTGGTCAGGGATGGTGGGAATTGTAGTCCCAAACATCTGGAGGGCCAGAGTTTGGCTATGCCTGCTTTAGGTCTTCTGGTTTTATCTTCTTTAATCTGCAAATTTGCTGTTAGAAGATTGCTACCTATCCTGAGCTGTTGCAGATAGGGTGGAATCTAAATCTGATAAATACATCCAATGAATGAACCTTGCTCCTTTAATTTCAATGGATTTGCACTTGACAGAGAAAAACAACCAGTGCTGGTAAACAAAGGTGCTCTCTGGGTAATTGCATACTAATGGTGTCATTAAAGAAAAGCCTTGGTATTATGCTTTGTCTCCAGAGTTAGAAGGAAAGGAAAAAACCCAGAGAGGTGACAAAGCCATGTGTGTGCTAGGGCTTTCGCCTAATGAAAGAATCTTGCAAAATAATAATAATAATAAAAAATTGCTTATCCAGATTCCTGCATGCCAGATTTCTCAGCAAAATGAGTGTGGGGGTAATATCCAGGTTGGCTCAGGTGCCCTTAGCAATTGCAACAAGAGTTTGAGTGCTGCTTCCATTGCTGTAAGGTTCAAAAGTGTGCCAGCACATGGGCAGGGCTAATGGCAAGGGTCCTTAAACATGCAAACATTGATGGGTCCGGATTATTGTGTAGGGAGTGCCTGTGTGGTTGCTATGTACTGGCTGTGGGTCTTGAGAAAGGAAAATGACAGCAGAGCCATAGACTCAACAATAACTGGTGGTCCGTGACTGTAATAAGCTTATTTGATTGGTTGATTGATTGATTGATTGATTGACTGACTCAATCAATCACAGGAAAGTGGCCCCCATGCTCTTGTCCAGCCTAGATTCTGTCAAGTCAGGTGGTCAATGTCCTGGTCAAAGCCCTGTTGCTCAGACCAGAGAACAGGCCTGACTGGGAATATTGGTAGTCTTTGCCCCATGATCTTCTATCACTTTTCGGTTTTGAAAAGTCTCCAATGTTGATTTCAGTGATTATCTTGTATTTCCATCCTTAAACTCAGTGGTTCCCAAACGGTAACTATTAATTGCACATTTATTCAAAATCCAATTAGAACTAATTAGCTTAGTCAGTTCAACAAAACTGACAAATTTGATCCAGTGATACCAGCTTTTCAAAGCCTGATTGTCATTTTAAAAAAGGGTAAATGTAAAGGACCCCTTGCCTCTTATCATTCCTATAGGGAATCCCACCAGCGCGATAGTGGTCATGGTACCCTCTAATTGTGAACCACTGCCTTAGAAGAGAAGAAGAGGAGTTTGGATTTGATATTCCGCTTTATCACTACTATAAGGAGTCTCGAAGCGGCTACCATTCTCCTTTCCCTTCCTCCCCCACAACAAACACTCTGTGAGTCACACTTCTTTGAAGTCTCTGTGAGACTTCAAAGAAGTGTGACTGGCCCAAGGTCACCCAGCAGCTGCATGTGGAGGAGCAGGGAAGCGAACCCGGTTCACCAGATTACAAGTCCACCACTCTTAACCACTACCACCACACCGGCTCTCTGGAGTGGTTAGTCTCCCTCTCTCTCTGCCTTAGCTGGAGCTGGGTTGTGCCTCGTAGGTTGGCGCCCTCCTTAACAAATTCCAGGTTTGGGACTTGTTGTTGACTCAACTCCTGACACTACAGCCAAGTAATAAAGGCTCCATTCGGTCTGAAATGCAGCCTTTTTTGTTGGGATTTTTTGCTGCCTAAAAAGTTACAAGCAACAACAAATAGCAAGAGAATCTTCTACATAATGCATGGTTCTCTGTTCTTTGTATTTGTTCCTTCTTTGCTTTCTGACCTTTTTACAGTCATGCCCTGATCCAGACAGAAGGTACATGTGCACGGTGCTGGGAGGGTTTTGCTTATTTGATGATTTGCATAGGGTTCCTTCCAGTAATAATAATTATTATTATTATTATTATTATTATTATTATTATTATTTATTATTTGTACCCCGCCCATTTGGCTGGGTTTCCCCAGCCACTCCGGGCGGCTTCCATAGAAACAAGAAATACACTAAAATATCACAGATTAAAAACTTCCCTGAACAGGGCTGCCTTAAGATGTCTTCTGAATGTCAGGTAGTTGTTTATCGCTTTGACATCTGCTGGAAGGGCGTTCCACAGGGCAGGCGCCACTACCGAGAAGGCCCTCTGCCTGGTTCCCTGTAGCTTTGCTTCTCACAATGAGGGAACTGCCAGAAGGCCCTCGGCGCTGGACCTCAGCGTCCGGGCAGAACGATGGGGGTGGAGACCAATGCAACTGCTGAACATGCATGTGTGTAGCTCACTACAGCATTAAAAATAAATTAATCAGACCAGTTTACAACAGTAGCTATATAAAATTAAAAAAACCCAACCATGTACAAAATTTAAAATAAGAGATCATCAACTAATTATTACAAAAATATGTTTTCTTAATTGCTGGTATAATCTTAGTGTGTGTTTTTTAGTACACAGGAAGATAGGAAGCTGCCTTCCCAGTGATACTTGGAGATAATAGAATCAGAGAACTGTAGAGTTGGAAGGGACCCTGAGAGTCATCTATTCCAAAACCCCTGCAATGGAGGAATCTCAACTAAAGCACCCTTGACAGATGGCCATCCCACCTCTGCTTAAAAATCTCCAAGGAAGGAGGGTCCACCACCTCCCAAGGGAGTCTGTTTTGCTGTCCAACAATTCTTACTGTCAGAAAGTTCTTCCTGATATTGAGTCAGAATCTCCTTTCTTGTAACTTGAATCCATTGGTTAGGGTCCTAGCCTCCGGAGCAGGAGATAACAAGCTTGCTCCATCTTCCATGTGAGAGCCCTTGAGATATTTGAAGATGACTATCATATCTCCTCTCGGTCTCCTCTTTACCAGGCGGATATTCTACCACTGAGCTGCAGTCCTTTGCCATAACATGTTTAAAGGTTAAAACAGAAGGTGCCTGCTGAATCTCTGTTGGCAGAGCATTCTAGAGCCAGTGTGGTGTAGTGGTTAAGAGCTGTAGACTCGTAATCTGGTGAACCGGGTTCGCGTCTCCACTCCTCCACATGCAGCTGCTGGGTGACCTTGGGCCAGTCACACTTCTTTGAAGTCTCTCAGTCCCACTCACCTCACAGAGTGTTTGTTGTGGGGGAGAAAGGGAAAGGAGAATGGTAGCCGCTTCGAGACTCCTTATGGTAGTGATAAAGCGGGATATCATATCCAAACTCCTCCTCCTCCTCCTCCTCCTCCTCCTCCTCCTCCTCCTCCTCCTCCTCTTCTTTTTCTTCTTCCACCAATGACAACAAAGCCTTTGCTTCTTGCTGCTGTCAGTTGAGCCTCACCAACTTGAGGGACAACCAGTGCTGCTCCTGTAGATGGTCTCAGGCTTGGCTGATAGCCCTGTTTATAAAACCTGTGATACTATCAATTCGTTGGTTAGTATGGTGCGCCAGAATGCAGTCAAATTGATGTTGTTGCTCATTATCTGGTCAGGACAATTGGCTCATTTAACTGGATCAGGGGGTGAAAGTCCGATAGAAAATGATGAAAAACTCCCAGTTTTCCTTTGAGCTTAGAGATGTGAGAGATTTTCTCCCCCCCCGGAATTCTAAACAGGCTTCTGAAAAGCACAAGGAGTGCTGCGATTAGTATTTATTAGTATAAATAAATAGATTTCTGGTGCTTTTGTTAAAAAATAAAATAATATTACTATGATGATTGTGAACGTCTTTCTCAAAAAAAGCAAGAGAGGGAAAAAAGGACAATGAAAAAATTGCACTCAGTAATTGCAGTTTTGACACCCTGCTGGCATCCCACTACTAAAATATTACAAAACGGGAGGTCAAAAAACCCAGCTTGGAGTGAAATATATTCCAAGACATCACATTTAAATATCACCAGGGTTCTATCTCTGTGTGTGTGTGTGTGTGCGCACGGCGCGAGTCCACCGCAGAGCAGAAAAACAACAGAGAAAAGTGGTAATGGGCATAGAATGCAAATGACACAGGTGATGGGATGTGGCCTCAACAGGTATAATCCTGACCTGGTCATTTTAGGCTGGCTCTAGAGCAGCTCTTCTGCTTTGGGGTGATAGAGGGTGTGACTATTTTTGGCCTTTGTAAGCGTCCTTCTCAGTTTCTTTAAGCATACTACCAGGTCACCTCAGACCCTAGCCTTTCCTCCAGGAGCAAAGTCCTTCCCTCTAGATTCTTTAAGCCAGACCTGCAGAGGTTGGATGCGGGTGGCGCTGTGGGTTAAACCACAGAGCCTAGGACTTGCCGATCAGAAGGTCGGCGGTTCGAATCCCCGCGACGGGGTGAGCTCCCGTTGCTCGGTCCCTGCTCCTGCCAACCTAGCAGTTTGAAAGCACGTCAAAGTGCAAGTAGATCAATAAGTACTGCTCCGGCAGGAAGGTAAACGCCATTTCCGTGCACTGCTCTGGTTTGCCAGAAGTGGCTTAGTCATGCTGGCCACATGACCCAGAAGCTGTACGCCGGCTCCCTCGGCCAATAAAGCGAGATGAGCGCTGCAACCCCAGAGTCGGCTACAACTGGACCTAATGGTCAGGGGTCTCTTTACCTTTTTACCTCCCCTGAAGGCAGCGGCGTAGCGTGGGTTGTCAGCACCCAGGGCAAGGGAAGTAATTTGCACCCCCTAACCTGGGGCAAAGCAAGTAATTTGTGCCCCCTAACCCGGGGAAAGGCAAGTAATTTGCGCCCCTAACCTGCCACCGCTGCCAGCTTCTTCTTGCTGCTGCCACGGCGGTGGCGGGGGGTTCGTGTCAGGTGATCTGAGGCAAGTTGCCGCTGGCGCCGCCGCCCAAATGACGGCGCTTGCCCGGAGGAGGAGGAGGGCAGAGAGGCAAGGAAAATGCAACATGGCCCAGCAGCTGCAGCAGCGGCGGCGGCGGCAGGGCTGTGAGGAGGGGCCTCCTGGCCGCCCTCTGCGGCCCTGATGCGCGGGGACCGCGGCGAGTGCTGAGAGCCGCTGCCTGCCGGACGCCTTCAGCCCGGACGCGCGCACAGCTCGTCGGTTCCGCGAGACATGGGGCTCTGCTACAGCCTGCGCCCGAGGCTCTTCAGCGACTCCGGAGGTGGCGAGCGCGCCCCCCCAGATGTTGCACCCGGTGCGCCCGCCCCCCCTGCACCCCCCACGCTTCACCACTGCCTGAAGGGGCTCGTTGCTGGGAGGGGGTGCCAATGGAAGGGGAGCCACATCAGCTGGCTAAGATGTTGCACTTGGAGTACCTACTCTTGATGCGATTCTTTACAACGCATTCAGCCCTTCCTCTGGGTCTAGGTCATAGAGTCATAGTCATCGAATTGCTGAGTTGGAAGGGACCCCCTGCAATGCAGGAATGTCAACGAGATCATGCATGACAGATGGTCCTTTAACCTCTGCTTAGAAACCTCCAAGGAAGACCACCACCTCCCACGAGTCTGTACCACTGTTGAACAGCTCTCGTGACTGCCAGCCAGTGGCCCCGAAGAAAAGCATTGCTGACAATGTAGTAACACAGGGGGCCCCTTGCAGAAAGGCATGCCAGAATTAGCAGTACTCTGTTTTGCAATGTGTACAAAAATGTGTATATTGGGGGGAAGTGTGCAAGAAAATGAATACATGCAAACGTACTACTGGACAAAATTAAACATTCTGATTCTGGTGTATAAATCTTATGCCCTGACCTAGGCACTGTGATCCATGCAACAGTCACCTCCAGACTTGATTGTTTTAACTCACTCTACGTGGGGCTGCCCTTGAGACTGACCCAGAATCTCCAGCGGGTGCAGAATGCCACGGTAAGACTCCTTATGGGGTCCTCACCACGGGATCACATTAACCCGGTGCTATACCAGCTGCACTGGCTCCCAGTGGAGTACAGAATCAGGTTTAAGGTGCTGGTTTTAATCTTTAAAGCCCTATACGGCCTAGGACCACCTCTCCTGGTATGTCCCACATTACAGTCTTCAAATAAAAACATATTGGAGATCCCAGGCCCCAGGGAGGTCAGGCTGGCCTTGACCAGAGCCAGGGCTTTTTTGGCCGTGGCCCCGATCTGGTAGAATGCTCTGTCACAAGAGACTAGGGCCCTACAGGACTTGACATCTTTCCGCAGGGCCTGCAAGACAAAGCTGTTCTACCAGGCCTTTGGCCAAGGCACAGTCTGACCCCCTCTCTCCTTCTGTCATCCTCATAGAACTCTAGCCCAATGGTTGCCCTTAATTTGATTCTGAAATGATTTTAGAATGAATTGATTATTTCACTTAATTGATTGTGATTTTATGTAAACTGTGTAATTTTAATGTTGTTAGCCATTCTGAGCCTGGCTTCAGCTGGGCAGGGTGGGATATAAATAAAATTGTAGTTGTTGTTGTTGTTGTTGTTGTTAGATCATTCAACCCTCAAGACTTTAGGTGATTGCCTTCTGCAAATATTATCTTATCAAGAAATCCATCCTGCACAATACAGTAACTCAGGCATAGGCAAACATGGCCCTCCAGCTGTTTTGGGTCTACAACTCCCATCACCCCTGACCACTGGTTAGCTAGGGATGATGGGAGTTGTAGTCCCAAAATATCTGGATGGCCAAGTTTGCCTATGCCTGCAGTAACTCCTTCCCATTTTAAATATCAGACAGGAGCCATCTCTGTTGTCTTTTCAGTGCCAGGTGAAGACCTTAGACTTCCAACAAGCCTTCCAACATTGACTCACATTGACTTTCTCTATCTGCATCTGTATTGGAATGGTTTTTAGATGACTGTAGATATTTTAATTGTTTTATCAGTTGCGTGTTTGCTGCCCTGGGGTCCTGTGGGAGGAATGTGATGTATATATGTATGTTCAAAAATGTGTCTATATTAAGAGGAACGCACACTAAAATGCCCAATAGCTTTGATGTGAGCCTTTCTTAATAACAAGTAAACAATTATGTACCAAATACAGAAATGTGAATTTAAGAACAGAAAAAAGAGAAACCCCCAATTTGACAGATGCACCCATCCATCCCAACTTTCTGAGAATTTAGGACCAGTCCATCTCCTTGTCTCTTCTCATGCCTAGAATGAATTAAGCAACACATTGCACATAGTGGAATAAATTATGCAAAATAAGATGCATCGTGAAAAGTTTTATCCATGTGCATATTTTATGTTAGTTGCAAAATCCAGCTTTTTCTTAGCACATGGTTTAGTTTGCCTGGCCACCAAGTTGATATTTGAAGCACAGAGACTGAATTATGCTTCCTGTTTCTTCTGACAATCACCAAAGAGGGACAGGAGGTACTGCAAATGTAGGTTTCTAATACTCCCCCCTCTCTTTTTGGACCTTTCCCATGTTGTTCTAGGCTCTCTTCACCTGTCCGAGAGAGGTCAAAATCCCCCCTCCCTCATAGTCTTATATAGCACCAGTCTGTTGACTAGAGGCTAGTACAGTTCAGATCAATCAAAAGACTGCAATCTAAATAGCCTCTAATTCATAAGGCAATAATTAATTGAACGTTCTGAACCTTGCAAAGCTTCCACTTTTGTGTGTGCATTTGTTTTTCAACTGCGCTGCATTTAATTGATTCTGCGGGTCATTTTTAATGGACTGCAAGAGTCCTCTTCTTGTAGATAAAATGACATTCTGAAATGGATGTAGAATGAGGGCATGTTGTATTCACTTTTTGGAGGGGGGAGGTGAGAGAGAAATGGAAGAGTTTACTCTGCATGATAATGTCAAAAAAATCAACATTGCTCCATTACTGTGGAAGCACTCCACAGCAAGTTGGTGGAGAATTGCAACCTATTATTAGTCTCAACCGTACCTCTTTTACCAGCAGATGTCTGGCAAAACAGGAGCATAATGACCTTGTTAGCAGGTAGAGTCCACAGCCAAATCTCCCCCTTGTTCTTCCCTTCTCACATGGGAAGCCATCTTGGTTAAACTATTTGTCCATTTAGGTCAGTGTTGTCTTCTCTGATTTGCAACAATTCTCCAGGGCAGGGAAATGCAGCAAAGTCAGAGTCCATGCTCGGAGGCATCAATGTTTCTGAATACCAGTTGCCTGAATCCTGATTGCAGTTTCCCCACAGACAACTTGGTCTGCCACCATAGGAACAAGATGCTGGACTAGATACGGCATTGGCCTGATCCAGTAGGCATTTCCTATGTTCTTGCCCATCACTTGCTACTACTTGAGGCTGCTGGGATTTTAATTTTCATTTCATTTACTTCATTTTGAATTTGTATACAGTGGTACCTTGGGTTAAGAACTTAATTCGTTCTGGAGGTCAGTTCTGAACCTGAAACTGTTCTTAACCTGAGGTACCACTTTAGCTAATGGGGCCTCCCACTCCTGCCGCACCGCTAGAGCATGATTTCTGTTCTCATCCTGAAGCAAAGTTCTTAACTCGAGGTACTATTTCTGGGTCTGTAACCTGAAGCGTCTGTAACCTAAGGTACCACTGTACAGTCTTTCTATATTACTATACACAAGGCAATTTACAAGCTGAAAAAACTACAAAGATCACACACCATATAACAATCTTATCCAATACAAAGTCACATTAATAATAATAATAATAATAATAATAATAATAATAATAATAATTTATACCCTGCCCATTTGGCTTGGTTTCCCCCAGACACTTTGGGTGGCTTACAGCAGAATATAAAAATACAATAATTCATCAAATATTAACAGCTTCCCTAAACAGGGCTGCCTTCAGATGTCTTCTAAAAGTCTGGTAGTTGTTGTTCTCTTTGACATCTGGTGGGAGGGCGTTCCACAGGGCAGGTGCCACTACCGAGAAGGCCCTCTGCCTGGTTCCCTGTAACCTCACTTCTTGCAGTGAGGGAACCGCCAGAAGGCCCTCGGCGCTGGACCTTAGCATCCGGGCAGAACGATGGGGGTGGAGATGCTCCTTTAGGTATACTGGCCCAAGGCCATTTAGGGCTTTAAAGGTCAGCACCAACACTTTGAATTGTGCCCAGAAATGTACTGGGAGCCAATGTAGGTCTTTCAGGACCGGCGTTATGTGGTCTCAGTGGCCACTCCCAGTCACCAGTCACATGTTATAACAAATAAATATTGAATTATTGAATTATCAATTAGAATTTAATAGTACACAATGAAATTAAATTCCAGTAAACAATAATTAAACAGAAATTCACTCTTAACAACTGCAATAAATGATTATCAAACTATAATCAATAAAAATAACAGCAAGTCAGAAGGCATAAAATAGCACAATACATACAAAACAATGTAAAGGATCAAACTGAGAAACAAACACACAGGGTTATCAATTACCATTCAACCATACTGACGGAAGGCGGGACCGCCCTGGGCGGGAAGAAAGGAGGAGCAGTGTAGAGAATGAGGAGTCTTGATAACTATTATTTTTATTGCTTTCTATGCCCACTTCTAATCTTGCCCCTTTCTAAAATTTATTTACAGTTATACCTCGGGTTACAGATGCTTCAGGTTTCGTGTTTTCGGGATACAGATGCACCGAAAGCTGGAAGTACTGGAACAGGTTACTTCCGAGTTTCAGTGCTCACGCATGCGCAGAAGCGCTAAATCACGCTTTGCGCATGCGCAGACATGGCACTGTGGGTTGCGGACGCTGTGGATTGCGAACGTGCCTCCCGCACAGATCACGTTCTCAACCCGAGCATGCACTGTATTGGTGTATTTTCCTTTCGGTGTCTCTGGCTGATAACATACTCTGGAAAGTTAAGATTAAAAAAAGGTCTCTCTCTCTCTCTCTCTCTCTCTCTCTCTCTATCTCTCTGTGTGTGTGTGTGTGTGTGAAGTCTCTTTCCTTCCTTAAACAAAACAGTGTCAGAGATAACAACATCTGCTTGCTCTTCAGCCACCTACTCCTCTTTTGTCTGTCTCTGAACATCCTGTGCTTTAGTTTTCAGATCTTTCCTTAAAGATCTGCAGATGTGGAATGATAAATGAAGGTTTTAATTGTTTTTCCTTAAGTGCGCAGTAAATTACAAGCCTTCCCATTGATTAATGCAACTGCCTCGGAGGAATGTTGCAACTTAAGTGCAGAGAGAATGTCTCATTTTGTGGCCTACAGATATGCCAGGAGAAATAAATTAACCAATATTTTTATGTACTGCAAGGGGTCTAGAGAAGGGTTGCACTTTCCATAATGGTTTTTTTTTTTTTTTTTTGGATTGTTCTAATTTTCAGAATTACAAGGGGGAGGAAATCAACTTAGGGTTAGTGTGCATGTTCTCCTCCACATAAGATCTTTGGTTCAGTTGTTGGTGTTTCCAGATAAAAGGAAGCCGGAGAGCAGGAATTAAACAATGCCTCTATTGAAAAGATTGGAAGGCATCTCTTAACCACAATAAATGTTGTTCAGCACTCCAGATCAGTGACAAGGGGATGGGTGGGGAGCTTCTGGCCCTCCAGATATTGCTAGACTCCAGCTCCCATCAGCCCCTGTCATAATTGCCAATGTTCAAGGCTGATGGGAGTTGTAATTTAGCATCATCTGAAGAGCTGAAAGTTACCTATCCCTGATCATGGAACACAGTGAACTGCCTTATTAGTGAAGACAGAATCTTAAAAGCAGAGACATCACCTTGCCAACAAAGGCCCGTAATGGTTAAAGCTATGGTTTTCCCAGTAGTGATGTATGGAAGTGAGAGCTGGACCATAAAGAAGGCTGATCGCTGAAGAATTGATGTTTTGAATTATGGCGCTGGAGGAGACTCTTGAGAGTCCCATGGACTGCAAGAAGATCAAACCTATCCATTCTGTTTAGGGAAGTTTTTAACGTTTAATCGGTTATTGTATTTTAGTGTTTTGTTGGAAGCCGCCCAGAATGGCTGGGGAAACCCAGCTAGATGGGCGGGGTATAAATAATAAATTCTTATTATTATTATATTATTATTAAGGAAATCAGCCCTGAGTGCTCACTGGAAGGACAGATCCTGAAGCTGAGGCTCCAATACTTTGGCCTTATGAGAAAAGAAGACTCCCTGGAAAAGACCCTGATGTTGGGAAAGATTGAGGGCACAAGGAGAAGGAGACGACAGAGGATGAGATGGTTGGACAGTGTTTTCAAAGCTACCAGCATGAGTTTGCCTGTGGGAGGCAGTGGACGACAGGAGTGCCTGGCGTGCTCCAGTCCGTGGGGTCAACGAAGAGTCGGACATGACTAAACAACAACAACAAGCATACAAAGAGGCATTACATGAGTGGTCAGGAATGATGGGAATTGTAGTCTCAAAACATCTGGCGGGCCTATGCCTGGGTTAGTCCAACTCCCTGCAATGCAGGAATCTCAGTTAAATCATCCATGAGAGTTGGCCATCCAACCTCTGCATAAAAATCTCCAAGGAAGGAGAATCTACAACCTTCCTTGGGAGACTGTTCCATTGCCAAACAGCTCTTACCACCAGAAAGTTCTTCCTGATGTTTAGTCGGAATCTCCTTTCTTGTATCTTGAACCATTGATTCAAGTCTTGCCCTCCAGAGGAGGAGAAAACAAGCTTGCCCTGTGACAGTCCTTGAGCTATTTGAAGATGGCTAGCATATCTCCTTTCAGTGTCCTCTTTTCCAGGTTAAACATACCCAGCTCCTTCAACCATTCCTCAAAAGGCTTGGCTTCTAGACTCTTGGTTCACCCATCGCTACACAGCTGTCAGCAATATGTGACACCAGAACAACTGCAACCTCCAAAAGAAACACAGCATCGCCCTCCTGCCCCCAGAGTAGCTCTTTCCCAGCAAACGTGGTTAAATGATCTGAGTGCTAAGAGATAATGATTTATGCTAAGCATGCCTCATGAAGAATGCAGGCTTCCAAAGAGATGGAGGAAGAAAGCTTATTCATCACTTCTAAAATCTGGCAAAGAGGGGAGATGCTTTGTCCTGCTTCTCATTGGCTGCTCCTGGCTGATTAATTCCACATTGCTGTCATGATCCGACATCCCAAGTCATCTTCTCTGTGTCCAGATGGGGCAGCCATGGTAGAGTAATGATAATAAAGAGCACTTATCTGTGGCATATAAATTTTAATTTCGTTTTCCTTGCTCTCGATGAAGGTGTTGGCTAATTGGAAATATGTACCGTCCCTTTGACGTCCCACGATACATGACGGCAGCAGAGGAGACACTTGGTTCATTAAACCATGCTTGGCTTTTACTGCTGGTTCACTCGCAGGCAGGTAAGTACAGCGATTAAGCGGCATACTCATTTCTGTGAAGATAATCTGTGAGCTTAAATGGGTTCCCAACACCTTGACTGCATTGGCACTTGGGTTATTTCCATTAAGGCAATTAGCTCAACTGGTAGCTGACAGAAGAAATGATGTATTCCAGTGCAGTTATTGCTCTCCCCCCCCCCCTTTGGTTCAAGACAATTTGGGGTTGTTTTTTTAAAGTTCCAGTTTATTTTTAATTATGCTGAATGCTAAGAGATATCACAGACATTATTTCATAGAATTGTAGAGTTGGGAGGAACCCCAGGGGTAATCTAGTCCAACCCTTTGCAATGCAGGAATCTCAGCTCAAGCATCCATGACAGATGACCATCCAACTTCTGCTTAAAAACCTCCAAGGAAGGAGAGCCCACCACCTTCAGAGGGAGACTGGTCTACTGTCGAACAACCCTTGCTGCCAGAATGTTCTTCCTGATGTTTAGTCAGAATCTCCTTTCTTGCAGATGATGATGATGATGATGATGATGATGATGATGATGATGATGATTTATACCCCACCCATCTGGCTGGGTCTCCCCAGCCACTCTGGGCAGCTTCCAACTGAATATTAAAAACAGTACAGCATCAAACATTAAAAACTTCCCTAAAGACTTCTTGGAGCTGGCTGTCCTGACTAGAAGAATCCGCAATCAGAAAGAGGAGGAATATCAAGAATATTGGAAGAAATTTAAGGACTATTTAGCTAGATAGTCTAATATAACATAAGTAGAATTACTTGTAAGTACCAAACTGGCCTAGGAGTAAAATATGTGGAATTGTCTAACATTATGGATTGAAAATATTATGAAAAGATATTAAGATGGTAATTTGAATAAGTTAAATTTATTTGAAAGTGAGTATTGGAAAACTGCTACAATGAGATTTATGGAAACTCAGTTTGGCGGGATCTGAGGAAGTCACCTAACAATGATAACTAAATTGGGATTTTAACAGTTAGGATACATGTACCGTATGTTTGTTTGTCTTTTTAATAGTGTAATGTTTTCTTTTAAGTTTGTTTAGAATTTGGAAAACCAATAAATTTTTTTGGAGAAAAAAAATCTCTTTTCTTGTAACTTGAATCCATTGCTACAAGTCCTACCCTTCAGAGCGGGAGAAAACAAGCTTGCTCCATCTTCCATGTGACATCTCTCTAGATATTTGAAGATGGCTTTATTTAATTATTATTTAACTTCTCTGTGAACTCTCATGAATCAGCACAACCAGTAATTGTAAATTGTGCATTGTTAAACTTCAAGAGATAGTGATGGATACCAACTTAGATGTCTTTAAAGGGGGAATTGACAACTTCATGGAGGAGATGGCTACTAGCCATGAAGGCTATGCTCTTCTGTCCTGCCAGTCAGAGGCAGTAATGCTTCCAAATACGAGTTGCTGCAACCCACAGTAATGGAGACTGAGCTGGTCCTTAGCTCCTGCTTCCAAGTTTCTTACAGGTATCTGGTTTGGATTTGGATTTGATATCCCACTTTATCACTACCCGTAGGAGTCTCAAAGCGGCTAACACTTTCCTTTCCCTTCCTCCATCACAACAAACATTCTGTGAGGTGAGTGGGGCTGAGAGACTTCAAAGTAGTGTGACTGGCCCAAGGTCACCCAGCAGCTGCATGTGGAGGAGCGGGGAAGCGAACCCGGTTCACCAGATTACGAGTCCACTGCTCTTAACCACTACACCACACTGACTCTCAGTGGTTGGGACACTGTGAGAACAGGATGCTGCACCAGATAGGCCATTGGCCTGATCTAGCAGGCTCTCCTTATGTTCTTAGGGTAAAATGATTGGGTGATCTGCTCTGAAAGAAAGGTGGCAAGGAAATAAAGCAATGTACAGTGTACATCGGGTTACATATGTTTCAGGTTACAGACGCTTCAGATTACAGACTCCGCTAACCCAGAAATAGTACCTCGGGTTAAGAACTTTGCTTCAGGATGAGAATAGAAATTGTGTTCCGGCCCCATTAGCTAAAGTGGTGCTTCAGGTTAAGAACAGTTTCAGGTTAAGAACGGACCTCCGGAATGAATTAAGTACTTAATCCGAGGTACCACTGTATTGTCCTCCCTGTTGTGGCCACAAGGGGCTTGAGTTTTCAGTCCATTTTCAGATGTTTCTTAGATACAGTGGTACCTCGGGTTACATACACTTCAGGTTACATACGCTTCAGGTTACAGACTCTGCTGACCCAGAAATAGGACCTCGGGTTAAGAACTTTGCTTCAGGATGAGAACAGAAATCGTGCTCCGGCGGTGCGGCAGCAGCGGGAGGCCCCATTAGTTAAGTGGTGCTTCAGGTTAAGAACAGTTTCAGGTTAAGTACAGAGCTCCGGAATGAATTAAGTACTTAACCTGAGGTACCACTGTAATTTATTACGGTCAAAGACCAGCTCGCATAATACAATTAAAAACAGCGTTCATAAAGATAAAATATACAATCAGAGCAGATTGCAGCAATTGCTCATGAGTTAAAATTGAAATATATACATACACCCGTACAACTGAGATTTGGGCTACAATAAAAATTGACTCTGAAGGCCACTTCAGCATTTCCCTAGTAAGCTATTTTATTCTAGAGGATGATCTGTGCCTACAAATCTGGGCGCAGAATCTGGCTACCAGCCAGGTCGTCTTGTGATCTTTGCCTAAGAGGAGGAGAGAATTAAGTTTAGACTTGTTCAGATGTTTCACTATCCCTCTCCCAGCACAGTGGTTCAAAGCTGTGCTCCTCTCAATGTTGCCACGCTACAGATCTCATCATCCCTGACTGATCAAGCTGGCTGTCATTGGAGTCCAACAATACCTAGAGGCAGTGTTATTTTTCTAGAAAAAGAGGTGCCAGAACTCACCAAAAATGCCTTCTTTGTTTTTTTATTACAGCAACGATGCCCACCTGAGAGGTACCAGAATTGAGTTCTAGCTGCAAAACAGCCCTGCATGGAGGGATGTGGACTCCCCCTCTACACCTGCTCTAGGATCTCAGGATTGAATGGTGCCTGTGATGGAAATAATTCTAAGTCTGGAAGTTTGTGGGCATTAGAACTATCTGGCAACAGGTTGCTTAAGCTTCTTGCTTTTTTATGACTGCTGACTTACTGTTTCTGAAGCATGTTGGCAGTCTTCACATCATTCACATATATATAGTGCTTGTCATATTTCCTGCATTGATTCCTATCAGTGTCATACTCTTTCCTGAGGGGTTTTAAGCACAATGTATCCTCTTCCAAATTCTCCACACAGAAGTTTTCTTGCAATGCAGCCAGTATAATACATCTTCTCAGCTGCCTCTCCCCCTCCCCTCCTCCATTTGCCTCGGTACTTTAACCACTAAGAAAGCGTTTCTCAGCAAGACTTACTCCTCTTTCAGGTACTTTTTCTCTTCCAAATGAGGCTTCCAAGCTTCTTGTGACTTCTGGCTGCAGAAGCTCTTTAAAATAAGGTTAGCTACATTTGTTTCTTCTCCCGCCACACATTTCTTTAGGGAATGAGTATGGTTTCACTGGTTTATCTGATGGTCAGATTTATGTTGGGTGGGGATACAGACAGGGGCAACTTCTCTGCTACCTAGGAACTCTCCAAGGTACTGTACAAGTTTATTTCTTGTGAACCCAAACTGCAGCTCATTCAAGCTTTGCTTCACATCCTTTAGTTTGATCTCTGTGAATTACAATCCCAAACAATGTGACGTGAACCTTCCCTGGCTAATGTGTGGATTGGAAAGTTATTGGATTTCACCCTTCTTTGAATGTTATGCTGCAGTTTTCCGCTTAAAAAGCAGTATCAAAATGCATTTGAAATATGCTCAAAATATGCATTTATTTATTTATTTGTTAAAAAATTGCAAATACGCATGAGTGTATGTGAAAATTACTTGGATCAGACAGATTCATCCATCCATAATCAGCACAAAAGACAACAGAAAACCTTTTAACAAAAGCTTTCTGAACCAGAACATTCCTACATTCAGTGTATCTTCCTAAACTATGGATTGGGCTCAGAAGTGGTAATAGAACATATTGAAAAATAAAAATAAAAATAATGCACTTCCCTTTCTTTATTTGTCTGTGACATTTGACTGCTAAATAGTCCAAATAGTTGAAGCATCATTCTGGTAACAGCTTGTGGAGAAAACTCTGTGTTTCTCTTGTATGTACTTGAAGAAGATTAATGAGCTCTACTAACATGCCAAGTCAATCTGTTCCTTCCCGTCAATCAAATCCTATAGAAGGAGGATGTCAGTCTCACTTCGTGAGTTTTTAGGAAGATGCAAAGTTATATAAGTGTGTGTGTGTGTGTTTAATTAAACCACTATTTCAGATGAGCATTACATACCATTCTTAAAATGTCTGTCAAGCATGATTACAACCTTCCTACTAGAATATTTGTGTTTAGTTAAGAGGCTATGGATAAGAACAAATGAAAGAGCCATATGGAGAAGCAGAATATTTTGAAATATTTATGAAGCTATTACATTCCCCCAGAGTAGCTATAAACTAGGGTTTTAGTTCCAACCAGCCAATATTTTACTGGTTTGACCAGTAAGTGTGTGTTTTTCAGGTAAGCAGAACTGACAAAAAAACTTGTGAACTCCTCATTCTTTATAACAATCCAGCCTAGTTAAAGCCCTGGCCAAGATATTAAGAACAAACAAAGGAAGCGGAGTGTGTGTGTGTGTGTGTTGTCTTCACACCCTGCTTATGAGTTTTAAAATACATCTGGCTGACCACTGCTGAAAACGCAACGAAAAAGTGGAGAAATTGTTTTGATCTTCTGAGACACAGTTATAATTGGCACTACTGGGGGCGAGGAGTAGAGATACCAATTTTAATTGACCTTCTCCCTTTTTTTGCATCATAAACACAAGAAGGGTTGAAGTGCCGCTGCCGAGTTGCCTCTGGGTTTGTGGGCAACCTGAAAATGATAACTTAGAAAAAGGCAGCTCAGCTTGTCTCCAAAGGGGTAATCAGCAAAATGCTAAATGCTTAAAATAGACATCTAAAAGTCTACTGTAGATGACATCAGCCACCTGGTTATAATTTGGCATGGTTTTTTACTGGAGCATTGGCCCAAGAAAATGCATGGTGAAAAAAAGGGGAAAGAGCTCTGCGTAGTTGCATCTCTCTGTTGGCACACTTTTCTAATCTCCTCCAAATCTTATCATTGCTTGCCTAATTAGAATGCTAAGAGAAACATAGGGAATCTTCCTGTCAGTGCAAACATTTATGCTTATCTGATTGTGGCGATCCCACAGGGTCCCTGGACTTTTAACAGTCTATTGATCCCTGCGCCCCCACTGTGCTCACTTCCCTGCTGCCACCAACCAGTTACTCTCTGGTAAAACACTGAGCCCAGACAGTTGTTAAAAGTAAACAAAAAAACCCCAAGTTTATTTTACAGACATTAACAAGTTTATGTTTTCTCCTATAATATTCCTGTCAATATCTTAACTTTAGTTTCTTTACTGGCCTATTGTTGTTGTTGTTTAGTCATGTCTGACTCTTCGTGACCCCATGGACCAGAGCACGCCAGGCACTCCTGTCTTCCACTGCCTCCCGCAGTTTGGTCAAACTCATGCTGGTAGCTTCGAGAACACTATCTGACTATCTCATCCTCTGTCGTCCCCTTCTCCTTGTGCCCTCCATCTTTCCCAACATCAGGATCTTTTCCAGGGAGTCTTCTCTTCTCATGAGGTGGCCAAAGTATTGGAGCCTCAGCTTCAGGATCTGTCCTTCCAGTGAGCACTCAGGGCTGATTTCCTTCAGAATGGTTTGATCTTCTTGCAGTCTATGGGACTCTCAGGAGTCTCCTCCAGCACCAGAATTCAAAAGCATCCATTCTTCGGCGATCAGCCTTCTTTATGGTCCAGCTCTCACTTCCATACATCACTACTGGGAAAACCATAGCTTTAACTATATGGACCTATACCTTCCTAATAACTTCTGACTGAATATCTTAACTGTTTGACTGACTCCTCTTAACAAATTCTCTCCCTCTCTCACACCAGACTAGCCCAACCCACAGACTTATCTTCTCTGTCTCTTCTAACTCCAGACTGTCTTCTCAACCACCCTAACTCTAACTCCTCCCCTTGTTTTTCCATTGGTTAGTCAATTTACAATTAGTTAACCCTTTCCCTCTGAACCCAGTAGGATGTCGCACACCTAGGAGGGCAAACACCACACTGATGGAACAATCTTCCCTCTATTGTACATGTGCCTTGCTCTGGGGGTTTTCCTAACCCTCCAGATTGGATTTGGGGGAGGCAGGTGGGGCACAAAGGAAAAGAGCAGGGGGCAAGCCCCATGGCAATACCATGATCCAAGCACACTAGCTTAGCTGAATCTGGCCCATAGTAAAACTGGCCCATAGTGAAACAACTGCATTAAAACATCTATAATTAAAATATTGTTAATAAACAAGCCCATTAAAAGAGCACAATGGTTAAAAAACACACAGTTAAAACAATAAGAGTACAAATTCAATGAGCTGAACAGGATCTGGTGGGGTATCAATACTGATGGGGCCTTTCAAATGTTAGCAAGGATAACAATCCATGGTATTAGTCGCAGAATCGTAGAGTTGGAAGGGACCCCGAGAATCATCTAGTTCAACCCTCTGCAATGGTGGAATCTCAACTAAAGCATACATGATGGATGTCCTTCCAACTGCTGCTTAAAAATCTCCAAGGAAGAAGAGCCTACCAGCCCCTGAAGGAGTCCATTCCACTACCAAACAGCTCTTACTGCCAGCAAGTTTCTCCTTTCTTATAACTTGAATCCTTTGGTTTGAGTCCTACCTTCCAGAGCAGGAGAAAACAAATGGCTCCATTGCTTGAGATATCTGACGATGGCTATCAAATCTCCTCTTAGTCTCCTCTTTCCCAAGCTAAACATACCCAACTCCCTCAACTGTTCTTCATCAGGCTTGGTTTCCAGACCCTCCATCATCTAGTGCCACCGAAGAAGAAGCCTGTCTCCATGCCACCAGCGGCTCATAACCACCAGGCCATGGCACAGCCACCCAGATTCCTTTTGTTGCTCTTCATGCCCTTACTGGGTCCCAAAGGCTATGTTCCCTTCGGAACAACCTTCTGAGGGCTACATGGTGGTGCTGCGTGCAGTGAAAGGAAAAAGTGAGCAGAACAATGAACACAAATGTGTGTGATATTTACAATGCAGTCAAACCAGCAATGCATGTTTGTTAGACAGGCATATGAGAGGAGCTGAAGCTCAGAGTTTTCCTCTAAGTTTGCTAGGGAGAACTCTGACAAACATTCCCACTGTTCCTTAACAGGGGGAGGCCATAGCGATATATAATCTCCTCACCTGGCTAGGTGATTCCTCCTTGCTATTTGCTCTTTCACCTCATTCCAGAAATGTGAAGACATCTGCATGCCTGAGCTCTGTTGCTCAGACACCATTTTAAGCTAGACTTAAGCATGTCTTATAACTGTTACCATTTTAAGCCACCCTGAACAAAGCTGCTGAATCTGTTGCTCTTCAACAAGTATTCTGAACGAGTAAATGTTATTTTTTACCTTTTACAAGACTGTGTGATTATTGTTTTAAGGGAGAGAAAAGGGGGATACTAGGAAAATCCAGGCTGGCTTACTTAAACGAAGCCTCCCATTTAAGCTGCAAAGGGATGTGCTCTGCTGAACTCACACATATGAGGAAGGAAGGGTAATATCTAATAAATATATCCTTCCCTAGCATCTCTGCACATCTCTGCAAAAACTGCATTGATACAGCAGGCTAGTTTTGGCAGAAACTCGCATGCATCTCTCGCTGTCCTGCAGGCAGGCATAAGCACTCAAGGAATTGGTGAAGCAGGGCTGGTGTGGGATGTGGCCCAGGAAGAATTCCAAGGGCCAGGTCAGGAATTCTGGAGGGCCACATTCAGCCGCCACACCCCTTTCTTGGAATCAGTTTCCAGGTATTTCACTCCTGCTTCCCCTTTGCAGTGTCTCCTCAATCACAGAAAGTTTTGACAAGCGAAATCTTGGATCGGAGACTCGAGTACCAGGCTAACGAGATACAGAATTGCAGGGGAGGGAAGCCTGAGGACGACTCAAGTCTGCCAATCCTTCCCAAGTTAGGGCTAAATCTAAAACTGGCGATGCACATTATTAGATTCTGCCTTGCAAAGCTATAGAAACCCATAGCTTGCCATGCAGAGTTAATTTATGTGGCCATTAACAGCAAACTCCATTGTTAAATCATCACCCACGAAAAGCTATTGTGTGCCCAGCTTAGCTCTGTCCCACTCAGGCTGATAAAACGCTCTCCAGACAATTGCAATTATGAGTAATTTGTAAGAGTAATAAGAGCTGCTTTTTATTACAGCCAATAAAATCAATTTTTCTTTCAATTATCTTTCTAGGCTACAATGTGTAACAGCTGCCCCTTGGTGAATGCAGCGGAGAAAAGGAACTTTGGTTTTAAGGACAAGGCCTGATGCTAGGGGGTTTTCGTTTTATTTCATCCCTAACCTCTTCCTCTCCTCCTGGCTCCAAGTTTGTCATGGAAAGGAAGTGTTACCCATGCATAACCTAAGCCCCACTGATTTCAAAGGAACCTACAGATTGAGGGTTGCATTCCAGTGTTGCATTCCAGTGGACAGAACATCAAACTGTGACCTGAGGGACCAAATCTCCAGTCCAGGTGGCTATTACCAATGGAGGCTAAAGAGGTGAAGAAACTTAATATGAGAACTAATTGGCCAAAATATTCTGAGATTTTGGAACTAGAAAGTGGTGAATTTAAATTACAGAGCTTTGAGAAGATAAAGTCCAAGGTACGAGATTGGCTCCATTATTTTCAAATAATGGAGGCCTTTAAACAAGACAGGAAAATTGGATTCCAGGTGGAAAAATCGAAATTAGAAACTGAATTGTTAGAACCCAATACGAAGAATTTATCAAGGATGTATAACTTGCTGTTGAAGTGGAATACAATTGATGAGACAGTTAAATCAGCCATGATTAGATGGGCACAGGACTTAGGTCATGATATTATGTTTGCTGACTGGGAACAGTTGTGGACCACAGGTATTAAATTCACGGCTTGTAATGCCTTAAGAGAAAACATTATGAAAATGATTTACAGGTGGTACATGACCCCAGCCAAGCTTGCGAAGATTTATCATTTGCCCAATAATAAATGTTGGAAATGTAATGAGACCGAAGGTACCTTTTTTCACCTTTGGTGGACCTGCCCAAAGATTAAGGCCTTCTGGGAACTGATTTATAATGAAATTAAGAAAGTACTTAAATGTACTTTTCATAAGAAACCAGAGGCATTTCTTTTGGGTATGGTCGGCCAATTGGTGTCAAGGAGGGATAAGACCTTTTTTATGTACGCCACAACGGCAGCAAGGATCCTTCTAGCAAAGTATTGGAAGACACAAGAGTTACCCACGCTGGAAGAGTGGCAGGTGAAAGTGATCGACTTTATGGGATTGGCAGAAATGACCGGCAGAATCCGTGACCAAGAGAAAGAGACTGTGGAGGAAGACTGGAAGAAGTTTAAAGCATATCTTAAAAATTGCTATAAAATTGAGGAGTGTTAAAGTGTTAAGGGAAAGGAAGATGTATAATTACAGCTATATATATCTTTTGATTCAAAGTGTAATTGAAAGGAGAATAAGTTAAACTATAATTGGCTAAAAGGGTTGCTGAAAAATTTTGAAATTAGGATGCAAAAAGGGGAAGGTACGGGGAAGTCCGAGAAAAGAGGCTTATGAAAATGAGGTTAAGAAAGCAAAAATGTATGTATGTGTCTATGTTTGTTGTTGTTTGTATTGTTTGGTGTTGTTTCGTTGTTAAAATTGGAAAATTAATAAAAATTATTTTTAAAAAAACAACAAATCTCCAGTCCAGCATGAAGCTCGTATGGTGACTGTGATGGGATAGTGAGCTGCTTGTGCGTAAAAGCTTGATCCCTCTGGGGTTTGGCTGGTCATCCAAACCGATGCACTAACGGAGCCCCCAAAGCATGACTCCGTCAGTCGCTGGTAGAATCTGACAGTGGGCGTCTACGGAATTTACGCCAACATAAAAGCTCTTTGACAGACATGCGCTTTCGAGACTCTCTGCGTGACAGTTTCCGGCGAAGGGTGGGCGTTCCCAACGGGGGTCCCGTTACCTCTCCACTACTCTCACTGGAAGCATCCCAGAGCCTCCCCTCCGCTGTGACTCCTGCACTCCCCCTGCTGGTTCCCTCTTCTACTGCAGATTCTCTCCTATTCTCCTGTAGCCTGTCCACCACCTGTCTCTCCGATGGCAGTTCCCTGACATCCACCTCCCCCCCAGGGCCCCCTTCACCCCCTCCCGCCTCCTCTCCCACTGGCGGTGAGGGCGGAAAGCCCCTGAAGGAACTCTCCTCGTCGTCCGAGGATTCTAACACTTCCAGCCACGGCGTACCGTCTCTCTCCCCGTCTTCCTCTTCTTCGTCGGAGTCGGCTTCTTCACCCACCCCTGACTCTGGGAACCCTTCAAACTCTCCTTCCTCATCGGTGGTCCCAAAGTGTTCCCTTCTAAATCGAGCCACGGGTTGCGGTTTTCTTGGGAAACGCTGATGAAATGTTTCTATTAAAACCTCGTCATTGACTACCTCTGCTGGTACCCAAGTGTTTTCCGACTCTGCTTCCCCCTCCCATTCTACCAGATATTCCACCTGATTCCCCTTCCACCTGGAATCAATGATTCCTGCCACATTCATGTCGCGCTCTCTCTCTTCTATCACGGGCGTTTGGGTGGCCTCTCTCTCATGCTCCCCCCACTCGCGTCCCTCTCGGTACGGCGACAGTAATGACCTGTGAAATACTGGGTGTAATTTCATGTGACTGGGCAGCCTGAGTTTGAATGCCACTGGGTTGACCTGCTGTATGACCTCAAAGGGTCCCAATCTTTTGGGCCTCAATTTCTTACTCCCGCCCTTGAACGGTAGCCCTTGGGTGGACAACCACACCCGGTCCCCCACCCTTATAGTTTCACCTTCCCTCCTATTTCTGTCTGCTTGCTTCTTATATTCTTCCTTGGCTTTCTCTAAGTTAAGTTGAAGCTGACGGTGGATCGCCTCCATCTCTTCAAAAAAATATTCCGCCGCCGGCATGCTCCACCTCTCCCCTCCCTCTCCTGGGAATGCCCGGGGGTGACACCCATAATTTGCCAGGAAGGGACTCATCCCTGTGGACACGTTCTCCGCGTTGTTGTAGGCAAATTCTGCTAGAGGTAACTTATCCACCCAATCATTTTCTCTGTCTTTTACATAACACCTCAGGTATTGTTGTAAAACCCCATTTGCCCTTTCCGCTTGCCCATTGGTTTCTGGGTGCCGGGCAGTTGAGAAATTGAGTTCTACGTGCAGTAATGTGATGGCCTGGGATTCCGATTCAGAGGATGAACCAGAGGAATCCCAGCCTGCACAGGAGTCCCCGCCTCCAGGGCCGGCTGAACTGGGGCAAGGCCTAGATGCTGAAGAGCCTGCACCTGTGGCAGAGCACCAGGAGCTGGCCCCAGGTGAAACCCTTCAGGCCCCAGAGGGGCTTGAAGACTCAGTGGCTACAGGTGAGCCTCCTCCAGGGCCCAGTAACCCTTCGGCCTCTCCTGATCTGCAGAGGCTTAGGGCAGAGAGGCGAAGGGAACTGGTTGCTCCCAGGAGGAGTGCTCGCCTTAAGGCCAGAGGAGGCGGGGCTCCTGGGGGCCGGGACCGCCCCTGGCCTTAGAAGAGGATAAAAGCCCAGTCAGCCCGGTCCCAGGTTGCGGGAGCAACGTCGTTGTTGGCTTTGGACCTTCCTGTGTTCCTGTTCCCTGCTCGGCCTCCTGTTCCTGACCATCCGGTGCTCCTGTTCCCTGCTCGGCCTCCTGTTCCAGCGTTCCTGTTCCCCGCCCGGCTCTCCGCCTCGGACCTCGCCCCTCTTCGTGTGGACTCAGACTACGCTCACGGTACCTTTCCCCCGGGTCCAGCACAGTTTGCTCCCGCCACACCCGCACTCCCCCTTCGTTGGGGTGCGTTCGGGAAGAGCCAGAAGCCATGGCTGACCAGGTGGCTGCGCTGGTGGCTTTGGCCCAGAAGAACCAGGCCTTGACTCACACCGTGCAGCAGCTCAGCGACGCGGTTACGGCACTTCAGCAGCGCTTGGAAGCCCTACCGGCTCCTGGGGCCGACGCCCCGGCTCCTGGCAAGTACCCAGTGGCTTTGCCCGAGAAATTTGATGGAGCCCCGGCCAGCTTTCCCATGTTCCTCGCCCAAGCCAAGCTGTATATTCAGGGGCGAGCCCGGAACTTCCCTGACGACCGCACCAAGGTGCACTTTTTGATTAGTTTGTTAAAGGACCAGGCGGCCAAGTGGGCGTTGCCGCTACTCAGGCAAGACTCCCCCTTGCTGGCAGACTATACGGGGTTTTGCAATCTTTTGGAGGCCGCGTTCGGCAACCCCCAGAAAGGGAGTCAAGCCAACCGGGCGATTCGGCAGTTGAAACAGGGCGAGTCCACGGTGGCCGCATATACCACGGAGTTTCGGCTGTTGGCACAGGACTTGACCTGGAACGACTCGGCATTGCGGGACCAGTATCTCGAAGGGCTTTCGGACGAGATACTGGACCAGCTGGCCACAATGGAACGCCCTACCACGCTAGACACTCTCATTCAACGGAGTCTACAGATAGACGATCGGCTGGAGGATCGTCGCCAGGCCCGGGGCCGACGACACCTCCAGTTCTCGGCACCAGTTTCTTCCGGCAGCCCCACGGTCACAACTGAGTTATCGGAGGAGCCTATGCAGCTCGGGGCAGTGCGGCCACGCCTTTCCCCCGCAGAGAAGGTGCGGCGTCGGGAGGGGAATCTATGTCTCTACTGTGGCGGAAGTGGACACTACGCTCGGTCCTGCCCTGAGAAACGCCAGCCGCAGGGAAACTGCCAACCCCCAGTAGCTGATGGCCCTAGCTACCGGGGGTCCCAAACAGCGCAGAATGGGCCCGCACCAATGGACTTGCAACATCTTATGGTTCCGGTACGTTTATACCCTCCAGGTGGGCCCTGGATTCTTACCCATGCTTTGGTGGATTCAGGAGCAACCCGTTCTTATATGGACGCTGCTTTTGCTGCCCATCATCAGGTGCCACTTCGGAACAAGCCAGAACCGGTCCAGGTGGAAGCAATTGACGGACGGCTTCTATGTTCAGGAGCCGTTACTCAGGAGACCCAGCCCCTGGTCCTGTGTCTCCAGCAGCACCGGGAGTTGCGAACTTTGGACATTGCCTCTATGCCCCGGTTCCCCCTCGTGCTCGGGATGGACTGGCTGGAAGCTCACAACGTTCAGATTGACTGGGTCAAACGGACTGTGCACTTCCCAGACCCATGTTCCCATGCTCAATCCGAGACGCTGGCGGCCGCGCCCACGGAGGAGGCAGCACCCACGCTCCCAGCCGTGTACCAGGACTACCAGGACGTGTTCGAGGAACGGGGGGCAGACCAGCTGCCGCCGCATCGGCCTTTTGACTGCGGCATAGACCTCCAGCCCGGAGCGCCCTTACCAGTGAGTCGCTTATATTCTCTAACAGAGCCAGAGCGCGAGGCTTTGCAGGACTTCTTGCGCAAGAACCTGGAGCGTGGGTTCATTAGGCCTTCCACCTCGCCTACCGCGGCACCAGTGCTCTTTGTTAAGAAGAAATGTGGGGAACTTCGCCCTTGCCATGATTACCGAGCCCTGAACAAAATTACCATCCCAGACCGGTACCCCTTGCCCCTTATCTCGGAGTTGCTGGAGCGGGTGCAAGGGGCACAGGTGTTCACCAAGCTGGACCTCCGGGGGGCCTACAACTTGATTCGGATCCGAGCCGGGGATGAGTGGAAGACAGCATTTGGGACCCGGTACGGGCAGTTCGAATACTTGGTTATGCCTTTCGGTTTGTGCAACGCGCCTGCTGTGTTCCAACGCTACATCAACCACGTGTTCCAGGACTTGTTAGACAAGTACGTGGTGGTGTACTTGGATGACATACTGGTTTACTCCCGTGACCCAGCTCACCATGAGGGACATGTCCGGACCGTGCTGCAGCGCTTGCGTGAGCACCGTTTGTACCCAAAGCTCAGCAAGTGCGAGTTCCATCAGCGGACTGTGGACTTCCTTGGACACCGGCTCTCTCCAGATGGGGTGCAGATGGACCCTGGGAAGGTGGCAGCGGTTCGAGAATGGGCGGCACCCCGGAACTGCAAGGACCTACAGCGTTTCCTGGGGTTCGCCAACTACTACCGGACCTTCATCGCAGATTATGCTCATCGCACCACCCCGTTGACCCGGCTACTGCGCCCAAAGACGCCGTTTTCCTGGGACAAGGAGGCAGAGGAGGCGTTTCAGGGGTTGAAGGCCTGTTTCCAGAGGGCGCCAATCTTACAACATCCTGACCCCTCTCGACCCTTTGTGGTGGAGACCGACGCCTCCAGTACGGCTCTCGGTGCCGTCTTGTCTCAACAGAATGGACCTGAAGCGCCACTCTTACCCTGTGCCTTCTATTCCCGCCAGCTCCTACCAGCGGAGCGTAACTATACTGTGTGGGAGCGGGAACTACTGGCCATCAAGGTGGCCTTTGAGGTCTGGCGCCACCATCTTGAGGGGGCACGACATCCGGTGGAGGTGAGAACCGACCACCGGAACCTGGAGTACCTCCAGACCACCCGCAAGCTGAACCAAAGACAGATCCGGTGGGCGTTGTTCTTTTCCCGGTTCCAGTTCCGGATCCGCTACATCCCTAGCTCTCAGAACCAGAAGGCGGATGCCCTGTCCCGGAAACCTGAAGACAACTCAGACACGGTACAGCAAGCAGAACCCACCACGATCCTACCTCCAGCTGCATTCCTGGCCACCCAGGAGGCGGAGCCACTGCAGGCTCGGGTGCGGAAACAGCAGCGGGTCGACGCTTGGGCCCAGGAACGACTCCAGGAGCTGGCTGAAGGGTCCAGCCCACAGTATCTGGGGCTGGTCCTGCATCAGGGCCTTCTGCTGCACCACGGTCGTCTGTACATCCCGCCAGGGCCACTGCGGCTGGAGGTTCTCCGGATGGCCCATGATGCCCCAGCAGCGGGGCACTTTGGACGGTATCGGACCACCCATCTGGTCAGTCGTGAGTTTTGGTGGCCCCGCCTGAAGGCTGATGTGGCTCGATACGTTGCTGGTTGTGATGTCTGCCGGCGCGCCAAGGGCCCTACCGGGCGACCCCCCGGCCTACTTCAGCCATTGCCAGTTCCACCGCGCCCTTGGCACACGGTTTCGTTGGACTTTGTAGTGGACTTACCCCCGTCTCGTGGTTGTACCTGCCTCCTAGTTTTCTCCGACCATTTCACCAAGATGGTGCACTGCGCCCCCTGCCCATCTGTACCCACAGCCAAGGAAACCGCTCAGCTGTACCTTCAGCATGTCTTCCGCCTGCATGGCCTACCTGAGCGCGTGGTGTCCGACCGGGGCGTTCAGTTCACATCCCGGTTCTAGCGAGCATTACACCAGACCCTCGGGACAGAGGTCTGCCTCTCGTCAGCCTACCACCCACAGACCGATGGCCAGACGGAACGGGCGAACGCGGTGCTGGAGCAGTACCTCCGGTGTTACTGCAGCTACCAGCAGGATGACTGGGTCGACCACCTGGCATTGGCGGAGTTCGCCTACAACAACGCGGTGAATGCGTCCACCCAGCAGACCCCGTTCCAGGCCAGTTACGGTTATCATCCACGGCTGTTTCCAGATGTGCTGCCGGCATCCGCGGTCCCGGCGGTGACAGAGTGGTTTCAAGAGCTCCAGTCCCAGCAACAGCTTTTGGTGGAGCAACTGCACCAGGCCAAGGAAGCGTACAAAGCCCAGGCCGACCGCCACCGCCAGGTGGGGCCGGAACTTCGCGTCGGTGACCTGGTTTGGCTCTCCACTCGCCACCTCCACCCCTCTCGACCTTCGCGGAAGTTGGACGCCCGATTCACCGGCCCGTTCCCTATCGTGGACCAAGTCTCTCCTGTGGCATTCCGTCTCCGGTTACCCGCAACCCTGAAGGTTCACCCGGTCTTCCACAGGTCCCTTCTGAGTCCAGTGGCCCCACCCGACGAGTTCCACCCGAACCGTCCCCGACCGCAGCCAGTGTTGGTTCAGGGAGAGCCTGAGTACGAGGTGGAACGCATCCTGGACTCCCGATACCGCAGGGGAAAGCTGCAGTATCTCATTGACTGGAAGGGGTACGGACCGGAGGACCGTTCCTGGGAACCAGCGGCCAACGTCCACGCACCTGCCTGCCTCCGAGAGTTCCATGCGACGTACCACGGCAAGCCGGGTCCGGACCCTCGGTTGAGGGGGGGGCCTGGGAGGGGGGATGGTGTGATGGCCTGGGATTCCGATTCAGAGGATGAACCAGAGGAATCCCAGCCTGCACAGGAGTCCCCGCCTCCAGGGCCGGCTGAACTGGGGCAAGGCCTAGATGCTGAAGAGCCTGCACCTGTGGCAGAGCACCAGGAGCTGGCCCCAGGTGAAACCCTTCAGGCCCCAGAGGGGCTTGAGGACTCAGTGGCTACAGGTGAGCCTCCTCCAGGGCCCAGTAACCCTTCGGCCTCTCCTGATCTGCAGAGGCTTAGGGCAGAGAGGCGAAGGGAACTGGTTGCTCCCAGGAGGAGTGCTCGCCTTAAGGCCAGAGGAGGCGGGGCTCCTGGGGGCCGGGACCGCCCCTGGCCTTAGAAGAGGATAAAAGCCCAGTCAGCCCGGTCCCAGGTTGCGGGAGCAACGTCGTTGTTGGCTTTGGACCTTCCTGTGTTCCTGTTCCCTGCTCGGCCTCCTGTTCCTGACCATCCGGTGCTCCTGTTCCCTGCTCGGCCTCCTGTTCCAGCGTTCCTGTTCCCCGCCCGGCTCTCCGCCTCGGACCTCGCCCCTCTTCGTGTGGACTCAGACTACGCTCACGGTACCTTTCCCCCGGGTCCAGCACAAGTAAGCTCATAAGTTTCCTCCAGAACCTGGAAGTAAATTGTTTCCCTCTGTCGCTGACCACCCTCAAGGGGGCGCCATGCAACTTGAAAATATGTTCTACAAACAACTTGGCGGTTTCCTCCGCTGTGACTGCATGTGAACAAGCTATAAAATGACACATCTTGGTTAATTGATCTACCACCACCATGACAGCTGTTTTGCCTTTGGATTTTGGCAGGTCCGTCATAAAATCTATGGATACTGCCTCCCATGGCCTTTCGGGCGTGGGTAAGGGTTGTAATAGCCCCGCTGGCGCCACCCTCTCTCCTTTCGCTCGCTGGCACCTGTCGCAACCCCTGACATATTCCCGTACGTCCTCCCTCACCTTGGGCCACCAAAACTCCCTGGTAACCAACCACATGGTTTTGTGCTGTCCAAAATGTCCCGCTGTGGGGCTGTCATGCAACTGCTTGAGTACTCTGCCCCTCAGTTCCCCGTCGGGTATGTACAGTGCCCCTTTGTAATACAACGCCCCGTTCTTTTCTTCGAACCCCCCTGTGTTCTCCTCTGTCCTCCGGAGCTCTCTGAGTTTCTCTTGGGCGTATTCATCGTTCTCCGTACCCTCTATCAGTTCCCTCTGCCCCACCAATGCCGCCCCACACACCCAGCGGTCTTCAGGGATTACATGCCTTGCCTCAGGCGCTCCCTCCCCCTCTAAGTACTCAGGTTTCCTGGAAAGAGCGTCCGCCCTCACGTTCTCGGAGCCGGGCACGTAACGAATCTCAAAGTGGAATTTGGAGAACTCCTGGGCCCATCTCACTTGTCTCTGGTTCAGCACTCGGGCTGTTCTCCAGTATTCCAGATTTTTGTGGTCAGTTCGGACTTGAACCTTGTGCTGCGCCCCAATCAGCAAGTGCCGCCATTTCCGGAATGCTTCATGAATGGTGAGCAGTTCTCGGTCGTACACTGTGTAGTTCCTCTCTGATTTGTTCAACTTCCGCGAGAAGAATGCACACGGTCTCCATTCAGACGTATCTTTTCCCGGCTGGAGAAGAACGGCCCCCACCGCTCGGTCTGACGCGTCAGTCTCCACTCTCATTGGTTGTTGTAGATCCACGTGCAAGAGTTGCTCTTCCGACGCAAACGCCTGCTTTAAGCGTTCGAACGCTTGTTGCGCTTCTCCCGTCCAAACAAA
Source organism: Podarcis erhardii (assembly GCF_964252035.2). Taxonomy (NCBI): domain Eukaryota; kingdom Metazoa; phylum Chordata; class Lepidosauria; order Squamata; family Lacertidae; genus Podarcis; species Podarcis erhardii. Next base: position 11,106,157 of record NC_138500.1, on the reverse strand, counting down.
TTTCTTTTTGCTACTAAGACAATCCGTGATGGGCGCTGTTAAATGGGCAAAGTTTTTGATGAACTTCCTATAGAAGTTTCCGAAGCCCAGGAACCTTTGCACGTCCTTCTTGGTCTTTGGTGTTTTCCATTCCAGTACCGCTTGAACCTTGCTGGGATCCATGGCCAATCCCTTGTCAGACAACCGGTACCCCAGGAATTCCACCTCCTTGGTATGAAACTGACACTTCTCCAGTTTCACCCACAGCCGGTTTTCTCGCAGCTTGCTCAGTACCTCTCTTACATCTCGCACATGCTGCTCCTCATTGTCTGAGTACACCAGAACGTCATCTAAGAACGCTACGCAGTTCTTGTAGAGCAGTGGCCCCAGGACGTGATTCATGAATGATTGAAAACAGGCGGAACCCCCTTGTAATCCGAAAGGCATAACGGTGTACTCAAAGGCCCCCAAGGGGGTGAACATAGTGGTCTTCCACTCATCCCCCTTTCTCACACGTATCAAGTTATATGCCCCCCTAAGGTCCAGCTTGGTAAAAATTTTCCCTTTTCTCACCCGTGTTAGAATGTCATCAATTCTGGGCATAGGGAAAGTCACTGGTTCTGACACTGCATTTAGGGCCCTGAAATCACATACAAGCCTGGGCTTGCCCGTGTTTTTTTTGTCCACAAAGAACACTGGGCTGCCCCCCACCGCTCGTGACTCTCTGATGAAACCTCGCTTGAGATTCTTGTCAATGAACTCCCTTAACTCCTGCATCTCACTGTCTGACATTGCATACAGCTTGCCCACTGGCAATTGTGCTCCTGGGAGTAAGGTAATTTGACAATCAAAGGGTCTGTGCGGGGGCAGTTTATCTGCTTCTTTTTCGCTGAATACGTCAAGCAAGTCAGCGTATTGTGGTGGCACCCTCCCTTTGTCCATCACTTCCATCCCTGCTAGAGTGCCCCTGGCGCCTGCCTGAGCCTCTCCCTCCTTGCAGTGTTCTAGGCAATGTGCTGATCCAAAGGAAACCACTCTCTGATGCCAGCCTACTAGCGGATCGTGTAGCGCCAGCCAGCTCATACCCAAGATAATAGGAGCTCCTCCCAAGGTGGCTACGTTAAACGCTATCAGTTCGGTGTGTCGTGCCACCCTCATTATCATTGGTACAGTCTGTTGGCTCACTTCTCCTCCCAACAGCTCCCTCCCATCAATCGTGGTAACCTGCAAAGGCTTACTCAATGGGATAGTCTGTATTTGGTGTGCAGCTGCAAACTCTTTGCTCATGAAATTACATGAGCTACCTGAATCCAATAGCGCCTTTATCTTCAGTGGGTGTCCGTTTGCCAGTTCCAGCAACACCTCTATCACAAGCGCTGGTCTTGGAGGTTCCGGCGTGGGCACATTCATTACTCCCTGGCCTGGCTGCTGTGCCCTGATGTTGGCAACCAGGCGTTGGCTTTTACTGGCTCCGTGATTTCTTCTTCCTCCTTCCCCCCAACAGTTCCCGCCATCCCTTGCCATTCCTTCCTTTGCGGACAGACTCTGGCAAAGTGACCTGGCTGTTGGCAGAGATAGCATCTCTTGCCGCTCTTTCCCTCCTTCTTCCGCCCTTCACTGGTGTTTGAAACTGCGCGTGCGCGCGCTGTTCCAAGTTCCATCGGCTCTGCTGGCGGGAAAGGCTGCTCCGGAATCTCTGGAATGCGGAAGTCCTTCCAACGTTCCCCCTTTCCTTCCCGCTTTTCCATAGCTCTAGCTTCCTGGTGTGCCCCAATGGACAGCGCTGATTTAGTCAGCTGATCCATAGACTCCGCCCTAGGCGCCCGGGAAAGTTCATCTTTCACTGCCGGAGAGAGACCTTCTTCAAACAGCATTTGAATAGGTTCACTAGCAAGGTCCCACCCAAGTCTATGAATCAGCATGGTGAACTCAGTCCAGTACTCACGTACAGATCGGCTCCCCTGTTTACACGCCATTAACTGCCTGCGCACCACTCCCTGCTCGATCTCGCTGGAAAACATCAAGTCCATGGCGCGGAAAAACTTCATTGTGTCCTTTAAGATTTCATTATTGGCTGCCATCAGGGGCCGAACCCAGTCCCTCGCCCCTCCCTCTAGATGGCCAATCACGTACGCCACTCTAGAGTTCTCGTCGGGGAAGTCATCAAACAGTAGATTGAGAGCATATTGCATCTCTGTCCTAAAGGCTTGATAGTTCCGGGGATCCCCCCCAAATTTCTGCACCAGTCCAGGCACCCGTCTGGCAAGTGGGGTGGTCTTCCCCTTATCTGCATCTTGAGCCCTCCTCTCCTCGAGCCTCGCCGTTTGCAGTGCCAGCTGGACCTCCAACGCCCTGTACCTTTGTTCCAGGCTTGGATCTGCGCCAGCTCCCGCTCCTGCTCCTCCGGTTCCGGATGGTTCGCTCATGATGCCTTCTGCTTGCACAAGCTGCTTTCAAAGTCTGTCAGATTGCTGTGATGGGATAGTGAGCTGCTTGTGCGTAAAAGCTTGATCCCTCTGGGGTTTGGCTGGTCATCCAAACCGATGCACTAACGGAGCCCCCAAAGCATGACTCCGTCAGTCGCTGGTAGAATCTGACAGTGGGCGTCTACGGAATTTACGCCAACATAAAAGCTCTTTGACAGACATGCGCTTTCGAGACTCTCTGCGTGACAGTTTCCGGCGAAGGGTGGGCGTTCCCAACGGGGGTCCCGTTACCTCTCCACTACTCTCACTGGAAGCATCCCAGAGCCTCCCCTCCGCTGTGACTCCTGCACTCCCCCTGCTGGTTCCCTCTTCTACTGCAGATTCTCTCCTATTCTCCTGTAGCCTGTCCACCACCTGTCTCTCCGATGGCAGTTCCCTGACAGTGACCTTGGGCCAGACACTGCCTCTAAGCCTAACCTACCTCACAGGGTTGTTGCGGGGATTAAATAGGAAGGCAGGTAGAATCATGTATGCCACCTGGAGCTCCTTGGAGAAAAAAGATAGGATACCATATAAATGCAATAAACCATAGTAAAGGTAAAGGGACCTCTGACCATTAGGTCCAGTCGCGGATGATTCTGGCGCTCATCTCGCTTTACTGGCTGAGGGAGCCGGCGTACAGCTTCCGGGTTATGTGGCCAGCATGACTAAGCCGCTTCTGGCGAACCAGAGCAGCGCACGGAAACGCCGTTTACTTTGCTTCAGGATGAGAACAGAAATCTCGCTGCAGCAGTGCAGCGGCAGCGGGAGGCCCCATTAGCTAAAGTGGTGTTTCAGGTTAAAAACAGTTTCAGGTTAAGAACGGACCTCCAGAATGAATTAAGTTCTTAACCCGAGGTACCACTGTATCTACTTGCACTTTGACGTGCTTTCGAACTGCTAGGTTGGCAGGATCAGGGACTGAGCAACAGGAGCTCACCCTGCCGCAGGGATTTGAACCGCCAACCTTCTGACCGGCAAGCCCAAGGCTCTTTGGTTTAGACCACAGCGCCACCCACGTCCCTTAATAAACCATAGTAAACATATGTAAATCCCATGCAGAGTTGGCCCCATTGACATTAATAGAGGTAAGATAGGGTCATTAATTTCAGGGGGTGTACACTGAGTGAAACCTTGTTGAATACAGTCCTCATCCTATGAAACTTACCAAAACACCCCATTAGTATTGGCACCCCACCAGATCCTGTTGAGGCAAGCATGCCCCTGAATTGAACTTGTGGTCTTTTTTTAAAAAAAAAAAAACAACAACAACTGTTATGCTGTTTCAATGGGCTTGTTTATTATAAGTATCTTAACTATGAATGTTTTGATGCAGTTGTTTTACTATCAGCCAGTTTCAACTAACCTGGTGTGCTAGTGGTTGAATGCAACCCCAATCCTATTGGAAGTAGGGCCCATTCAATTTAGTGTGGGATCCTGTAAGTAAAAGTGCAGGAGATGACTGCTTTCAACACAACTAAAGGTAAAGGTAAAGGTACCCCTGCCTGTACGGGCCAGTCGTGTCCGACTCTAGGGTTGTGCGCCCATCTCACTTAAGAGGCCGGGGGCCAGCGCTGTCCAGAGACACTTCTGGGTCAGGTGGCCAGCGTGACGAAGCTGCTCTGGCGAGCCAGCACCAGCGCAGCACACGGAAATGCCGTTTACCTTCCCGCTATAAAGCGGTACCTATTTATCTACTTGCACTTAGGGGTGCTTTCGAACTGCTAGGTGGGCAGGAGCTGGGACCGAAAGACGGGAGCTCACCCCGCTGCGGGGATTCGAACCGCCGACCATATGATCGGCAAGTCCTAGGCACTGAGGTTTTACCCACAGCGCCACCCACGTCCCTTTCAACTAGCTTTCTCCAAATCAGCATCTTTGTGTGGTTTCCTGTATGACTGGCTAGAGATCAATAAACTTGTCAGTTTTGGTTCCTCCCAGTCTCTCACTTTTTGAACTTTAAGTCCAGTTCAATCCATTTCTGCATCAGCTTGCGATTTCTTTTTTCAAAGCCCCCACAAAAATCCATGCAACTTTCATGTGCATTTCTTCCAGTGTACTCATTTTTGTATGCAATTCCCCCCCAATAGAAGTCATTTTTAAAATCACTAATATGCACATTTTAAGTGTGTGCATGGCATTGTCTTATGCTCCCCCTCCCCTTTTTTTTGAGAACTGTACAGTGGTACCTCGGGTTACATACGCTTCAGGTTACATATGCTTCAGGTTACAGACTCCGCTAACCCAGAAATAGTGCTTCAGGTTAAGAACTTTGCTTCAGGATAAGAACAGAAATCGTGCTCCGGCGGCGCGACAGCAGCAGGAGGCCCCATTATCTAAAGTGGTGCTTTAGGTTAAGAACAGTTTCAGGTTAAGAACAGACCTCCGGAATGAATTAAGTTCTTAACACGAGGTACCACTGTATTGCAAAATGTGGAGATGAGAATCTGGGAGGGCAATTGCAGTTTTGTTCCCCTATTGGTTTGGGAAGTAGCTTTGTATTAAAACACGAACCAGGCAGATGTCTTTCTGATCCCTCGCTCTGGGGACAGAGCAACTGGGCTGCTGTGGAGCTAGCCGCCGCCGCCCCATCCCTGGTTCACTGCTCCTCAATTTCTGAGCTGCCGTTTCCTTGTTATCATAGTGCCTGAAACTCTCTTAAGTCAAGAGCTCAGTATTTGCATGAATTCCCCCAGGAACTGGGAAGGAACTGTTCCAAGGCCCTCGGGGGCTAAGTGTGCATGCTGAAACATATGAATAAACCTGTCAGTTTTGCAAATCATTAGGAAGGGATGGCTTTAGGGTTGATTTAAATAGGGACTGCTGTGCCTGAGGATTTGGAGCACAGCGGAATGTTCCGCTTCCATTATTTCTCGTGCTCCATTCAGGGTTAATTGCAATGTTACCGGCCGTTGTGTGGATGTCCTTTTAGAGAACAATTAACAGTGGGAAGAAACTGAAATTTCACCCCGGCCAAAAGACAGGAAGGACCCTTGGGGCGCTAGGTGGGGTGAAAGCACAAACACTGAGCAGGATGAGGATGCCACCCAAAGGTGTGATTTCTGGCTCATTCAGGGGGGGGAAAATCCCCTTTGTCTCCTGTACTGACTGGTCAGCTCACCCCTCTTTCTCTTTGGGGAAAGGCAGTAGCTCATCTGCCTTGTACACAGAAAGTTCCAGGTTCAATACGCAGTACCTCCAGGTCCATAGGATCATAGAAAGCTGCCTTGTACCTTGGTCCATGTAGCTTGGTATTGTCTACACTGACTGGCAGCCTCTCCCAACGCTACTTGGCAATGCCAAGGATTGAACCTGGAACCTTCTGCATGCAAAGCAGATGCTCAACCACTGAGCTAGAACCCTAGGCTATGTCACAGCTACAGAACATGAGGTTTCCTGTTTGAAACTTTCAAGGATCACACCCCTGCCGCCGCCTCAATTGAAACCATCGTCTATTTCCTGCCTTTCACTTTCATATGTGTTCATTCATCAGTCTGTTCCATTATACATCACTCTACAATTCTGTGTGTGTGTGTGTGTGTGTGTGTGTGAGAGAAAAATCAGTACATAAATCCACATCATGAAATATGGATTTAAATATGTATACAGTGGTACCTTAACCAAAGTACTTAATTTGTTCTGGAGGTCTGTTCTTAACCTGAAACTGTTCTTAACCTGAAGCACCACTTTAGCTAATGGGGCCTCCTGCTGCTGCCATGCCGCCGGAGCACAATTTCTGTTCTCATCCTGAAGCAAAGTTCGTAACCTGAAGCAATATTTCTGGGTTAGCGGAGTCTGTAACCGGAAGCGTATGTAACCCGAGGTACCACTGTATCAGGTGAATGCATGCTTTTCTAAACTTATTTTGTCTTAATTTCAAATCAATTTTGATACAGTGTCTGAGCCAAAAATTGCATTGTAAAATTCAGAAAAGTGGCAAATGCAAAAGTTGATTAAACTCTGCTCCGTATATTAATTCAAGAGGTGCAAACGAGACCAATTTGCTTAAAAATGCAAGCCAAACAAACTTCTACTCCATCCCTAGTATATAGCCGGATGGAAACTTTCTGATTTTGATCGTTTTTTAGGCTATTTTGGGGGGCAGAAGGACACACAGCAGGAGCAGCTACTAGACGCTTCTGCAATTAGCTTTCAGAAAGGTGCTGGGGATTTTCTGTTAGGGCTGTCACTTTCAGTAGGCGAGCTGATGTTTTAATGAAGATATGGGGCTTGCAAGTAGCTTTGTGGTTTGCTTTCTCCTGCCACACCACTGCCTCATGACAGGCTGGGGCTCCTCTTCTGTCCACTGAGCTGGGACTTAGTCAAACACAGATCCTGCCATGCTGGAAGGAGGCCAGGATTCAGGACAGACAAAAGGAAGTAGTTTTTCACACAGCACAGAATTAAACTATGGCATCTGCTCTCGCAAAAGGTGGAATGATGACAGCCATCAATTTCAAATCATTTTACTTGTATGCCGCCTTTCCAAAATTAAAACCATGCTTAAGGCGGTTTGCAATATATATATATATAAATTGCATAACTAGAAATGTAACTACAAAAGCAGTCATAAACAATAAATAAAACATCAAAGAGTGCACAACCAAATCAAACAATTTCCACAAAATAATAAAATTCAAAATAAATATGCAAAAAATTAACATTACCAACAGCAACAACACCCCAGCCCACGAATTAGTTCAGCAGCCTCAGCTTTTGTAGCTGGAGTCAGTTGACTGGCTTAAACAAAAGATTTGAGCAGTCCGTGGCAGATAAGGCTATTAGTGGCAACTTACCACATTGGCAATGTTCTTCATCCAGTGTCAAGGCAGTATGTCTCTGAATCCCAGTTGCTGGGAATCACAAGTGGGGAAAGCACTGTTGCATCTGTGTCCTGTTTTTGAGCTTCACGTCTGGTTAGCCACTATGTGAACAGTATGCTGAACCAGATGGGTCTCCTTCGGCCTGATCCAAAAGGGCTCTTCCTATGCTCTTAATCCACTAGTTGTTCACCAGCCTAGAACCTTATTGTTGCTATCAGAAAATCTGCCCCCAGTAATATTGGCCTTGTCCCTCCTGAGGTCACATCAATTGTTGGTGTTATATGGAACTTGGGATGCAGACTTATTTGGGCCTTCCAGTATTTACTTATGTTTCTAGAGGACTTCTATCATGCTTCTTGACTAAAGCACCCCGAGAAGCTCACAACCTTCCCCAAATGCAATGAATGCAACCAGAGCCACATTCTTTAAACCAGTGATGGATGTTTAACAATTTTGAGGATAATATCAAAGACCCTGGCCCAAAGTGTATAAACAATTCTGCATTCCCAACAAGCATGAAAATGTGTTCCAAGGTTCCCATTATGTGTGGGATGTGATACATAAATAGCAGTCAAGTACAACATTCCTTGTTTTCCTAGAGTGAACATGCAAGGGGATGTTTGGTCCAGCCAGTCGGAACTTCCTTTTTCTTCCTGGGCTGGGACAAACTTCCTTTTGCATGTGACTAGAGGTGGGCATGACCTTACCTGTGCAGGTAACAAAAGCACAGGGCACACAGCACTCTCTCTCTTTTTAACTTCCTCCATCGTAGGACCAGCAGCTTTATAGCTAGAGATGCTCTGTTGGCTTCAGCCAACAGAGGTCAAAGGGACTATCTCCATATAGGATAGACCCACATGTATATACTTTGTAACTAAGTCTGCCTTCAGGGATCCATCTGTGAACTGAATGTGTGAGTAAACTTCTTTTATATACTTTATGCAAGATTTATTCTTTTAGGAGGGTTATAAGGGGACTTACCAGGAATCTAATATTAAGATTCATATTAAGCAAGTCTGCAACAAGCTACCCGATGTGGGTTTAAAAGGAGAATGTAAAACTCTGCTAAGTTATAGAACTTGCTAGCGCAAGTTAGGAAGGATATTATTAAACAATATATCCTTTCCTGCCTCCCTGAACATTCCCACATTATGAACCATACTGAAACCCTCAACAGTTTGTGGCCTGCCACTTCTCTTTCTCACCCAAGCTTATCAGGGGTGTTGAAGAGTCACATGAAGCCTTCCATCAGCACCCAGAGGCTCATGAAACCACAGGAATTGTGATCTGGATAATATTTGGCAAGCTGACTTGTGAGCAGATTTTTGAACGTGTTGTTAAACTTCAAAAAGCAAATATAAATCCTGCAAATCAAGGATGGGGAACTGGTGGACCTCCAGCTGTCATTGGTCTCCAACTCCCATCAAGCCAAGACAGCTTGACCAGTGGTCAGTAATTACAGGGAGAGTCCTAGATAAAAAGATACCTTAGGGCCTGCTGCAACAAAATAAAATAAAATGCCTGCTTTGTGCAGAATCTGTCACAAAAGTCAGTGTGTTTTGACTTCGACATATGGAAAAGGAAATGTTGACATTTAGCATCTCACTGTCATTTCACAGCGCTTGCCTAGATATTTAGTGTATCGCCACATCGCACACCCTACACTTATCTCTCTGCTCCTAACAACAACCCTGCGCAGGAAAGCAGAATTATTATCCTTGTTTCAGATACAGAATAGAATAGAATTGTAGAGTTGGAAGGGATCATGAGGGTCATCTAGTCCAACCCCCTGCAATGCAGGAATCTTTTGCTCAATGTGGGACTCTAACCCACAACCCTGAGATGAGTATCATGCTTTGCCAACTGGGCTATCCCAGTTGTCTAGAAGATGGGGGCTGAAAGGGAGAACCAAATAGATAGATACTGGGTGTTGTGCTGTACCAATGGAAAAATGCTGGCTTTTTAGCATAGTTAAGAAGAGACTGGTAAGTCCAGAGCTGAAAGCTTCCTTATAGATTTCCAAACAAGTACATTTTCAGAACTGAAAACGAATCGAAGCACGCAAGAAACTTGAAGTGATGCCAAGGAACCTATTTTTAAAAGGAGATACTGAAGATTTGGAAAAGAGAAATAAAGGAGTGCCTTAAGACTGGAGCACCTGGCATGTATCTGAAGCAGATTCAGAAGGAGAATGTGCTGGGGGGTGGAATCTCATTAAGAAGTCATGTATCAGGTATTGGCATGGATGTATATAGTCCCCTGTCACTGATATTCTTGCATCTACTTAGTCTGTGTGTCATCTTTCTTTCTTCTCTGGCGATCACTCATGGCCGAGTAAGATTGTCTTCCATGAACACGGTCCTAACAGTGAGTCCGTAAGCGACTGTGGAGTCCAATTCTGGATACACACGTCCTTCCACAATGGGGACAAAGGTTTCCTGGCGGGTGAAGGTTTGCCAAGCGTGCCTTCCTCTTAGCCTGTTTCTCCCTTGCGTCCTGAGTTTGAGCATCTTCAAAACCGATGACACCTTTGGTAAAGGCTGTTCTCCAACTGGAGCGCTCACAGGCCAGTGTTTCCCAGTTGTCAGTGTTTATACTACTTTTTTTAGATTTGCCTTCAGAGAGTCTTTAAACCTCTTTTGTTGACCAGCAGCATTACACTTTCCATTTTAGAGTAGTTGCTTTGGAAGACAATAACCAAGCATCTGAACAACATGACTAGTCCATGACACCTTTGGTAAAGGCTGTTCTCCAGTGTTCTCCACTGATATTCTTGCATCTACTTAGCCTGTGTATAAAACAGTTATTGTTACTCCCTCTTGGAAGACTGCTGTCCATCTCAACCTGGATGTATGACAAAGTGAGACTAGACACAGGGTAAGTCGTTGTTCATGCACAGCTCTGGGGAACAAAGAACTCTGACGCTGTTCTAGCCAGGAACAAACTGCAACTGAACCCTGGTTACGAAAAAAGGTAAAGGTAAAGGGACCCCTGACTGTTAGGTCCAGTCGCGGATGACTCTGGGGTTGCGGTGCTCATCTCACTTTGCTGGCCAAGGGAGCCGTCGTACAGCTTCTGGGTCATGTGGTCAACATGACTAAGCCACTTCTGGCAATCCAGAGCAGCACACGGAAATGCCGTTTACCTTCCCGCCCGAGTGGTACCTATTTATCTACTTGTACTTTGTGCTTTTGAACTGCTAGGTTGGCAGGAGCAGGGACAGAGCAACAGGAGCTCACCCCGTCGTGGGGATTCGAAACGCCAACCTTCTGCTCAGCAAGCCCTCGGCTCTGTGGTTTAACCCACAGCGCCACCCGTGTCCCAAACAAAAAAAGGTACTTTGTCTATATACTGGTAAAATATAATAATGCAGAACAGGTTTCTTTTTTTTTTTACCTCCCTCCCACTATGGATGTAGCATCATTCCAAGAGGGGCACTGTGAGAGGAAATGACTGCTACAGGGCTGCCACTAACAGCATTGTTGTGTTACGTGTTGGCAGCGATTTTTGTGTTCAGAAGCAGGTAAGTGGCTGTCCACGCCACATTTCCCAGAAGTTCCTCGCTCTTGAAATCTCTTCCACACACCTGAAAATAATCACAGAAACAGCCCCCTGCTTTGACTCGGGTCCAGGAGGGAGGAAGCTCCAATAAGAATTTCAAGGGAAGCTGAAAGAAGTTCATAAAATTGGTGAAATTACAGAGGAGGAAAGGACATTTCATTCACCCTTCCTCAGCACGTAAGTCTTGTTATTTTGAGAACAGGTTATTCCGTTGCACATAAGACTGCAGCTTTAAATGCTCCTTCTTATAACCAGATGTTTTATGTCATGCAGGGCAACAATTAGAAAGAAACCTAGTTTTCTCGACTCCAAAGGGACCCACACACTTAATGAGCAAATGCTCTTCATGGCACAGCTGAAGAGCAACCTATCAAATGTGTGTCGTTTAGTCAAGCATTCAACCACTGACCCAATTTAAGTTTATTTAGAATAGCATGTGTTTGATAGGGTGTGAACAGGAACCATAGAATTATAGAGTTGGAAGTGACCATAAGGGTCTTCCAGATTTTCCAGGGACAGTCCTGGATTTACAGAAGCTGTCCTGGTTTCTGGTTTGATCTCAGAATGTCCCGCTTTTCCTTAGAATGTCCCTATTTTCATCTGAGAAATATTGGAGGTTTCGGAATTATGCAACACAGAAGCCGAGAAGATAAGTAACAAAACAATCTTTAGAAGACATCTGAAGGCATTCCTGTATAGGAAAGTTTTTAAAAAACGTTTAATGTTTTATTATATTATGTTTTTATAATAGGACATCCCTATTTTCATCAGAGAAATGTTGGCGGCTCTAGTCTTCTAGTCCAACCCCCTGCAATGAACAAATATTTTGCCCAACATGGGGCTCGAAGCCACAACCTTGAGATTAGGCATCCCATGTTTTACATCACGTTTTCTCAGTCTGATGACCCCTTTCCCCTTCTAGACAACCTTCCAGAGACCATGTGCCAGTGCTGGACATAGCTAGAGGTTATTTGTCTATTATCATTGAGAATTCTTGGAGAACAGATGAGGTCCTACAGACTGCAGATGGGCCAATGTTGTCCCCATCTTCAAAAAGGGGAAGAAGGAAGCCCCAGTTAACTTCTGACTGGTGAGCTTGACATCGATACCAGGGAAGGTCCTAGACCAGATCATCCAATAGTCGGTCTGCTGGTTTCTATACAGACTCACACATCCTCCATTTCAGAAACCGAGAGGCATTACCAGAGCTGAAAGAAACATTCCCGCTATGCAAATAGCACTTGAGGTGCAAAGCTGAGCCATCCAGGGGTGGTGCATTGAGAAGTGTGGTCCTGAGAGCCAGACAAAGAGGCCTGGAGGCTTGCATTTGACCGCCCTAGAGCTAAAGCTCCCTGTCCCTAAGTAAGGGCTGGTAGAATCAAGCAAAGCAATAGGTTTGGTTGGATCTGGGCTTTTTAAGCCAAGGATTTGGGCTTGTTCTCCTGCCTCTGCCAGTATCTTAACAACATGGACAATATGGGCCTGTCACTTTTGCTTTGACGTATGGGCAAAAGCCAGCCGCACAACAAATCTTTGGAAAGCAGACCAAAGAGACAGGAAAACAACAGCTCCAAACAAATGGACAAATGTCAACCGGTGAACTCCCTTCATCCTCCTTCCTTATTAGGGACTCAGCTCAGCTTGTTCTCATCCTTCAGGCAAAAGTCTGAGCAAATAGATGAGCCTCATTCCTCGCTCTTAATGTCAACGTTAGTGCCGTCTGGCCGGCAGAAGGAATGTACATTCCATCACTGAAGGCCAGAAGGCTTGCGAAATTCAGTCTATGTTGGGAGAGGAGAGGAGCCTCTCGGCAGAGATGAGATGTTGCTTCAGAGAGGAGGAATCTCCTTGTAACCTTGGCGGACTGATGGAGATAGGTGTCTGCAACAAACAGTGGGTTGCCCTGTTGCAATGCTTATTTTTTTAGCATCTTATTGAGCTGATTTTCCCCTCTGGCCCCAGGCCTAATTGGGCCCATGATGCCATCTTCCCCAAACCACACACCTGTTCCATACCTGAGATCATGTGTGGGGCAGGTAAAGACTGATGGGGGTTGCTCTTGCTGCCAATCAGATGATGGGTGCTGAGAGCAAGCCCCTGAGAGCAAGGGGAAACATGCAAAAGTGATATGGACACGTACTGGTGAAGACAAATAAGAGAAACATCCATGGAAACCGAAACCATGGAGTCATGAAACTCCTCTGCTAACCAAATTGGGCGTGGAAACAGGAGGAGTGGGAAGTGAGTCCTCCTTTATTATGCAAACCCACCATCCTGTGGCTCTTCCTGTGGGGAATTGTAGTGTTAACTAGCCACAGTTGTAAGTTGCAAATTCATAAATGAATACAAATCTGTAGCTGTCATAATTGGCAGATGACACTTCCTGGAGGATAAGCATGTACACCTCCCCAGTGACAGCAGCAGTGTACAAGAGTTGCCTCTCCAGAGAGTTCTAATGTACAAATTTGTTGGCAATCTTTCCTAAGGCGAACTGTTTTTAATTTAGAAGACGTCAACCTAGTTGTGCTGGTGAGAGGAATTAATAAGCCAAGGATGCAGGTTGGCAGTGGTGCAATAGCAAGTGGATATGTCTCCATTAATTGCTAGACTGTTGATGCTCTCCGGGGATGGGGGAGGAATTTGGTTTGGTTCACATCTGAATGTGGACACATGTAACCTAGACTTCCCAAGACAATACGCCAAATGAAAACTAGCTTTCCTTTGAAATGCCCACTTGTCTGAAATTTGTGATGCAGCAAAACAACAAAAAGTGTACCAAAAATGCATATGGAGGGGTGTGTGTGTGTTAAGGAAACAGGAACTGTCAGGTTCATCCATCATTAGCTCTCTGAAAAGACATTCATGAATCAGTGGCTTTATTATCTATTTATTAATTTGTTTTTCGCTTTATCTTGCCCAGAGCAACCCAAAGCAACTTGCAACCAAACAGAGACATACAGACAAGACTTTAGTGATGTGTAGGTAGGGAAAGAAATCCTTAATTTATGGCAAGGTGTTTGAATTGGGAATGTCATGGTCCAAGAGCTAAGTAGAGCCTCTGTGATCAGGGGCAGTATATCTACGAAGAGGAGAGGCAAGTAAGCAACAGCAAAGGGTCAGGCCTTCACACTCCTTTGCAAGGTTTCTGTCTGGCCACTGGTGGAAGGAGGAGGCTGGTCGAGATACACTTCAGTTTGATCCAGCAGCAATCTTCCCAGTCTCAAGTTTCACACTGTTTTGCAGAGTTATCAATCTCTCTTTTTGAGATTGGCGTTTTCTGCGTGGGGTGGTTAATGCTCTCATTCAGTGGCATAATTGTTACGGGGGTTTCTTATAAAAGCCAATCATGTGTTAATTCGTTTGGTATTCATTGTGAGACCTTTAATCATGATGGATTAATTTGTTATAAACGCGGATATAATGTGTTATTTCATAATATCGCCACTGTAATTTAGCAATTAAATAGTCTGCTATTATTTCAATCACTGCCCAGATCTTTTTATCATGTTACAGCGGTTTTGCTCTGTACTGAATTATGTTGCACCGTGTAAAGGACAATGGCACCAGCTTTCTCGCTCACTCTCCCCTTTTTTTGGAAGCAGGAAGACAAAGGACAGTAATAGTTACACCATGTTCTTGATATTATCAGTCCCCCTGACCTACCCAACTAAATTGTTCCTTAAGGATCAGTGAATGGAAACAATAGGGATAATTAATGTCAATAGCACTACAGTGGGAGCAGAGCAGACACCCTAGTGCATTTTTCATATTGTGAAACTGAAGGAGATGCAACTTGGGTCAATTCCAGTCATGGCTTCAGAGAGTCTGTGGATGAAGCGGGACTTGTATCAAAGTTTCTATGAGGGTCCAAGGGGCTTGGGCATCCTGAATTGATGCAACCCAGCCTCAAAGGGGATGAGTTGTTTTTAATTTTTATCTGTGTTATTTTAAATGAGACCATCTTGGCTGTGAGCCCTGGAAGACCTGCCCCCTGCCTTGCTGGCCTTTTCCCATCTGGCCTGGGAGAATGGAGTGTCGACTGACTCCAGCTACAAAAACTGAGGCTGTTGAACAGATTCTTGGGCTGGAGTATTGTTTATGGGGGCGGGTTGAGAGAGCTTGTTGCTATTATTGATATTACTGTTGTATCTTTAATCTTAAAAAGGTAAAGGGTAAAGGGACCCCTGACTGTTAGGTCCAGTCGTGGCCGACTCTGGGGTTGCGGTGCTCATCTCGCTTTATTGGCTGAGGGAGCCAGTGTACAGCTTCCGGGTCATGTGGCCAGCATGACTAAAGCTGCTTCTGGTGAACCAGAGCAGCGCATGGAAACGCTGTTTACCTTCCCACCGGAGTGGTACCTATTTATCTACTTGCACTTTGACATGCTTTCAAACTGCTAGGTTGGCAGGAGCAGGGACCGAGCAACGGGAGCTTACCCTGTCGTGGGGATTCAAACCGCCAACCTTCTGCTCAGCAAGCCCTAGGCTCTGTGGTTTTACCCACAGTGCCACCCGTGTCCCGTATCTTTAGTCTTAGATCTTATGATTTACGTGGAAATTGTTTCCATTTGGTTGCATACGTTTTGATGTGTTTTTGTTTATGACTTCTGCTATGTTTGTAATTATGTAAATCTTGTCATGTTTTAAGCTGCCTTGAGCATAGTTTCAACTATGGAAAGGCAGCATACAAATAAAATGATGATGATGATGAGTTGCTACTAGTAATGAATGACTTCCCAGCTGAGTTTGGTGGCATGAAGAGAGGGTGAGACTGGCTGACACTGCCTTGCTCAGCTTTGCAAGTCAGTGGGATCTGGAAAGTGTGGTTCCTGAGTGCCCAGAAAACACAGAGTCTCGACAGTCACGTTTGCAAACTGCCCCCTCCAAAAACCTTACTCTGATACAGTAGGTTTCCCTTCCCTGCTCCAGTCCGCTAACAAGAGAGGGGGCTCTCTATTGCTGCAAATGACACTGTGCATCTACTTTCCTGCTTGGGAACTCTGGGGCTATTGTAGTCCAGCCCACAAATTCTCTGGCCAGAAAAAGAAAGTATGCTCTTAATGTCATTTATCAAAAGTCACTTTCCAGATTCAGGAAGCCCTTCTCTTTCCTGCTGTCTTTTCCCCTTCGCCTTCGTGGGGACAGGTGAATCTCAACATCGGTTCTTCACGGTTTCCCATTTTTAAGTTTGCAAACATTTGCATCAGTTTGCAAACTTATTTCTTAAAATATCACAAACACTTGTCAAGAAATTCATTGCTCAGCTTGTCAAGAAGCCACAGAAAGTCAAAGTCAAGGAGCTAGGAAACTGTGGCCTCATGAAGGGATTATATAGGACATGGCTTAGCTCTGGCCTTTAGCTGTGCAAGTTGGCTGTCTGTGGTTCTTGAGCTTGTACCCCAGCACTCCCTGGACTGCTTTCCCCCAATACTCCTTCTGCTGTTCTTCACTTCATCTCCTGATTTGGTGCATCTGCTGTCTTTGTTGCCTGCTACATTCTGCTTGGTCCAGGGAACTCCAGGATGTCTCCAGCACGTTTAGTTTGACCCTATTGGACTCCAGTGGTTCAAACCACACAGTGGCACTGAAATAGCTCCTTTGATGGATGGAGTCCCATGCTGCCAAAGGAAGCTGTGCAGCCCAGCCTCAGGATTCCACAAAGACTCTGAGCAAAAAGCCAAATTCAATCAGTTTTATTAAAACTTGTTTTTACTCCTTCAACATTCCTCAGATACCTAAGGAGGAACCTACAAATTCACTTTGAAGTTCACTTTACTTTTGCTATGACAGCCTAGGGATGTGTGTGGAACCCCTCTGAGAGATGCTGATGTACACATCCTCTGATATATCTCCCGAGGAGCCATTCCTTTTGTATTTTGTTGTAGGCGAAATGTTGGCAGCAAAGCCAGCTCAAACACCCCTGGTGCTGCAGCCCTAGGCATGCTTACCTGGGAGTCAGCCTCACTGAGCTCATCGGAATTTACTTCTGAGTAGGTGTGTACTTCCATATCTGCGTTTGTCCTTTCAGCCCAGCTTATGCAAGGCTGCAGATTCATCCACTGAAAGTAAATTCCTGACAGATAGCAAATCAGGTCGTTTCAGGTTTTAGAAGGGTTTTGGATAATTGACTGCACCAACAGAAT
This sequence comes from Podarcis erhardii, assembly GCF_964252035.2. NCBI lineage: Eukaryota > Metazoa > Chordata > Lepidosauria > Squamata > Lacertidae > Podarcis > Podarcis erhardii. The sequence goes on along the minus strand of NC_138500.1, from coordinate 11,089,187 downwards.
AGCGATATATCTGCATTAGAATCAAACCTCTGAATGAATGCCTCTAAATACCAGTTTCTGGGAATCACAAGCAGGAAGGGTTCTCTATTAACAACAAAATGAGGAGAGAGGTTGGGTGTGGCTTAGGGCAGTGTTTCCCAACCTTGTGCCTCCAGCTGTTTTTGAACTACAACTCCCATCATCCTTGACTAGCAAGACCAGTGGCAAGGGATGATGGGAATTGTAGTCCAAAAACAGCTGGAGGCACAAGGTTGGGAAACACTGGCTTAGGGTGTGGTTGGTTGTCTTTGGTTGGGTGTAGTGAGAATTGTTTTTGTGGGTGAGTGGGGTGTGAGTGTGTATTTTTGAATCAGGTTACTCAGATTGATCCAGTAGTGATGTATGGAAGTGAGAGCTGGTCCATAAAGAAGGCTGATTGCCGAAGAATAGATACTTTTGAATTATGGTGCTGGAGGAGACTCTTGAGAGTCCCATGGATTGCAAGAAGATCAAACCTCTCCATTCTGAAGGAAATCAGCCCTGAGTGCTCACTGGAAGGGCAGATCCTGAAGCTGAGACTCCAATACTTTGACCACCTCATGAGAAGAGAAGATTCCCTGGAAAAGACCTTGATGTTGTGCATACGATGACAAATCATCTGCATGATTCAAGCTTATCTTTAAAAGCTACTTCTCTGTCAATACTGAAACAACAACCTCTTCTGCATATAGGAAAGGTTTTGTGGTTTTTTGATTTTTGTTTTTGATACTTCTGTCTGTCAAACGCTTGCTAAATTAAGTTTCACAAACCAGGACAGTTTCCATGTGAACCCCAGCGAAATCAATGCTTTTACTGAGATAAATGGGTATTTGACAAAGACGGTGGGGGAAATGAATAATTTCTCTTGTACATAAAGCTACAGAGCATAATTCATCATAAGCGACTCATCCAGTTTCATTCTGGTGATTCAGCAGATGCCTTCTTCAAAGAGCAACCTGCACTAAGTGATTTGCCATTAAGAGGGGAAGGCAAAAATGCCTCAACAGCGAGAACAAGAATTTGGTGGTAGTGAAATAATTCTAAGGCAGGTCTTTAAAATGCAGAGAATTCAGAAGGAACCTTCTGTTCAACACAGCAATGCCAGGGATGGCAGCTAAGGTCCCTCAAGCCTCATTCAGCCCAGTGTAACTTTTCCAAGGCTGAAAATACAGAGCCTGAAAGCTGGCCAAGAAGGCACTTCCAGGTATGGCAACCCAGAAGGGTCAATACACTACAGATACAACATGGTCACAGGCTGCAAACAAGAGAGTCCCTTACATTTTGCTGGGAGGTTCTGAGAATGGGATGAAATGTTCATACCATTTACTGAAGCACTGTAGGCTTATTCAAATGCTACACTGAGCACAGTTACAAGCTGTTTCTACACATGGTTTGTGTGAAAGAGTGTGCAGTAGAAGACCCATCTAGAGTAACCTACAGGGGACATCACAGATGATTCCGGGTAGGGGCATATATCCCCTTCTAAGAACCCCTTGTGCTTGCTTGGGTCCTTGAAGGATTGCAGAACATGGCCAAGGAACTGTTTGCTAAAAATAAATAAAGGAAAAGAGAATGTGGGAATGTGGACCAAGAGACCTACCTGGATTGCCAACAATAAAACATGAAGTAACCTCATCATTAGTAACTAGGCATAAAGGATTCCGAGCACTGCATTGCCAGAAATAACTTTCCACTAAATTGGTCCTCTTGCATATGCAATGAGAGCTCAGCAGTTATTATTCAAGGTATAACTAAGGAAGATGGAGCTGCTTGGTGGATCATCATTTGAATGCATTCAAGAAATAACGAAGTCTAAACACCTGCATTTAAAGAAGGATTGGGTTTTTGGGTTTTTTTAATCAACAAGTGATCTGCCACAATTTCAGAAAGGAAGCTGTCTACCTGAGCCAAAAGGTCTCTGTTCATGCACATGTGTGACTTGACCCATATTGCTCATTCTTAAATGGGCACAGCTTGCCACAAACCAGTATAAGTGCCACCAACCAGTATATGTTGGCCAAGAGCTGCAGAGACCAGCAAAGGCCAGTCTCTTCTTTGCAGAACTGAAACTCACAGAAGAACATGAGCTAGTGATGAACCGGTTTAGGGGTGATGAACCAGCTTAGGGGTGATGAACCTCAGGTCCAGGAGCTGAACATGGTCTTCCAGGTATCTTCACTCTCCCACATTAGGTGCCCTCCAAGACCAAGCCCCCTTCTCCAGGCCAATCCTCTCACTGGCTGTGCTTTTCACCCTGTTTTAGCCTAGCTGGGCTACATGTTTCACCTGTGATAATGTGTCTTGCTTGCTGGATCAGAGGACAGAGATGTGAGTATGTAGGAACACCTGACTTTTGCATGGCTGCAATGTAGCCAACCATGCAAAGGAAAGCAGCACACCTGCTGCTTTTCCCGCTCTCCTCTCTAGACCCACGCACTTTTCATCTCTGCTGTTATGTGGTCCCCAGAATATTGCTCTTGAGAAGGTGTGGCCCTTGGGTTGGAAAAGGTTCCCTTCGCCTGGTCAAGGGCATCCCTTGTTATCCTTCTTTGTTGTTGGGTGGGTTTGCTCTGCCATCCACTTGCCCTAGATTCTGGTTTAACTAGGTTACACTATGAAATTAATTCCAGAACTGCACAGTTCCCTCAATCCATTTGCATCATGTCCCACTTCTCTGGGATGAATGTGTATCCTGATAATCCCTGAATGGGTTCTATTTGTGCCCACACCAATGCACCAGTGCGTGTGTGCAGTGTTTTACTGATATGTACAGATGCTCTTGTGCAGGGATGGCCAATGTGGTGTTGTTGGCCAGCAGCCCTCAAGAGAGATGGCTTCCCAGTGCCACTGGATAAGCTTGCAAAATGGTGAGCTAGATGGACCAATAGCCTGAGTCAATATAAGGCATTTTCTTATATTCCCAAGCCAAAATATTGAGCAGGTGGGGAGTTGACTTCACTGTTAGATAAACACAGATTGTCATATGTCTTCAGGAGGATAACACTTATTTATGTTTCAAATGATGCCCTCCCCACATTCTAGAAGACTTGTTTAAGAACGATGAGAAAGGTGAAACTCAAATTACATGAAAAAGAGATTTAAAACTCGAGCAGACTTGTCTGCAACTCCTTTAAAAAAAATTAAACAAGACCAAAGGTCTTGTTCCTCCAAGCTGTTCTGTGTGGGTGGCTCACACCCTTTGCCCCAGTGGGAGTCTGCCCACACAACACATCTTGTGGTAGTGAGAAAATGGAAAGTATATTGAGCTGAAGAATGTGATCATCAGGGCCAATAAGTAATAATTCCACAGGGCGGTGTAATGACGATAATCATAGTCCTATCGCTTAATATATCATACACCATTTTTGCTTACCAGAGCAGCTGGCAATCATGAAGGTGCCCCATGAAATCTTGTTGTCTATTATTTCATAAAAAGATTCAACAGGACTTCAGACAACTAGGGGAGATGCAGGCCTGGTTCAATAGAATAATTAATGACGGGAAGGAATTAGCACCATCCTGCCCACCAGACACTTAGAGGACCATTTGATACAGGTGTTCCACAAGACATGTTCCACACAGGTACAATCTGTCTCCATACTGTTTGTGTGAAAGATGCATTGGTGCGCACTGCTATTGTGCACACTGGAGCATAAGCTGTAGACTTGTTGACTGTCACGTATGAATAACATTTGAGTGTACGGCTCAGTTATGAAACACAAGGTCATGAGAGCCAGTGTGGTGTAGTGGTTAAGAGTGGTAGTCTCGTAATCTGGGGAACCGGGTTCGCGTCTCCACTCCTCCACATGCAGCTGCTGGGTGACCTTGGGCTAGTCACCCTTCTCTGAAGTCTCTCAGCCTCACTCACCTCACAGAAGTGTTTGTTGTGGGGGAGGAAGGGACAAGGAGAATGTTAGCCGCTTTGAGACTCCTTCGGGTAGTGATAAAGCGGGATATCAAATCCAAACTCCTCTTCTTCTTCATTCTGCACAGTGGAGGGACAGGTGTCAGGGAAGCCAAAATGGATTGCAGTTAAGAGCAGTACCACCGTCATAGCTCCCTGCTACAGTTTAGATGCTGCGCCACTTATGGCTGATGTAACAGCATAACAGCTAAAGCTTATTATAGGGTGCACATTGAGTCTACCACTGCATGATTCCCATTGCTTCTCAGGGAGCTGAAGGAGAGGCAGAGAGGCAGTTAAGCCTGCCTTCTCCCATCTTACAGAGGATGATGAATATATTGCAACTGCTGAAAAAGTCTTGCTAGGAATAGTCAACTGGTGTTTGGAGGCCCTAAACAGCCCCCAGTTACTTTCTGTCTAATGGACATCACTGATACCCTAAAATACCCATGTATGCCAGCCATTTTCTCCCAAAGTGGGTTGAACATAGAATTGTAGAATCGTTGAGTTGGAAGGGACGCAAAGGTCATCTATTCCAACCTCCTGCAATGTAGGAATCTCAGCTAAAGCATCCATGACAGATGGCCATCTGATGGGGAAGGGAAGTCTGCGGTGTGGAAGGGAAACGGAAAAGTAAGTGATTGTGTTTTGAAATTTATAAGCATAGTGCCATAGACTTAATGAGCAACAGACACTTCTGGCAAGACATTTGTCTTTCAAGTACAGCTCTTGGGATCAATATGGTTGGAGCCAAATCAGGCATTTTGCATCAGGGACATGTGCTCAGTTTACAGTGATGCCTGCAGCGTTGAAAGGGATTCATCGGCCTCATCTCACACATCCACACAAGCTTCTCCTGAAGCAACTAGTTGACCCCCCCCCCCAAATGCTGATCTGAATTCTGAAACCCTGTGATAAATTATGTACAATAAGGACATTTGCAGATCTCTCTCTGTATTATTGCATTTATTTTTATTTATTATAGTTCAGTAAAGCCGCTCTCCTTTACAGGAGGGCGGGGGTGCTGGCTGGGCTCACACTCTCCCGCTCTTAGCGGGGGCGTGACTAGTCCCCTGTGCCATTCAGGAGTACCGGCCCATGTCACGGCCGCAGCTAGCCAATCCAGCCCCTCCATGAAAAAGGTATTCCATTAAAGGAATCTGGGGATCCTGGATCTTTTCCGATGTATGCCTGAGGGGCTAGGGCCATGCCAGGACCACAGGAACCCCGGGGTGAGCTTCCATCGACTTGCATCGATGTAGCTCCCTCGTTTGGTTTTTACCCTTTCAGACTTCCTTCTGGGAGGGCAGGAGTCAGTTATAGTGTGTGGCGTTGCCACTTATTTGGAAAAATCCAAAACCCGCAGGATCAAGTACAGTATTCCAAAAGGACTGGAGTAAAGATTATTGTAAGCAATTAACATCACTAGCAGGGTTGTCTGAAGACTTGTAATGAGAATTTTTTCTACCTTTCTATGTATATTTAAATTTTGAGCTATTTGATAATGTGTGTAATTAGAACCAGAAAACGTACAAAATGCAATGATATAAAGGTTTATTTTGAAAGCCATGAGGTGGGAGGGAAGGAAGTTGACAGGCTGTAAAGAGCAAGGGACGTAAAGTGGAGTGTTGTGATGTGAACATATATTATAAAATGGAAAAAAATAAAAATCATCTATATAATGATACTTGTGAAGCCATCCATAGGCATTGCTCCAGTAAAGGAAGAAGACCATAAAGTGTAAGGAGAGCCAGGTGAACACCACAGGTATACTCTGAGGAGAATTTTCTAGTGCAAGCTAAGCTCCCTCCTTGAATTTTTTGTGACTACTCACAAGGAATTGTCACAAGAATCAGGCGTATTTCACTTGTTGAGGGAGACAGAGAAATGTTCGTCCATCTTTCATGGTTTCCATTGTGTGCAGCTGAATCCCAAACCAACAGCAGTATCTAATACCAATGGAAGCTGCTGGAAGTCAAAATGGCCGCCATATCTAATGCAATGGTGGTGGGGGATGAGTGTTCAGACCCCTGGGGTCTCACTTGTGGGGTGCCTCAGGGTTCTGTCCTCTCCCCCATGCTTTTCAACATTTACATGCAGCCACTGGGAGAGATCATCAGGAGGTTTGGGCTGGGTGTTCATCAGTATGAGGATGATACCCAGCTCTACCTCTCTTTTAAATTAGGCGGTGAAGGTCCTGTGTGAGTGTCTGGAGGCGGTTGGAGGATGGATGTGGCTAACAGATTGAGGTTGAATCCTGACAAGACAGAAGTACTGTTTTTGTGGGACAGGAGGCGGGCAGGTGTGGAGGATTCCCTGGTCCTGAATGGGGTAACTGTGCCCCTGAAGGACCAGGTGCGCAGCCTGGGAGTCATTTTGGACTCACAGCTGTCCATGGAGGCACAGGTCAATTCTGTATCCAGGGCAGCTGTTTACCAGCTCCATCTGGCTGCAGACTGTCTCGCCAGAGTGGTGCATGCTCTGGTTATCTCCCGCTTGGACTACTGCAATGCACTCTACGTGGGGCTACCCTTGAAGGTGACCCGGAAACTACAACTAATCCAGAATGCGGCAGCTAGACTGGTAACTGGGAGCGGCCGCCGAGACCATATAACACCGGTCTTGGAAGACCTACATTGGTTCCCAGTACGTTTCCGAGCACAATTCAAAGTGTTGGTGCTGACCTTTAAAGCCCTAGACGGCCTCGGTCCAGTATACCTGAAGGAGCGTCTCCACCCCCATCATTCTGCCCGGACGCTGAGGTCCAGCTCCAAGGGCCTTCTGGCGGTTCCCTCACTGTGAGAAGCAAAGCTACAGGGAACCAGGCAGAGGGCCTTCTCGGTAGTGGCGCCCGCCCTGTGGAACGCCCTCCCATCAGATGTCAAAGCGATAAACAACTAACTGACATTCAGAAGACATCTGAAGGCAGCCCTGTTCAGGGAAGTTTTTAATATGTGACATTTTAGTGTATTTTTCATCTTTGTTGGAAGCCGCCCAGAGTGGCTGGGGAAACCCAGCCAGATGGGCGGGGTACAAATAATAAATAATAATAATAATAATAATTATTATTATTATTATTATTATTATTATTATTATTATTATTATTACAATGGTCAAAATGGCTGCCATATCTAATCGAGCATAGAGGCCTCACCATTTTTATTTAAGTAGAGAATTTATTTGTTCGGAAGTTTGGTCACTTATAGAGGCCAAGCCAGGCCCAACTTTGAGCCCGAGACAAATGTCCCCCCCCCCCAGGTGACAAAACTTTTGTGCTCTTTTGCTAAAGGTGGGAAACTGTCAGCTATTATTTCCGTGTTGTTGTTCTACCACAGTGGCTACCATTTCAGTTGTCTACCTCTGTCACAAATTTACCTCAGGCTATCCTTGGAGGTTAACTGACAAATTTTGAAGAAGAAAAAAGTGCTCCCATACTTTATAAATGAAAACAAGAAAGTAAAAGGGATAGACCATAGTTCTTTCCAATAAGGAATTGTCTAAGTTTAATCAACCGAAAGTTTTACAAATCAGTTATGTGCCAATGCTAAGCTAATGTACGGACCGTACATTTCAGATCTTGTGACACAGTATAAATAAGTGGCTTCCAAAAGGAATGCACTAATAGGAACAAAATTAATTCGAACATAGGCACCATGAAATGACTACATTCCCTACCCTCAAGCTAAAAACAAATCCATTTCAGTGGTTGAAACTCATCTCAAAACACACCACCTCAGCACCAAAACCAAAACTCATGCAAAAGTTTTCCACACAATGCAAAATGACTCTAAACAGAGCATGTATGCACTTTCATTCTTAGAATCATAGAGTTGGAAGAGACCACAAGGGCCATCGAGTCCAACCCCTTGCCAAGCAGGAAACACCATCAGAGCACTCCTCACATATGGTTGTCAAGCCTCTGCTTAAAGACCTCCAAAGAAGGAGACTCCACCACACTCCTTGGCAGCAAATTCCACTGTCAAACAGCTCTTACTGTCAGGAAGTTCTTCCTAATGTTTAGGTGGAATCTTCTTTCTTGTAGTTTGGAACCATTGCTCCGTGTCCGCTTCTCTGGAGCAGCAGAAAACAACCTTTCTCCCTCCTCTATGTGACATCCTTTTATATATTTGAACATGGCTATCATATCACCCCTTAACCTCCTCTTCTCCAGGCTAAACATGCCCAGCTCCCTTAGCCGTTCTCATAAGGCATCGTTTCCAGGCCTTTGACCATTTTGGTTGCCCTCCTCTGGACACGTTCCAGTTTGTCAGTATCCTTCTTGAACTGTGGTGCCCAGAACTGGACACAGTACTCCAGGTGAGGTCTGACCAGAGCAGAATACAGTGGCACTATTACTTTCCTTGATCTAGATGCTATACTCCTTATTTCAAACAAAGGCTGAAGTAAGCTATGAGAAAGATTTCATTTAGCATTGACCACCAACATTGTACACTGAAGTCAACATGGGAAAAAATACTAAAGTCTCTCCACTGAAAGTTTGAGTAGCTCCACAAGAAATCTTCCTAGACAAGAGTGGAAATTCAGAGCAAAAAAGAAGATGTTAATTTCCTTCTCTTTGCTTCCCAAATAATGAAGCTTAAAGTTTTAAAAAGTCAAGACATCAGTTTAAGTATCCAGTGTGACAGGTTTGTGAAAATCAGCCAATGGAGTCCCCTTGTGATACTGGGGTTGTCACAGTATGACTTCTGGTGGGAGAGCAGAGAATTTGCTGAGATAAAACACCCCTGAGACAGCCATGTATGCTGTTATTTCCCGTTTTAAGTAAGAAGAAAAGGTCATATCACACAATTACACCATTTCGTTACATCTTAAACCCTCCCACCTCCAAACACACCACACACATGCACACACCGCCGCAGGGAATTACACTTCAGCAAACACATTGCATATACAAAAGCTTGCCATTCCAAAGAAGGAAAAGAATACACAGAGATTAAGCAGGAGAAAAATTAAATTTCCTCTTACCTGTGCAAAGCAGCAGCAACAACAACTCACTTCAAGGGACGCTGCTTTCACAGATTTCTCTTTCAATTATCCTAGTAGAAGACAAAAAGAGAGAGAAGGAAAAGAAGGGAGAAGGAAAGGTTCTTAAATTATCATGTGCCGTAATCTTTTCAGTTTGTCGCAGAGTAGTGTTGGAGGGAGGGGAAGGCTATACATTTGGTGGGGGAGACACTTGGTAATTTGAATTTGCTGTGAATTTAAGCTGCATTCTTCCATCCTGACCCTCTTGCTACCTGCCCAGCTGCTACTGAGAAGCACCATGCAAACAAACACAAATGCAGCAAAAAATTAAACATGATGGGACCGCAAGTCTCTCACTTCCCTGAGATTACAAATCATTAGCGGATTTTATTTCCTTGTTATGATTGTGGTTGTTTGGGAGTTTTGTTTGTGGCATGAAATTTTAATTTCTGATTAGCGGATGCAAGCCCAGCAGATGATGAGAGCTGTCTTTCCCCCAACATGACTTGATTTTGCTTTCCGTAGGCAGCTGGCTCGGAGTCATTGCAACACAAATGTTGTCAACAAGAACAACAAGAAACTGAAACATCATATTGTGATCTTATGTAAAGAAAGCATTTCTGTTGTAAAAAATCAATAAAGATGAATTGCACGAACAAGAACAACATCCCCACCCCCCACAGTTAATACAGGTTCGGTGAGTTGAGAAATGCATTGTAAGTTATCTTAAGTAGTACTCCAGAGAAAACAATTGCCCGGTTAATTTCCTGTTTTTTGAGTGAATATCAGTCTGGGTTACATTTGCATACTGTCATTCTTACAAGGGACTCAGAGACGATTCATAGACTTACAATAACCCTGCTTAAACCCTGATTAGCCTTGAGAAGAGAGGACAGAGGTCATTTGAGAGCTATCTCTAAATACATGAAGTGCTGTCACATGGAAGATGGAGCAAGTTTGTTTTCTGCTACTCCAGAGGGTTGCATTCAAACCAATGGATTCAAATTACAAGAAAGGAGATGCCAACAACAACAACAACAACAATTTATATCCCACCCTCCCTGGCCAAAGCCGGGCTCAGAGCAGCTAACATCATACAAGACAATGCATAAAAACAAGTGATCAATAAATTAAGATACATCCCACAATTAATTCAAACAAATTAAAATTACAACTGGACAAGTGGCAATCTTCAAGTTAAAATTGAAGGCGGTTGCCAACTGTTTCCATTGATATTATAAGCACCTGTGAGCAGGCTGAGAACCTCCTTTGTGCTTGTTCTCATACAAGGAGAAAATGAGTCAGACTGAACCCTGACAAAAGACCTAGTGGAAAGATGTCAAATCCCTCATTAAGAAGAACTTTCTGGCAGTAAGAGCTGTTCAACAGTGGAATGGACTGCTTTGGAAAGTGGTGGGCTCTCCTTCACTGGAGGTTTTTATGCAGAGGTTGGATGGCCATCTGTCTGGGATTCTTTAGCTGTGATTCCTGCATTGCAGTGGGTTGGACTACATGACCCTCGGGGTCCCTTCCAACTCTACAGCTCTATGATGTTGGGAAACTGTGTATGTGCAGCTACTCACACAGAGTCAATTAAGGTTTGGCAGACAGCCAGAAGGCAATCTGAAGGAGTAAGTCTGCCTGGTGATAACAGAAACATGGAGTCCGCTCCCTGATTGGTCAAGCTCTCTCAAGGCAGTGATAATTAATGGCCTACTAACTGGAATGTATTAGTTCAGAAGTTCATGAGTTCAGAGTTCTGTGTGAGTGTAGGAGTTGTGAGTTGTATCAGAGAGAGCTAGCTAAAGATCCATGTTCTGTTCCTGTAAATAGTCCACTGTATATAATAAACACCTAACTACAAGTTCCTGGTTCCTGCTTTGTCTATCCTGTCTGCAACCAAGTCGCCAATTGCTTCCGTGGATTCTGCGTTTACTCTGCTAGTTCTGGCTAAGGTCCTGCAACTAGTCAGAAAGTTGTGAAACACCAAATAGGTTTTACCAATATATGAGTCCACGAAGCGGGTTAAGCTGAGAGAGAGTGGCTCATCCAAGGCCACCAAATGACTCATTCTTGCCATCTGCTTCTCTGGGGAGAAAAAAACAACTTCTAACATGGGACTAGAGATGAAGGGCAGTACAGAAATGTAGTAAACAATGAGAACAACAACAACAAAAGAGATGGGGGGAATTCAATTTTGTTCACTATTTCTGGATATAGGGGCTCCATTCTTAGGTCTCGTGGTTAATAGCTGTAGTTAGACATGCGTGAATTGACCTAATCTGCTCTCCTGTATCAGACCAAAGATTCATTTGTCTTAGCATTCTGTTTCCATAGTTGCCAACCAGATGCCTATGCAAAGCCAGCAAAGAGGTCAGGAATCCAACAGCACTCTCCTGCTCACCGCCCCTCACTCCAAACTTGTGTTCACCTCTGAAACTGGATATAATATAGTCGAGAACTGATCCAGACCCTGCAATCATCACCTGATGCTCTTCTTTATGTGCCTCCTCTATGACAAAGTCTAGAGGGTGGAAACACAAGAATGGGCTTTTTTTCTGCTGTGGCTCCCTGCTTGTAGAATGCTCTCCCCAGGGAAGTTCGCCTGGCACCTTCATTACATATCTTTAGATACCAGGCAAAAACATTCCTCTTCTCCTAAGCTGCCGGCTAATTAAACAATCCATTTCCTTTTAAAATTGGGTGTATCAGGGAGGGGTTAATTGTTTTTATTTGTTACTATGTTTTTTGTGTTTTATATTGTAAACTGCCCTGTGATCCTTGGATGAACGACGGTATAGAAATTTTATAAAATAAGTAAATCAGTAAATCCTCTGAAAGGTACAGACATAGCAGCCCATGGGGGATTTTATATGTTGCCCATATAATAGGAGGTAAGTGGACATGGTAAAAATTAATAAGACGTATAAAACTTGGGTGAATGTGAGAACTTCTGCCTAATAAGCTGAAGAGAAGGGAGTTATCTTCGCTTCCATTCCCAGTCCCTGATCATTAAACACCTTTCTTTAAATCATTGCAATTTCAGATGAAAAGTAATTGAAACGCAGGGCAGAACAACGTTTGCAAAGTACGGATAAATCTTAACACACTGTGGGAAGAATCATGGGGGCACTCGGAGTATCTTGGAAGAAAGGGGCGATGATAGATAGGCGATGATCATCATCGCCTATCTACAATACAGACCTGAGCTGGTTACCTCTTTCCAGTGATCTCTTTTTTTAAAAAAAATAAAAAAATATTAACTGGCCAATCAAATCAAATCAAATCAAATCAAATCAAATCACATCACATAAATTCCGAATTACAAAGCCGAATTTTAAATTTTGTTGAGGGGACCCATATTTCAAGATCCGAAGGGGGATTCTGATCATCTTCTTGCTACTGCGTTAATGTCCAAATCAGTCCAAACAAAGTTCATAATTCTATCCAGTCTTATCTTGCTGTTTCCACATCACCTCTTGTTCATATATTTTCTCTTTTTTCTTTATGATCTCTTCTGATAGTCTCCTTAAGCCGATAAACACCAATAATAATCCTGTGTGAATTTTTCCATTCTTCCAATCCTCAAATCAAGATGGTTTCCATATATCATCGCCTTCATAGATAACAGTGCTCTTTCCATCATTAATTACAGAACTGTCGTTCTTAAGTCCCACTGAGGAGTTTCACCCACAATATAAAAACAGCTCTATTTCTCTATTTCTCCTCTCAGACTTAAGTCCTCCAACAGAACTTCCCAATATGGCGACGGCACTTTTAACTGCATCATTCCAAAGCCCTTATACATTCCATGCTCTTCTCAAAACATGCTTTGGTTCGAAACTTTATCTCCACACAGCCTTAAATCCACAGCTTAAGTCCTTAAAACGACATTTCTGGCTTGTGGGGGGGGGAGTTCTTGTTTAATCACATATAAGAAAGAAAGTAAGGTTTTTTTTTTCCTCTCCCCCATCAGTCCCTTTGCCATACCGAGTCTTGGCGTATCTTCTCGTGATTTATACTTGCTCCTTTGACTCTTGTTTTATCAGATATCTCTTCTGTTAGCAGTCTTTACTCCCCCTTCTTCCTTGAAATATGTGTATTCACTTCATCCAAATTGTTTCTTTTGAAGTTCTTGCAGCTAGTGGTGTGGATCAGAGACGGCGTCCAGGAGCGCCAAAATCCTACAGGAGGGCATTGTGCCTAGTGCCCCCATCCCCACAAATTCGGGGGTGGTATAGGGCACAGCAGGCAAGGGCAGTCCCACCCCACAATCCTGGGGGGGGGGAGGTAGGGAGGCTATTTACTCCCATCACAGCCTCCAAATTACCTTGTGTGGGTCGGAGAGATGTTATTGTCAGCCATCTTCTGATGTGCCCCCTAGTGGCCCCCACTTTCCAGTGATCTCTAGGTACCTTGTAATTGTGTGTGTAGATAGGGATGATGTAGGGATCTCTTACAGAATTATCAACAGAACCACTAAATGACAATTCACAGGGTAGATTTATCACAGTTGCATGTGTGTGTGTGCATTTGTAGTAGAGTATGTCATGTTGGTGCTGGAGGAGACTCTTGAGAGTCCCATGGACTTCAAGAAGATCAAACCTATCCATTCGTAAGGAAATCAGCCCTGAGTGCTCACTGGAAGGACAGATCCTGAAGCTGAGGCTCCAATACTTTGGCCACCTCATGAGAAGAGAAGACTCCCTGGAAAAGACCCTGGTGTTGGGAAAGATGGAGGGCACAAGGAGAAGGGGACGACAGAGGACAAGATGGTTGGACAGTGTTCTCCAAGCTACCAACATGAGTTTGACCAAGCTGCGGGAGGCAGTGGAAGACAGGAGTGCCTGGCGTGCTCTGGTCCATGGGGTCACGAAGAGTCGGACATGACTAAACGACTAAACAACAACAAATGCATGTGTATGTTTCATGACCTCTACAGCCTTTATTCCAATGTAAAATATTGGGTGCCTCACTGGAGTGTGTCGTGGGCACCAATTTTTTAAACAAAACAAAACAAAACAAAACAAAAACAGACTTTGTGACTGTCATTCTTAAGTCTCAGTTTCCAAAGCAAACACAAAAGCAAAATTAGAAAACAGAGTTGGATATCACCCACATCACTGAAACGTGGCTTCCGCCTAATTGCAAAATGAAATGAAATGCGCGAAATGGTGCTTTTTCTTAATACTCTCGTACTAATTGCTCAGCTCATACAAGGGTAAATAGACAGAATTTGTATTCATTGAATGCCCTATTTATAATGCAGAGAACTATTGATGTAAAGACATGCAGTACAACTTCATTAAACTAATCTCCATTTCAACTGCATGCTTGCTATTTCAGTATTAAAATGCAGATAGGAGCCACTTCCTGTGGGCATAATGGCACTGAATAAAATTTACCAATAGGACTACATGAACTGTGACTGTTTGCCGAAGTTACAGATAGTCCATTTGAAAATGCAGGATCATACCAACACAAGCAAGTTTCAATGCCACATCCATAGGATGGCATTGCAGGGGAGATGGACACTTCTGCAAAGACATTGCATTAATACCGACCACAAATCTCTCGTTCAGAAACATTAGCTTTGTAAACACACACTGAGTGTGTGCACTGAGAATTTGCATGGAAGGGCCAGCTGGATCACCCACATCACATCCACTGCTCTCAGCCTTTAGCTATGTTTTCAGATCCTATATGTATGCTCGAAGCTACAAACATGAGTCTGACCAAGCTGCGGGAGGCAGTGGAAGACAGGAGTGCCTGGCGTGCTCTGGTCCATGGGGTCACAAAGAGTCGGACACGACTAAACAACAACAAATATGTATGCTCTGCCCATGCAGTCAGGAATTCTGCAATCATTCAGGGTCTGTGCCGATGAATACTCTTACATAAGTTCTATTGAACTTTTGCCTTTTTGCAAGTTATGTAGAGTACATTTTGTACACTGATTGCCTCCCACTTCTCTGCATCCAGTGTACACCACGCAGGGCAGATTGGAGAAGGAATTCGTTTCCCTTCGCCTCCTGTTCTCCTACTACATTCCTGTGGACAATATTCATCTGTTATGTAGTGGCATATGAAGAAATCCATTTCTCCACATCAGTGTAGACAGGTAATTCTCTCAGCACCTCTACTTATGAGCTACGAAAGCTTGCAAGAAATGAACAAACAATGGATTAGCCCCCCAAATGTTAATCCCCCTCCAACAGCTCTGAGCCTGCCATTTGCGCCTGTCAATTATAAAGCCATAATGGTTTCCCCTGCTAATGATGACTCTTAAAATGCTTGTTAAAGTGAAGCAGCTAATTGCTAATGAAGTGCTTTTCCGTTATTCTTCAAATGCTTTTGAAAGTATTCTATGTTTCTTAACAATGAGTCACTGCCCAGAAACAAACTGTTCCAGTGGAGACTGACTGGAAGGAGACACAGTGGGTACCCTCCTCTCTGAGTGGGCACTTTGAACTCACGGGAATCTTTCTATAGTTGATTGATTGATTGATTGATGCATACTAGTACCTTCACGGGATGTGGGTGGCGCTGTGGTGTAAACCACTGAGCCTTGGGCTTGCCAATTGGAAGGTCAGCGGTTCGAATCCCTGCAACAGTTGTTGTTCGGTCCCAGCTCCTGCCAACCTAGCAGTTCGAAAGCACGTCAAAGTGCAAGTAGATAAATAGGTACTGCTCTTGTGGGAAGGTAAATGGTGTTTCCGTGCACTGCTCTGGTTTCACCAGAAGTGGCTTAGTCATGCTGGCCACATGACTCGGAAAAACTGTCTGCGGACAAACGTTGGCTCCCTCGGGCCAGTAAAGCGAGATGTGTGCCACAACCCCAGAGTCGTTCATGACTGGACTTAACTGTCAGGGGTCCCTATTTTTACCTTTTAGTACCTTCGCAGCACACTAGCCCCCATCTCCCCAGGCTTGATGCCATTCTGTTGCCAGATGAAGACATCTTTGCTAACCTTGGCTTTTGACAGGCAAAATCAATTAAAACATGAATTTTTTAGCATATTTGCTACACTGTTTTTTGTTTTGTTTTTTTAATACTGTTGGCTTGCTTTGTCTCTACCCATCTCTAAATACAATTCTGTATTTTATATATTGTACGCTCCCCTGGTAATTTTGCCCACAGGCAGCCTGAATATATTTTTTAACTGAATGAATGAAAAGTAGGGTCATCGCACCCTGCTCTAGAAACTCTAGGTTACTAAACATCTTGAGGCCTCCTCTGCTGCCATACTGGAGTTAGACTCCAACATGCAATTGTCCTGTAAGTACATCCTGCTACCCATTTACAGTAAGAAAGGTTGATGAAGAAAGAAGCCAAACAAAACTTCAGCAGAATCTGATGCTATGATTAATTCATCCAGCTCTGCACACTGGTGTCCATAATTCCCAGCCTACCTGGTAGAAAGTCTTGTTGGTGTATAAAGTATGTCACGTCCAAAGTTCAATAGTCAGGAAACATGTTCCAGGGACTAAGCCACATAAGCAGAGTCCAAAGTCCAACAATCAGGAAATGCAGTCCAATGTCAATTCAAGAAAGCCAAGTCCAAAGTCTAGGAGACACAGAACACAGTCCAGAGTCAAACCCAAAGCACAGTCCTGTAGAGGTGCTGGCACATCCAAACAGAGCTCCACTTCAGTTCTGCTCCTCTTCTATACCTTGCATGTTGATTGGATCATCTGGGCTTGATGAGGCAGATGACCCTCACCTGTTCTGAGCCTTCTCCAGCTGAGGAATCACACACCTTCTCCCAGAGCTAATGAGCCACACCTAGGCTGTGGTTCCTTGTCTGCCTCAGCTTCCCAGGCAGTACCTCCCATTGCTCCCTCTGCCTCAGAGCCTGCCTTGGTCCTGAAGATAAGAGCCTCTCTGGTTTTGATGAGGGGTCCTCTGTCATCCCGTGTGTATATTCTTGCAACCTCAACCTCTCCTTCCCCATCTTGCCCTGGTGGGTCCCAGTCATAGCTGCACCCCTCACTGGGATTGTCTTCCTCCTCCCCTTTGTCCTTCCAGTTCATGAAATCTGGCTTTTCAAATCCTTGTGTTCTAAAGTTTACTGCTGTCTGGACAAAACACCCAAAGACTGTTGAAGACACCATCTTATTCTTCTTCGTCATAATCCCACCCATCCTTCCAAAGGTAAACACACAAGCGATAAAACAATAAAAACATCTTGAAACAATTGCAATGCAGAGGCTGAGAAAAACAACAACTGATGTTAAAAGCCTTGTTGAAAGAATGACATCTTCAGCATGCTTGCAAAAGGCAACAGAGACCAAAAGGAACCAATAATTTAACAGGTAGGTGCCACAACTCTGAAGGCTAAATTCCTGTACTGTATGGAACACACCTCTTGAAAGGTCCTAGTAGGATGTAATTATCTGCAGTGATCAACTGAGTGTATATGGGGTGAGATAATCTTCCAGGTAGAAAAGGTAAAGGTACCCCTGACCGTTAGGTCCAGTCGCGGATGACTCTGGGGTTGCAGCGCTCATCTCGCTTTATTGGCCGAGGGAGCCAGCATACAGGTTCCAGGTCATGTGGCCAGCATGACTAAGCCACTTCTGGCAGTGCATGGAAACACCATTTACCTTCCCACCAGAGCGGTACCTATTTATCTGCTTGCACTTTGATGTGCTTTTGAACCGCTTGGTGGGCAGGAGCAGGGACTGAGCAACGGGAGTTCACCCGGTCACGGGGATTCGAACCACCAACCTTCCAATCGGCAAGTCCTAGGCTCTGTGGTTTAGACCACAGCGCCACCCACGGACCACACATATCTCAGTATTAATAAGGTTTTCAACTGTTTGTAACAGAAAGCTTCTAGAGATGTTTCTTTATTTAGCAGGATGCCCAAATTTTCTTTGAATTATACTGGAGGAGAGATTCGATGCGAATTCTAATCGGCTTCCATCTTTCTCTCTGTGCATCATTTTTGGGGGAAAGGTGCCCACTCACACATTCTCGAATTCCCTTTGTTTTCTATTGCACTACATGCCACTCTCCTATATAACTCTTGAAAATGCATCCCAGAAAAGTGGTGCTTGGCCAATTGCAGACTGATAAATAATTCATTTGGGCATTGGCTGTGTTGACTTGATCTGCTATTTAACGGATGTACGGGGATTCGACAAAATTGTACCCGGTGGCAAAAAAGGGAGGTGACTAATTACTCAGCATTATGCCAATAGTTTCTGTAGCGCGGAGAAGCCAAAGTCAGAATGGAATTATCCATCTTACCTCAATGACTCTATCTCTACCTCCAAAGTTCAAGTGATAAGTGGCTGAAGTCAACAGGACTCCTTTAAGCACACCTTACCGGCTTGACATATTGGAGTTACGGACCCACTAGGATTATAAAATTTATCCCCAGGCAGCCTTCATTACATTCTCTCCAAATCTAATTTAATGCCCAAGAATGCAATCACTTTGATGGGACCAGCTGTTTCGTCTCCTGCCAAAAGGCACTCCAAACCATTTGCCAGCTTCCATATAAATGCTCAGTGTCTTCCGACACATATAAAGGCGAAGCCCTCCGTGAGGCTCCCAGAAAAGAGACAATGAAGTATTGATCTTAAAAAAAAAAAAAAAAATGTAATAATTTGTATTGGTTCCATACTACAGTGGCACTCGATGACACACACGTCGGATGGAGGGGAGCCTGCAGTAATCCGCAAGGCTCAGACAGGACTGGGAATGAAATTAAAGCATTGACATCGGGTGTCAGGCTTGCCAAGAGAGAAATCTCCAAAGACAAAAGACGGGGGAACAAAAACAAGAAACAGGAGGCTGTGATTCTTGGAACTCTCTTGTAAGAGTGAGCTTCCTCAATCCATATGCATGGGCAATGGTCATGTGGTTTGTCCAGCTGGGGTTGGGAGTTTAGATCTACGGTTTCTGCTCTTAATTATGCATCCACTGTGGGTAGCTTCTCTCGTGATGCACACACACCTCCCCCCTTCATGTGTAGCATTAATTGCATGAAGGGGAAAGTTTGTGGAAAGGGGCTGTGGGTGTGCTGGGCCCGGGGGTAACCCATGAAACGTGGTCCAGAATCCAAAGGTTCCGCTGGGAGTCAGTCTGACAGGGCCAAGGCAGGAAACCAGGCAGGAAACCAAGCAAGGACAGGTACAGGATTTCAGGCAGGATCTAGCTTACAGCAATGTTGCTCCTGCAACCTGGGGCAGGGTCTGACAGCCTTTTATCTTTGTCGGGGTAGCGGCTGGTCCTGATCCCCCAGCGACTCACCTCCCTGTTTTGCCCGAAGGCGAGCACTCCTCCTGCGAGTACTCAGGTCTCTCCTTCTCTCAGACCTTAGTCTCTGCAGCTCGGGAGACGTCGGTGGGTTACTAGACCCAGGGGCCACCTCAGCCTCCCCTGACCCAACTGGTAGTGGAGCAGCTGTAAGTGATGGCCCAGCTGAAGGCAACGAGATAATCCCCGCATCTGGAGCCAGGGCAGGCTCAGGCCCCTGACTTGGCCCAGCTGGTGCTTGCTGCAGGGGAACCTGTGCAGACTGGGACTCTTCAGGATCAGGCCCCAGACTTGGTTCAAGTATGCCTGAGGCAAAGGATCCGGTGTAGACTGAGTCTCCTCTGGTTCTGAGTCCGAGCCCGAGCCCCAGGCCATCACAGTGGGGCTGTGTCTCTGGCCCCTCCTTCACTGTCACATGGGTTCTCCCTGTCCACACAATAGCATCCATATCTGAAAAATAGGTGCCTTCTCGGCCAGAGCTCCAGGACCCAAGGGAACCTTCATGTGTAGATCTTCGAAATGTTCCCTGTCTCACATGTCCATGCTAATGCATGGACAGCAGGTTCGGGGCTGGAAGGAAGCAGACTTTTTGATGTGGGCCTACAGCTGCAGCCTAGCAGCTCCTTTCAGCACACCTTGAGTCATGAGGAAAGGAGACTTCCTCTTCTTTTATCAGAACACAGAAGGAATCCTTATGTGCTGAAGCCAAACAGCAAACAGCAGCACCTCATGACAGAAAACTGCTATTTCAGGACAAACCCCTCCTTAGGCAAAACATTAGCTGCTAACAGTGACATCTAGTGACAGAATGAAGCATTACTCCTGTTAATATGAAAAGATAAGAGGAGAAATTTAAGGGCAGATCAACACCATTTTTAGGAGGTAATGTAAGTACTGTTTGACTTTATACTAATATTATACAGTGGTACCTCGGGTTAAGAATTTAATTCGTTCTGGAGGTCCGTTCTTAACCCGAAACTGTTCTTAACCTGAGGTATCACTTTAGCTAATGGGGCCTCCCACTGCAACTGTTCTCATCTTGAAGCAAAGTTCTTAACCCGAGGTACTATTTCTGGGTTAGCAGAGTCTGTAACCTGAAGTGTCTGTAATCTGAGGTACCACTGTATATTAAATAGTCTGTGATGGCCTGGGGCTCGGGCTCGGGCTCGGGCTCGGGCTCGGGCTCGGGCTCGGGCTCGGGCTCAGAACCAGAGGAGACTCAGTCTACACCGGATCCTTTGCCTCAGGCATTTAATTAAATAGAGCAATTAAATAATGACTATTTAATTGCTCATCGTCTAACATTGTGTATGCCATAAAATGCCAACAGTGTCCTTCAGCTCTCTATATTGGACAAACAGGCCAGACCTTACGCCAAAGAATAAACGGACATAAATCGGACATCAGGAATCACAAGACAGAGAAACCAGTAGGAGAACATTTCAATCTCCCAGGACATTCTATACAAGATCTCAAAGTAGCTGTTTTACTACAAAGGAATTTCAGAAATAGACTGGAAAGAGAAGCTGCTGAATTACAACTTATCACCAAACTCAAAACCATGGAGAAACCTGGTCTGAACAAAGACCTTGGATTCTTATCTCATTATACATGACAAAGCCATTTTTCACCTTTTCACCCCTTGCTTTTACCTGTTAGACCTATTGCAGTCGTTAAGAGTCGTCAACAGGCTCATCACAGCTATCTGCCAATCACCCATTCCCACCACCCTTCTGAGTAATACCCCTCCCCACCTTCTCACTATATAGAAGGGTCTGGAAACTTCTGTTTCAGTGTATCTGAAGAAGTGTGCATGCACACGAAAGCTCATACCAAGAACTGACTTAGTTGGTCTTTAAGGTGCTACTGGAAGGAATTTGTTTTGTTTTGACTATGGCAGACCAACACGGCTACCTATCTGTAACTGCTATTTTTATGTATGTATTAATTAACTAACTATAGTCAAGGGAGGGATGCGGGTGGCGCTGTGGGTTAAACCACAGAGCCTAGGACTTACCGATCAGAAGGTCGGCGGTTCGAATCCCCGCAACGGGGTGAGCTCCCGTTGCTCGATCCCTGCTCCTGACAACCTAGCAGTTCGGAAGCACGTCAAAGGTGCAAGTAGATAAATAGGTACCGCTCTGGTGGGAAGGTAAATGGTGTTTCCATGCGCTGCTCTGGTTCGCCAGAAGCGGCTTAGTCATGCTGGCCACATGACCCGGAAGCTGTACACCGGCTCCCTCGGCCAATAAAGCGAGATGAGAGCCGCAACCCCAGAGTCTTCCACAACTGGACCTAATGGTCAGGGGTCCCTTTACCTTTATAGTCAAGGGAATAGACAGATACACACACACACAGAGAGAGAGAGAGAGAGAGAGAGAGAGAGAGAGAGAGTCAAAGGCTAGGGTAAAGAGGAGCATCTTCAGCATACAATTCATTTTTGATTTGTTCATTGTTCCCTGCTTGAAACACTGGGGAATCACGCCAAGCTGTTGCAGAGCTCGATGGGCCATTGGTGTAACTCAATATGAGGCAGCTTCTTGTGTTGCTACTTGGCAAATTCTGTAGCTCAGTGTACCTCTGCTTTGCCGGCAGGAGGCTGCAGGTTCAATCCCTAGCACCTTCAGGTAGGTCTAGGATGGACCCTCGTATCAAAACTCTGGAGAGCTGCTGCCAGTCAGTGCATGCAATACTAAGCTAGGTGGACCAACAGTATAAGGGAGCTTCCTATGTTCCAACCAGAATGGGAACACACTTCTAGTTTTGTCCTAAGCTTCCTTCATTTCAGCTTTCTAATTTAGAACAAAGAAGGCGGTATTATGTTGGTGTTGTTAAGCAATCGGGAGGCTGAAACCCTCACTTATATAATGTTAAAAATCCACAGATCTTCTGACATATCCTTATTTATTTGGTGCTTGTCTCTAGCCTAGATTGTCACAGAGATGTCATAAAGCACTACACTAGGTTCTGGAATTGTCCTCTGGAATGGAGATTAAATCAGCCAAGGGGAGTGCCGAGGGACAGAAGCAAGTTACCCCCGCCCCGAAAAAAATTTAATCCTTTCACAAAGAGTTTTGAACACCACCATGGAAATCAATAGCAGGGATAAAGCCCTTGATCCAATGCTTACCTGATACAGCAAAGGCCCCATCATTCAATTATGCTTTATATAGTGAGTTTTAAAGCCATAAGAGCCCAAAGGAGATTGCAGAAACTAGCCATTTGTTTCCCACGGCTGAAGCTCAGATCTTCTCACTACATATGTACATTTGAGAGTCACATTGGGTAGCAGTGAGAGGGTTGGACCAGGACCTAGGAGACAGGGGTCCAAATCTCCAGTCAGCCACGAAGTTGCTACCACGCAGGGTGGCCTTGAGGATGAGTGGAGAAGGCAAGTCCATGGACGTTGGCTTGAGCTCCTTGGATGAAAGCCGCAAACCAATGTGCCAATGTTTGGCCTGCAGTGGGCAGTGCTTTCTAATGACGGCCTGTCAATCTGTCAGCTGTCCTTTGTCAATGCTAAGTATTAGATGGTTGGAACAGGTTCGGGGGAGACTCAGGAACCAATGCCAGTTTTGGGAAATGGCTTGGATCTATGGGTTCTGTAGACATCAAAGATGCTAGGGCAGGTTGGATTCCATTGATGCTTTTTTCTTTCCTTTTGAAATGTAAAGAGAACATCGCCTTCTTCCAGCCTTTGTAGTCTTTCTCTTGTCTCTCAAGGCCACACTTGGTAGATTTCTCCCAACATTGCCACACAGAAGGGATCCTTGCCTTGGTCAGCATCCAATGACATCTGGAGGTTGTCTTGCCAGTTCAGTGCAACAGCATTGCACAGATGCAAGACATGCCTCATCCTGGCTCCACCTCTTTTATCCACGGCACTCCACCACTGTCCCTCCTCTGTCCTCTTCTTGTGTGCTGTTACACCAGAAGCGGTTTAGTCATGCTGGCCACATGACCTGGAAAGCTATCTGGGGATAAACGCTGGCTCCCTTGGCCTGAAGTGAGATGAGCGCTGCACCCCGTGGTCACCTTTGACTGGACTTAACCATCCAGGGCTCCTTTACTTTTATACCTGGCCTCGGTCCAGTATATCTGAAGGAGCATCTCCACTCCCATTGTTCTACCCGGACACTGAGGTCCAGCTCCGAGGGCCTCCTGGCGGTTCCCTCACTGCGAGAAGCTAAGTTACAATGAACCAGGCAGAAGGCCTTCTCAGTAGTGGCACCTGCCCTGTGGAATGCCATCCCACCAGATGTTAAAGAGAAAAACAACTACCAGACTTTTAGAAGACATCTGAAGGCAGCCCTGTTTAGGGAAGCTTTTAATGTTTGATGCATTACTGTATTTTAATATTTTGTTGGAAGCTGGAAGGCCAGCCAGATGGGCGGGGTATAAATAAATTATTATTATTATTATTATTATTATTATTATTATTATTATTATTATTATTTATTACCTTTTCCTGTCTGCAGGGTGTCCTTGAACTGTGCAGATGCTCCTTCCTTGGCTCGATGAATGCTGGAAAGACGTGTGAATGTCAATACCTCTGACTTTCACACGGCTGGAATGTAGCCACTGGGCGAAGGTAAGACTCACTTCTGTTGCCTGACTTACTCTGATCCCTGGCCACACCCACTGCTACCCTGTGGCCCCCAGAAGGTTATATGTGAGGGAGTTTGGCCCCCAGTCTGGAAAAGGCTCCCCACCCTTGCTCTAGCTGGGATGATGCAATCAGACATGATGTGGATTACTTCCAAAAACATCTCCTAGCCCAGTCATGGTTTGCATTGGAGGCCTGGCTCATTGCACACCTGCAGCAGCAAGAGGTGTTGTTGTCAAAGAGCAGGGAGGCTCTTTTCAATGAAACATGTCCTGATCATTTGCTATGACTCTTTTGCCAGAGGCTTCATGCACTGTATCCACCATCCTGGTGCTTTGTACAGCTTTTAGTAAGCAGCGTGGTGTCAGTCACATTGAAATCTGATGAAACCCAGATTTTTTTTAAAAAATATATTAATTAAAGTTCAATGGATTCCTTATAAAGAATAGATGAAAGGAGCAGCCAGTGACAAGGGAGTCATGGAGCTTGCTTTTCTGAAGATTAACTAAAGCTCCCATGAACTTCCTGCCTGCCTCTCTGGAAGGCTTCCTGGTTGCTGGGCTGTTGTTGTTTCCCCCCCTTTATTATTTCACCAGGCTGAAATTATTTCAACAGATTGACAAGTGCTTGTTTACAAAAGGAGGTGAAGGATTAGCATCCCCACAAAGTGAGATGCAAATAGAAAAAAAGATGCTGATTTTGTGCTTTAACGTTACTATGTTAACAATCAAGTAGCTCAAAAGGTTGCATTTTGTTTGTTTGTTTGTTTGTTTGTTTTTAGGGAAAAGGAAATCACAAGATATAAATGGTACCATATTTCAAGCATGCCTTTGTGGGGTCACTGGGGCCTCCAGATTCCTCCTCCCAGTGCTCACCCTGAAAAGCCATTGCATATGGAGAGTGGTCTTTGCTCTGTCTCTTCTCATATTCATATCCATCTTTGCACCCACCCCTGCCCTGACTCGAGAGCATGGGATTCCAGGAGAGGGAGGAAGGCTTTGCTCAACTGGATATTTCTGTTACGGTCCTGTTCAAGGGTGATCAAAGTCCTGGCTGAGGATGTCGGGACCAGGGGCAAGATGGCGGGGTGGGAGCAGGAACGGTAGTCCAGAAGCCAGGAGTCAGGAAGCCAAAGGTCCGAGGGTCAGAGAGCCGGGAGTCAAGAAGCCAAGGGTCCGAGGGTCAGGTAGCAAGGAGTCAAACACAGCAAGGCAGGGAACATGTTGCTGTGACAAAGAGCCGAAGGGAAAATGCTGACCTTATATCCCTTCCCAGCTCTTGCCACCAGCTGCTGTGAGTTACCAATCGGCCTCACCCGTGAGGCCATGCCTTGCCTCTTCAGAACAAACTTTAGGAAAGTCCTATTGGTCACAGGACCTGGCTCCTACACACACACCTGACAATTTCTCTCCTAAAACATTGGCTTTCTTCACATTGGGTGAAAGATTCCTGCATGGTCCCTTCCAACTCTACAATACTATGATTCTATGCTTCCCTCCCCTGTTAAATACTGGTTCCTGGGACTCGTAACTGGGGAGATCACTGTTGCACTCACAATCTGCTTGCAGGCTTCCCACGGGCATCTGGTTGACCACTGTAAAAGTAGGATACGAAACTAGGTGGGCCTGATCCAGCATGACTCTTAATAGCTTATTGTTTCCTTCTCTCTCTCTCTCTCTCTCTCTCTCTCTCTCTCTCTCTCTCTCTCATAACCCGTTGTCTGGTCTTCAGCTGGGGGGGTGAGGTGGCATATCTTGGAGCGAGCACTCAAACACTTCTTGCTTTTCCAAGTGCAAAACCCACAGACAGCTAAATTTAAAGCACAGTTCGAAAAAGGGAAAGGGTGGGGGAAGGAGAGAGGAGAAGATGCTTTGGTCTCCTCTGTAGACCCTTGTACTTTGATCCCAGAGGGTCTCACTTTGATTTAGATTAACCCCTTTTCCCGAACCAAGAAATAAGCTTGGCTGAAGATGGCGTCCCCCTTTCAAGCAAAACAAGCTTTCCTCTGGGGCTTTGCACTGGCTTATTTACGGCAGAAACTTCTCGCGCAGCCAAACCCCTGGATAACTTCTTCTTCTTGCCTCTTCTCTGCCTTTTTCTGAGCTGTTTTCTCTCTTTCTGTTGAAAGTGTGAATCACAACTATAAAAATAGGGCAAGAAGATATGAGTGAGTCAGTTTCCTGAACAAGCATCAGGAACTGCACATTTTTAAATATATATATATTTCTACAAGAGCTTTCCACCTGCTTGGGAACGATTGCAAACAGGCAGGGGAATGGTGGCAAAAAAACTGAATTGCAACTTTGCCTTTCATTTTTGGCTATCGTAAGCCGCTGGGCCATAAATTAAAAGGCTCCACTTCTGCACCTTTATGGGCTGGTTACAAGCTATATGTTAATTCTTAGAGCCATGCCTAAATATGTCAAAATGAAAAAGAAAAGGAGATGCACTACTTGGATGGGTAGCAGATTTAGAATGGAGAATGCAGGGTGTGCAGTTGGACACAAAATGTGCATTTTGGTGGAGGGGAATGTGCTGTTGTGAAGCTGATAATGTGCAGTTGGAAAAATGGGGTTTGGGAAAACGAGACGAGTTAGACTTTTTAAGCACATAAACAGCAGGCAATGTCAGGGACAGCATGCACACAAATTATTCAAGGCTAGAATGCACTCAGTGTCCATACTTAAAACAAATTGCTCGAACCATATTAAAACACCTTATTTGGGGCCAGAATCCACTCTTCTTTAGGCGGATAACATTACTGAACTAAGGCTGATCCATAAATGAATCATCACCGAATGGTAGATAAGTACTTCTGACTCCGATGGAGGAATGCCACTGATAGGAGATGTAAACAAAAAGCAAATCATGCTCTGTGTTCATGTGGCTTCTTCATATTATTTTATTGTGTGGTGTCTGACAGGCAATTTGTGCAGCTGGGAAATCTGCTTTTAAAAGTCCCTGGGAGAAGGGAGGGCAGAAGCGCTTAAACTTTTCATTTCCCCATTGTTTTGCCACTCAGATAAACTCCCTCTTTGATTCCTCCTGCTGTGCTTTATATTTTCACTAGGGAACCTCTACCCCCATGGGCGTAATTAGGTTTGCCATAGTTCACTCTTTGGCCCAAGCCATACCTTCCTGTCCTACACCTGACATCACATATGATGTCATCAGGTACACAGCCGGCAAACAAAGCAGTTCGGCAGAAGGTGGTAGAATCTCCTTCATTTGAGGTTTTTAAGCAGAGGTTAGATGCTTTGGCTGAGTCAACATCCCTATATGGAATGGAGGAAGCATCTTAGCTTTTGCAAAAATGTATTGGGACAGCTTTCATTAAGGGTATCTAGATGTATGGAAGTGAAAGCTGGACCATAAAGAAGGCTGATTGCCGAAGAATTGATGGTTTTGAATTATGGTGCTGGAGGAGACTCTTGAGAGTCCCATGGACTGCAAGAAGATCAAACCTCTCCATTCTGAAGGAAATCAGCCCTGAGTGATCACTGGAAGGACAGATCCTGAAGCTGAGGCTCCAATACTTTGGCCACCTCATGAGAAGAGAAGACTCTCTGGAAAAGACCCTGATGTTGGGAAAGATGGAGGGCACAAGGAGAAGGGGACGACAGAGGGCGAGATGGTTGGACAGTGTTCTCGAAGCTACCAGCATGAGTTTGACCAAACTGCAGGAGGCAGTGGAAGACAGGAGTGCCTGGCGTGCTCTGGTCCATGGGGTCACGAAGAGGCGGACATGACTAAATGACTAAACAACAACAGATGCTGTTACTTGAAAGGAGAAACAGATTCCCTCAGTTCCATTAGAAAATACTCTCTGCTCTGTATTTGACTTCTTCCTTCTGGTCTACCTATAATAATTTCTAAAATTAATTCTGGGACTGGAGCATGCACTGTTTCCTGCAGCTTCCAGCCCATTCACGACTTTTTAACTCCATAGATAAATGCTGTACATTGATTATTAAAAAAAAACCCTCCTGCATAAACGCATCCCTGATGTGATCATCTGTATGATTGCATCAAGAATCTTTTCTGCAAGATGCTTCTGAATGTCTACATAGTCTCCTGTACATTGATAAAACACGAGGCAAAATGCATCTTCACACAGCCATTTATATAATAGTTTTCTTCTTTTTTGCCCAGTATAACTCGCAGCAGTGTGTACATGCACATCATTATTACTGTGAGGAGGAGAGATGAAAAAAACACCTATGGTGAACTGCAGTGGTATTCAGAGGCAGACAATGCAAAGGAACCAAAAGATTCCATTACAGAATTTATTTTAAGGATTCTTCTAGCTAAACTTGTATTCAAGGAGAGTGGAATGTAAGGCACAGCAAACCTATGGGATGGCAAGGGGAATGAACCAGGAAATCCTCACGTTGCTAGTCAGGATGGGAACGGCTGAATAAAATAGGAATGGGAGATAAATTCAATTCAGTTCACATCTGAAGGCAACCCTACCTAATTCACGCTTTCTTAAAAGGCACACAAACCAAAACAAAGCCATGCTTCAGAATTCATACTTCTCTGAATTTTGCAGTGCAGTTCTGTTGTCATGCAATGTGTACAAAAATGAATATACCAGGGGTAAATGTACATGAAAATGGATATATCGGTGAGAATGACATACAAAAATGCTTTGCATCAAGGGAAGTACATTTTGCAAAATTGTATACAAAATATACATATGAAGAGAAAAGGTTTTTTTCTGCTCCTAGTCACTGTGGCAGATTAAGAGTGTCATTTCATATGCAACAATTCAAATCTACTGAAGATACAACTGACACAGGTCTTCAATAGGCAACAGATAGACAACAGAGATGGGCCCTGATTGATATCTAACGGGAGAGAATTGCAAAGAGTTAGTGTTACCACACAGGCCAAATTCCAACATGGTACACAACAGAAATCGTGATGAGCTGAGATCTGCAGGAGACCCTGTCTTGTAGAAGGCAGTGATTGGTTGGGTCTTTTAAAAAACAAAACAAAACAACAACAACTTTAAACTTGACGCTTCTGCCACTGGAAGTGGTGGCCATGTTTTCCCCTTAAAGAAGACAAAGAATGAAATAAAAATCAATCAATCAATCAATCAATCAATCAATCAATCTTTATTATGGTCCAGAGACCCAACAAATCATTACAAATCAATACACAATTCATACAGCCTACCTCCAGTTTAGACAAGTATTTTGTTTAGAATATAGGGCTCATTTGTTCTTGCAACCACTGATAAAAACTTTGCCACTGCTAATGTTCTAGCATTTGTCCGGTCTTCCAGTAGGAACCTGACATAGTGAGCCTCTGATTTTCCTGGGAAAGGTACCAGCAAGGGTAGTATCAGTTCAGCCCTGGCCTGCTCATATTTTGCACAATGCAACAAAATATGTTTTATGGAATCGATGTCTTGTGCACACGAGCAAAGTCTGTCCTGGTAGGGAACTCCTCTCAACCTGCCATCCAACTCTGCAGAGGGAAAGACATTTAGTCTGGCTTTGGTGAAAAGCCTTTGGTAGTTTGGTACTGTCAGGTTTTTAATATAAGATGTTAACTTAAAGACATACCCATATTGAACTCCTACTGCCAGCGGACTACAGACTGCGTGTGATTGAGATCGCAAGTCACTGTGTGCATTAGAAATAAAAATGAAGTCACTCATCAGCCATCACCAAACTGATTCAATACATTTCTGCTCTCCCATTTTGGGGGGCAACTGAACATCTTCCAGATGAGAAAGGAACGAAAAATTGGGTAAACCTATCCCAACTCTTCTACGAAATGTGTGTGCTCAGGGCTTATTGAAGAGATCTGGCTTGTAATTCTATCCTTTCTGCCAATCCATTCATAATTTCTTTCATCTGACAACCTCACCAACTTAATTGTGTGCTTTATTTTGTGGCTTACTTTTACCACCCTCATTATAACTGAAAGCATGTTTGGGGTTACAACGAAGAGAAAACAACTCTGGCATTTGATAGAGTGAGTGGGGAAGCTCCGAGGGAATAAAACGTGTGTCAAAGTCAATTGAAACAGTTGGTTCCAATTAAGCAGAACACAGTCGGTCAAAGAAATGAAATCCAAGCTTTTTTTGGTTGTCCCCTCATGGGAAAGTTAAAGTTGCCCATTTCAAAAGACACTTAGCCAATGGCAGAGCCGGCCCAGGACATTTCACTGCCTGAGGCAGAAGTGCGGACTAATGAATCCTGTTAACAGGAGTTTTGCAAGCACAAGAGGGCATCCCCCCTCCCACTGTGTTCCCCCCATGCACCCTGAAATTGGCCAGAGAGGGAATTGGGAGAACCCTCCAGGATGGTACATGGGTGAGGAGAGAGGGGGTCATTCTCTCTGGCAAGCTGAAAAGCTTGAGCAGATCCAATGATTGGCATAGCACCAAACTGCATTCCTCCCAAAGTTCTCAAGGATAACGAAGGCATTTTGGCATCAGAGACAGAAAGCCTCACAAGCATCTCTACCTGGAAATAAAATTATACTAATAGTACATGAATAAACTAACATTTTGTAGCCCTTTCATGAGATTTGCTCTTGGAGGTGGCCAACTCACTTTGCCTAGCAGCAGAACTGGACCAGGACAATGGTACAATTCACATGATCGGGCAGTCTCTTCCACACTAACATTTTGTACTGAAATCAGAATTACTTATAGTGGTGTAGTCAAAATGGTCCAGCCACCCTCACTGGAATGCTTGGTAGGGATGTGGGATAGGGCCTTCTCAGTAGCTACTCCCAGAGTTTGGAACTTGCTTCTCAGAGAAATTTGACTGGCTCCCTCCTTGTTGCCTGTAAACCGCCTCAAGTCCCTATTAGGTGAAGGTTCTGCACCCGCTTTGCTGGTGTATTCATTATTTGTTTTATTTGTCCAACTCATTTTTTTAAAAACAGCCTTTAATTAAAAATAATATCAAGATGTTTCACAACACAATAAAACAATGAAATAAAACCCTGCCAGCAAAACAACAGGGGCTTGGGAATGCCTGGACAAACATGTGGACTTTTAACAATCGTCAAAAGAGCAAAGCAGTTGATGGCTGCTGAATTTCCCATGGGAGATCATTCCATAAGGTGGGTATCACTGCAGAAAAGGTCCTCCTTCCAGAGGGGAGGAAATGGACTTCCATTGGAGACAGCATTACCAGAAAGGCCACCTCTGATGATCAAAGTGAGCAAGGAAGTCTATATTCTGTTTGATATTTATGAAGCTTTGGTTGACTGCCACAGTGAGAAGGTGACAGCCTGGTAATGGGGGTGGAGGAGAAATTCAGATTTCAAAATGAACTTTCCCAAATAATTTGTGTACCAGGATGTATTTGAAATTCAACCGGCCTCAAATTTTGCAATGCAGTTCTCCAGACAAGTAATGTGCAGGGGGAAATGCATATTGTAGTGGAAAATAACATACAAAAATGCATTATATTTGGGAATGTTGCTTTGAATTTTTTTTCATTATAATCGATTACAAAAATGGGCATCCTGAGAGAAATGCAAACTAAAATACAGACAAATATTTATGCTGGTTTTAAAGTTAAAAAACAATGCAAACTTAAGCAGAAATGTGCCTAAGATGAACTGACCTTAAGTTTAGAAAAATGAGAAGCTAACAGAAAGCAAAACTGACAGCTTCACCTATCCCAAACAAAGCCACTTTCAAGAACTCAAAACAATGGGCAATATTAATACAATTGTAGAGTTGGAAGGGACCTTGAGGGTCATCTAGGTAAACCCTCTTCAACGCAAGAATCTTTTGCCCAATGTGATGTTCAAACCCACAACCTGAGATTAAGAGTTTTACGTAATCTCTGCTGTCTGAGCTGTCAATGATAGTCCCACCCAGAGAATAGAAACATTGATGTTAATGGTCTTGATTAATGTAGTGGTCATTAATTTCAGTGGTCTAATTTCAGTAGAGTTTAGTCGAATACAACCTGTGGCTCCAAATTTGTCAACCTTGCTAATTCAAATCTGGGGAATGGAATGTGGGAAAAAGTCAAAGTGAAGAGATATTAGCAAGTTTGACAGAGGCTTCTCCACCTTTTTTTTTTTTTTTTTTTTGCAGCGTTTGAGCAAAGTTGGAGGCTGGTGTGGAAATACACAGTGCGCAGAATATGTCAGCTGTTGTAATTTAATAATCTAAAAATGTATTCATCACAACCGTGTACCTGGAGACATTGAAAAATGAAAGGCATCTGCAGCTGGGCTGCCAGAGCAAAATATTTTTTTTTAAAAAAATAAAATAAAATAACAAAGGCTGGCATTAGGACTTAATATCATCTTTTGTTTTGCCAAATTGACATTGTCTGCTGGAGGACCCAAGAGCCACCCAAAACAAAACAGAACAGAACAAAATCAAGTGTTGAGGAGCCAGAATTGCATTCCTTGTTACAAATGATTCAGCTAGGAATATTCCACTTCAAGGACTCGACTGTGACAGAAACACAAGAGAAGCATTCAGAAGCTGTCTTTTGTTATTTTAATAAATGACTCCCCAATCCAATGGATGCTTTTTGGTGTGACGAAGCCCCTCCCACTCACTCACATCGCAGTCTCTTGGCAAACAATGACTGTTTTAAACAAAAGAGGTGTTGCATACGAAGATATCACAATTACATTGGAGAACCAATCTAATCTGGCAGGAATAAATGGAACTCGGGGCAGAGACAAATTGAACGCTCAGAACCATCTACCATGGAATGCATTGGCTGATCCCAAAATTGGAGGCTCGAAAAAGGGAATTGTACAGCTAGAGACAGAAAACCTGCAGCCACATTTCTGAAAAGTTTCACTACATTCCATGGGTGTTTCTTTGCAGGGGTGGGGGTGGGATCTGTGGCCTTCTAGATGTTTTGGGGCTTCAGACTTCATCAACCACAGCCAGTATGGCCAATGGCCAATGATAAGAGGATTTGCATTTCAATTACATTGGGGTGGGGGGTGAGGTCATAGGTTGACCCTGTTTGGTAGATGTTTCAGAGACCAGGCCACAGGCTCTGGGCTTTGGAGGTCCTATGGGCAAGATGTTTTCAGTGGTCCACCCTCCCCAAAAGGAACTCTCTTCTTCTTGAGAAGCAGTGTGGTGTACTGGTTAAGAGCAGTGGACTCGTAATCTGGTGAACCGGGTTCGATTCCCCACTCTTCCACATGTAGCTGCTGGGTGACCTTGGGCTAGTCACGCTTCTTTGAAGTCTCTCAGCCCCACTCACCTCACAGAGTGTTTGTTGTGGGGGAGGAAGGGAAAGGAGAATGTTAGCCGCTTTGAGACTCCTTAAAGGGAGTGAAAGGCGGGATATCAAATCCAAACTCTTCTTCTTCTCCCTGATGTCCACACTGCCTATTTGCTTGTCCTCTCTGTTTGTATGACGGGGGGTGGGGAGAGGGAAAGAGAGAAGGAATGTATCACAGTTTGCTCAGAGAGGGCAGATTAACAGGTAGTGATAGCAAGGAAGGTGGGGGGGGGGAGGTTATCACCCTCTATAGCTGCAAGGTGTGCAGAGGAGGGTGACCAAGATGATGAAGGATCTGGAAACCAGACTTTATGAGGAATGATTGAGCGAGCTGGGCATGTTTAGCCTGCAAAAGAGGAACCTGAGAGGAGATACGAGAGCCATCTTCAAATATCTGGAGGGGCTGTCACATGGAAGATGGGGCAAGCTTGTTTTCTCCTGCTCCAGAGGGTACAACCCAAACCAATGGATTCAAGTTACAAGAAAGGAGATTCCGACTAAACATCAGGAAGAGCTTCTATGATTCCCGACCTGAAGAATTTGGAGCAAATGATTCAGCAGAGGAAACACAGCCCAGAATAACTAAGGAGATAGTACAAGAATACTTGGCTAGTTTAGATGTATTCAAGTCTCCAGGGCCAGATGAACTGCATCCAAGAGTATTAAAAGAACTGGCAGATGTGATCTCAGAACCACTGGCAGTCATCTTTGAGAATTCCTGGAGAACAGGCGAAGTCCCGGCAGACTGGAGGAGGGCAAATGTTGTCCCTATTTTCAAAAAGGGGAAAAGAGAGGACCCAAATAATTACCGCCCAGTCAGTCTGACATCAATACCAGGGAAGATTCTCGAGCAGATCATTAAGCAAACAGTCTGTGAGCACCTAGAAAGGAATACTGTGATCACCAATAGTCAGCATGGATTTCTGAAAAATAAGTCATGTCAGACTAACCTGATCTCGTTTTTTTGACAGAATTGCAAGCCTGGTAGATAAAGGGAATGCAGTGGATGTAGCCTACCTTGTTTTCAGCAAGGCATTTGACAAGGTGCCCCATGATATTCTTGTAAAGAAGCTGGTAAAATGCAGACTTGACTATGCTACCACTCAGTGGATTTGTAACTGGCTGACTGTCCGAACCCAAAGGGTGCTCATCAATGGTTCCTCTTCATCCTGGAGAAGAGTGACTAGTGGGGTGCCACAGGGTTCTGTCTTGGGCCCGGTCTTATTCAACATCTTTATCAATGACTTGGATGATGGACTCAAGGGCATCCTGATCAAATTTGCAGATGACACCAAACTGGGAGGGGTGGCTAACACCCCAGAGGACAGGATCACACTTCAAAACGACCTTGACAGATTAGAGAACTGGGCCAAAACAAACAAGATGAATTTTAACAGGGAGAAATGTAAAGTATTGTACTTGGGCAAAAAAAATGAGAGGCACAAATACAAGATGGGTGACACCTGGCTTGAGAGCAGTACATGTGAAAAGGATCTAGGAGTCTTGGTTGACCACAAACTTGACGTGAGCCAACAGTGTGACGCGGCAGCTAAAAAAGCCAATGCAATTCTGGGCTGCATCAATAGGAGTATTGCATCTAGATCAAGGGAAGTAATAGTGCCACTGTATTCTGCTCTGGTCAGACCTCACCTGGAGTACTGTGTCCAGTTCTGGGCACCACAGTTCAAGAAGGACACTGACAAACTGGGACGTGTCCAGAGGAGGGCAACCAAAATGGTCAAAGGCCTGGAAATGATGCCTTATGAGGAACGGCTAAGGGAGCTGGGCATGTTTAGCCTGGAGAAGAGGAGGTTAAGGGGTGATATGATAGCCATGTTCAAATATATAAAAGGATGTCACATAGAGGAGGGAGAAAGGTTGTTTTCTGCTGCTCCAGAGAAGCGGACACGGAGCAATGGTTCCAAACTACAAGAAAGAAGATTCCACCTAAACATTAGGAGGAACTTCCTGACAGTAAGAGCTGTTCGACAGTGGGATTTGCTGCCAAGGAGTGTGGTGGAGTCTCCTTCTTTGGAGGTCTTTAAGCAGAGGCTCGACGACCATATGTCAGGAGTACTCTGATGGTGTTTCCTGCTTGGCAGGGGGTTGGACTCGATGGCCCTTGTGGTCTCTTCCTGTGATGGCCTGGGATTCCGATTCAGAGGATGAACCAGAGGAATCCCAGCCTGCACAGGAGTCCCCGCCTCCAGGGCCGGCTGAACTGGGGCAAGGCCTAGATGCTGAAGAGCCTGCACCTGTGGCAGAGCACCAGGAGCTGGCCCCAGGTGAAACCCTTCAGGCCCCAGAGGGGCTTGAGGACTCAGTGGCTACAGGTGAGCCTCCTCCAGGGCCCAGTAACCCTTCGGCCTCTCCTGATCTGCAGAGGCTTAGGGCAGAGAGGCGAAGGGAACTGGTTGCTCCCAGGAGGAGTGCTCGCCTTAAGGCCAGAGGAGGCGGGGCTCCTGGGGGCCGGGACCGCCCCTGGCCTTAGAAGAGGATAAAAGCCCAGTCAGCCCGGTCCCAGGTTGCGGGAGCAACGTCGTCGTTGGCTTTGGACCTTCCTGTGTTCCTGATCCCTGCTCGGCCTCCTGTTCCTGACCATCCGGTGCTCCTGTTCCCTGCTCGGCCTCCTGTTCCTGACCATCCGGTTTTCCTGTACCCTGCTCGGCCTCCTGTTCCAGCGTTCCTGTTCCCCGCCCGGCTCTCCGCCTCGGACCTCGCCCCTCTTCGTGTGGACTCAGACTACGCTCACGGTACCTTTCCCCCGGGTCCAGCACACTTCCAACTCTATGATTCTATGATTCTCTAGAGGTATGAGCCTTGGCAGCTGCTCAGAAACGCCTACCTCTGATGCCAACTCTGCCTCAGGTTTAGCAAAACAACAACAGCCATGAAGTTTCCTCAGATAATCATTTGTCAGACAAGGTTGTTTTGAAGATCATTTGTTCACCTTCAGTTTGCTTTCCTGGCCTTCTTTGGGAGGAAGGGCCAAATGTGAATTTGATTTGTAAATAAGAAGCTTGCCAAAATTTGCCTTCAGTTTTGTACACTCGCCACACAGTTTCCATCCGTCCACTCCTTGACGCTGCCTCTCCGAAGGAGTGTTGCGAGGCTTCAAAAACTCTTTGGAGATCTTTGAAAACAGCTTCTAGCTTATGCTGCATATGCACAAAGTGTTATTCAATTACCAGAGAGATTCATCACAGCAAAAGCTAGGGTTGATTAACATTTCTCCTTGCAGTCGGTGCATACATTTGCAGATCACAAAAAGAAAACTAGTATCAATTAAGTTAATTTCACTTGTATCCATTTTCAAATGAATTATTTATAATTGATTTAAGAAAGATGAAGTCTCAAAGATCATCAAAATGGCAATAAATTATACCCTTCTAACAAGCTTCCAACACCCTGTGGTTTTAGGACTCTTTGTTTTAATTGAAACTAAAGTGCTTCAATTACACATTATAATTAAAAAGTTTCTGGATCGAATGATCCATCTTTGAAAAATGAATGAAGCAAGTGCTCCCCAAAAAGAGAGAGAAATCTCCATGTGTCCCGAGAAATTTCTTTGTAGATAATGATGAACTGTGCTTGTTTATTCATATACCAAATTACAATCCATTAAATGATAAACAAGCTTAAAAAAACATCAACAGCAGAAAATGCAAGTGGCTTTGTCATTTGCAATGACTTCCGGCCCATTTCTGGGCTTAATACAAAACGTTGACCTTAATCTTTAAAATCCTACAAAAGTTGGAGTCAGGCTACCTACAGCATGGATGCCTCATCTAGAATAGAATAGAACCTGCTGCCTTAGTAATAGAATGGTACCAAGAGATCCAGAGGGTGGCAATATGAGAATGAGCCTTTTCTGTGGTGGCTCCCTGCTTATGGAATGCTCTCCTCAGAGAGGCTCACCTGGTGCCTTCATTGCATATTTGTAAGCACCAGGAAAAAACAATCCTTTTCTTCCAGGCCCTTGGCTAATTAAACCATCTATGGCAGGGGTAGGCAACCTAAGGCCCATGGGCCGGATGCGGCCCAATAGCCTTCTCAATCTGGCCCACGGACAGTCCGGGAATCAGTGAGTTTTTACATGAGTAGAATGTGCCCTTTTATTTAAAATGCATCTCTGGGTTATTTGTGGGGCATAGGAATTCGTTCATTATTTTCCCCCCAAACTATAGTCTGGCCCACCACATGGTCTGAGGGACAGTGGACCAGCCCACAGCTGAAAAAGGTTGCTCACCCCTGATCTATGGCCTTCTAAACTGTGTGTGTGTGTGTGTTTGGGGGGGGGGGTTACTGCTGTGTTGTGCATTTTTGTGTTTTTATTTTGTCAGCCACCCTGTGATCCTCACACGAAGGGTGATACGAAAATTTAAGCAACATGATGGCCAGAAACAATTACAGTGGTACCTCGGGTTAAGTACTTAATTCGTTCCAGAGGTCCATTCTTAACCTGAAACTGTTCTTAACCTGAGGTACCACTTTAGCTAATGGGGCCTCCTGCTGCCGCTGTGCCGCTGCTGCACGATTTCTGTTCTCATCCTGAAGCAAAGTTCTCAACCCGAGGTAATATTTCTGGGTTAGTGGTGTCTGTAACCTGAAGCATATGTAACCCAAGGTACCACTGTACTGGAGATTTCTGATTGGGCAAATTCTCTCAAGAAAGAGTTTGGTGAAGACCAGCATTATTTTGAAGGGCGTTTCACTCATCTCCAGTAATGATCTGTTAATGATGGATTGGTCCCTTTGTATGCAGGAATCAGTCTGCGTTGGACGGGTTCAGGTGAACATGCTTCCTCCCCTCCCGCCGTCCTGCTTGCATTGACTTTTGAAGTCATCCTGCACTGGGAATCCAGTAGAAACAGTTTGTCTGGGAAGTGTGATGCCCTGCGGACTCCACAGCCAACACTCACTGAACAAACTGTAAAAATCTATCTTGCGTAATGAGGATTGGCTGTGAAGTCTATTGAGTGCTGGACCTAGATTGCCTGCCAAAAATCAAAACAAAACAGAAATGGGGCTGAATATTGTCGTTTGGACAATACAAAT
Source organism: Podarcis erhardii (assembly GCF_964252035.2). Lineage (NCBI taxonomy): Eukaryota > Metazoa > Chordata > Lepidosauria > Squamata > Lacertidae > Podarcis > Podarcis erhardii. Next base: position 11,051,097 of record NC_138500.1, on the reverse strand, counting down.
ATCCCCGTACATTGGTTGTCTGCCGCAATGTCGGCATCAGCACAGGTTTGAAAGAGCCCACTTGCACAGATGAATTTCATGCGTATGCTTTTTATATCTCTGTTCTCTTATCCCAACAGTTTTTTGCGAAGGCTGCTCTAAATGTTTCGCCCGCCTGAATTTCTACACATGCAGGGGGCTTGCAGCGTGAGTGTGTATGTGTGTGTGAAACCACCCCAAATATCAGGAGTTGGAGGTGGCCCTTTCAACGGCGTCCACTGCTAAAGATCCGCCTCCACAAACCCAAACACAGCTGTCCTTCAAAATGTGTACATTTGCCCAAACTGCACACAATAAATGTATTTATTAGGTGATGTTTGGAATAAAATGCTCATGAATTTTAAAGAGGGTTTTCTGAATAAAAATAGACTTGAAAATTGCTGCAGAAATATGTCAGCTGAATTTAATATTTGAAAAATGAGAAACCAGAATGGATAGATTCATGTATCCCTCCTTGAAGCCAATGCTAGTCCTGCTCTGAATAGAATTTAGTTGGCTGCAACTCACAGTCCACCTGGATTGTGTGGTTTCTTCTTTTATTTCCTACTGGATTTGTAAGCTTCAGAAATCCTAAAGATGGATTGTGTATAAGCCAGTTCCCTTGGTTCAGGAAGAGGGGAGGAGGATAAAAATCCCTCTCTTAGTTTTCAGTTTATCTTCGAAAATGGGAAAAAAGGACTTCTGATCATAGTATCACTATATGCTTTCCAAAAATGGCTTTGCTTTAAAACAAAGTGGAACATTATCTCAAGACTATAAAGCATTAAGCTGGATTGTTACAACAAAGAAAAAAATAGGTTGGATTAGGTGACTCCAAGAACCTGATTGCACAATATTTCCACGTTAAGTCTTACTACGCTGGAGTGAACTTTTCAGAGCATCGATTATCTGTACATTTCTGTTAGGGTAGTGTAATAGATGTTCACGGGAGCTCAGGGGGAAAAGTGAAAACATAAGATATTAGTCTCTCTTTGTTCATGTTACGGTAGTTAAAGGAACAGCAGTTGCCTCAGAAATGTTGCCTGGAGCAAAAATGTGACGTATATGTGGGTTTTCCTCCATAGGCGAACCGTCTAGGGAATTCTCAGAGCAGAGTTTGGATAGGTTGCTGCAATTTCTCAGACTAGGTGCTCACTAGTCCCAAATCCTACCAGGATTAATTTTGCTTCAGCTGGCACATCTGAGGGATACCGAGGAGGCCATGGTGATCATTCCTGGGAAAGAGGAAATTCAAAAGGAATCTGCAGTGTGAAATTTCTTTGTAGCAATCCAACATGAGGTTGAGTGTTATTGCTCGTGAAATCATCACTAGGGATGGAGGAGGCATTCAAACTCACTTTGCACATAGAGGTGGACCTCATTTGCAAATAGCGGTTGCCCTTTGAAATTTGCACCTGTCAAAATTTCACAGTGCAGTTCTCTAGCCAAGTTGAGTGTACAAAAATGCAGATACTGTATACTAAAGTGTGCATACAAAGGCATTGTGTCAGGCAAAACCTGCTTTTTTGTAAAAAAAAGGCCATTGGGCAAAATTACATATAGAAATGCAGATGAATTTTCACAAGAGCATTAAAAATCCCCACAAAGTGTTGTGGAAATGTGGGGAATTGAAGATTGGAAAGATGAGAAGCTTCAACTGAGATGTTTGCACAGACATGGTGGGTTTTTTATTTCATTTTATCAAAATATCCAATGCAAAGATCAGCCCAGCAAACTGTTCTTTGTGAAAGGGACCTCTGCGAATAATGTCATTAGCAGCATCTGAGTTTTTCTGCTTTTAATTTCCTTGTGACTTCACTGTTCACAATCTCCACACCCTCAGCCACATATATTAGGGGGTTTGCAGTGACTGCAATATTTGCAATGGAACAGGTTGATCTGTTTCTGATCCACTCTGTGTCGCTTCGCATTGATTCATTATGCGGGTCAGCATCGGAAGTTCTCTTTCAGCCCTTGTTGACTATAATACAGAAACTAGAAATGGTGATCATTTGTTTTTCCTTTTCACCTAAGAGGGTGAAATTGGCAAGCAAAGCAACCCCTCCAGAATGGAGTGAGCCTGCCAACTTTTAGCCAGAACCACCCAGGGGTTTTTGTGCATGGAACTTTTACATTCCTTCTGAAAAGAAAAGAAAATTAACGGGTTTTTTTTAAATTTTTTGCCTGATTTAGATGCAAATAACAAGCATGCTTACAATTTCTGAGCGAACAAAGCCTGCTAAATTTCAGAATCACTGTAGTGGTTTTCTCTTGCAAGTGGAGATTTCACCTATTTGGCTGGGAAAGTAGAAGCTACATTTTGTCCCCTTGTTTGGGGGTTGTGGGCGTAATCAGATTGAAAACTAGGGAGATGAGAAAAGTGTCTTTGGTAAGAAATCGGCTGAAGTTCAGACAAATAGGTATTGGTTCTATTGTAGTGGGTGATTTACCTTCTTTTTCTTTTTACAAAAATCTAGAAAGTCACAGGTTTCCCCTCACACATACACCCCAAGAATGATGGGTCTTTTTCTTCTTTGTTGGGCAAGAAAATGATTGGAAAAGAAGCAATCCACCCCAGTCGTCTAACTCTGCTGCCTACGTCAACCTCTCACATCCAAAATTCAAAGGAGAACAATGACCCACCTGAAGAACAGTTCAGATGATTTACTTCAACCAGTCCTCCCCAAATCACTGTGACTGGCATGGCCTGCGAAAATAATTCACTGTGATTAAAAACTACACCTGTCCATCAAAATGAAAAATCTCCTTACCCTTTCATTCTCTCCTCCACCCACTCCCTTTTTGAGCTGTTTCCTCAGTTAGCGGGTTTTGTTTCTCAGTAAAGAAAAGGGGTGTGTGAGAGGGGAAATGTTATATGCTTAGCAGTTTTGCAAAACCACAGTGTGCTTTGAAAGCTTATGAGGCCCCGATCTGCCTCATGGAGCCTTGTCAAAAGCACAGTCCAATTCAGGAATGTGAGATCATACCCCGAATAAACCCCTGTTTGCCTTGTTATATGCAGCATACACAGAACTAATGCACACCAGTACAGTTTAAGTCCATCATGTTATCTATGTGTTAGCTTAAATAACCATAAACCATGAAGTCCGTACAGTGGCACCTCAGGTTAAGTACTTAATTCATTCCGGAGGTCCGTACTTAACCTGAAACTGTTCTTAACCTGAAGCAGCACTTTAGCTAATGGGGCCTCCTGCTGCTGCCGCGCCACCAGAGCACGATTTCTGTTCTCATCCTGAAGCAAAGTTCTTAACCCGAGGTAATATTTCTGGGTTAGCGGAGTCTGTAACCTGAAGCATATGTAACCTGAAGCGTATGTAACCCGAGGTACCACTGTAGTTAGTACATCTAACTATACCAGTGTGGTGTAGTGGTTAAGAGCAGTGGGCTCATAATCTGGTGAACCAGGTTTGATTCCCTGCTCCTCCACATGCAGCTGCTGGGTGACCTTGGGCTAGTCACACTTCTCTGAAGTCTCTCAGCCCCACTCACCTCACAGAGTGTTTGTTGTGGGGGAGGAAGGGAAAGGAGAATGTTAGCCGCTTTGAGACTCCTTCGGGTAGTGATAAAGTGGGATATCAAATAGAAACTCTTCTTCTTCTTCTTCTCTTCCCCATGTAGGAGGTCCCATTCATCTTCACGTACAGCTGGGAATGCCCCCTATCTAATACTCTCAAAAGCAGCTGCCAGTCAGTGTGGACAATACTAAGCTAAATGGACCATTCATTTCACTCAGTTTAAGGCAGCTTCCAAAGTTCCCACTTTCCGCCTAATGAAAACTAACACAAAAAAAGCATGTTTGAGCTTTTTTTTTTTTTTTTTAAAAAAAAAAAACCTGTCTCCAAGTTCATTCAACTGCTTTTTTTTTTTTTTTATTAAAATGGCTCCCATTTAGAGAGCTTCATATTTACATTCCACCACAGAAATGTGGACACAGCATATTGCTAATTACTGTCCCGATTCCGGCTAACTTGACTCATGCAAAGACTTGCCCTTTAAGCTCTTTTAAGGGTCAAAGGCCTTGGCCTCTCCGGAGAGCAGAGAGGGTTGCGGCAAACACTCCCTCCACACAAAAATGGAGGGTGGAGAAACATGGCCCACCCACCCAGAGATCTGACGGTGCGGAGGATTCAGAAGACGAACAAGAGGCACTGAGCTGTCAAGCAGCAATCAGTGTGGGATGGAGGGGGGGGGAAGGAATCCGACAGGCACCACAAAAGCTCCAAGTGTGCCCAGACAGACACTGACGTGAAAATTAAGACACACTGTTCCTCAGGGAAGTTTCAGCAAACCCATACAAATTATTTACCATCGGAAGCCCCGATTTCAAGTGAATCAACAAGACGGGCAAAATGAAAGTCAAAAGGGTTGTACATGGTGTTTCTCTCCGTACAGGTGTCTCTGGCAGTAATGAGCCTCTGGGATCCCTGGCATCGCAGAGAATGGCACCAGGGGTGATTACAGCTTGTACAAGCAGACCTGAAAAAGACAAGCGTGGGGCATGCGCTGGATTGTAATTAAAGCCACAAGCCTTCACGTTTGCAGGGAGACCAGCTGCAAAGAGTTTTGAACCTTTCTGCAGCCTGGGATTAAAAATAGATCTTTTTTTAAAAAATGAAGGAGTAAGAAAGGGAGATGGAAAGGGAGGCACCTGTCAACCATACTTCTTTCCTGCATCTATTTGACAATCCCAGAGAATTTTTTGGGGGGATAGTCTAAATGCTCAGAGATGGAAGGGTGAGTGCTGATTGTGACCAAAATGTGAGCATCATTGTTGAGGAGCATGTTAAGGGTGAGAGAGAGGTGGTCGACCGAAGAACGTAAGAAGAGCCTGCTACATCAGTCCGATGGCCCAGCTAGTCTCACAGTGGCCAACCAGATGCCTATGGAAAACTCATAAGCAGGATTCGGGCACAAGAGCAACACTCTCTTATCCTGCGGCTTCCAGGAACTGGTATTCAGAAGCATTGCTGTGTCTGGCTGTGAAGGCAAACCACAGCCATCATGGTTAGTAGTTGTGATGGCCTGGGACTCTGGCTCGGACTCGGAAGCAGAGGAGTCTCAGTCTGCACAAGATTCTTTGCCTCAGGGGGCATCAGAACCAAGTCTGGGGCTTGATCCTGAAGAGTCCCAGTCTGCACAGGTTCCCCTGCAACAAGCACCAGCTGGGCCAAGTCAGGGGCCTGAGCCTGCCCTGGCTCCAGATGCGGGGATTATCTCGTTGCCTTCAGCTGGGTAAGCTGGTCACTTACAGCTGCTCCACTACCGGTTGGGTCAGGAGAGGCTGAGGTGGCCCCTGGGTCTAGTAACCTACCAACGTCTCCCGAGCTGCAGAGACTAAGGTCTGAGAGAAGGAGAGACCTGAGTACTCACAGGAGGAGTGCTCGTCTTTGGGCGAAACATGGAGGTGAGTCGCTGGGGAATCAGGACTGGTAATTACCCCAACAAAGATAAAAGGCTGTTGGACCCTGACCCAGGTTGCAGGAGCAACATTGCTGTATGCCAGATCCTGTACCTTTCCTTGCCTGGTTTCCTGCCTCGTGTCCCGCCTTGGCCCTGTCGGACTGACTCCTAGTGGAACCTTCGGTTTCTGGTCTGGTCCTGAGCCACATTTCTCGGGTTACCCCCGGGCCCAGCACAGTAGCCATCAATAGTCCTCTCCTCCATGAATTTGTCCTTCTTTATAATAATTTTTTATTTATTTTACGTATAATCACAATGCATAACATCATATCCACTTATTTAATCTCTCTGGCTCACTGACCCTGGTGACTTCCTTCCTTCCCACCTAGCGGTTTACCTTATTAAATTTTTTATCTTTGCCTTTCACTTCCTTTCTTATTCTTGATATATCGTTACCTATAATATCATGTTACTCAACTTGAATAAGTAGCAGTTCCACCTTACAGATCTTCAAATAATCCTGCTAATGATGTTAATTGCTTACAGTTGTCTTTCAAATATAATATAAATTTGTTCCCGTCTTTTTGGAATGCTTGGTCTCGCTGGTTCCAGATTCTTCCCGCCAGTTTCGCCAATTCTGCAAAGTCCATCTGTTTCATCTGCCACTCTTCTTTTGCGGGTACTTCATGTTGTTTCCACTTTTGGGCTAACAAGAGTCTTGCCGCAGTTGTTGCATATAAGTTTTTTTAAATCTTATCTCGGTATCTCTTTACCCACTATACCCAATAGGAAAGCTTCTGGTTCCTCCATGAATTTGTCGAATCCTCTTCTAAAGCTGTCTAAGTTGATAGTCATCACACTGCCTCTCGTGGAGGTATCACTGCCTCCTGTCTGAATGTTTTTGGATGCTCATCAAGAGCATCAGGGGTGTGTATGTGCCAGGATTTGAATGATTTGTAAACATGTGTTGTCCCTGCTCCACCTCTGAACATCTCAGCACCACATGTCTCAGTGACATTGACTCAGACAGGAAGGATTACAAGGTTCTCCCATCACGACCCACTGGCTCACTGTAAAGCAAGATCTGTAAAGCAAGATCTGGGAGCATGAGCTGAGGATGGGACATTGCTTCCCGGGTCACTGGAACAAAGTGACCTTCCCTTTTCAAAGTGGGGCTGGCATGCAGTGAAAGGGAGCAAGAGGAACCTAAATCCCAGTTGCTGCAAAGCTCACTCTCCCAGTCAATGAGATGTACCCAACATCATCGCTCTCATACTAGACACATTGAAATCAACAAAGGCAAAGTTGAATGGATTTTAAAGCTAATGGATTACGCATAACTGGCAATACTAACAGCAAAAATAAGAGAACATGGCGGACTATTCATGGAAGAATGGAAGCTCTTTTTGGAATACCTGGGGGGAAAAATATGATAATCAGATGAAATCTTGAGCAGGATATGAGCTGTGGTAAAAAAAAGATAATATATGAAACAGAAGAATATGTATTAGGTGAATGCAGTATTTAAATAGGATGGGATTAAGAACAGCATGGAAAGGCAGGAAGTCAAAGTTTAAAGAGAAATGTATAACAAATTTGAAATCTGGAATTGATATGTAAAGATTTTAAAGCTTAATGAAAATTTGACACACACACACACACACACAAAAGAAATTAACAGACAAAGCCAGAGGTGTAGTGATTTGAGGTCATGGGTCTTGGTGGTTAGTGTGTTAGGCTAGAGTTCAAATTCCCCCTCAGCCATGAAGCTCACTTGGTGGCTAGGGCTGTAATTCTCTCTCAGCATAGGGTCGCTGTGAGGATAAAAGCAGAAGATAACCATGTACACCACCTTAAGCTTCTTGGGGGAAAGGCAGGGTATACTTTAAAAAACTTTGAGAACTTAAATAAATTTTGAGGCAAATTGGAAGGTTCCGTTGGTAATATTTGTCAGGGAAGCTGGACTGTAGATAGATAGACACACAGACAGATAAATGCATATGTATAATTGTATTGAGATTATTTTGGAGTTCATGCTATATATCACGTACTCCAAAATAATCCCAATAAAAATAAAATTTACAGATTTGATTGCTGTAAATTGATTTCTCCCCTAGATATGAATAAACGACCTGGGCTAAATGGCAGTTCCTGTGCAAAGAATTTCATTTAAGCTTCATTGAATTGAAAGGCTCAAGCCGACTCAACGCTTCCAACTTCCTAGCAAGGAGCAGAAAATCTACCTGACAGTTGCCATGGGAACACGAGCAGGAAGAGCTAACCACCAGCCTATAAATCCACAGAGAAACCTTTCTTAATTGGAAGGCCTTTAACCCACACATTTTCCTCATAGCTGCAGAGCTTATTTCTAAAGAGATTATTAAATTCCTCAATTGACTTATGAAGGATGCTTCCCACTATATTACGGTGCTCTGGGTTGCTCGTTCTTTATATCTGTTTCCAAAATTACAAAGCAGAGCAAGGCTGATAAAAGTTAACATAGATGTTTCAATGAAAAATCCATAGGATAGACTCAAAATAACTTCAATGGTCTTGCTCGTCTGTGAAAAGAAGAGAGGGGAGGGAGGAAAGGGGAGAAGAGGAGAGGAGACGATATTTTTCAGGACAGGAGCTGAAAAGGTTCAAAAGAGAGCAGATACCTCAAGAGTTCTTTCCTGGGTTACTTTGAAAGTTGGGGCAGGGAGAGCAAAGAAAAATAACTGCAGAAAGTTTGGGGGCTGTTATATATAGTAGGTGCATTTCTGGGCCAGCACAAAAATACTGGCTCACATAAAATTTCCAAAATGTTGAGACCAGTGGGATTCCCCCCCCCCCCCAGCCAGAGTGTAGTTCCGGCACCTCTTAAAGGTAAAGGGACCCCTGACCATTAGGTCCAGTCGTGAACGACTCTGGTGTTGCGGCGCTCATCTTGCTTTAGTGGCCGAGGGAGCTGGCATACAGCTTCCGGGTCATGTGACCAGCATGACTAAGCTGCTTCTGGCGAATCAGAGCAGCACACAGAAACGCCATTTACCTTCCCGCTGCAGCGGTACCTATTTATCTACTTGCACTTTGATGTGCTTTCGAACTGCTAGGTTGGCAGGAGCTGGGACTGAGCAATGGGAGCTCGAGGGGATTTGCTGGCTGCTGCCGCCCTGTCCCTCTTCTTCCCTTTACATACTTCTGAGAGGCCCAAAAGGAACATTTCAAGTCAAAATGGAAGCTGGCCAGTGTGTGCAAGTCAACACTTTTTAAAAGATCTATGACTCCACCTAGCTCCTAGGTGCTCCTAGCTGTGATTGGCCAAGCTACGGGGCGGGGTCAATTCATATTTCTTTTTCCTCAATCCATCTCCCATGTAGCGGCAGCAGGCTTTAAGCTTGTCAGCCAGGCTTCTTCCATTGCACACACGCATTTGAATGAGGGCCCTTCCAAGCTGGCCCTAGCCACCTGCCTGAGTCTAAGAGAACGAGGGAGGTGGGACGCATTTATTTGACCTGCACCAGAACCAGGGGTGACCCCCCCTCAAGCAGCTAGGGAGGCAGCTTGCCATAGGTTTTAGCACCTCCACAGGCAGTGAACACAGCTGTTGTCAAACCAGCATCTGATCAGACCTGCCTGAGTCGCCCAGTGACTTACCGTAACAACTTCGTGGTGAGTCCCAGCACCTATTTTCCTTGAAGAAAAGTCCTGGGTGACAGCAGTCGAAAGCTCCACAAATACTCTCAAGCATTATCAGATGCTGTTAGCCACCAGCTCCCACCGGAGTAGCCAATTTATTTTTATTTGCTCATTTATAAAAGAATGTATGTTTCACTCTCTCACAAAACATCAAGGCAGTGTACAGTGACGTTAAAAAGCAAACCCTTCTAAAAGAAATACAGTGCAATAATTAAAATGGCTGGCTGCTCAGTAACAGATTGGTTACTGTATTGGCCAGTCAGCATAAAAAATGTTCCCAAGATGTAAGAACAAAAGGACCTAAGAAGAATCCGGGATGGATCCTCTTCTCAGAGTAGACCCCCAGATGCCTGTGTGAATCCTGTAAACAGGACCCAAGTACAAGAGCAGTGTTCTCCCTCCTGTGGTTTTCAGAAACTGTATTCAGAAGTATTGCTGATTCCAGCAGTGGAGGTAGAACATAGATACCATGGCTAGTAGTTTTCAACAGCCGTCTCCTTCATGAATTTGTTTAATCTTCACTTAAAGCCATCTGTTAGAGTTTTTCAGTGGAATGCCTGATCTGGACCTTGCACAGAAATAAATTCTCTCCACCACAAAAATGAGTTTCAAAATAGGCTTGCCATATGTCCTGGTTTTGGGGTGTAAAAATGGCGTTCGGGGGAATTTTGTTGAATTGGCAAAATGTAAGGGAAAACCAATGGGACATTGGTGGTGCTGTGGGTTAAACCACAGAGCCTAGGACTTGCCAATCAGAAGGTCACCCCTGCGACAGGGTGAGCTCCCGTTGCTCGGTTCCTGCTCCTACTAACCTAGCAGTTCGAAAGCACGTCAAGTGCAAGTATGTAAATAGGTACCACTCCGGCAGGAAGGTAAATGGCATTTCCGTGCGCTGTTCTGGTTTGCCAGAAGCGGCTTAGTCATGCTGGCCACATGACCCGGAAGCTGTACACCAGCTCCCTCAGCCAACAAAGCGAGATGAGCACCGCAACTCCAGAGTTGGTCATGACCGGACCTAAAGGTCAGGGGTCCCTTTACCTTTACCCTCCCACTATATGTAAGGGTCTGGTGACTTCTGCGTCATTGTATCTGAAGAAGTGTGCATGCACACAAAAGCTAGAACCCAGAACAAACTTAGTTGGTCACGGGTCTCTTTACCATTACCTTTAAGGGAAAACCGATGTGATAGAAATATGGCAACTCTAAAAGCTATAATGCAGAATAGTCTTATATACTAGTTACAGTAAGAGAAATGTTGCAGAGTAATGCATTGCAAACAAGCGATGGGCTCAGTTCTTTATGCATTTCAGTAAACTTTCCTCTGTCCAATCCGAGAGTGGGACACTCTCGGATTGGACTGTGAAGTTTCTCTACAACTGCCGCTGTTACCACCAGCCATTTCCAACAACCACACACTGGCTTCCCATGTTTCAGCTTCCTGCTGTGAGATCTCTGCAGCTCATGTTTCTGGTGATGAGTCATCGGGTAGCTCAACTCATTAAAATGGAAAAATACCTGCCTTCTTTGATGCTTTTGCCAGAGTGGAACCTCTTGCCTAAAGTAAACTCCCCTTTATAGCATTTTGAACACAATGCATTCAAACACAGCATTTTAGGTACATTAAACTTATAGTTTCAACACTATCTAGGTTGGGGACCACCAACACCTTCTGGGGCAGCAAGTTCCACAATTTAACTAAGCACTGCATGTTGTTGTTGTTGTTTAGTCATTTAGTCGTGTCCAACTCTTCGTGACCCCATGGACCAGAGCACGCCAGGCACTCTTCTTCCACTGCCTCCCGCAGTTTGGTCAAACTCATGCTGGTAGCTTCGAGAACACTGTCCAACCATCTTGTCCTCTGTCATCCCCTTCTCCTTGTGCCCTCCATCTTTCCCAACAACAGGGTCTTTTCCAGAGAGCCTTCTCTTCTCATGAGGTGGCCAAAGTATTGGAGCCTCAGCTTCAGGATCTGTCCTTCCAGGGAGCACTCAGGGCTGATTTCCTTAAGAATGGAGAGTTTAGATCTTCTTGCAATCCATGAGACTCTCAAGCGTCTCCTCCAGCATGTTTTGTTTTGTTTTTAGTCATGGGATGACTGCCATGTCTCTGCTGCAAGAGTGTTCCACAACGTGGAACCAGCAACACTAAACGACTGACTTCCAACTCAGGCCAGTTTGGTCTCTGTAAAACGAGAGACAACAATGGGTGCTCCTCCTGATGAGCAGATCAGGTGGAGATATAAGAGCTCAGGAGGTACTTAAGGTAACCTGGACTCAATTTGTTTAGGTCTTTGCAGTGCATTCCATATATTCCTACATTGCAACCAGCTTGCAACCAAAGCAAAATAGTCCCATTGAATGTGGGGGTTCCTGATCAGTGAAAAGTGTCAGACGAGTTTCAGGGAAACCTGAAATGTTTCGGCTGTCACAGGGAATGAGGGTGTTTGGGGTAAGCGTGCATGATGTTGACAACGTGGAAATCAGTTCCTGAGAAGGAATTCACCTCTTTGATGCTGAACTGTTATGCCCTCCCATTGGATTCATCTCACACACCAAATAATATGAAGGATGACAGCAATAATGTTCCTGCTTCAAGTCCTCCTTAACAATAATGCTTAACACTTCATATGATGAATTCAGAACCCATCAGTGACTATTTGTCCTGATAGCTATTGGTGCAATTGGTATAGAGAAAAGAGGACTCCCGGATACCATGATTCAAGTTTTGGGCAAGGGCTCTTTGATGAGAGATCACCAGCAGAGGTTATAAAAAAGTCATGAAATTTGTAGCAAAGTAAAGTGTGGAGATATAGACTGTTAGATATTTAATATATCTATAGGGCCTTCCAAGTGGGTCCCAAAGTTTCTGACTTCCCCTAGCATAGAAAAAGACTACACTTTGGGTAAGTTAAAAATGGTTTACTTACAAATTTTCCAAAGGTCACATTCATGTGCCTCAGAAAAGTTGCAGAGGCAGTAAAACTTATCTTTCTTATAAAGTGGTGAAAGTTCCTAGATTATTGGTATAGGCAATCAAGAAATTAAACATCTTTATCAACGACTTGGATGATGGACTCAAGGGCATCCTGATCAAATTTGCAGATGACACCAAACTGGGAGGGGTGGCTAACACCCCAGAGGACAGGATCACACTTCAAAACGACCTTGACAGATTAGAGAACTGGGCCAAAACAAACAAGATGAATTTTAACAGGGAGAAATGTAAAGTATTGCACTTGGGCAAAAAAAATGAGAGGCACAAATACAAGATGGGTGACACCTGGCTTGAGAGCAGTGCATGTGAAAAGGATCTAGGAGTCTTGGTTGACCACAAACTTGACATGAGCCAACAGTGTGACGCGGCAGCTAAAAAAGCCAATGCAATTCTGGGCTGCATCAATAGGAGTATAGCATCTAGATCAAGGGAAGTAATAGTGCCACTGTATTCTACTCTGGTCAGACCTCACCTGGAGTACTGTGTCCAGTTCTGGGCACCACAGTTCAAGAAGGACACTGACAAACTGGAACGTGTCCAGAGAAGGGCAACCAAAATGGCCAAAGACCTGGAAACGATGCCTTATGAGGAACAGCTAAGGGAGCTGGGCATGTTTAGCCTGGAGAAGAGGAGGTTAAGGGGTGATATGATAGCCATGTTCAAATATATAAAAGGATGTCACATAGAGGAGGGAGAAAGGTTGTTTTCTGCTGCTCCAGAGAAGCGGACACGGAGCAATGGTTCCAAACTACAAGAAAAAAGATTCCACCTAAACATTAGGAGGAACTTCCTGACAGTAAGAGCTGTTCGACAGTGGAATTTGCTGCCAAGGAGTGTGGTAGAGTCTCCTTCTTTGGAGGTCTTTAAGCAGAGGCTTGACAACCAAATGTCAGGAGTGCTCTGATGGTGTTTCCTGCTTGGCAGGGGGTTGGACTCGATGGCCCTTGTTGTCTCTTCCAACTCTATGATTCTATGATTCTAAGAGTGGCTGGTGAGAGCCATGTGGTTAAGCTAGAGGACCAGCTCAAACCTCTATGCGCTTCTAAGTTAGACTGAGTACAGCAATAGACTTGATTATCAATTTCCCTCCAAGGTGACAGGAAGTGACAGTGATGAGCCTGTCAAGATGGACATGATATCTAACCAATGGATCATCTCTTTTGAAGGCTATAAATGCCCAACTGCTCCAACTTTTCCTCATAGGATTAGCATTACTATACCTATTTTATAGATGTAGACCTAAGGCTGAGAAGTTTGCAGCCTGAACATAAGACCATATGAAGAATCTGCTGAACCAGCTCCATGGCCCATCTCCTCCAGCCTTCTGGTGTCACAGTGGGCAACCTAATCGCCCACACGCAGGACCTAAGCACCAGCCCCTTTTATCTTGCATTTGGTATTCAGATGCATTCCTGCGTCCAATTGTAGAGGCAGAATATGGTCATCATGGCTAGTAGCCAGTGTCAGCCTCCCCTCTCTCTTTGCCTAAGACCTGAGACCTAAAACCAAATTAAGTTATTGTTTGAAGGATTCCAGACTCGCATATGCAAATCTTTGTCACTCCACTCCACTATGCATCACAATAAAACAGTTCCAAGTGCAATTAGGAATATGCCCTGTTCTCCTTTCAAGGTTATTATTCCATTTTCAGGGTAACAATGACAATGCTTTCTGAGAGAGGAAGCAATTCAGGAATCCAAGGTCCTTTCCATTTTCAAAAACTGGATAACAAAAGATGAGTGTTCGTGTTGAAGTTGCTCTTTAGAAGGCACTGCAGTCCCTTTCGTGAGAGCCTTATGTGTTATGAACACAAACACAGAAGCATAATAAGTGTGATGGCCTGGGACTCTGGCTCGGACTCGGAACCAGAGGAGTCTCAGTCCGCACCAGATCCTTTGCCACAGGCGGCATCTGAACCAAGCCTGGGGCCTGATCCTGAAGAGTCCCAGTCTGCACAGGTTCCCATGCAACAAGCACCAGCTGGGCCAAGTCAGAGGCCTGAGCCTGCCCTGGCTCCAGATGTGGAGATAACCTCGTTGCCTTCAGCTGAGCAATCACTTACAGTTGCTCCACTATCGGTTGGGTCAGGAGAAGCTGAGGTGGTCTCTGGGTCTAGTAACCCACCGACATCTCCTGAGCTGCAGAGACTAAGGTCTTCTTTGAGAAGCCCGCAAGCAAGGCATGAGGGCAACAGTACTCTCTGGTGGTCAGAGGGATGCTGCCTGTTATCCCACTTAAGGTAGTCCAAGTTGCTGGCTGTTGCTAAATCTTGAGGTTGTGAATTAGGAACATAGAAAGCATATGCATAAAGGAAGCTGCTTACTCAGAACAATGGACCATCTACTTCACCACTGTTGACACTGACAGTTTGCAGCTCTTTTGGGTTTCAGGCAGGAATCTTTCCTAGCTCTACCAGGAGATGCTGGTCCTAGAATCATAGAATCCTAGAATTGTAGGGTTGGAAGGGACCCCGAGGGTCATCTAGTCCAACCCCCTGCAATGCAGGAATCATCCATGACAGATGATCTCTGCTTGAAAAACCTCCAGTGAAGGAGAGTCCACCACCTCCTGAGGGAGTCCATTCCAATGTCAAACAGCTCTTACCATCAGAAGGTTCTTCCTGATGCTTAATCAGAATCTCCTCCTTTTGTAACTTGAAGCCGTTGGTTTGGGTCCTAACTTCCAGGAGAAAACAAGCTTGTTGTATCTTCTCTGTAACAGCCCTTTAGATATTTGAAGATGGCTGTCATATCTCCCCTCAGCCTCTTCTTTTCCAGGCTAAACGTAGCGAACTCCCTCAACCATAAGGCTTGGTTTCCAAACCCTTAGTAGCCTTGGTCGTCCTTCTCTGCAAACATTCCAGCTTGTAAATATGCTTCTTAAATTGTGGTGCCCAGAACTGGACAGAGATGCTTCCTTTTACTCTGTCCTGAACCCTCCTCCTTTCACTCTCACTGGTTGACCCTAAAGAGGAGGGAGATGGAATTAAGGGTACATGGCTTTCTGGTTCTTTAAAGAACCGATGGACAGTGAAGAACCAGGGATGAGAGGTAGAGCAGATAAAGTGGAAAACTCAAGGTGGATATGACCTTACTGGTCATGATGTCACTAGGGATTATCTTGCTATTGGATGCTCTTGAGCTCTTTGGGGTATTGAACATCCTTTCACTAGATGTCAAGGTGGTGCATAGAAGTCCATAGTGAACTTGTTTGTGGAATGTTCATTTGACTAAATACATTCATTCTGACCTTGATGCAACATTGAATGTTGAATCTGTACTGGAGGTATCCTTGACCTTTTGCGGTCACAATTGCTTGAATGAATTTTAGTTTACCTGTACCTGAAGAAGCTGACTAAATACTCAGAGAAGCTTAAAAGACCACTTGTAGTCATTATCCTTCTTTCTTATAGTTGCTGAAGGCTGGTTGTAAGGCCCTTGTAGTCTGGCTTACTGTGTCAATAAATATCTCATTGGAAGAACAGTATGTTCTGGCTTCATTAAATTAGACATCCTCATCCTCATTTGTTCTTTTCACAATAAACTTATTTTTGCAAACAATTCCCCTTAATATAGTGGATCTTTGTATGCTATTTTCATGAATATATGCATTTTGCACAAACTCCCCTCCCCTATGTGTTTTTTGTACACATTTTTCTGGTTGGAAAAATGCATTGCAAAATTCAGAGAAGAGCAAATTTTGAAAGGCTAGTTGCATCCCAGTTCATGTATAGGTTCTGGAAGTACAAATTAGGAAGGTTTGTGTGCATATGGAAACTGAATGAATTCCTCAGCCATTCCTACTGCAGATATCTAATTGATCAAACTGGTTCAAACTTGAATAAAGCATCACTTGATTGTGGCGGGCAAAGTTGCCCAATTAGTTCCATCTGTGTGATGGAACTTCCTCTCCCTCTTTGTTCCTGACACATATTCCCCCATCAATCTTCCCTGCAGGCAGAAGTCATTGCGCTAATGGGACAACATTGTTGGATACAACCCATTGCAGGGACTTCTGAAAATGTATCTTTGTAAGGAAATATATTTTTCTGTCGAAAAGTATCATGTTCTTGTCTGGATAAACCAATCCCTGCTTCCAGGTATACCCTAATCTTCTATCATTTCACATGTGTTTCAGTCCATGTTGATCTGTCCTGTGTTTCTTTCCTAGGCTTTGGAATGCTTTGAAGTTATCTGCCAGAGCAAATCAATGAGTATTGACAAGCCGGGTAATTACATTTACAAGCTAAGACACCTAACCTTCAGTCACTTACTTAAGCTGTTACAAGCTTTCTAACCTGCTTTGCAACTGATCACCAATCTGTATGGCTTTAAGCCAGAAATTCTCATATCTGCTAAATACTTGTCAGCGTTGTGGCGAAAGGACATAACCTCCTGCTAATACCAGCACTCTGATAGCCTACGCGGAAAGCCAAAGTCCGAGAAGTAATTAACGGTTCCTTAATCCATTTTTTGGTCTGTGTCAAGTGGACCTGATTTTGATCTGAGATTCGGGAGACTCGGCTGAAAATATCTTAACTTGCTATCTTGAAAGCTGTAGATCGGAATCAAAAATCAAAACATACTGATTAAGGAGTCCAGAAAGGTTTGGGTTCCCCCCTCCCCTGTGCATGCTTTCTAAGACAGAAAATAGGTGGGATAAATATGCTCAGGCAATTTTCAGTTTCCACCTTTTCTTTGAAAGTACTTCCTACTGTCTGTCACAGGTGATCGAAGTCCCGGCTGGGGACATCAGGACCGGGGGCAAGATGGCAGGGTGGGAGCAAGAACGGGGGTCCAGAAGCCAGGAAGGCAAGAGTCTGAGGGTCAGAAAACCGGGAGTCAAGAAGCCAAGGGTCTGAGGATCAAGAGCAGGGAGTCAAGAAGCCAAGGTTCAAGGATCAGGAAGCAAGAAGCCAAACACAGCAAGGCAGGGAGCGTGTTGCTGTGGCAAAGAGCCGAAGGGAAATGCTGACCTTATATCCCTTCCCAGCTCTTGCCACCAGGTACTGTGAGTTACCAATCGGCCTCACCTGTGAGGCTGCGCCTTGCCTCTTTAGAACAAACTTAGGAAGGCCCCAGTCCCGTGAAGCCCTGCCGGTCACAGGGCCTGGCTCCTGAACACACACCTGACACTGTCTTTTCAACTTGTCACCATCCAAGTCCTCAGAGCTGTGGAGGGATGTTAAATGTGCAGGCGGACACAAGAACAGACCTTTGTGCATGGAGGGGCGAACAACAGTCACAGGCTGCAGGTTCCTCTCTGCTTCCTGTCCCTTTCAACTCTATGATTCCATAATGTGGCTGGTGCAACCATGTGATTATCACATGTTTATGTGCACATAACTAGAGAGCAAAATTTTAGAACAAAAGAAGAACCAAAGGGGGAAAGTTTCCAATCCCTACCTGAATTTTGCAAACTCTTTTGGCACCTTTGCCTCTGCATTTCCTCTTATCCCTCCCTCTCCAACTGCCTCCATCGTGGTAAAAAAATAAATCAATCAATTTGCAAACCCTTTGGAGGCAGGGACCCATTTCTGGCTTCTGGTATTCTGCAGACCTCCATGCCCCTAAATACTACTCAGTTAGCACGACTTATAAATGAAAATGAAAATAGCTATAAGTTACAGCAACTTTCTTACACTGAAAAGTGTCTGAGTCACAGGCTTCAGCTGAGGCTATCCGTGCAATGAGACTTGCCAAGGTTACCTGCAAACTGTGTGGGCAGGAGTTCCAAATGGTTCAGTGACACACAAAAAAAGTCATTTACGGAAGGCTAATTTAGGATCTGAACACAGAACTCCCTGTTGCTATGAAGTTGCCAGAAAGGCAGCAGGGCGTGAGATCCATGAACAGGTGAAACCACTAACACAATGATATATTTGGGGAACCCATAATTATACTGCACAGTGACAATATAGTTAGCAGTTCACGATTGGTCTTGGCCGTATTCAGGCAGGGGAAATAGGAGCTGCTTCTGCCTTCAGCAAATACCCAGAAGAGGCCAAGTCACAAAAAGTGCTATAATAAGTGTTGTTTTAAAATCTTTCTAAGACTGGCCCTAGACCAAACAGCACCCCAGGCAAGGAACAATTTTAACACTCCTTTTCTATTGTTCAAATGTTGTATACCTTGTTTTTTATTTGCATTTACAGCCCATTTCATGACTTCCATAGTCATAGAATCCCAGAGTTGGAAGGGATCTTAGGGGTCTGCAAGTCTTATCCCCTGTAATGCAGAAATATTTTGCCCAATGTGGGGTTCAAACCCACAACCTGAGATTAAGAATCCCATGTACAGTAAACTCTACTGACTGAGCTACCCCAGAACAAATGCAACAATAGTCCCAATCTCACCTAAAGCATCCATGGCAGATGGCCTTCCAACCTCTGCTGCAAAACCTTCCGTGATAGAGATGGGGTAGAGCGGGGAGATAGCGTGAACCTTAGTATGGGGAGAAGGAGGAGGAAAATCTCTCTTGGGACTGTCAGGCAAAGTGTGTAATCAGAAGGAATTAGTTTACAGTGGTACCTCTGGTTACGTACTTAATTCGTTCCGGAGGTCCGTTCTTAACCTGAAACTGTTCTTAACCTGAGGTACCACTTTAGCTAATGGGGCCTCCCACTGCTACATTCAGAGAAGTGCAAACTCCAAAGGATAGCTACCGTATTTTTCGCTCCATAAGACGCACCTGACCATAAGAGGCACCTAGTTTTTAGAGGAGGAAATCAAGGGAAAAAATTTATCCTGAATCAAATGTTGTACTAAACTATTTAATAAACTACTGGTATATCAGAATAATATTTCAGCCATGTACAGTGGTACCTCGGGTTAAGAACTTAATTTGTTCTGGAGGTCCGTTCTTAACCTGAAACTGTTCTTAACCTGAGGTACCACTTTAGCTAATGGGGCCTCCCGCTGCCGCCACTGTGCGATTTCTGTTCTCATCCTGAAGCAAAGTTCTTAACCCGAGGTACTATTTTTGGGTTAGCAGAGTCTGTAACCTGAAGCGTATGTAACCTGAAGCGTATGTTACCCAAGGTACCCACTGTACTTGGTTTCTCCAGTCCCAGTGCTTCTGGTAAGAGGTATTCAAAGTTCATAAATACACTGGGCCTCACATGCTTCCTGCTCTTTTGCAAATTCTCCCCCTTTTTTTTTTTTTTTGCCAATTAGTGTATATGTATACACACACACACACACACACACACACACAGTGGTACCTCTGATTAAGAACTTAATTCATTCCGGAGGTCCGTTCTTACCCTGAAACCATTCTTAACCTGAGGTACCACTTTAGCTAATGGGGCCTCCCGCTGCCACTGCGCTGCCAC
Source organism: Podarcis erhardii (assembly GCF_964252035.2). Taxonomy (NCBI): domain Eukaryota; kingdom Metazoa; phylum Chordata; class Lepidosauria; order Squamata; family Lacertidae; genus Podarcis; species Podarcis erhardii. The sequence goes on along the minus strand of NC_138500.1, from coordinate 11,031,650 downwards.
CACCACACAATTTCTGTTCCCATCCTGAGGTAAAGTTCTTAACCTGGTGTACTACTTCCGGGTTAGCGGAGTCTGTAACCTGAAGCGTATGTAACCCGAGGTACCACTGTGTGTGTGTGTGTGTGTGTGTGTGTAAAATCTATTTGCCAACCGCTTTATTAAAATAGTTCTCCAAGGTGGAGCAGCTGGATTCAGGATTTTCATGGTGAAGTCTGATCCAGTCCATCCCTTTAACCCACTATTAAACCCACTTTTCCAAATCTTGTGGTTCTTCGTCATTTATTCCTTTTGATTTAATCTCGCTATTTGTGTGTTTGAGTCTTTTGTTGCTTGCTTGTTCTTATTAGAATCAATGGATCCCTCCCACGGCAGCTCTGGATGAGTTTGCCTTAGTTCAGTGTTGGCTTTTATTCAGCCATTGTTTGCCTTATACGAATAAATCCCCTCTGCCTCACTCTGTTTGACTGTGTGGAGCCCTTTCATACCCCACCCCCTTAGTCCAGTGGTTCTCAAACTTTTTTTTCTGGACCACATTTTCAGAATAAAAAAATTGCTCATGCCACTCTGAACTTTTGTATCCATAAGAAAACAGTGGAAAACAAAAAGAAACAACTCCTGGCATGGCTTGATTTTAAAGTTATCTATCCACATTTTACAAATAAATAGGCAAAAAGGTAAAGGTAAAGGACCCCTGGACGGTTAAGTCCAGTCAAAGGCAGCTATGGGGTTTCAGCACTCATCTCAATTTCAGGCCGAGGGAACTGGCATTTATCTACAGACAGCTTTCCGGGTCATGTGGCCAGCATGACATAACCACTTATGGTGCAATGGAACACCATGATGGAAATGCCGGAAATGCACACGGAAATGCCGTTTACCTTCCCATCACAGCGATACCTATTTATCTACTTGCACTAGCATGCTTTCGAACTGCTAGGTTGGCAGGAGCTGGGACCGAGAAACGGGAGCTCACCCCATCGTGGGGATTTGAACCACTGATCTTCTGATCGGCAAGCCCAAGAGGCTCAGGGGTTTGGACCAAAGCACAAAATAATAATAATATGTTGATACTATACTATACTATGCTATACTACCCTGAAATGTTTAAATGATTCTTTGATTGCCCATGAATCTTCCTACTACACTTCCCAACCTCTCCTGTCACAGCCTTTGAGAACCACTGCCTTAGTCTGCACCCAAGTTATTTTTTATTAATTGTACTGTCAAGCCATTGGCTTGGGGGGTCAAATAACTCCATACCCTCCAACATTTCTCCAATGAAAATAGGGACGTCCTAAGGAAAAGTGGGACATTACGGGATCAAATCAGAAACCAAGACGGCTTCTGAAAATCTAGGGCTGTCCATGGAAAATAGGGACACTTAGAGGTCCTGCAACAGGGCCAACTCCAGCTGTGCAAATCCAACTGTGCATCCCACTGAAAGTGGGGTGGCACAAGGATATGATGTCCTCATCTGATTGTCCCCATTTATTTCTTAAATTGATATGCTGGCTGCCTTTCCAGAGGAGCCCATATAAACTTATATGGTACCATGACATCTGCATTCTGACCTGCATTCCCGTTCCGACGTTAGCCCTCTGCGCTATAATTCTTTTGGTGCAACGCACAACTAGGTGTAAAAAACCCAATGTAGTTTCAAGGCAGTGAGAGATTTTACTTTCTTGGGCTCCATGATCACTGCAGATGGTGACAGCAGTCACGAAATTAAAAGACACCTTCTTCTTGGGAGAAAAGCAATGACAAACCTAGACAGCATCTTTAAAAGCAGAGACATCACCTTGCCAACAAAGGTCCGTATAGTTAAAGCTATGGTTTTCCCAGTAGAGATGTATGGAAGTGAGAGCTGGACCATAAAGAAGGCTGATCACCGAAGAATTGGTGTTTTTGAATTGTGGTGCTGGAGGAGATTCTTGAGAGTCCCATGGACTGCAAGAAGATCAAACCTCTCCATTCTGAAGGAAATCAGCCCTGAGTACTCCCTGGAAGGACAGATCCTGAAGCTGAGGCTCCAATACTTTGGCCACCTCATGAGAAGAGAAGACTCCCTGGAAAAGACCCTGATGTTGGGAAAGATGGAGGGCACAAGGAGAAGGGGGTGACAGAGGACGAGATGTTTAGACAGTGTTCTTGAAGCTACCAACATGAGTTTGACCAAACTGCGGGAGGCAGTGGAAGACAGAAGTGCCTGGCGTGCTCTGGTCCATGGGGTCATGAAGAGTTGGACACGACTAAACAACAACAGTTTCTTCTTCCCCCCCCCTCCCCGGCCCAAATACAGGAGATCAACGCTGCATGCAGTTGACACAGGAAAGATGGGAAGTTAAGGTTTCCAACAGATCCCAACTGGTAACTTCTGCAGCCAAGTTGAAGCTCATTAATATTTGGGGTAGCCCTACTCAGAACGCGGGGCTCAATATCTCTCTTTACTCTCAATTTTTCAATATTCCCGCTGAAGAAATCAAAGTAAACTGAACCAAACTGGGTTGTGGGGAGGGGGGAACACTCTGAAAAGAAAAGGCACTAATATTCAAAGCCGGATCTGTAGAGAAGTCTCTTTTCAAGGTATTTCTCCAGGCACGGTAAACATTTTGGTCAGTTCTGAAAAGCAATTGCCTTCTCAAAAGGTGCCATTAGCATTCATTATGTCTTGCGCTGTTTAACAAAGCAGGCGTAATCAGGAACAAAACGTGACTGCCCACGAGCATCTAGAGGGCCAAGAAAATGGATAGATTTGAAGTAATTACGTACAGATTTAATTTTAAATGTGTGGTTTCCCCTCCTGAGGAAGGTGTCCTGTTGCTAAAGAGCCAATTTAATACAAGCTAGAGGTTTTTCCCTCCTCTCCTTTTTGTTTAAAAGCGAACACTTACTTTTTAAAGTCTGACTTGAAAGAGATGTCGAATTAACAGTAAGAAAACTGTTGGATTCTTTTCTCGCATTATGCTCACTGTTTCAAACAGCGCTTAGAACACCATTTAGAGTCCTTTTCTTAATAATAAAAAAGGATACTTTTTATTTCAAAGAGATTAAGTTCTGCTTAGATGGCATTGTGAAAAGGGAAAGAGGAGCATTATGCTTTCTAAACAAATATTTAAACCCTTCAAAAATGCTAACCTAAAGGTTCTATTTTTTTAATATCGTATCCCGCCACCCTTTACTGCACATTAGGATCTGTGTAGGGAATCAGAAAACAAGGGCATTAAAATACCATGAAATGAAATACCCTACTGTTTTCTCAAATGTAACAAAATCCAGATCTATTGCACTTTTGCACAGCATAGATTTTTCTTCCAGGTATTCCTATGGTACTTGCACTTTCCATTTCTGTGATGGGGTAAACAACAATAACCTTGTCCATGGAATCCTATGTATGCCAGCTGAGAAGTAAGTCTTATTCAGTTCAGTGGGATCTGTTTCCAAGTATGTTTCTATAGACTGCAGCTTTATGGAGAACGTGTGAATATTTGAAAGTGTTGATGATTTTATGCATGTGTAAAGGTAATTTTATGCATGATTTTATGCATGTGTAAAGGTAATTTATGCATGTGTAAAGGTAAACTGCGGGAGACAGTGGAAGACAGAAGTGCCTGGCGTGCTCTGGTCCATGGGGTCACGAAGAGTCGGACACAACTAAATGACTAAACAACAACAAAGGTAAAGGTAAAGGGACCCCTGCAGTTGCAGAAGGCTCTGGGGTTGCAGCGCTCATCTCGCTTTATTGGCCGAGGGAGCCAGTGTACAGCTTCCAGGTCATGTGGCCAGCATGACAAAGCTGCTTCTGGCGAACCAGAGCAGCGCACGGAAACACCGTTTACCTTCCCGCTAGAGCGGTACCAATTTATCTACTTGCACTTTGACGTGCTTTCGAACTGCTAGGTGGGCAGGAGCTGGGACTGAGCAACGGGAGCTCACCCCATCAAGGGGATTCGAACTGCCGACCTTCTGATCAGCAAGTCCTAGGCTCTGTGGTTTAGACCACAGTACCACCTGCATCCCTTATTTCACACGAAACAAGACCAGACTCACTCTGTTTTGGAAGAGGCATGCTCTTGCTGCTTGTGCCTATGTTAAGTTATATATGGGAGCTGATTAAGTAAGGGCTGGTGCCCTGCTATTCTTACAGCAACTATGCGTATGTATGTACATACAGTTTTAATTCTTTCTCATAGAATCATAGAGATGGAAGGGATCCTGAGGAAAATGAGCGAGGTCCCAACCAAAGAAGCATGACAACTTAAACTTATGGAATATGAACAGCTTGCAGATTTAACTTATAGAATAAGAGAACAAGAAGAGCACACGTTTAAAGAAGATTGGACAATAAACAGGTGAAAACTGTGTACATGTGAAAATGCTGGCAGCATTAAGATAAATTTAGCAGTGTAAATAAGTTTGATAGGTACAATATTGGAATACTGAACGGTTTGGATTATGTAAAATATGCAGGGATGTACATGGCAAACTGAGCCATGGAAGGAGAAGAGTCATTGATTTAAGATTGTTTAAAGGAATATTTTAAAATGTAAATTAGAAAATTAATAAAAAATATTATCAAAAAGGAAGGGACCCCGAGAATTCTCTAGTCCAACCTCCTGTAATGCTGTCCCTTATGGAGATCGAATCTGCAACCTGTCAGAAATGAGCCAGCTCCCAGCAAAGGTTTGCAGCCAACTTCAGAAAGCAGCCAAGAACAGAGAGACTTAGATGTTAGTAAGGCAGGGAAGAACTGGCAGCTGCAGACTCCGGTTCTTCCTAACCTTGAACGGCAGGATGATAAGGCAGTAGCTGAGAGCAGGCTGGAACACAGCCAAAACTCGCAGGAAGCACAAACAGGCACGAATAGGCTCAGAGACAGCTTCTCAGAACATGAAGAGGTGGGAGCTGATCCACTAAGTCCAAAGAGTAGGTGAATGGGAGGGCTGCTGGATTGGAAGCAAAACAAGAGACGTAAGGGTCGTAAGTTCAATACAGTGGTCCCTCGGGTTACAAACGCTTCAGGTTACAGTCGCTTCAGGTTACAGACTCTGCTAACCCAGAAATAGTACCTTGGGTTAAGAACTTTGCTTCAGGATGAGAACAGAAATTGTGCAGTGGCGGCACGGCAGCAGCAGGAGGCCCCATTAGCTAAAGTGATGCTTCAGGTTAAGAACAGTTTCAGGTTAAGAACGGACCTCCAGAACGAATTAAGTTCTTAACCAGAGGTACCACTCTATCTTCTGTCGACACTGGAAGAAGTCTTCAGAAGGGTCATCTTGAGTGATGATGCTGGAGGTTTGTTAGAGCGGTCTGGAGCTATCTGTTTGTTTTTGCAATAAATCCTCCTTTTTAATTATGCTTACTGTGTTATCAAGCTGGGAACCTGGACTCCTGACACCACATTAATGTTTAATTTATTAATCCTGTATGTGGGTTTCCTACAGGCATCTGGTTCGCCACTGTAAGAAGAAGAAGAGTTTGGATTTGATATTCTGCTTTATCACCAGCCGAAGGAGTCTCAAAGTGGCTAACATTCTCCTTTCCCTTCCTCCCCCACAACAAACACTCTGTGAGGTGAGTGGGGCTGAGAGACTTCAGAGAAGTGTGACTAGCCCAAGGTCACCCAGCAGCTGCATGTGGAGGAGCGGAGGCGTGAACCCGGTTTCCCAGATTACGAGTCTACCACTCTTAACCACTACACCAGTTGCTGGACTAGGTAGGCCACTCGCTTGACCCATCAGGGATCTTATTATGTTCTTATGCCTTGAACATAACAAGGGCCTCCAAGATCTTGCCACCAGATGTTGCTTGGGGCAACTTTGGGGGCAACAGCTCTGTCCCCACCCTCCACCCTCCATGTTCCCTTTCTTTCACCCATCGCTTTTGCCTGATGCTGCTAAGAAATGGCAGCAGTTCACAGGGCAGCTGGCAGCGAAGCCGCGAGGAAGAGGCTCTGCCAATTCTCTTTTGTTCCAGCGCTCAGCACCACCCACTCTAATTGTGTCATAATTACAAGAGTCAGAGACAGGGGAGGAAAGAATGCGAAGAACTCCCCCCCCCTCTCTCTCCGCCCGCTGCCCCAATATTTAGCGGTTTCTCTCCTGTCACCCTCCTGGGTTATTAGAAGGGGAAGCCATGCAAAGGAAAATCAGCCAAACGAGGTCTCCAAAGGCACCACGGAAAGAGAGACAAAAGAAAGAAAGAAAACCTCGGAATAAAATAAAAAATCCCCCATTGTCCATAAAGAAAGGAAAGGGGAAATGGATGAAATCAAAACACACTTGAAGTAGAAAAAAAGAAATCAAATCCTCAGGCCAGGAGGTTATTGCAAAGTAAGAGCACTGCTAACAAAGAATGCTATAAATATATGTCTAATTTCCCCATTGAGTCTCCTGGCATTACCACAGTTCCCTTTCATTTCAAATTGTTCTTGGTAGTTCATACACGACAGAACCATATTGAGCCCCTCTCTTCTTGCTCCCCCAACCCCACCACTGCGCACTCTCTCTCTCTCTCATGCAGTGCTAAGAGGTTTGCAAAATTCCTTTCTGTCAGTGAAGGCAACTGCTTTGCATATTTTCAGATGCACTCGCAGGGCTGTTTTGTTCCATTCTGTGCTGAGGCACAATGCTGTAATATGCCAACACAGGAGCACTTACAGCTTAGAAGCCTGTACGTTTTGAGATGAAAAGTTCAGGGGCAGCGTAAGGGTGGGGAAGAAATTGGATTCAGTTTGCATCTGGAGGCAAACCGACCTGGTTTGCCGTTTCTGAAACAGTGCATGCACCAAAATGCAGCCTCCTTCAAAATTTGCACTTCTACAGTGGTACCTCGGGTTACATACGCTTCAGGGTACATACGCTTCAGGTTACAGACTCCACTAACCCAGAAATAGTACCTCAGGTTAAGAACTTTGCTTCAGGATGAGAACAGAAATCGTGTTCTGGTGGCGCAGTAGCAGCAGGAGGCCCCATTAGCTAAAGTGGTGCTTCAGGTTAAGAACAGTTTCAGATTAAGAACGGATCTCCGGAACGAATTAAGTACTTAACCTGAGGTAACACTGTATAAATTTTGCAATATATTTATGCAGCCAAGTACGGTAAGTGTGGTGATCACACAGGGTCCCCGGATGTTTCACCGTCTATTGATCCCTGTGCCACCACTTTATTTTTTGCTGCCACCACCCAGGCCCTACCTGGTACAATACTGAGTCTAGTCAGGGTTAAATTGGAACATAAACTTCCATTTATTTATTGCAGTTTAACAAACGTGTGGTTTCATAAACGGTATCGGTCAATTACAATCATGGGTTCCTATCCAGACCTATAACTTCCGCTACCTGCTCTCCCTCACTAAACCACCTCTCAGATATTTACTTGTCTTCCTAGCTCCTAACTGTTCCTGACTCAGCTTATTTCGCTACACTAACTCAACCTACCCACAGACTCTATCCCAATTCACTCCCACTTCACCCAACCACCCAACTCCCAACAAACTTCTCCCTTCACTCCTCCCAGAGCTGGTTTTATAGTCCCTCTGACTCCACCCCCCTGGGTTCTGATTGGGTAACCTGTTTAACTATTTCACCTCCAGCACTTTCATATGTTAACGTCACAGTAAGGTGTACAGAAATGCATATGCCAGATGAAGTGTGCATGAAAACACCATTGCAGGATTCCATGCATTGTTTTCTTCCACATTCCTCTTCTTTGCTTCATTAGAGATCCCTTCTCCCATCCTAGCAGTAAGCTGCATATTTGCCTTAATTTGTGGAAATTCTTACTAGCCATGGTTTGAGCCTGGTCAAGGAAGAGAGAAGTGAAGTCCCCAGGACTGGATGTCCCTGTAAACCTGCACTCTTCTTCCCCCAGCAATGGTAGGATTCCCTCTCTTCTCTGCTTTATCTGTAGTAGCTGACCCTACTACACACAAACACACACGGTCTTTGCTCTCTGCATATGGCATACTTTGATCTGGATAGCATTAACCGACTGGTGGAAGACGGATAGTCCTACCATTTAGCAGAGGGCTGGGCAAAATTGCTTCCCTGCCTTCAGGCATGATGATATATTTGTTTACAATCAGGGCCGGACCTACCTTTAGGCAGAATGAGGCAGCTGCCTCAGGCGGTTGCTTTTCAGTGTCGTGGAAAGGCATCCCCGTGGTCAACCAGCTAATTAATTAATTAATCAGTCTCGGTCTTGGAGAGCTGCCCGTCAAACACCCTGAAGCAGTTTAATGATGAAAATTGCATTGCCGTGTGTTGTCGTAATTGCGTTACTAACGCCGGCGAGGGGGAGGGAAAAGTGTGCTTGCAGTTTGTTTTGGGATGTGTTGTTTTTAACCTCAGCAACCAAAACAATTGCATAGTTTTGGGGTGTAACTGCATAGTTTGTGTGTGTGTGCTGTGCAGCTTGACTTCAGGAGGGAGGGGTGGCAAAGCGGTTTAGGATGACCCTGTTGCTACTGTTGTTCTTATGTGTTGGGTAAAGGGACCCCTGACTGTTGGCTCCAGTCGTGGCTGACTCTGGGGTTGCGGTGCTCATCTCACTTTATTGGCCGTGTACAGCTTCTGGGTCATGTGGCCAACATGACTAAGCCACTTCTGGTGAACCAGAGCAGTGCATGGAAACACCGTTTACCTTCCCGCCGGAGCGGTACCTATTTATCTACTTGCATTTTGACGTGCTTTCAAACTGGTAGGTTGGCAGGAGCAGAGACTGAGCAACGGGAGCTCAGCCCGTCGAGGGGATTCAAACCGCCAACCTTCTGATTGGCAAGTCCTAGTCTCTGTGGTTTAACCCACAGTGCCACCCACATCCCTGTTCTTACATGTTATTTGCTTATAAATATAACTTTCCTTCTCTCTCCCCCCCCCATCCCACACACCCAAATCTGTCTTGTTCTGGAGCACATTTGGGGAGGTGTAGGGGACATGGGGAGATAAGAGGGAGGAGAGTTGTGCTAATGGGGCAACTTTCTTTGAATATAACACCATCATCATCTACATTTTCTGCTAGTGCAAAGACAGTTCTGCATTTAAAATAATGCTTGGCAAGTGATGTTCACTTGGATGCAACTCAGCTTGCAGAGAGGGGTTTTCACGATAGAGTATGGGACCTCCAGGTTTACAGACTGTCCTTGTAACCTTGTCACTCTGCTATCTTCTCTCTATCTTTTTGATGTTTGGCGTGATAAATCTTAGCCTGTATCCTCTTTGCAACTTCCTGATTCTCCTCTCATTCCGTCTTTGGACTTCAAGGTGAGAGGTCATTTTGAATCTATCTTCTGAAAACAAAGGAGCTGGCATGACTTCATCATTTCTCCAACCAGAGGGTTAGCTAGGATGGCAAAACTCCTTCCTACAGAACTCTTTCATATCAAGAATGTACTTTCTTTAATAAACATAAGCTTTCTTCTTTTATACCAAGTCTCAGTCTGAATATGCTCCAAGCAAGGAATCATTTAATTGAAGTTAACTTCTACTGCTGCATATAAACTCTATACAGTCATACCTCGGGTTACAGAAGCTTCAGTTTGGGGTTTTTCGGGTTACGGACCCGCCGAAACCCGGAAGTACTGGAGCGAGTTACTTCTGGGTTTTGGCGGTTGTGCATGCACAGAAGAGCTAAATCACACTTTGCACATGTGCAGAAGCGCCAAATCGCAACCCATGCATGTGCAGACACACCGCTGCGGTTTGCGAACATGCATCCCGCATGGATCATGTTCGCAACCCGAGCTTCCACTGTATTCCAACACTCAGGTCATAAGGGAGATGGAGAGGTAAATAAACAAATTCAGGACCATGTCTACCATATGAGACAATTCTGGGAAAGGAGGTCCTGCTCCATCTCTTATCTCATCATCTGTGAGAGGCAGGGGGAATTGGTGCTGAGGAAGGAAGTTTGGGGAGGGGAGGAGCCAAATGGAAGGCGGTCCCCAGCAGAACATTGAAGAGGCCTCTCTCTCAGAGAATGCTAAGCAAAACAAAAGGAGGGAGGTAGAAGACTGCACAAAATATCACCTTCACTCGCATTCACCTCCCCAAGCAGGAATACCCACCAGTCAATCACCTGACATTGCAATGATGTCAGATGACCAATCTCTGCACACCACTGTCAACCAACGCTGATCATTGTGGCTTCCATGCACAAGGCTAGGCAAGCCCCCATGACCAGCCAGTCACTGGGATTCCTTGCACAGAGTTACAGAAGCCCCAACGATCAGCTGATTGTTGGCCCTTGCACAGCATTGCGCATCTGGGTCTGGAGTGTGGGCCAGGGCTTCTTCACAAGTGCCACCAATCAGCTGATTGGCCAGGCCAGCAAATCCCCTTTTGGCCCAGTTACATCTTTAACTGCCCTGGGTGAATGGCAGGTGGGCATAGCTTGGCCAAAACGGCTTGACTCGCCCAAATTAGACTCATGGGCTGGGGAGTCTCCATCGGTAATATTGTAGAGTATCTGAGATGAGATGAAGCAATAGCCCCATTATATATCAACCCTTGTTTGAGCCTCTTTTGACAGTTAGTGAAAAGAAAGTTAAAGTGACACAAGATGTCAAACCACTAAGCTGTATGTCCAGAGGATTCCAGAACAGCCCCAGCCCATTCCCCCCTTTCCTCTTTTTTTTTTTTTTTAGGATTGGACTGACAGTCTCTTTATTCACCATCCCCAACACAGCTGAGCGAAACTGTACCAGCTGTGCGTGCTTAGACGCATTTGTGATTCATTTTCTTCCGTCTGTTGTGTAATACCTTAAAGCCCCCATAGTTACCATGCCTTACAGTTCCCAGACAGGTGCTGTTCCATTTAAATGTAATTTGTTACATGCTTAGTCTTTCAGAAATTTAATTCGAGACTGATGCGTTGCCATGCCTCTTGGAAATATCCATTATTTTCAAGCTTCAGATTAAAAAAAGAAAAGAAATGCACTCTTCTGTAAATGAGATGGGGAGATAGAGATAACGTGTAGCCAAGGCAAACACTCCCGGCCATTGGAGCTTATGCAAGAAGCCTTCATCACCAGATTACGTACATGGTTGGTAGCAATGGAAAAAGAAGAACACGCATGTCTTCACTATACTAGATTAGAACAGAGGCCAGGAACCTTTTTGGCCCAGAGGGTTTTTTTTATCTCCCTCACCCTCAGCGGGCCAACTTTGACAGGTGTCAGGACACCCACCTGTCAATGACCTGTCATGTCATAAGGAAGTCAGGGCCCTGGCACCCATCAAAGTTGTCCTGAGTGGGTGGGGAGATAGTTTAGAGGGTTTGCTCAGCCCACTGTGCAGTGCTTAAAAAAAGAAAAGCAGATTACCGTATTGTTTGCTCTATAAGACTCACTTTTTCCCTCCTAAAAAGTAAGGGGAAATGTGTGTGCATCTTATGGAGTGAATGCAGGCTGTGCAGCTATCCCAGAAGCCAGAACAGCAAGAGGGATTAGCTGCTTTCGCTGCACAGCGATCCCTCTTGTTGTTCTGGCTTCTGAGATTCAGAATATTTTTTTCTTGTTTTCCTCCTCCAAAAACTAGGTGCGTCTTATGGTCTGGTGCATCTTATAGAGTGAAAAATACGGTAACTAAAAAGGGGGGGGGGAATCTTGCACACTCCTAATTTCTGCTGTTAGCCAAGATGGTGAAACTTTTACAGCCAAAGGCTTTATTGGGAAAGTTTGCAATCGGTGGCCAAGTGGCAAGTGTTTCTCTGATTCTAGCAGTGGACATCAGATGATCCAACATGGAGGGTCTTGCGTGTTTCAGATTCGCTGTGCACCTGTCTTGGAACGGTCACAAAACTTTTCCGGAGGAATGTTCCGCGGATGCAACAAACAAACTGCAGCTGGATGCAACAGCATGTGGCTGTGCTTTCTTACGCTTCGCACAGGACCCTGAAAAAACAAACATGGTGTGACATTCTCTTTGTGCCATCAGTCTGGAGTTTGCCCTCCTATGTGTGTGACATCATACTGGGTTCATAGGGAAAGGGTTAACTAATTGTAAAATGACCAACCAATGGGAACCCAAGGGGCAGAGTTAACTGTGTATAAGGTTTAAGCACAGAGAGAATTTGTTAAGAGGAGTTAGAGTGGTTGAGAAGACAGTCTGGAGTTAGACGAGAGATGGAAGATAAGTCTGTGGGTTGGGCTAGTCTGGTGTGAGAGAGGGAGAGAATTTGTTAAGAGGAGTCAGTCAAACAGTTGAGATAATCAGTCAGAAGGTATTAGGAAGGTGAAGAAACTAAAGTTAAGATACTGACAGGAATATTATCTGAGAAACCATAAAATTGTTAATGTTTGTGAAATAAACTTGTTTGCTTATTTTTTGGTTCACTTTTAACAACTGACTGGACTCAGTGTTTTACCAGAGAGTAACTGGTTGGTGGGAAGGGACACAAGTGGCGCTGTGGGTAAAACCTCAGCGCCTAGGACCTGCTGATCACATGGTCGGCGGTTCGAATCCCCGCGGCGGGGTGCACTCCCGTCGTTCGGTCCCAGCGCCTGCCAACCTAGCAGTTTGAAAGCACCCTCGGGTGCAAGTAGATAAATAGGGACCGCTTACCAGCGGGAAGGTAAACGGCGTTCCGTGTGCTGCGCTGGCTCGCCAGATGCAGCTTGTCACGCTGGCCACGTGACCCGGAAGTGTCTGCGGACAGCGCTGGCTCCCAGTGGCGTAGCGTGGGACCCAGTGGCACCGGGCGCAACATCTGGGGAGGCGCAACATCTGGGGAGGCCGCGCTTGCACTCGAGTGCTAAAATCCATGGGTTAGGGGGCGCTAATTACTTGCCTTGCCCTGGGTGCTGACAACCCACGCTACGCCACTGCTGGCTCCCGGCCTCTAGAGTGAGATGAGCGCACAACCCTAGAGTCGGACACAACTGGCCCATATAGGCAGGGCTACCTTTACCTTTAACTGGTTGGTGGCAGTGGGGAAGCGAGCACAGTGGTGGCACAAGGATCAATAGACTGTTAAACGCCCGGGGATCCTGTGTGATCGCCACAGGGAGCCAAAAAGTTCGAGAACTAAGCTGTGTGAAAACCAAGGTACAACAGTATTCTCTCCTGAGCTTTGCAGCAACTGGTATTCAGAAGCACTGAAAACTATACGTTAAACATTTAAGTATAGAATGGGCAGTGAGCTCTTCAGACCACTGAGTAGTAGATGGTGGGTATTTGTTTTCTTTCCACTTGTGCAGTGTATGTCTCTTTGCAGCTGATATGGGCTCACAGGGTCCACTTGAACTTGAACTGTCCAATAAATGAATAAATTGTGGTGCAACAGTTATAGAATTCCCTCCTAAACCCTTCTTGCCTCTTTTGTTTGTTCATCATTTTTTTTTTCATAAATTGCTTTATTGTACATCCCCTCTTTGAACTGTTGTTGTTGCTGCTGTTATGATTCCCTGTTTGTGGAATGCTCACCCTAGGCAGCCTCGCCTGGTGCCTTCATTATATATATTTTAGGCACCAGGCTGATTAATATTCTACAGCCTTTTAAATGGGTCTGGGGGAGGGCTTATGGTTTTGCTATCTTGTTTTTAAATAATAATAATAATAATAATAATAATAATAATAATAATAATTACAAGCAATAATAAAAACAAGTTGAATGATTACAATTTAAAAACAACATTAAAATACAACATAAAAATATTGAAACATTAAAATATTAAAATGTAGCCTCATCGCAGGAGAAGAAGGAAAAGAAAAAAAAGAGAGGGGGGGAATCAAATTGGCTCCAAGCCAAAGGCCAGGCGCAACAACTCTGTCTTACAGGCCCTGCGGAAAGAAATCAGATCCCCAAGGGCCCTGGTCTCATGAGGCAGAGCGTTCCACCAGGCCGGAGCCAGTGTTGAAAAGGCCCTGGCTCTGGTTGAAGCTAATCTAACTTCCTTAGGGCCCGGGACCACTAGGGTGTTGCTGTTTATGGACCTTAACAATGTTACTGCGTCACCTCCCTGCCTTTTGTCTGAAGTGACACATCCTATAACCTTTGCACGCCCATCTTATTGACATGTTTTTGTCCTGTATTTTATTCTGTGAGCTGCCCTGATGTCTTATGATGAAGGGCAGTTAATAAATCTAATAAAATAATGAATGAGGCTGCAGGATTCTAGGTTGAGCCAGTTGAGAATGCAGGAAAGGGGAGTCACAATTCTGAATAGTATAGGAAGCTGCCTTATACAGAGTCAAAGCTTTGGTCCATCTAGTTCAGTATTGTCAACACTGAGTGGCAGCAGCTATCGTTCCCAGACCTACCAGGAGAAGTTGAGGATTTAACATGGGGCTTTTTACATGCAAAGCCATGTTCTCTTCCATTGAGTTACAGCCCTACCTCAGAACGTTGTTTTGAATAAAATGTTCCCTGCATATAGTAGCCTAGTAAATTAAACTAAGCCATCTGTGCCCAATTCTGGGCACCACAATTTAGGAAGGATGTTGATGAGCTGGAAGGTGTGCAGAGGAGAGCAACCAAGATGATCAAGGGTCTGGAAACCATGCCTTATAAGGAACAGTTGAAGGAGTTGGGTAATGTTTAGCCTGATAAAGAGGAGACTGAGAGGAAATATGACGGCCATCTTCAACTATTTCAAGGGCAAGCTTGTTTTCTCCTGCTCTGGAGGGTAAGGCTCAAACCAATGGCTTCAAGTTACAAGAAAGGAGATTCCGACTCAATATCAGGAAGAACCTTCTGGCAGTAAGAGCTGTTAAGACAGTGGAATGGTCTTACATGGGAGGTTGTGGGCTCTCAATCCTTGGAGGTTTTTAAACAGAAGTTGGATGGCCATCTGTCATGGATGCTTTAGCTGAGATTCTAGCATTGCAGGGGGTTGGACTAGATCATGGGTAGGCAAACTAAGGCCCGGGGGCTGGATCCGGCCCAATCGCCTTCTGAATCCGGCCCACAGACAGTCCGGGAATCAGCGTGTTTTTACATGAGTAGAATGTGTCCTTTTATTTAAAATGCATCTCTGGGTTATTTGTGGGGCCTGCCTGGTGTTTTTACATGAGTAGAATGTGTGCTTTTATTTAAAATGCATCTCTGGGTTATTTGTGAGGCATAGGAATTCGTCCATCCCCCCCCCAAAAAAAAATAGTCCGCCCCCCCCCCCAGGTCTGTTGGACAGTGGACCGGCCGCCTGCTAAAAAAGTCTGCTGACCCCTGGACTAGATGATCCTTGGGGTCACTTCCAAGTCTACAATTTTATGATTCTACAATCCTATTATCTTCCCTGGCAGGTTAGTTTATTATATGCCTGTTTGCTACCATCGTTTTACCTGGTGGTGGGGCATCAAACAACGTTATTGTGTCACCGCCCTGCCTTTTGTCTGAAGTGACACATCTTGTAACCTCTGGACACCCATCTTTGTCATATGTAGAATGGCTGCTGAAGTCTCTCCACCCCTTACTTCATCAATGAACGCCCCAGTTGATTCATCTCCCGATGAGAAGTATGCAGCCCCATGAATAAAGCAATGCAAACTGGGAACGAACCGATGCGATGTGACTTCCATCGCAAGAGATGCTCATCCATCATCCATGGTTAAGAAGGATTGCATAAGAGGGTGTTGTCTGAAGGAAAACGGTCTCCAGCAGCATTAGATAACAACATGTTTATAAATCAATTACATCCTCACTTAGGCCAGGCACCCTCTGCTGCCGCATCGCAAACAGGCTGTAACAGACTAAATGACATTTATCACATTCTGATGGAAACACAGTGGCTAGGAAAGCAGCAATCAATTTGTGCATATGAAATGCATCTTCTGTTCCTCATAAATTAAATGACAGGCATGCAAAGGCTGACGCAGCGTTTAAGGGAAGGACGAGAGGAGAGAGGCGGCTGGAGCCTATTCCGCAAGCATTTGGAACGCGAACAATGTACGGCATAAACGCCGGACCTATTCTCTCTCCTTCCCCCGCACCCTCCCGGCTGCATCCCAGGCTTTGTCTGTCACCTGTCATCCCTCTGGAAAATGCCAACTGGAAGCCAGAGGTGATGCCACTGTCAGGAAATGTTTGGGTCTATGACAGCTGTTGAGTAATGGCATTTGTTATGGCTAATGGTGAAAAGGGCTGGGGCTGAAGTTGACACTGTCAAGATCCCCAACGGTTTGACTGGGAGGACATGTAATGAGAAAGAACCGAGTGAGCAAGAGGATGATAACAACATGTGTACCTGTCAGGAGGAGGGCTGTCAAGAAGGACTGCACTGAAAGGTGGGCCCAGATCCGCAGGAATATGGTTTCTTTTCCATGGAGCCAGAAGTTCAGTTGCAGACGCTTGTTTCTGCAGACTGAGAACATGGCACTGGAGTAGGCTTTTTAATGATCATAGTGATGTACAGATAGATATCCTCTACCCTTTGCTAGAGATGTCACTGTTATGTACTGAAGTTCTCACCCTGGGCCAGCAGGAGGACACTGTAGATAGTTATGCAAATAAGGGATCGAAAGTGACGTTCAGTGATTGGATAGTTTTAGAAAGTTGTTACAGTAACGTTGTACTGGAGCTTTATATAAGCAGGCTGACTGAACCCTTCATTTTTTTTCTTTTTTCTTTTTTTAATAATATTTATTAAAGTTTCAAAAAATTACAAGAATAAGAAGGAAAAAAAACAAAAAACAAAAATACAAAATACAATACAATACAATACAATAAAGTAAAAACAATTAAAAACAAACCAACCTTTCCATATCTTGTCTTTCATTTACTTGTTTCCCTGACCTCCTCACACCTCCCTTTTTTTGTATTCTAGTTCAATTAGTTATTTCAGCAAATCCTTTCCATTTTTACTTTTATCTTCCTAATTTATCTTAATATATTATAACTTTACATTCTCACCTGTTAATAATCCATCTTTAAATACTCCTTTATAACATTACTGCTAAAACCACATAACTTCATTCCAACATCCTTCTAACATTCCTTAATTTTTCAATATTTCTGTAGATAGTCTTTAAATTTCTTCCAATCTTCTTCTACCAACTCTTCTCCCTGGTCTCGGATTCTGCCAGTCATTTCAGCCAGCTCCATGTACTCCATCACCTTCATCTGCCATTCTTCCCACTGACTGAACCCTTCAGTTCACTTCTGTCCTGGCCTCTGAATAAACAAGAGCTGTTTGAAGAATCGCTATGTCATCTGATATGTTCACCCACAACTTAACAGCCACTAAACTTACAGAAAAGCATATTGCTTCCTTTTGGATTCCAGTTCCAAGTCTCCTGATCAAAATCCTGAAATTATCCCAAACAGAATCCTGGAATTTTCCTGATCAATTTCACTGGAGAATCCAAAACATATTCTTTATAATTAGGTGTGTTTATCTTTCTTTCCACTTTCTTCACACCCACCATAATTCCATAAATGCTTCCCTTTCATCACAACCAGGGATAGAGAACCTCCATCTGTGGCCCTCCAGATGTTGCTGCTCCACAACTTCTTTCATCCCTGACCATTGACCATGCTGGCTGGGGCTGATGGGAGTTGGAGTCCATCGATGACTAGCGCACCACAGGTTCCCCATTCCTTGTCTAAACTAAAGAGTGCCTATCCTTTCCTGGTCAGGAAAGGGCCCCAATCCTTTGATCTATTTTGCTTGCCTTTTTTCTTTATATTTCCCCCCAGTTCTTTAATATCCCTTCTGTGGTGAGAAAACCAGAACACCACACAGCATTCTACATGCAGCCAGGATAGAGGGATGGCCAATTCTGTAAATTTTGGATGCTTTCAGTTTCATTTTCCCAGTCTTCAGTTCAGCATTTCCACATCCATTTCAGATTATCACAATCATCACTATTACTACTACTACTACTACTACTACAGTGGTACCTCGGGTTACATACGCTTCAGGTTACAGACTCCACTAACCCAGAAATAGTGCTTCAGGTTAAGAACTTTGCTTCAGGTTCAGAACGGAAATGGTGCTCCGGCGGCTCAGCAGCAGCGGGAGGCCCCATTAGCTAAAGTGGTGCTTTAGGTTAAGAACAGTTTCAGGTTAAGTACGGACCTCCGGAACGAATTAAGTACTTAACCTGAGGTACCACTGTATTTTATAAAGCCCTCACAAACAAATCCCACAGCACATTTGAGTTCTGTGTTTAGATTAGTTTCTTGTAGTGTGACTATGTATGTGAAAGATTTTGATGATTGTATTATTATACATACGTGGGTGCTGTGGTACCTAGAAAATCTCAGATACGTACAGTAACTATGGTATATTTTGATGCTGTAGCTTGATCTCTGTATACCATTTGTTTTGTGATTCTTATTTATTATTCTTATTTAAATTTGTTAGTTGCTTTATCTTGCCCAGGGCAACCCAAAATTGCTTACACCCAACCAAACAGACATACAGCCCACCCCCAAAACATATTCTGAAAAGCCACAAATAGTTAAAGGCCAAAGGCCAGGTTATAGAAGAAAGCGTTTGCCTGGCACCTAATGATATATATTGATGGTGCCTGGCAAGCCTCCCTGGGGAAAGCATATTTTCCTTGCATACACTGGGTTGTATGTGTGAGTGCACAGGTGGAGTTCTGCTCACACAACAGGATTTCTCCTTCCTTTCTTCTCCCAAAAAAAGATCTGCTCCAGAGGGTCCCCAACCCTATGGAGCTGATTTTGAGGGTGCTTAGGGGAGCTGCAGGAAAGAGGAGGAGAAAAGTCCCATTACGCAGGTGGAAATCTCTTGCACTATGTCAAACCACCAACGTTCTGGTTAATAGCCAGATACAATGGCCCATTGCTCCAGAGAACATTCCCAGAGAAACCAAGTATTTTGATATAAGATGCAAGCCCACAGCCTGAACTTATACAAACTGAAGTAGACACCTACAGAGAGGAGTGTTCAGAAGCACAGTGATTTTAAATTTCACAGGCACCTCTCTTGTGATAACACCTCCTCTCATCTCTCCCAAGTGCCACTGGTCTTGAAAAATAGCCACGGATAGTTAGCAGCTGCCGCCACCAAAATAACGAGAAGGGATTCGGTTTTGTTATACCCGAAATGTCATGGAAAAGGCTGTCATTTTGTTGTTGAATTCAGCACAACAGGTGCCTTTGTCATTTTCGTTGCTTTGGAGACATCTGTGGCTATCGGAACATGTGATGATGTCCAAGTGATGAAGAAAAAGGAGGAAGAATGGCCCATGGATGAGTGTGAAATCATAACAAGAGAATATGTCCCCCTCAAAAAAAGAGACTGTGAGTGTGCAGATCAGAAGGTTGGCGGTTCGAATCCCCATGACAGGGTGAGCTCTTCTTGCTCTGTCCCAGCTCCTGCCAACCTAGCAGTTTTAAAGCACACCAGTGCAAGTAGATAAATAGGTACCGCTGCAGCGGGAAGGTAAACGGCGTTTCCATGCGATCTGGTTTCCGTCACAGTGTCCCGTTGCACCAGAAGCTGTTTAGTTATGCCGGCCACATGACCTGGAAAGCTGTCTGTGGACAAATGCTGGCTCCCTCGGCCTGAAAGCGAGATGAGCGCCACAACCCCATAGTCTCCTTTGACTGGACTTAACCGTCCAGGGGTCCTTTGCCTTTTACCTTTTACCTTCTCCACTGCCCAGATAATACATGAATGCCAGTGAGGGTGTGGGAACTGCTTTCCCAGTCACAGCTCTCCACCACCCATCCAATCCCTTCTTTCCCCAAATAATGTCTGGCACAAAGCTATCATTTTCCTCTCCATCTTTTCAAAGTGTGTCCATCTCCTTCTTGACATGTGGTGCCAGTCAGCAGTTAAGAGTCAGCCATGAGCACGAGGATTCGCCCTGAGACAAAGCAGTCAATTCTCTGACAAGAAGAGGGATTAGACATTTTTTAAAATTTTATTTCACTGGGAGCAGGGTACGGTCTCCTTAGTGTGCAGAGGGGATTTACAACTTTGAAGGAGCAGCAGTCTATAAAAATAAAATGACTTCTGAAGCAAGCATTACGCTCTGTTCAGAAAGCTTTAATGCAAATTTTACACCAAGGGTGCTAGCATGAAAATGTTGGGCATTTGCATTCATTTCTTCACCCTGTTTTTTTTTTTTTTTAAAAAAAGGATTTTAACAGGGTTTGCTTTGTTGTGGTTAAGAGGCAGCAGGATTAAATGTAAAGTAACTCAGGACTGCGGATTGAGATGGATTCTGAAATCCACTCCACAATCCTCCTGAATCCTTGGCAAGGAGTTACTTTACATAATATCCCTCATTCGTTTGTGAAGTAAACACCCTCAGGGCTGTTGTTTATTTTATTTTACTATTTTAATGCATTTCCCCCATTGTACAAAGGACGCTTCTCAAACACTCTGCTGTCAGTTTATGTCTTAAATTTGCTTGCAACTTCAAATCCCTTGAATGCCACAAAACACCAAATGGAGGCCAACAGCAGATTCCACCCCCGGCCCATCCTTTCCCTAAAAAGATAGGTATGAATGACTGATTCAGGCTTCACCTGCACCTCTTAAACCTCTTAAATGGGCTTCAGATAGGATCAGTGTTCTGCAAACATATATTTCAAGGTGTTTCAGAGGCAGCTGGGTTTGCGACTGGGAGTCTGTAGTGACCCCTTATGGTGAGGAGTCAGCTGCAACTGTGGGTGGGGGAAGAAAGGATGGCATTGTCTTCCAAAGCCCCACACTGGATCCACATCGCAGGTAGTCATTGCTTCTTTCTGATATGACCTGTCCCAGCTTCCAGGTCAAGCCTTGGTCACTGTGTGTGGGTGTTTGCCTCCATCTTGCTCAAAGTGTTACAGCTCTTATTCTGACTGGTGCACAAGCCTCAAAGTCTGAAAACACTTTGTATCTATTTGCCAGTCCTTCTGCCTCCCTGCATCATCATTTCCCACAGGCTCTGGTCCTAGCATTAACTCCAGGGGGTCCTGAGGACCCAGGCACCCACACTTTTATTTTTTTGCTGTGGGTGCCCAGCCTCCACCACCGCCGTGCATGGCCCGCTGCAGTGGCCACTGGGCCAGGGCCTGTGCCTCTGCTGTGGGGTCTCTGTTAGGGCCCACTGTGGCCATGGAAGTACTTCCGGGGCCATAGCTTGTCCCCAAAGAGGCCCCACAGCAGAGGCACAGGCCCCAGCCCAGTGGCCACTGTGATGCCAGTGCATGTCCACACCCGTGTCACAACATCATGATAATCACAGAGTGGTTCATGAGACCTGGGCACCCACAGTCTGAGGCCCAAGTCGGTGCCCCTGGGCTCTGGAGAGCCAGTATGGTGTAGTGGTTAAGAGCGGTAGTCTCGTAATCTGGGGAACTGGGTTCACGTCTCCGCTCCTCCACATGCAGCTGCTGGGTGACCCTGGGCCAGTCACACTTCTTTGAAGTCTCTCAGGCCCCCCTCATCTCACAGAGTGTTTGTTGTGGGGGAGGAAGGGAAAGGAGAATGTTAGCCGCTTTGAGACTCCTTAAAGGGAGTGAAAGGCGGGATATCAAATCCAAACTCTTCTTCTTCTTTTTCTTGGTGAGCAATTTGTGTTGTATCCATGCACAGTGTTGTGTCCCATTAACCACAACACATAATCCCTATCTCCTCACTCTTCCTTTGACCCAGGAGGAACCCTGACATTGGTAACTGTGGAGAGCCCAATGAGGTTGTCTATACATGTAGAATAAAAAGTCCCTGGACCTATTTGTCTGTAATATGGCAGGCAAACTCTGCAGAGCCTCCAGTGCCTGCAAATTTCATTCACTTGGGCCAAAAGGGGGAAGTTTTTGTGGTGTTAAGAATTCACAGTCCGTTGAAAGGGGAACAGAACTTTGTTTATTGCCATCCACAAAGATCTCAAGGTGACGTACAAAATTCTATAGCTCAACTAAAAAACAGTGCATGGATTAGGGATCTCAACTGATTGTCTTTTTACTATATGCAGAAATAGTTTACATTAGTGGCAGTTCAAGTTTTCATTCTAATTCTTTTGGGGGTTACCTCAGTTGAGTTCACTTGGAAATAACTACATTTTATATAGTTCAATTTGATTGATTAGTGAGTGGTTGATCACTGGATGCACTGGGAAAATAAATGAAATAATTTATATTCAAAAATATAATTTATATTTCATACATTTGTGATTGATTGATTGATTGATTGATTGGGTTGTTCAGTGAGTATATTGAGGAACTAAATTGGGGATTAATGACTTGGGTTGTTGATCAATGGGTCCATTTGGGAAATTAATTAATTAATTTCTGCTGTCTCCTTTGATTTAGAAACCTTTGTGAGTTCATTTAGAATTTATTGCTACTGAGTTCATAATAGTAGGGGTTTTTTTTTGTCATTATGCATTTTTTCAATTAATGGAGCCTAAATTTACTACAAATAGAACGTGGGGATCTGTAGATTTATTTAGTTTTTAGGTCCTTGCACTCATGAAGGTTGGCAACCGTTGCTGCTTTTCCACAATTTTTTTGGAATGTCTCTCCAAGGTTAATACTTTGGTTGTTTCTGAATTGCATCTCACTCGCTGGTAAAGCGTAACACACAAACACTCCACTTCTGAATCATCCCCATTTCCTCCTCTCTCGCCAACCAACTTCCACCTTTCTCAACTTCCCTGAAGTCCTGCTAAGTCCCTTGACCACACGCAGGTTTTGAAGTACAAATTAATTTTGTGAAAACAAAATTGCCACCATAGAAAACAGTACTGAAAGAGAAGCAGAAAGGTTAAACAGCAATTTAATTTGTTTTGCAAAGTTATGTACTTACTGTTTTTCTGGTGGGCAGAGGGGGAAAGCAATTGAATTATGCCACAGGGCACTTGCCTCGAGCAGACAAGGAAGGGGTGGAAGGAAGGAAGAAGGATAAAAGGAATATTTTATATCTGCCTTTACACATTTTTGCATGTCACACTGTCCTTTTATAAGGCAGGGCAAAGCAAATAAGGAAAACCAGAAAAATAATAATATCAGGAGCTCTGAAAGTTTATGGGCAAATAAAGTTAAATTAAATTATTCTTGTTCTTAGTTTTTTTCTTTTCTTTTAAAATTGCAAGGGGAGGCCAATTCATATGAGCAGCTGAATGCATTGAAAAATGTACATTATTCCGAAATGAAATACAAAACACTTTTTTAAAACGAGAAAACTGTATTTTAATTAATTTATTAAATTAATTTATTTAATTTATATACCGCCTTATATCCACAGGTCTCAGGGTGGTTCACAGAATAAAATCAGAATATAAAACCACAAAATACATGATCAAAATGACCCTGGTATGTCCTACAGAGGAACTTACGATCTTTAAACAAAAACATCTTGGAGGTCCCAGGCCACAGAGAGATTAGGCTGGCCTCAACCAGAGCCAGGGCTTTTTTGGCCGTGGCCCCGATCTGGTGGAACGCTCTGTCACAAGAGACTAGGGCCCTGCGGGACTTGACATCTTTCCGCAGGGCCTGCAAGACAGAGCTGTTCCGCCAAGCCTTTGGCCAGGGCACAGCCTGACCCCCCTTCTCTGGCAATCTGCACAGAACTCTACCAAATGGTTGCCATCAATTTGATTTGAAGTATTTTTTTAATGAAATGATTTTAAAATGTTGTCTTATTTTATTGTTGTTAGCCGCCCTGAGCCTGGCTTCGGTTGGGGAGGGTGGGATATAAGTAAAAAAATATTATTATTATTATTAAAATAAAAACAATCACCCAATAACTCCCCCCCCCCACCAGACATTTTAAAAGAGCACAGGATGTCAATCAAATAAACCAAAGGCCTGGCTAAAAAGAAATTTTTTAAAACACATTTATAACCCACTTTTCCTCATAGGAACTTAAGGTGACATTTATAGTTCTCTCCACCCCCAACAACAACCCTGTGAGGTAGTTTAGACTGATATTCCTTTAACACAGGCCTGGACAACTTGAAATTATTCAGCTGAGGAAGCAGCCTCTGATTTACATTTGCGCTCTTTGAGCATGAGACTCTTCATCTCAGGGTTGTGGGTTTGAGCCCTAAAGGGTAAATGTAAAGGACCCCTGACAGTTAAGTCCAGTTGCGAACGACTCTGGGGTTGTGGTGCTCATCTTGCTTTACCAGCCAAGGAAGCCGACGTTGGTCTGCAGACAGTTTTTCCGGGTCATGTGGCCAGCATGACTTAGCCACTTCTGGTGAAGCCAGAGCAGAGCACGGTAATGCTGTTTACCTTTCCGCTGGAGTGGTACCTATTTATCTACTTGCACTTTGATGTGCTTTCAAACTGCTAGGTTGGCAGGAGCAGGGACCGAGCAACAGGAGCTCACCCCATCGCAGGGATTTGAACCCCCGACCTTCCAATTGGCAAGCCCAAGAGGCTCAGTGGTTTAGACCACAGCACCACCCGCGTCCCAGGTTGGAGCCCTACATTGGATAAAAGATCCCTGCATTGCAGGAGCTTAGACTAGATGGCACTGTGGTCTACACCACTGAGCCTCTTGGGCTTGCTGATCAGAAAGTTGGTGGTTTGAATCCCCGCGACGGGGTGAGCTCCCGCTGCTTTGCCCCAACTCCTGCCAACCCAGCAGTTCAAAAGCACGCCAATGCAAGTAGATAAATAGGTACCTTTGCGGCGGGAAGGTAAATGGCGTTTTCATGCACTCTGGTTTCCATCACAGTGTCCGTGGCACCAGAGGCGGTTTAGTCATGCTGGCCACATGACCCAGAAAACTGTCTGTGGACAAACATCAGCTTCCTCGGCCTGATATTGAGATGAGTGCCACAACCCCATAGACTCATTACACATGCTAAAACTATTTTTGGTCATCTGCATACTATCCCTTGCTTTTTCCTATAGGACTAATTGCAGCTGTTAATAGTCGTCAACAGGTTTACCATTCCCATTGCGTCAATCACCCATCTCCTAATACCCTTCTGAGAAATACCCCACCCTACTCTCCCACTAGGGATGCGGGTGGCGCTGTGGGTTAAACCACAGAGCCTAGGACTTGCCGACCAGAAGGTCGGCGGTTCAAATCCCCGTGATGGGGTGAGTTCCCGCTGCTCGGTCAACCTAGCAGTTCGAAAGCACGTCAAATGCAAGTAGATAAATAGGTACCGCTCCGGCGGGAAGGTAAACAGCGTTTCCGTGCACTGCTCTGGTTCACCAGAAGCGGCTTAGTCATGCTGGCCGCATGACCCGGAAGCTGTACACCGGCTCCCTCAGCCAATAAAGCGAGATGAATGCCGCAACCCCAGAGTCGGCCACGACTGGACCTAATGGTCAGGGGTCCCTTTACCTTTACCCTCCCACTATATGTAAGGGTCTGGTGACTTCTGCTTCAGTGTTTCTGAAGAAGTGTGCATGCACCCGAAAGCCAGAACCCAGAACAAACTTAGTTGGTCTCTAAGGTGCTACTGGACAACTTTTTAATTTCTTTCTTTACCTAGATGATCAACCACGCTAGTAAAACAACACATCTCTTTTAAGAAATTATTTTGCCTAACTGAAGTTGCACAAACTCTTGTTTCCAGCTTGTCTATTATTTCCCCCCATGCAGAAAAAAAAGTCAAGTGAAGAAATTACACGCCAAGCCTTTCTTGCTTTTATTTCAAGGGGATGCACGGAATTATTTGTTGTCCTTAATGTCCTTAATCTCTTGGGCAGCAAGACACCAATTAATCCTGGTGATAATAAACTCACAGCAGCAGGAACTCCCCTGCTTGAAAGGATCCCCCCCTTTCCTCTTTCTTAAAAAGAAGAAAAAAAAGAGCAGAGTGTAGAATTTTAGAATCACGGTGCTTACAAAACACTTGATAATTACCAGGTTGCCAGCGTGCTCTTACTGGGGCTTTATTACGCTAATCAAACCACCTTACTGTTACCTTGTCCTTGTCCTAATCAAATTGTCTGATTGCTACCTTGGGCTTTTTCTCTGCCTCTCTCTTTCACTGCCGTACCTGCTTTGCTATCAGGAAGCTGATGCTGTCTGCATTCGGTCTACAGAATAAAGATCGAGCCACACAAAATGTAACCACTTTTGTGTCTCTAAAGCTCAGGTGCTGTGAATTTGGGAGGAGTCATCTTAATCAGGGGGCTTAGAAGGGGGGCTGTGGGGGCGGTTCATCCCGGGTGTCATCCCTGGTGTGTGTGACAAAATTCTCCCTGGGCGGATCACTGTGTCGCCCCCCCGGGCACCAATCACACACCCCCGGACACCAATCGCCACGCCAATAGCCCCCAATGGGCACCAATCTCTGTGCCAATCGCACCCCTGGGCACTGATTTCCGTGCTGATCAACCCCAATGGTTGCCAATTGTTGCACTGATCGCCCCCAATGGATGCTGACTGTCGTGCCAATGGCCCCCCCTGAGCGGCTCACCCCCCTGGGTGGAAGGCATATGCGTCGCTCCAGATGCCCGATCGGCTAGCTCTGCCACTGATCTTGGTCCGCTTTTATTTGTTTACTTCAGCCTTCCTCAACCTCGTCCCTCCAGATGTTTTGAGACTACAATTCCCATCATACCTGACCACTGGTCCTGCTACCTAGGGATCATGGGAGTTGTAGGCCAAAAACATCTGGAGAGCCAAGGTTGAGGAAGCCTGGTTTACTTCATGAAATTTAGGCACCCGTTGATTGTAAGAAACCTCAAAGCGGTCAGTGAGCATACATTAGTGAAAATTCCACATACTGGTCATGGATGATTCCCATTACATCTTCTTGAAGGGTTATTGGTTCCTGATTTGGAGTTATTGGTTCCTGATTTCTTTGGAGTTCCAGTATTTGGGCCCTGAGCTTTTGCTTCTCTACTTCCCACCACTCTCTGCTTTTTTGCTTGCCTGCCTCCTTCCTGTTCTCTTCCTGCCTTCCTGCCTGCCTCCTCCAGCAGCCCAGGAGCGTGGGGCTGTCAAAGTGCAGGTGGACAGCCTAGAAGTCATATTCACCACCCCGTCACACACAGACCATAGAGAAAGAGGACTAAGTTTTTTGCATCTCTACTTCTGGATTTAGTTCTGAGGATATATTCAAATTTTCATGTTACAAAACAGAACAATAAAAATACACGCAGGCTGTAATAATCAATGAAGTGCACAAAGCCTTCTTTATAAAAATGCCTGTTATAGGTAGACAGTGACTAATGTATACTTGTCTTTTCATGCAATGATACCTTTCCGATCAGACAGATGAGTCACCCGAGTGCACTTTTCTGCATAACCTTTGTTTATGTAAGACAAAAAGAGAACCAAGTTTCTATATATAAATCGCATTCAATTACACCTCTAATTTCTCTTCTGTGTTGTGCTAAAACCATCCATCTAATGGGCACCCCTTTCCTTTCCCATCCCAACAACTTGATTATTTCCATTCTGCCAGCAATGAAAAGTGACAGAACCAAGGTCTTTGTGTAGGATTTGCTTGCTGATATAATCTCCAATGGAGAGAAGACGCAGTAGGGGGTGAGGCTGAGCCAGCTGTGAGATTCTTCCTGTACATTTAGTGTTTAATCTTACAAATAGTTAACCCGCCCTGACAGTCTGTGGGTGGTATTCAACCAAGTTTTATTCAGGGTGGACGCATTGAAATGAATACACCCGACTTAGTCATCTTCATTAATTTCAGTGTGTCTGCTCTAAGTAAATCTGAGCTGGATACTATCCTTTTGAGATGCAGCAGCTTAGAAATGAAAATAAATTGGGGGTTTTAAATGACAAGTCAATGCAAATTCGGCATCAGGAGGAGGGAGTCCAGGCCCAAGTTCAGCCTTCCTGAGAAACTCTGGCTTCGAGACAAATACTGTTCAAAGCTGGCCCCTATACAGAATGGTCATTGTTACTGTCCATAGTTTAGGATATGCATCCTTCAAAGCCAAGGGCTCACCTGGGATAGAGGCATTAAAATGACAAAATGTGTTGATGGCCAGTCCATGAGGAATCTTGGGTCTGGGCAGACAGATTCCATGGTGATTGTTTGAGGTGACTGGAAAAGAGAGTCTTTAGACAAAGGTGTGCTGGGAAGTAGAAGGATGGAAGAAAGAGAGAGCCATCTTGGGCAGGCTGGCTGAAGTCTGGCAGGGAGAGATGTCTTAGATGCCAGTGCTGTACTGATGTAGAATACAAGCCCTCTTTGAAATGACCATGCTCTATGACCTGGATTCCTTCCATGCAGACTGAAGGTGTTAATATGTGATTAAACAATATTTCCTAAAGCTACCTCCATACCCTCCAGCATTTCTCCAGTAAAAATAGGGACATCCTATTCCAATAAGGGACATGGGTGGAGCTGTGGGTTAAACCACAGAGCCTAGGACTTGCCGATCAGAAGTTCGGTGGTTCGAATCCCCGCAACGGGGTGAGCTCCCGTTGCTCAGTCCCTGCTCCTGCCAACCCAGCAGTTCGAAAGCACGTCAAAGTGCAAGTAGGTACCGCTCCGGCAGGAAGGTAAACGGCGTTTCCGTGCGCTGCTCTGGTTCTCCAGAAGCGGCTTAGTCATGCTGGCCACATGACCTGGAAGCTGTACACCAGCTCCCTTGGCCAATAAAGCGAGATGAGTGCCGCAACCCCAGAGTCGTCCATGACTGGACCTAATGGTCAGGGGTCCCTTTACTTTTGCCTATTCCATACCATCCAACATTTCTGCCTTGAAAATAGAGATGTCTCCAATGCTTCTCCAATGAAAATAGGGTTGTCCTACCACACCCTCCAACATTCCTCTGATGAAAATAGAGACGTCCTAAGGAACAGTGAGACATTCAGAGATCAAATCAGAAACCAGGACGGGGGTGGCAACTTCTATAATGCTATCTTACTATCCTCCCGGTCTGGAGGGAGTCCACATTGTGGAAGGCTGGTCCAGATGACTATCAGGCACTGTGGTAAAAACACAGGCTCCTGTCACTGTCTCTTCACCCTCCAGAAAAGATCTTCATAAATCTGTTTTCAAAACTGGGCAATGGAAGAGGCA
This sequence comes from Podarcis erhardii, assembly GCF_964252035.2. Lineage (NCBI taxonomy): Eukaryota > Metazoa > Chordata > Lepidosauria > Squamata > Lacertidae > Podarcis > Podarcis erhardii. The sequence continues at coordinate 11,002,780 of NC_138500.1, read as the reverse complement.
AGCATTCACCTTCTCAGAAAATTGAGCACTTTTAGACCTGCTAACTAAGAAGCAAAGGGGTGAAGTGAGGGGACATGTTGAGGGAGAGCTGGGAATATTTTCCCCTCCTCGCTGGTGCCTCGCAGCCAAGTATAGCATCAGAACCACCCCTGCCACCTCCACAGTTGTTCTGCCATCAGAGCCAGGCTCCTCACAGCTGAAGTGAACATTCGGCATTGTGAAATCTACTTATGCCACTCCACATGGCTGGTTAATCGAGCCCCATTATGCTGAATAAAGCTGTGCTGATGTGCCTCTTAATTTTTTAGCACCTATCGTCTGACACCGTGCAATTAGACCTGCACTTCCAAGAGATCAAGAAAGCAGCAATGAGCAGCTAGGAAAACTGCCAGGGTTTCATACTCAGTCTTACCAACATTCCCCCCCCCCTTAAAAAGCTGTTGATGGCCGCATTGTACATAGGTATTAATTTGTGCATTTCTTCACAAGAAATCTGGAAATTGCTTCAGCTTGTGGTTGGTCACAACAACTTCCTGCCGGCAGATATAAAAGAAAACTGCAATGTTTCCCCCCTTCCTTCTAGAGTGTTTAAATTGCAAACTTACACCAAGATGTCCCTTTTCTTTTCTCTTTTCTTTGTAAAAAAGAGGGGGGGGGGGAATTAGCCATAGTGTGGGCGTAAAGGCACAGTGAAGAACCTGTATCGGGCTGCCATTTTTATTTTTGCACATATAGCAGCAAAAGGGGAAAGGAAACATGACCAGCTGATATTAGCATTGCAAATATCCCATTGATCTTGGCTTACATGCACGAATTAACATGGACAGTCCATATGTCTAAATAGGTATCTGAATGAGATTGATGGTTGTAGGTTGTACCTTCCAACGTAGAAAGGGCTGTGAGACAGGGATGAGCAAACATGACAACACTGGTTTCCCATTTTTCAATCTTAAGTTGGGTTCTCCGCATTTCCACATTGTTCTCTTTTACCACGTCAGTTCCTCTCCCATCCCAAGCAAAAGGACATTCCCTTGAGAAGCGGGAAACTTGCACCCCTCCAGATGTTGTGGACTCCAGCTGCCACCATCCCTAGTTCAATGACTGAAGTTGTGGTCCAAAAACATCTAGTGAGTGGGTCGCTAGAGACAGGTGTGGCCTGCTTATTTTCCAGATGTAGGCTAGTTTCAGTTCTGTGACTAAGCGCACATATTGCATCAGCCTTCCCCAATGCGATGCTTCACAGAAGGACTACAACTCTGACCAGTCCCAGCCAGTATGGTCATATGATGTTGGAGCTGATGGGGAAGCATGGTAAGGTTGGCCGGAGCTGACAGACCTGGCAGTCCATTACATCTGGTTGGCACCTGGTTGGCAAAGGCTGCTATAAATGTATTCGGCTGCATATCCAGTCCCTTCTACTTAATTATTTCAAGCAGCAGAACCAGGAAGGTTTTTGCCAGATGTTCCACAGAGCTATTGATACAGTACTAGGTTGACACATATGGCATGTAACACCAAGCACCCTCGGGAGGTAGAAATTCAATTTTATCAGAGTGCTCAAATATCTGCTTACAACAGAGCTAAATATCACTTATTATACTGTCCTCTGGTTTCTTCTTGTTGTGTTTTGTGTCAAGGACGTGCAGGCTGTCTTTCTCAACTCTCCTGCAATAGGCCACCCTGATTTTTGTGATGCTCAGAAAACTTACTAAGGAGATAATATTGATGGCCTCAGAATGCAATGACATGGAGTCAGTGTGGTATAGTGGTTAGTGTCTCTTCTTCTTTAGGAAAATGTTTGTAGAACCTGATTTTAGTGACCACTGATGGTGTATCTCAGCTTACCTCATGTCATCTCTCTCCCACCCACCCAATCTGTATAGAAATGCACAAATCCAGTTGCAACCTTTCAGCACAACGGCTAAGGACTTCACTCCACAAAAGTTTGCAATTGCTTTCCTTGACCAAGGGAAATAAAGTAAGTTTCTCCGCCTCCACCATGTCTGTTACTTTCCATTTCCCTAATCTATTGTCGCTGTTAAGCCTTACATGAATGTTATTTGTCTCTTGTATTCTTTTTAACAAATCATAATTGGTATGATTATCCTTGCTTTGTGAACAATTAGCCATAGCATTTTGACACCGTAAACGGGGGTGAGGAGGAGGGAAACGGCATTACAAGAGGCAGGCGCGGAACTGCTAAACAATCCCTCTTTGAGTGGAGGGATGAATGGGAGAGAGAACTCAGGTGAAGCGAGAGCTATTTTTAGCAATGTGAACTTCATCTCTGGAGAGGAAGGAAATGAATGCCTGGATGATGGTTGGCTGTGAAATAAAAGCCAATTGTTGGTTTTACTTTAAAAATACTGCTGTTCTGAAGATGTAAAGCATACTGATTTCTATGGCTTCACCCACCCACTTTATTTTCGTATGGTGGGAAATACTGGCATGTCTTCTTTGAATAACTTGTTTTCCTTGGAGAAGAATGGAATGATGTTCTGTATTTTAGAATGTGTGGCATTGAGCAGGTGTTATGCAGTGTTCATAGAAGACCCTGGCAACAATAGTCCCGTGGTCAGCCTGGATAGCTCAGTTGCTTAGAACATGGGGCTGAAAACAACACGGTTGAAGGTTTGATACCTGTACAGTCATGCCTCTGGTTGTGAACGTGATCCATGTGGGAGGCACGTTTGCAACCCACAGTGTTCACAGCCTGAAGCAAAGTGTCTGCACATGCGTGTGACATGATTCAGTGCTTCTGCGCATGTGCGTGATGTCATTTTGTGCTTCTGCACATGCATGAGCGCTGAAACCCGGAAGTAACTCGTTCTGGTACTTCCGGGTTCGGCACAGTCCGGAACCCGAAAACGCGCAACCAGCAGCATTTGTAACCCAAGGTATGGGACAGCTCTATAGTCCTGCATACATCAGAGTTACTCCACATATTTCAGGAAGAGAGATCATGATTTAACCGTGGAAGGACTGGGATTCACACATTACTTCCATGTAAAGGTTCTCAAGCAGTGGGTTGGGAAAGACCTCACCTTGTCAAGCGATGGCTGGTGCCCTCCAGGTGTTGTAGACCACAACTCCTACCAGCCCTGCCCAATAGTTTATGTACATTGTAGTCCACATCCACCAGAGGGCATCGCATCCATAGAACAGACAATACAGAGCTAGATGAACCAATGGCTTGAGGCTGTGTAGGTGTCAGAATTCAGCCCTGTCCATATCATGGACATGAGGAGCAGAGGAGATGGTGATCCAGGCAGGAGCTTCAGAGCTGCCAGTGAAGTTTGATCACCTCTTTCTCACCCCCTGGGACAAATGAAGAACACACTTTCACCTGGCTAGCTGCCCATGAGGCTATTTAGGATGAGGGAGAAGTCCATGGAAATGTTTGGATCAGGGCCTGACTGTGAGACAGAAGGAGGCCAAGCCTCCAGCTCCAATAGCTATTCCACCCAAAGTCCAGATTTCTCTATAACTGGCTTATAATTCAGCCTCATTTGTATTTTAGCTGCTTAGATAAACCTGACCAAGTGTATCCACCCTACCGATAGCTGTGTCAAAAGCCAGTTGACCTTTAACGTGAGACACCGCATGATCAATGTTCTGTGCCAGAAAAGATGCCTGTTGCATCAAAAGAGGCGCTTTGCCAAACCAACTCCTTCCGCGAGAAGGCTGTGCCTTGTGTGACCACCCCCCTCCCCTGCTGAAGTGGATTCTTGCTTCCTGTCACCACTTTTGACGTTTTGATTCATCACCTGGGAAGGCTGGAGTACTTGATCTGACACCAATGTCACAGCTTCCCATTTTTACATGAAAGCATCTATTACAGCCCTTTGACGGCTTAACCCAAGACAGAGACACCAATTGACAGACCATAATAGGTGCGCTAGCCCAAGCAAGGAGAAGAGAAGAAACTCCCCCCTCCCCCCTCTACACTGTTGACTGGCAAGTCACCTCAAATCAGGTCTTGCACAAATCAGAGCAGGAGGTTTGTGGTGCTCCAACCCTTTCTTCCAAAGAGTTTCTCCCACGTGAATAATCCATCTTTTCCATGATGCTGAAGGCAGCACCCTCACCAGGAAAGAGCTTGATTGATGGGTGGTTCTGGTGGAGTAAACAAAGTGAGCAAGTGTCGCTGACAATGCCTACAGGCTTTCTGGAGCCTTAATATGGACATGTCAGGTTGAGAACCAATATATCTCAAGCTCTCCAGCACTCTAAAGAGTGTGCCTTGACATCTCTGCTCACACCTTGCATACCTAAGAGGCTACTGACCACTTCCAGATCATCACAGAAGTTCTCCGTGTCCTCAGTTTTCCCCCCAACATATGCCTGTCTTTAATTGTGAAGGGGAAAAAACCCCGGTGCAAATCTACGCAAGCCCAAGGTACTCTTAGGAAATGCAAGGTTTCCTGATTTCTTTTTACGAAATATAAATTCTGCTTTGGGGGTGGGTAGGTTAAGAAATTAACAGAGATGCCAGGAATATTTGTGAATCTGAAAGTAAAAAAAAAATGGCATAATTACAGCTGCAGACAAGCATTATTTCAAAGAACAAAACAGTGATTTCCCAAGGCGTAGATGTTAAGACTATTTAACAAAGGAAGGAAAACACAATAACCTGTTTTGTCCCTTTCGTATGTGAGAAAGGATGACTGGTGTGTACTATGTGCAATGATGTGACTGTCTCTCCCATTCCTCTTTTATTTGTTTGTATATTCTTATATATTATTGTTTTATGGGTTTTATGATGTGTTTTTGTTTTAATGCTATTGTCTGTTTTTATACTGTACACTGCTTAGAGATTTTTTAAAAAATATTACAAGGTTGGGAACAACTAGTGAAAGAATTCATAAATATCTATCTATTTGTCTGCCTTGCTGCTTCTGTGTCTTTCTGTCCATTTCTTTAGTGATCTCAATGTGGCTTACTCTGTAGCCTCAAATTACTCATCACAAGTGATATAGGCACACAGTCAAAAGGCTCCGGCTTGCATCCCAGGTGATTTGAACCTGAAGTTAATATGGGACTAAACCACTGCTATTTAAAAACCTGCATGTGAATGAAGCCATGAGCCCCCTTCCATCTTCATTGTGGCTAAATTACTGGACCTTCTACTATAGAGTACTGTGTTTCCTCCGTTGTTACTTCCCACACAAACATCTGCCACTCCTGCCAGTTAGGTGAGTATCGCCTTCTTCAAGCTCTGATGTGTATGGCATTCAAACACAAAAAAATGAGTCTTAATGAGCTCTTAATCATTTGGTCCCATTAAGGAAGCACCGGAGGACCATTCTGGACTTTTATACCATTGTTGTTGTTTAGTCATTTAGTCATGTCCGACTCTTCATGATCCCATGGACCAGAGCACGCAAGGCACTCCTGTCTTCCACTGCCTCCCGCAGTTTGGTCAAACTTATGCTGGTAGCTTTGAGAACACTGTCCAACCATCATGTCCTCTGCAGTCCCCTTCTCCTTGTGCCCTCCATCTTTCCCAGCATCAGGGTCTTTTCCAGGGAGTCTTCTCTTCTCATGATGTGGCCAAAGTATTGGAGCCTCAGCTTCAGAATCTGTCCTTCCAGTGAGCACTCAGGGCTGATTTCCTTCAGAATGGATAGGCTTCATCTTCTTGCAGTTCATGGGACTCTCAAGAGTCTCCGCCAGCACCAGAATTCAAAAGCATCAATTCTTCAACAATCTGCCTTCTTTATGGTCCATACTATGCCCAACAAATAGGGTTGCTCTTCCTTCTGAGTCTTCTCTCTCAATCTGGATAGTATTCAGCAAAACTCCACAAAGTGAAACTCCACAAAGCTCTCATACATAGACTTATTGAAGAGAATCAAGGCACATGTAAAAATACTGCTCACATTCCAATAAGTTGTTCTTTATGGAGTTCATGGAGTTATGTAAGAGCGAGTGAGTTTGCTCATCTCCCTGGTATGCAAGAAATAGACTGAAGTAAAGGAGGAAGGGAGGTTTATTCCTGCTCTGGGCAGAGCCAATAGAAACTAGAATATTGCTGCCCCTACATTTCCCAACCTGCCTTGAGGTCTAAAAAGGGGTAAAGGCATTATCTTTTCTTAAAGGGGCAGCATTTTTATTCCTTCTACCTAATACTAATAAACAAATTTGCTATTACTAAATAACTAAGCCTTGTGGGGGCAGAACAGTTGCCATATTTCAAACCGTGAAAATCCAGACATTTTATCCCAGACACTGCTTCCAACTGCGGTATTCCAGATATGTCCGAGAACCCTACGTATGGCAACCCTACCAACAAAGGAATGGTCAGCCAGAAGAAATTGCATTATAGTGGCACCTCAGCGGCAGTTTGTCCTAGGCCCTTCAGCCTTGCTCTGCTCTCAACTAGATCCACCTGCCTGACTTTCATGCAATATAATAATTCCATTATACAACTCTATGGTGCAACCACACTTGGAATTCTGTGTACATTTCTGGTTGCCTTACCTCAAAAAGGATATTGCAGAGCTGGAAAAGATTCAGAAGAGGGCAGCAAAAGTGATCAAGGGGCTGGAGAAACTCCCCTGTGCAAAAGGTTGGAATTGTCAGAGAAAAGGCAAAATGGAGGTGACATGATTGAGGTGTGGAGAATTATGCCTGGTGCAAAGTGATGCATATTACTAAAACAGGGGTCAGCAACCTTTTTCAGCTGTGGGCTGGTCCACTGTCCCTCAGACCATGTGGTGGGCCGGACTATATTTTGAAAAAAATATATCAATGAATTCCTATGCCCCACAAATAACCCAGAGATGCATTTTAAATAAAAGGGCACATTCTACTCATGTAAAAACAAGCTGATTCGTGGACCATCTATGGGCCGGATTGAGAAGGCGATTGGACCGCATCTGGCCCCCGGGCCTTAGGTTGCCTACCCGTGTACTAGAACATAGGGAACATAGGGTCATCCAATGAAGCTGAATGTTGGAAGATCCAGGAACGAATTCTGAGCGGCTTTCAACAGAACATTAAAAACAGAATAAAACTTCAAACATTAAAAACTTCCCTAAATAGGGCTACCTTCAGATGTCTTCTAAAAGTCGGGTAGTTGTTTATTTCCTTGACATCTTATGGAAGGATGCCACTACCGAGAAGGCCCTATGGAATTTCCTCTCACAAGAGGCAGTGATGGCCACCAACTTAGATGGCTTTTAAGGAGGATTAGACAAAGTCATGGAGGAGAAGGAGATCAGGGGCTCCTAGACATGATGTCTATGTTCTAACTGATGTGCTGAGGGGAAAAAAAAAAAATTAAACACGTTGCAGAGTTCCCAAAAAATAGACCAGAGGCAATTGTACTTCATCCAGCAGAGCTTTACTGCTACTGAAGGCAAATGAGCATAATGGTCACAAATCCCATACATCCAGGATTGGCACAGTCCATAAAAATCCAGTTGCAGCATTTACAATAAAACTTACAATGACTTATAATAATACTTAAACTTAACACTAAGCAGACAGAACACCACACCAGAACAAAGAGACAGAAAGAGAAAGTAAGTGAAACCCAGGTTCCTTCTGGCCTTACTATTATAGTCAGCATGACCTTGACAGAAAGATAACAGAACCAGTTTAAACCAGCTGTACTCAGCTTCTCAGAAGGAATAACCCAAACACCAGAAACCTTCTGCTTGTTTCTTTCACATAGAAAGAATCCTTCCAGAACCCTCTTGAATTAAACAGAACAGGAAAGAGCTCTACACATCAGATCAATACTTTCTGTGTGGGAATGTTAAAGATAGTAGGAAAGAAGATATTGGATAATTATAACCATTTCTTCACTCACGCTAGTGAGTGATATAGAAGAGCAAATTCCCCTCAATATAGCTGGAAGCTAGTTTGCAGATTTGTTGAATCTCTTAGTTAAGATTATTTCCTGGTGTCCCTTTTAATCCCTCTTAAAAGAATAAAGACACAAGAGTCTTTCTGAGTAAAGTAACAAAAAGTTTACTCACATTTCAGTTCATGATTTGATCCCTAAAACGCAGGCTTTACTTGGTAGTTACATAATAAACTGAGTTCATCTCATAGGGAGACTGAACTCATGTGCTGCTGGCCGAGAGCCAGCAGACAGCAAAATTACATTAAGACAACAAAATGGCTGCAGGAGAGCAGCATGGTAGCAAAAGATAGAACAAGAGAAGACAAGTCAAAACTGCAAAACAGGAACAGGACCGGAGACTGATCAAGACTGAGAAAATGGCTGCGTGAGTCGGCTCCTTTATGGAGTCAGCCAGAGCCACACCCATCTCCCAGGTCACATGCAAGGGGAGGAAGGAACGTTGCATTTGACTGTACCAATGGATTACATCCCACGTTCTGTACTAAGAAATGCAAACTTATACTAACTCTACTGTCAGAGCCATTCTGCCTCTGTATAACAGTTGCTGGTAATCACAAGTCACGGGAGAGTGGTCCTGCTGGTGGTCTTCTCCACTAGGAGAACAGGATAGTGGACTCGAGGCGCCCAATCCAACATGCCACTTCTTTTGTTTTTACAAAAGCAGTCCAGAGGCTGGCACTGCTTGTCAGCTGCCTCCTCTACCCTCCCAGTCCCAATGAACTTCAGACACCCATTCCTCCGAAACCCCAAATTCGTTATTAAATAGAAATGTCTAAAGTGTAGCTCACTGTGTATTGCAATACACCGGCCATTAAAATCTCCTTGTAATTTTTCCCCCCTTTGGCATATTGGCTAAAGCATTTGTCAGGCTGGCAGATATGGATATAATATATAGATTTCCAAGGAAACAAACAAGGAACATGCATAAATATAGATCTCCTCAGTAGGAGACCAGCACACGCGCCAATGGAAGGGTACGTTTTGATATACTCCTGCAAGGTTTTGATGTCTTCTTTCACCGCACTGATTTGACAAAGGTTTTTAGCTTTTATAACTAATGTTTCTCATTGACTGTGAAAACTAATGGCAGCTGGAGAGAAGCTCGGAAAATGATAAACAGCATCTGTTTCGCCAAGCGGATGGATGGCTTCAAAGTTGGAGGTAGCATGGAAGAATGCTTCAGAACCACAGCTACAAATAACAAAGACAAAATGAGATTAGAAAGGAGCGGTCATCAAAAAGCTGTTTCACATAAGCACAGAACTCTAGAGGAAAAAAGATCCAGGCTGAGCTGAGATAAGATTGAGGTGAGAGCTCAAATGACACGTTTGCACAAATTCATAATCTGCAAAAAACAAAAACAAAAACCATTCGTCCAGTTTGACTTTTTTTTTTTTTTGCATCGAAAACAGTCCAGATTTTGATTCTGAATGACACTTTTAAGGGAGTCTCTTAAAAAACAACAACACTTAAATTATTGCCAAGGCAGTTTATCAGGTTGCTACATTTAGGGCCTTTTTGAACAAAAACAAAGAATCCTTATGTCATAATCAAAATCTTTGTTCTGTTGGATATATTTGAGAATCACCTCTATTTGCTAAAGAAGCAAGTACCTCACATATTAGCACTTTGTGTTCAGGGATTAAGCACATTCCAAATGGTTAAGCCCAATCCAAATCTATCCTCTAATTTATTGACAAACACTGTGGTTTGCTGTATTCCCCCACACCTCAAACCAGCTTCAATCCATCTAGAAAACTGGATCGTTTGTAAGTGGTAATGTGAACATAGACTAACAGCCGCCATGCACAAATGACAGCTTCATGAACACTAGGTTAAAGGGTGTAAGGATGGGGGAAGCCAAGAATATCATGAATGCTGGGTGAAGACATCCCTGTCCCCTCTGTGATGTGCAAAGGCAGCATGGAACACAGCCAGGGTGTGGGATGACCATGCTTCTTTCCAAGTCAGCAATATGAACATACCCTAAGATAACTGGCTACTTTCTCCTAAGAATTTCCCTTTGATGAATGGAAACTCTTTGAATGACTTGCATGAAGGAATTGAAGGGAAGCTCATCAAATTTGCAGATGCCACCAAACTGGGGGTGGGTTGGTTAATGCCAAAGAAGACAGAATCAGAATTCTCAATGACCTTAACAGATTGGAGAGCTGGGCCCAAACTAACAAAATGAATTTCAATAGCTTCTTCAGGTTCCCTGGACCCAAGTACTTAAGGGCTTTTCAAATTAATGTTAATTAGGGCACTGCTGGACTAGAAGAGGAAGGTGACCAGATAGCAAAGGGTCCAGAAATCAAGTCCTATGAAGAATGGTTGAAAGGGTTGGGTATGTTAGCACGGAAGAACATCAGGAGGAGACATGATCACTGTCTTCTACCTGAAGATGTTCCAGATCTGCTTTTCTTGGGTCCAGGTGGCAGATCCAGAACCAATGGAAGCAGAGCTTGGTCTGAACATCAGGAGAAAAGTCCTACATGGTACAAGCTGTTAAAGAGTAAAATGGGAGGCAGTGAGGTGAAACTCGAAAAATTAGAATATCGTGGAAGTTCATT